>NC_082667.1:86027439-86652749 GCF_025265405.1 Mesoplodon densirostris | reverse complement strand
GGGAGAGGAAATGCTTACAATCGTTACTAGTCCCTGCCTTTGTGTGGCACTTCGCTCCAGGCGGGACACCCTGCATATAGAAGATTCATTTAGGGAAGGGCCCTTGGTTTACAGTGTGGGTGAAATGCAGCTTGTGTTCCACCTGCAACTAAAACAGTGTTCTTAGGGTAAAAGTGCCGTGTTTTTCGAGGGGAAATCCTTAGAGACCACAGTAGAGCCTGCCATGGTTGAGGCAGTTCGCTCCACGTGGGAAACCATTCTTATAGAACAAGTTCATTAGGGGAAGTGCCCATTGAGTAAACTGTGGGAGAAAAGATGCTTGTGTTCCACCTGCAACTACAGCAGGGTTCTTCGGGTAAAACTGCGTATTTTGGGCAAAGAAATGCTTACAACACTTACTAAAGCCTGCCTTGGTTGAGCCAGTTCGCTGCACGAGGGACACCCTGCATATAGAAGACTCATTTGTGGAAGGGCCTTAGTGTACAGTGTGGGTGAAATGCAGCTTGTGTTCCACCTGCTACTACAGCTGAGTTCTTTGGGTAAAACTGCCATGGTTTGGAAGAGGAAATGCTTACAGTCCTCTCTACCTCCTGCTTTGGTTGAAGCATTTCGCACCACGTGGGAAACCCTGCATATAGAATTTCATTCGTGGAAGAGACCAAAGTGTACACAGTGGGAGAAATGCTGCTTGTGGTCCACCTGCTACTAAAGCAGAGTTCTTCGGGTAAAACTGCGTGTTTTCAGAGAGGAAATGCTTACAGTCCTTACTAGTGCCTGCCTTGATTGTGGCATTTCGGTGCAGGCAGGGCACCCTGAATATAGAAGATTCATTTGGGGAAGGGCCCTTTGTGTACAGTGTGGGTGTAATGCAGCTTCTGTTCTACCTGCAACTAAAGCAGAATTCTTCGGGTAAAAGTGCCGTGTTTTCAGAGAGGAAATCCTTAGAGAGCACAGTAGAGCCTGCCATGGTTGAGGCAGTTCGCTCCACGTGGGAAACCATTCTTATAGAACAAGTTCATTAGGGGAAGTGCCCATTGTGTTCACTGTGGGAGAAAAGATGCTTGTGTTCCACCTGCAACTACAGCAGGGTTCTTCCGTTAAAACTGCGTGTTTAGGGAGAGGAAATGCTTACAGTCCTCGCTAGAGCCTGCCTTGTTTGAGGCAAGTAGCTCCACGAGGGAAACCCTGCATATAGGAGTTCATTCGTGGAGGAGCTCAGAATGTACACAGTGGGAGAAATGCTGCTTGTGTTCCACCTGCAACTAAAGCAGAGTTCTTTGGGTAAAACTGCCGTGTTTTGGAAGAGGAAATGCTTACAGTCCTCGCTACAGCCTGCCGTGGTTGAGGCAGCTCACTCCACGTGGGAAACCCTGCATATATATGTTCATTCGTGGAAGAGACCAAAGAGTACACAGTGGGAGAAAGGCTGCTTGTGTTCCACCTGCAACTAAATCAGAGTTCTTCTGGTAAAACTGCGTGTTTTGGGAGCGGAAATGCTTACAGTCCTTACTAGTGCCTCCCTTTGTTGTGGCAGTTTGCTGCAGGCGGGACACCTTGCATAAAGAAGATTCATTGGGGGAAGGGCCCTTGGTGTACAGTTTGGGTGAAATGCAGCTTGTGTTCCACCTGCCACTAAAGCAGAGTTCTTCTGGTAAAAGTGCCGTGTTTTCACAGAGGAAATCCTTAGAGACCACAGTAGAGCCTGCCATGGTTGAGGAAGTTGGCTCCACACGGGAAACCATTCTTATAGAACAAGTTCATTAGGGGATGTGCCGTTTGTGTACACTGTGGGAGAATAGATGATTCTGTTCCACCTGCAATTAAAGCAGAGTTCATCGGGTAAAACTGCCTGTTTTGGGAGAGGAAATGCTTACAGTCCTTACTAGCGCCTGCGTTTGTGTGGCAGTTCGCTGCAGGCGGGACACCCTGCATATAGAAGATTCATTTAGGGAAGGGCCCTTGGTTTACAGTGTGGGTGAAATGCAGCTTGTGTTCCACCTGCAACTAAAGCAGAGTTCTTCGGGTAAAACTGCGTGTTTTGGGAGAGAAAATGCTTACAGTCCTTACAGGTGCCTGCGTTTGTGTGGCAGTTCGCTGCAGGCGGGACACACTGCATATAGAAGATTCATTTGGGGAAGGATCCTTGGTGTATACTGTGGTGAAATGCAGCTTGTGTTCCACCTGCAACTAAAGCAGAGTTCTTCGGGAAAAAGTGCCGTGTTTTAAGAGAGGAAATCCTTAGAGACCACAGTAGAGCCTGCCATGGTTGAGGCAGTTCGCTCCACGCGGGAAAGCATTCTTATAGAAGAAGTTCATTAGTGGAATTGCCCATTGAGTAAACTGAGGGAGAAAGGATGATTGTGTACCACCTGCAACTACAGCAGGGTTCTTGTGTTAAAATTGCGTGTTTTGCGAGAGGAAATGCTTACAGTCCTCGCTTCAGCCTGCCGTGGTTGTGGCAGTTCTCTCCACGTGGGAAACCCTGCATATAGGAGTTCATTCGTGGAGGAGTTCAGAGTGTACACAGTGGGAGAAATGCTGCTTGTGTTCCACCTGCAACTAAAGCTGAGTTCTTTGGGTAAAACTGCCGTGTTTTGGAAGAGGAAATGCTTATAGTCCTCGCGACAGCCTGCCGTTGTTGAGACAGTTCGCTCCACATCTCAAACCCTGCATATAGGAGTTCATTCGTGGAAGAGCCCAAAGAGTACACAGTGGGAGAAATGCTGCTTGTGTTCCACCTGCAACTAAAGCAGAGTTCCTTGGGTAAAACTGCGTGTTTTGGGAGAGGAAATGCTTACAGTCCTTACTAGTGCCTGCCTTTGTGTGGCAGTTCGCTGCAGGTAGGACACCCTGCATATAGAAGATTCATTTGTGGAAAGCCCCATTGTGTACACTGTGGGTGAAATAAAGCTTGTGTTCCACCTGCAACTAAAGCAGAGTTCTTCGGGTAAAACTGCGTGTATTGGGAGAGGAAATGCTTACAGTCGTTACTAGTGCCTGCCTTTGTGTGGCAGTTCGCTGCAGGCGGGACACCCTGTATATAGAAGCTTCATGTGTGGAAGGGCCCTTGGTGTACAGTGTGGGTGAAATGCAGCTTGTGTTCCACCTGCAACTAAAGCAGAATTCTTCGGGAAAAAGTGCCGTGTTTTCCGAGAGGAAATCCTTAGAGACCACAGTAGAGCCTGCCATGGTTAAGGCAGTTTGCTCCACGCGGGAAAGCATTCTTATAGAAGAAGTTCTTTAGTGGAAGTGCCCATTGAGTAAACGGTGGGAGAAAAGATGCTTGTGTTCCACCTGCAACTACAGCAGGGTTCTTCCGTTAAAACTGCGTGTTTTGCAAGAGGAAATGCTTACAGTCCTCGCGACAGCCTGCCGTGGTTGTGGCAGTTCGCTCCACATGGGAAACCCTGCATATAGAAGTTCATTCGTGGAAGAGCACTCAGGGTACACAGTGAGAGAAATGCTGCTTCTGTTCCACCTGCAACAAAAGCAAAGTTCTTTGGGTAGTCTGCCGTGTTTTGAAGAGGAAATGCTTACAGTCCTCGCTACAGCCTGCCGTGGTTGAGGCAGTTCGCTCCACATGGGAAACCCTGCATATAGAAGTTCATTCGTGGAAGAGCCCACAGAGTACACAGTGGGAGAAATGCTGCTTGTGTTCCACCTGCTACTACAGCAGAGTTCTTCGGGTAAAACTGCCTTGAATAGGATGAGGAAATGCTTACAGTCCTCGCTACAGCCTGCCTTGGTTGAGGCAGTTCACTCCACGTGGGAAACCCTGAATATAGATGTTCATTCGTGGAAGAGACCAAAGAGTACACAGTGGGAGAAATGCTGCTTGTGTTCCACCAGCAACTAAAGCAGAGTTCTTCGGGTAAAACTGCGTATTTTGGGCAAAGAAATGCTTACAGTACTTACTAAAGCCTGCCTTGGTTGAGGCAGGTCGCTGCACGAAGGACACCCTGCATATAGAAGACTCATTTGTGGAAGGGCCCTTAGTGTACAGTGTGGGTGAAATGCAGCTTGTGTTCCACCTGCAACTAAAGCAGAGTTCTTTGGGTAAAACGGCCGTGTTTTGGAAGAGGAAATGCTTACAGTCCTCGCTACAGCCTGCCGTGGTTGAGGCAGTTCACTCCACGTGGGAAACCCTGCATATACATGTTCATTCGTGGAAGAGACCAAAGAGTACACAGTGGGAGAAATGCTGCTTGTGTTCCACCTGCAACTAAATCAGAGTTCTTCGGGTAAAACTGCGTGTGTTGGGAGAGGAAATGCTTACAATCCTTACTAGTGCCTGCCTTGGTTGTGGCAGTTTGCTGCAGGCAGGACACCTTGCATAAAGAAGATTCATTTGGGGAAGGGCCCTTTGTTTACAGTGTGGGTGAAATGGAGCTTGTGTTCCACCTGCGATTAAAGCAGAGTTTTTCGGGTAAAAGTGCCGTGTTTTCACAGAGGAAATCCTTAGAGACCACAGTAGAGCCTGCCATGGTTGAGACAGTTCGATCCACGCGGGAAACCATTTTTATAGAACAAGTTCATTAGGGGCCAGGCACTTTGTGTACACTGTGAGAGAATAGATGCTTGTGTTCCACCTGCAACTAAAGCAGAGTTCTTACATTAAAACTGCGTGTTTAGGGAGAGAAAATGCTAACAGTCCTCGCAAAAGCCTGCCTTGTTTGCGGCAGTTCGCTCCACGTGAGTAACCCTGCATATAGTAGTTCATTCGTGGAGGAGCTCAGAGAGTACACAGTGGGAGAAATGCTGCTTGTGTTCCACCTGCTACTACAGCAGAGTTCTTTGGGTAAAACTGCCGTGGTTTGGAAGAGGAAATGCTTACAGTCCTCTCTACAGCCTGCTTTGGTTGAAGCATTTCACACCACGTGGGAAACCCTGCATATAGAATTTCATTCGTGGAAGAGACCAAAGAGTACACAGTGAGAGAAATGCTGCTTGTGTTCCACCTGCAACTAAAGCAGAGTTCTTCGGGTAAAACTGCGTGTTTTGGGAGAGGAAACGCTTACAGTCCTTACTAGTGCCTGCCTTGGTTGTGGCAATTCGCTGCAGGCGGGACACCCTGCATATAGAAGATTCATTTGGGGAAGGGCCCTTTGTGTACAGTGTGGGTGAAATGCAGCTTGTGTTCCACCTGCAACTAAAGCACAGTTCTTCTGGTAAAACTTCGTGTTTTGGGAGAGGAAATGCTTACAGTCCTTAAGAGTGCCTGCCTTTGTGAGGCAGTTCGCTGCAGGTGGAACACCTTGCATATAGAAGATTCATTTGTGTAAGGGCCCTTGGTGTACAGTTTGGGTGAAATGCAGCTTGTGTTCCACCTGCAACTAAAGCAGAGTTCTTCGGGTAAAAGTGCCGTGTTTTCCAAAAGGAAATCCTTAGAGACCACAGTAGAGCCTGCCATGGTTGAGGCAGTTCATTCCACGGGGTAAAGCATTCTTATAGAAGAAGTTCATTAGTGGAATTGCCCATTGAGTAAACTGTGGGAGAAAAGATGCTTGTGTTCCACCTGCAACTACAGCAGGGTTCTTCCATTAAAACTGCGTGTTTTGCGAGAGGAAATGCTTACAGTCCTCGCTACAGCCTGCCGTGGTTGTGGCAGTTCGCTCCACATGGGAAACCCTGCATATAGAAATTCATTCGTGGAAGAGCCCACACAGTACACAGTGGGAGAAATGCTGCTTGTGTTCCACCTGATACTACAGCAGAGTTCTTCGGGTAAAACAGCCGTGTTTTGGAAGAGGAAATGCTTACAGTCCTCGCGACAGCCTGCCGTTGTTGAGACAGTTCGCTCCACATCTCAAACCCTGCATATAGGAGTTCATTCGTGGAAGAGCCCAAAGAGTACACAGTGGGAGAAATGCTGCTTGTGTTCCACCTGCAACTAAAGCAGAGTTCCTTGGGTAAAACTGCGTGTTTTGGGAGAGGAAATGCTTACAGTCCTTACTAGTGCCTGCCTTTGTGTGGCAGTTCGCTGCAGGTAGGACACCCTGCATATAGAAGATTCATTTGTGGAAAGCCCCATTGTGTACACTGTGGGTGAAATAAAGCTTGTGTTCCACCTGCAACTAAAGCAGAGTTCTTCGGGTAAAACTGCGTGTATTGGGAGAGGAAATGCTTACAGTCGTTACTAGTGCCTGCCTTTGTGTGGCAGTTCGCTGCAGGCGGGACACCCTGTATATAGAAGCTTCATGTGTGAAAGGGCCCTTGGTGTACAGTGTGGGTGAAATGCAGCTTGTGTTCCACCTGCAACTAAAGCAGAATTCTTCGGGAAAAAGTGCCGTGTTTTCCGAGAGGAAATCCTTAGAGACCACAGTAGAGCCTGCCATGGTTAAGGCAGTTTGCTCCACGCGGGAAAGCATTCTTATAGAAGAAGTTCTTTAGTGGAAGTGCCCATTGAGTAAACGGTGGGAGAAAAGATGCTTGTGTTCCACCTGCAACTACAGCAGGGTTCTTCCGTTAAAACTGCGTGTTTTGCAAGAGGAAATGCTTACAGTCCTCGCGACAGCCTGCCGTGGTTGTGGCAGTTCGCTCCACATGGGAAACCCTGCATATAGAAGTTCATTCGTGGAAGAGCACTCAGGGTACACAGTGAGAGAAATGCTGCTTCTGTTCCACCTGCAACAAAAGCAAAGTTCTTTGGGTAGTCTGCCGTGTTTTGAAGAGGAAATGCTTACAGTCCTCGCTACAGCCTGCCGTGGTTGAGGCAGTTCGCTCCACATGGGAAACCCTGCATATAGAAGTTCATTCGTGGAAGAGCCCACAGAGTACACAGTGGGAGAAATGCTGCTTGTGTTCCACCTGCTACTACAGCAGAGTTCTTCGGGTAAAACTGCCTTGAATAGGATGAGGAAATGCTTACAGTCCTCGCTACAGCCTGCCTTGGTTGAGGCAGTTCACTCCACGTGGGAAACCCTGAATATAGATGTTCATTCGTGGAAGAGACCAAAGAGTACACAGTGGGAGAAATGCTGCTTGTGTTCCACCAGCAACTAAAGCAGAGTTCTTCGGGTAAAACTGCGTATTTTGGGCAAAGAAATGCTTACAGTACTTACTAAAGCCTGCCTTGGTTGAGGCAGGTCGCTGCACGAAGGACACCCTGCATATAGAAGACTCATTTGTGGAAGGGCCCTTAGTGTACAGTGTGGGTGAAATGCAGCTTGTGTTCCACCTGCAACTAAAGCAGAGTTCTTTGGGTAAAACGGCCGTGTTTTGGAAGAGGAAATGCTTACAGTCCTCGCTACAGCCTGCCGTGGTTGTGGCAGTTCGCTCCACATGGGAAACCCTGCATATAGAAATTCATTCGTGGAAGAGCCCACACAGTACACAGTGGGAGAAATGCTGCTTGTGTTCCACCTGATACTACAGCAGAGTTCTTCGGGTAAAACAGCCGTGTTTTGGAAGAGGAAATGCTTACAGTCCTCGCTACAGCCTGCCGTGATTGAGGCAGTTCACTCCACGTGGGAAACCCTGCATATAGATGTTCATTCGTGGAAGAGACCAAAGAGTACACAGTGGGAGAAAAGCTGCTTGTGTTCCACCTGCAACTAAAGCAGAGTTCTTTGTGTAAAACTGCCGTGTTTTGGAAGAGGAAATGCTTAAAGTCCTCTGTACAACCTGCTGTGGTTGAAGCAGTTCACACCACGTGGAAAACCCTGCATATAGAAGTTCATTCGTGGAAGAGACCAAAGAGTACACAGTGGGAGAAATGCTGCTTGTGTTCCACTTGCTATTACAGCAGAGTTCTTTGGGTGAAACTGCTGTGGTTTGGAAGAGGAAATGCTTACAGTCCTCTCTACAGCCTGCTTTGGTTGAAGCATTTCGCACCACGTGGGAAACCCTGCATATAGAATTTCATTCGTCGAAGAGACCAAAGAGTACACAGTGGGAGAAATGCTGCTTGTGTTCCCCTTGCTACTAAAGCAGAGTTCTTCGGGTAAAACTGCATGTTTTGGGAGAGGAAATGCTTACAGTCCTTACTAGTGCCTGCCTTGGTTGTGGCAGTTCGCTGCAGGCCGGACACCCTGCATATAGAAGATTCATTTGGGTAAGGACCCTTAGTGCACAGAGTGGGTGAAATGCACCTTGTGTTCCACCTGCAACTAAAGCAGAATTCTTCGGGTAAAAGTGCCGTGTTTTCAGAGAGGAAATCCTTAGAGACCACAGTAGAGCCTGCCATGGTTGAGGCAGTTCGCTCCACGCGGGAAAGCATTCTTATAGAAGGAGTTCATTAGTGGAAGTGCCCATTGAGTAAACTGTGGGAGAAAAGATGCTTGTGTTCCACCTGCAACTACAGTAGGGTTCTTCCGTTAAAACTGCGTGTTTTGCGAGAGGAAATGTTTACAGTCCTCGCTACAGCCTGCCATGTTTGTGGCAGTTCGCTCCACGTGGGAAACCCTGCATATAGGAATTCATTCGTGGAAGTGCCCAGAGAGTACACAGTGGGAGAAATGCTGCTTCTGTTCCACCTGTAACAAAAGCAAAGTTCTTTGGGTAATCTGCCGTGTTTTGAAGAGGAAATGCTTACAGTCCTCGCTACAGCCTGCCGTGGTTGAGGCAGTTCGCTCCACATGGGAAACCCTGCATATAGAAGTTACTTCGTGGAAGAGCCCACAGAGTACACAGTGGGAGAAATGCTGCTTGTGTTCCACCTGCTACTACAGCAGAGTTCTTCGGGTAAAACTGCGTGTTTTGGGCGAAGAAATGCTTACAGTACTTACTAGAGCCTTCCTTGGTTTAGGCAGTATCCTGCACGAGGGACACCCTGCATATAGAAGATTCATTTGAGGAAGGGCACTTAGTGTACAGTGTGGGTGAAATGCACCTTGTGTTCCTCCTGCAACTACAACAGAGTTCTTTGGGTAAAAGTGCCGTATTCTCAGAGAGGAAATCCTTAGAGACCACAGTAGAGCCTGCCATGGTTGAGGCAGTTCGCTCCACGCGGGAAACCATTCTTATAGAACAAGTTCATTAGGGGACGTGCCCTTTGTGTACACTGTGGGAGAATAGATGCTTGTGTTCCACCTGCAACTAAAGCAGAGTTCTTCCATTAAAACTGCGTGTTTAGGGAGAGGAAATGCTAACAGTCCTCGCAAAAGCCTGCCTTGTTTGAGACAGTTCGCTTCACGTGGGAAACCCTGCATATAGGAGTTCATTCGTGGAGGAGCTCAGAGAGTACACAGTGGGAGAAATGCTGCTTGTGTTCCACCTGCTATTACAGCAGAGTTCTTTGGGTAAAACTGCCGTGGTTTGGAAGAGGAAATGCTTACAGTCCTCTCTACAGCCTGCTTTGGTTGAGGCAGTTCGCTCCACGTGGGAAACCCTGCATATAGAAGTTCATTCGTGGAAGAGCCCACAGAGTACACAGTGGGAGATATGATGCTTGTGTTCCACTTGCTACTAAAGCAGAGTTCTTTGGGTAAACCTGCGTGTTTTGGGAGAGGAAATGATTACAGTCCTTACTAGTGCCTGCCTTGGTTGTGGCAGTTCTCTGCAGGTGGGACACCCTGCATATAGAAGGTTCATTTGGGTAAGGGCCCTTGGTGTACAGTGTTGGTGAAAGGCAGCTTGTGTTCCACGTGCAACTGAAGCAGAATGCTTGGGGTAAAAGTGCCGTGTTTTCCGAGAGGAAATCCTTAGAGACCACAGTAGAGCCTGCCATGGTTGAGGCAGTTCGCTCCATGCGGGAACGCATTCTTATAGAAGAAGTTCATTAATGGAAGTGCCCATTGAGTAAACTGTGAGAGAAAAGATGCTTGTGTTCCACCTGCAACTACAGCAGGGTTCCTCCATTAAAACTGCGTGTTTTGTGAGAGGAAATGCTTACAGTCCTCGCTACAGCCTGCCATGGTTGTGGCAGTTCGCTCCACGTGGGAAACCCTGCATATAGGAATACATTCGTGGAAGCGCCCAGAGAGTACACAGTGGGAGAAATGCTGCTTCTGTTCCACCTGCAACAAAAGCAAAGTTCTTTGGGTAATCTGCCGTGTTTTGAAGAGGAAATGCTTACAGTCCTCGCTACAGTCTGCCGTGGTTGAGGCAGTTCGCTCCACATGGGAAACCCTGCATATAGAAGTTCATTCGTGGAAGAGCCCACAGAGTACACAGTGGGAGAAATGATGCTTGTGTTCCACCTGCTACTACAGCAGAGTTCTTCGGGTAAAAGTGCCGTGTTTTGGAAGAGAAAATGTTTACAGTCCTCGCTACAGCCTGCCGTGGTTGAGGCAGTTCACTCCACGTGGGAAACACTGCATATAGATGTTCATTCGTGGAAGAGACCAAAGAGTACACAGTGGGAGAAATGCTGCTAGTGTTCCACCTGCAACTAAAGCAGAGTTCTTCGGGTAAAACGGCGTGTTTTGGGCGAAGATATGCTTACAGTACTTACTAGAGCCTGCCTTGGTTGAGGCAGTTCGCTGCACGAGGGACAACCTGCATATAGAAGATTCATTTGAGGAAGGGCCCTTAGTGTACAGTGTGGGTGAAATGCAGCTTGTGTTCCACCTGCAACTAAATCAGAGTTCTTTGGGTAAAAGTGCCGTATTTTCAGAGAGGAAATCCTTAGAGACCACAGTAGAGCCTGCCATGGTTGAGGCAGTTCGCTCCACATGGGAAAACATTCTTATAGAACAAGTTCATTAGGGGAAGTGCCCATTGTGTTCACTGTGGGAGAAAAGATGCTTGTGTTCGACCTGAAACTAAAGCAGAGTTCTTCCGTTAAAACTGCATGTTTAGGGAGAGGAAAAGCTTACAGTCCTCGCTACAGCCTGCCTTGTTTGAGGCAGTTCGCTCCACGTGGGAAACCCTGCATATAGGAGTTCATTCGTGAAGGAGCTCAGAGTGTACACAGTGGGAGAAATGCTGCTTGTGTTCCACCTGCAACTAAAGCAGAGTTCTTCAGGTAAAACTGCGTGTATTGGGAGAGGAAATGCTTACAGTCGTTACTACTGCCTGCCTTTGTTCAGGCAGTTCGCTGCACGAGGGACACCCTGCATATAGAAGATTCATTTGAGGAAGGGCACTTAGTGTACAGTGTGGGTGAAATGCAGCTTGTGATCCACAGGCAACTAAAACAGAGTTCTTTGGGTAAAAGTGCCGTATTTTCAGAGAGGAAATCCTTAGAGACCACAGTAGAGCCTGCCATGGTTGAGGCAGTTCGCTCCACATGGGAAAACATTCTTATAGAACACGTTCATTAAGGGAAGTGCCCATTGTGTTCACTGTGGGAGAAAAGATGCTTGTGTTCCACCTGCAACTACAGCAGGGTTCTTCCGTTAAAACTGCGTGTTTAGGGAGAGGAAATGCTTACAGTCCTCGCTAGAGCCTGCCTTGTTTGAGGCAAGTAGCTCCACGAGGGAAACCCTGCATATAGGAGTTCATTCATGGAGGAGCTCAGAATGTCCACAGTGGGAGAAATGCTGCTTGTGTTGAACCTGCAACTAAAGCAGAGTTCTTTGGATGAAACTGCCGTGGTTTGGAAGATGAAATGCTTACTGTCCTCTCTACAGCCTGCTGTGATTGAAGCAGTTCGCACCACGTGGGAAACACTGCATATAGAAGTTCATTGGTGGAAGAGACCAAAGAGTACACAATGGGAGAAATGCTGCTTGTGTTCCACCTGCAACTAAATCAGAGTTCTTTGGGTAAAACTGCGTGTTTTGTGAGAGGAAATGCTACAGTCCTTACTAGTGCCTGCCTTCGTTTTGGCAGTTCGCTGCAGGCGCGACACTCTGCATATAGAGGATTCATTTAGGGAAGGGCCTTTTGTGTACAGTGTGGGTGAAATGCAGCTTGTGTTCCACCTGCAACTAAAGCAGAGTTCTTCGGGTAAAACTGCATGTTTTGGGAGAAGACATGCTTACAGTCCTTACTAGTGCCTGCCTTTGTGTGGCAGTTCGCTGCAGGCGGGACACCCTGCATATAGAAGATTCATTTGGGGAAAGACCCTTGGTGTACAGTGTGGGTGGAATGCAGCTTGTGTTCCACCTCTAAATAAAGCAGAGTTCTTCTGGTAAAAGTGTCGTGTTTTTACAGAGGAAATCCTTAGAGACCACAGAAGAGCCTGCCATGGTTGAGGCAGTTCGCTCCACGCGGGAAACAATTCTTATAGAACAAGTTCATTAGGGGACGTGCCCTTTGTGTACACTGTGGGAGAATAGATGCTTGTGTTCCACCTGCAACTAAAGCAGAGTTCTTCCATTAAAACTGCGTGTTTAGGGAGAGGAAATGCTAACAGTCCTCGCAAAAGCCTGCCTTGTTTGAGGCAGTTCGCTCCACGTGGGAAACCCTGCATATAGGAGTTCATTCGTGGAGGAGCTCAGACAGTACACAGTGGGAGAAATGCTGCTTGTGTTCCACCTGCTACTACAGCAGAGTTCTTTGGGTAAAACGGCCCTGGATTGGAAGAGGAAATGCTTACAGTCCTCTCTACAGCCTGCTTTGGTTGAAGCATTTCGCACCACGTGGGAAACCCTGCATATAGAATTTCATTCGTGGAAGAGACCAAAGAGTACACAGTGGGAGAAATGCTGCTTGTGTTCCACCTGCCACTAAAGCAGAGTTCTTCGGGTAAAACTGCGTGTTTTGGGAGAGGAAATGCTTACAGTCCTTACTAGTGCCTGCCTTGGTTTTGGCAGTGCGCTGCAGGTGGGACACCCTGCATATAGATGTTTCATTTGGGGAAAGCCCCTTTGTGTACGGTGTGGGTGAAATGCAGCTTGTGTTCCACCTGCAACTAAAGCAGAGTTCTTCGGGTAAAACTGCGTGTTTTGGGAGAGAAAATGCTTACAGTCCTTACAGGTGCCTGCGTTTGTGTGGCAGTTCGCTGCAGGCGGGACACACTGCATATAGAAGATTCATTTGGGGAAGGATCCTTGGTGTATACTGTGGTGAAATGCAGCTTGTGTTCCACCTGCAACTAAAGCAGAGTTCTTCGGGAAAAAGTGCCGTGTTTTAAGAGAGGAAATCCTTAGAGACCACAGTAGAGCCTGCCATGGTTGAGGCAGTTCGCTCCACGCGGGAAAGCATTCTTATAGAAGAAGTTCATTAGTGGAATTGCCCATTGAGTAAACTGAGGGAGAAAGGATGATTGTGTTCCACCTGCAACGACAGCAGGGTTCTTGTGTTAAAATTGCGTGTTTTGCGAGAGGAAATGCTTACAGTCCTCGCTTCAGCCTGCCGTGGTTGTGGCAGTTCCCTCCACGTGGGAAACCCTGCATATAGGAGTTCATTCGTGGAGGAGTTCAGAGTGTACACAGTGGGAGAAATGCTGCTTGTGTTCCACCTGCAACTAAAGCTGAGTTCTTTGGGTAAAACTGCCGTGTTTTGGAAGAGGAAATGCTTACATTCCTCGCGACAGCCTGCCATTGTTGAGACAGTTCGCTCCACATTTGAAACCCTGCATATAGGAGTTCATTCGTGGAAGAGCCCACAGAGTACACAGTGGGAGAAATGCTGCTTGTGTTCCACTTGCAACTAAAGCATAGTTCTTTGGGTAAAACTGCCGTGTTTTGGAAGAGGAAATGCTTACAGTCTTCGCTACAGCCTGCCGTGGTTGATGCAGTTCGCTCCACGTGGGAAACCCTGCATATAGAAATTCATTCGTGGAAGTGACCAAAGAGTACACAGTGGTAGAAATGCTGCTTGTGTTCCACCTGCAACTAAAGCAGGGTTATTTCGGTAAAACTGCCGTGTTTTGGAAGAGGAAATGCTTACAGTCCTCGCGACAGCCTGCCGTTGTTGAGACAGTTCGCTCCACATCTCAAACCCTGCATATAGGAGTTCATTCGTGGAAGAGCCCAAAGAGTACACAGTGGGAGAAATGCTGCTTCTGTTCCACCTACAACTAAAGCAGAGTTCTTTGGGTCATCTGCCGTGTTTTGGAAGAGGAAATGCTTACAGTCCTCGATCTAGCCTGCCGTGGATGAGGCCGTTCGAACCACATGTGAAACATTGCATATAGAATTTCATTCGTGGAAGAGCCCAAAGAGTACACAGTGGGAGAAATGCTGCTTGTGTTCCACCTGCAACTAAAGCAGAGTTCTTTGGGTAAAACTGCGTGTTTTGGGAGAGGAAATGCTTACAGTCCTTACTAGTGCCTGCCTTTGTGTGGCAGTTCGCTGCAGGTAGGACACCATGCATATAGAAGATTCATTTGTGGAAAGCCCCTTTGTGTACACTGTGGGTGAAATAAAGCTTGTGTTCCACCTGCAACTAAAGCAGAGTTCTTCGGGTAAAACTGCGTGTTTTGGGAGAGGAAATGCTTACAGTCGTTACTAGTGCCTGCCTTTGTGTGGCAGTTCGCTGCAGGCGGGACACCCTGTATATAGAAGCTTCATTTGTGGAAGGGCCCTTGGTGTACAGTGTGGGTGAAATGCAGCTTGTGTTCCACCTGCAACTAAAGCAGAATTCTTCGGGTAAAAGTGCCGTGTTTTCCGAGAGGAAATCCTTAGAGACCACAGTAGAGCCTGCCATGGTTAAGGCAGTTCGCTCCACGCGGGAAAGCATTCTTATAGAAGAAGTTCTTTAGTGGAAGTGCCCATTGAGTAAACTGTGGGAGAAAAGATGCTTGTGTTCCACCTGCAACTACAGCAGGGTTCTTCCATTAAAACTGCGTGTTTTGCAAAAGGAAATGCTTACAGTCCTCGCGACAGCCTGCCGTGGTTGTGGCAGTTCGCTCCACATGGGAAACCCTGCATATAGAAGTTCATTCGTGGAAGAGCACTCAGGGTACACAGTGAGAGAAATGCTGCTTCTGTTCCACCTGCAACCAAAGCAAAGTTCTTTGGGTAATCTGCCGTGTTTTGAAGAGGAAATGCTTACAGTCCTCGCTACAGCCTGCCGTGGTTGAGGCAGTTCGCTCCACATGGGAAACCCTGCATATAGAAGTTCATTCGTGGAAGAGCCCTCAGAGTACACAGTGGGAGAAATGCTGCTTGTGTTCCACCTGCTACTACAGCAGAGTTCTTCGGGTAAAACTGCCTTGAATAGGATGAGGAAATGCTTACAGTCCTCGCTACAGCCTGCCTTGGTTGAGGCAGTTCACTCCACGTGGGAAACCCTGAATATAGATGTTCATTCGTGGAAGAGACCAAAGAGTACACAGTGGGAGAAATGCTGCTTGTGTTCCACCTGCAACTAAAGCAGAGTTCTTCGGGTAAAACTGCGTATTTTGGGCAAAGAAATGCTTACAGTACTTACTAAAGCCTGCCTTGGTTGAGGCAGGTCGCTGCACGAAGGACACCCTGCATATAGAAGACTCATTTGTGGAAGGGCCCTTAGTGTACAGTGTGGGTGAAATGCAGCTTGTGTTCCACCTGCAACTAAAGCAGAGTTCTTTGGGTAAAACGGCCGTGTTTTGGAAGAGGAAATGCTTACAGTCCTCGCTACAGCCTGCCGTGGTTGAGGCAGTTCACTCCACGTGGGAAACCCTGCATATACATGTTCATTCGTGGAAGAGACCAAAGAGTACACAGTGGGAGAAATGCTGCTTGTGTTCCACCTGCAACTAAATCAGAGTTCTTCGGGTAAAACTGCGTGTGTTGGGAGAGGAAATGCTTACAATCCTTACTAGTGCCTGCCTTGGTTGTGGCAGTTTGCTGCAGGCAGGACACCTTGCATAAAGAAGATTCATTTGGGGAAGGGCCCTTTGTTTACAGTGTGGGTGAAATGCAGCTTGTGTTCCACCTGCCATTAAAGCAGAGTTTTTCGGGTAAAAGTGCCGTGTTTTCACAGAGGAAATCCTTAGAGACCACAGTAGAGCCTGCCATGGTTGAGACAGTTCGATCCACGCGGGAAACCATTTTTATAGAACAAGTTCATTAGGGGACAGGCACTTTGTGTACACTGTAAGAGAATAGATGCTTGTGTTCCACCTGCAACTAACGCAGAGTTCTTCCATTAAAACTGCGTGTTTAGGGAGAGAAAATGCTAACAGTCCTCGCAAAAGCCTGCCTTGTTTGAGGGAGTTCGCTCCACGTGAGTAACCCTGCATATAGTAGTTCATTCGTGGAGGAGCTCAGAGAGTACACAGTGGGAGAAATGCTGCTTGTGTTCCACCTGCTACTACAGCAGAGTTCTTTGGGTAAAACTGCCGTGGTTTGGAAGAGGAAATGCTTACAGTCCTCTCTACAGCCTGCTTTGGTTGAAGCATTTCACACCACGTGGGAAACCCTGCATATAGAATTTCATTCGTGGAAGAGACCAAAGAGTACACAGTGAGAGAAATGCTGCTTGTGTTCCACCTGCAACTAAAGCAGAGTTCTTCGGGTAAAACTGCGTGTTTTGGGAGAGGAAACGCTTACAGTCCTTACTAGTGCCTGCCTTGGTTGTGGCAATTCGCTGCAGGTGGGACACCCTGCATATAGAAGATTCATTTGGGGAAGGGCCCTTTGTGTACAGTGTGGGTGAAATGCAGCTTGTGTTCCACCTGCAACTAAAGCACAGTTCTTCTGGTAAAACTTCGTGTTTTGGGAGAGGAAATGCTTACAGTCCTTAAGAGTGCCTGCCTTTGTGAGGCAGTTCGCTGCAGGCGGAACACCTTGCATATAGAAGATTCATTTGTGTAAGGGCCCTTGGTGTACAGTTTGGGTGAAATGCAGCTTGTGTTCCACCTGCAACTAAAGCAGAGTTCTTCGGGTAAAAGTGCCGTGTTTTCCGAGAGGAAATCCTTAGAGACCACAGTAGAGCCTGCCATGGTTGAGGCAGTTCGCTCCACGCGGGAACGCATTCTTATAGAAGAAGTTCATTAATGGAAGTGCCCATTGAGTAAACTGTGAGAGAAAAGATGCTTGTGTTCCACCTGCAACTACAGCAGGGTTCCTCCATTAAAACTGCGTGTTTTGTGAGAGGAAATGCTTACAGTCCTCCCTACAGCCTGCCATGGTTGTGGCAGTTCGCTCCACGTGCGAAACCCTGCATATAGGAATTCATTCGTGGAAGCGCCCAGAGAGTACGCAGTGGGAGAAATGCTGCTTCTGTTCCACCTGCAACAAAAGCAAAGTTCTTTGGGTAATCTGCCGTGTTTTGAAGAGGAAATGCTTACAGTCCTCGCTACAGTCTGCCGTGGTTGAGGCAGTTCGCTCCACATGGGAAACCCTGCATATAGAAGTTCATTCGTGGAAGAGCCCACAGAGTACACAGTGGGAGAAATGATGCTTGTGTTCCACCTGCTACTACAGCAGAGTTCTTCGGGTAAAAGTGCCGTGTTTTGGAAGAGAAAATGTTTACAGTCCTCGCTACAGCCTGCCGTGGTTGAGGCAGTTCACTCCACGTGGGAAACACTGCATATAGATGTTCATTCGTGGAAGAGACCAAAGAGTACACAGTGGGAGAAATGCTGCTAGTGTTCCACCTGCAACTAAAGCAGAGTTCTTCGGGTAAAACGGCGTGTTTTGGGCGAAGATATGCTTACAGTACTTACTAGAGCCTGCCTTGGTTGAGGCAGTTCGCTGCACGAGGGACAACCTGCATATAGAAGATTCATTTGAGGAAGGGCCCTTAGTGTACAGTGTGGGTGAAATGCAGCTTGTGTTCCACCTGCAACTAAATCAGAGTTCTTTGGGTAAAAGTGCCGTATTTTCAGAGAGGAAATCCTTAGAGACCACAGTAGAGCCTGCCATGGTTGAGGCAGTTCGCTCCACATGGGAAAACATTCTTATAGAACAAGTTCATTAGGGGAAGTGCCCATTGTGTTCACTGTGGGAGAAAAGATGCTTGTGTTCGACCTGAAACTAAAGCAGAGTTCTTCCGTTAAAACTGCATGTTTAGGGAGAGGAAAAGCTTACAGTCCTCGCTACAGCCTGCCTTGTTTGAGGCAGTTCGCTCCACGTGGGAAACCCTGCATATAGGAGTTCATTCGTGGAGGAGCTCAGAGTGTACACAGTGGGAGAAATGCTGCTTGTGTTCCACCTGCAACTAAAGCAGAGTTCTTCAGGTAAAACTGCGTGTATTGGGAGAGGAAATGCTTACAGTCGTTACTACTGCCTGCCTTTGTTCAGGCAGTTCGCTGCACGAGGGACACCCTGCATATAGAAGATTCATTTGAGGAAGGGCACTTAGTGTACAGTGTGGGTGAAATGCAGCTTGTGATCCACAGGCAACTAAAACAGAGTTCTTTGGGTAAAAGTGCCGTATTTTCAGAGAGGAAATCCTTAGAGACCACAGTAGAGCCTGCCATGGTTGAGGCAGTTCGCTCCACATGGGAAAACATTCTTATAGAACACGTTCATTAAGGGAAGTGCCCATTGTGTTCACTGTGGGAGAAAAGATGCTTGTGTTCCACCTGCAACTACAGCAGGGTTCTTCCGTTAAAACTGCGTGTTTAGGGAGAGGAAATGCTTACAGTCCTCGCTAGAGCCTGCCTTGTTTGAGGCAAGTAGCTCCACGAGGGAAACCCTGCATATAGGAGTTCATTCATGGAGGAGCTCAGAATGTCCACAGTGGGAGAAATGCTGCTTGTGTTGAACCTGCAACTAAAGCAGAGTTCTTTGGATGAAACTGCCGTGGTTTGGAAGATGAAATGCTTACTGTCCTCTCTACAGCCTGCTGTGATTGAAGCAGTTCGCACCACGTGGGAAACACTGCATATAGAAGTTCATTGGTGGAAGAGACCAAAGAGTACACAATGGGAGAAATGCTGCTTGTGTTCCACCTGCAACTAAATCAGAGTTCTTTGGGTAAAACTGCGTGTTTTGTGAGAGGAAATGCTACAGTCCTTACTAGTGCCTGCCTTCGTTTTGGCAGTTCGCTGCAGGCGCGACACGCTGCATATAGAGGATTCATTTAGGGAAGGGCCTTTTGTGTACAGTGTGGGTGAAATGCAGCTTGTATTCCACCTGCAACTAAAGCAGAGTTCTTCGGGTAAAACTGCATGTTTTGGGAGAAGACATGCTTACAGTCCTTACTAGTGCCTGCCTTTGTGTGGCAGTTCGCTGCAGGCGGGACACCCTGCATATAGAAGATTCATTTGGGGAAAGACCCTTGGTGTACAGTGTGGGTGGAATGCAGCTTGTGTTCCACCTCTAAATAAAGCAGAGTTCTTCTGGTAAAAGTGTCGTGTTTTTACAGAGGAAATCCTTAGAGACCACAGAAGAGCCTGCCATGGTTGAGGCAGTTCGCTCCACGCGGGAAACAATTCTTATAGAACAAGTTCATTAGGGGACGTGCCCTTTGTGTACACTGTGGGAGAATAGATGCTTGTGTTCCACCTGCAACTAAAGCAGAGTTCTTCCATTAAAACTGCGTGTTTAGGGAGAGGAAATGCTAACAGTCCTCGCAAAAGCCTGCCTTGTTTGAGGCAGTTCGCTCCACGTGGGAAACCCTGCATATAGGAGTTCATTCGTGGAGGAGCTCAGACAGTACACAGTGGGAGAAATGCTGCTTGTGTTCCACCTGCTACTACAGCAGAGTTCTTTGGGTAAAACGGCCCTGGATTGGAAGAGGAAATGCTTACAGTCCTCTCTACAGCCTGCTTTGGTTGAAGCATTTCGCACCACGTGGGAAACCCTGCATATAGAATTTCATTCGTGGAAGAGACCAAAGAGTACAGAGTGGGAGAAATGCTGCTTGTGTTCCACCTGCCACTAAAGCAGAGTTCTTCGGGTAAAACTGCGTGTTTTGGGAGAGGAAATGCTTACAGTCCTTACTAGTGCCTGCCTTGGTTTTGGCAGTGCGCTGCAGGTGGGACACCCTGCATATAGATGTTTCATTTGGGGAAAGCCCCTTTGTGTACGGTGTGGGTGAAATGCAGCTTGTGTTCCACCTGCAACTAAAGCAGAGTTCTTCGGGTAAAACTGCGTGTTTTGGGAGAGAAAATGCTTACAGTCCTTACAGGTGCCTGCGTTTGTGTGGCAGTTCGCTGCAGGCGGGACACACTGCATATAGAAGATTCATTTGGGGAAGGATCCTTGGTGTATACTGTGGTGAAATGCAGCTTGTGTTCCACCTGCAACTAAAGCAGAGTTCTTCGGGAAAAAGTGCCGTGTTTTAAGAGAGGAAATCCTTAGAGACCACAGTAGAGCCTGCCATGGTTGAGGCAGTTCGCTCCACGCGGGAAAGCATTCTTATAGAAGAAGTTCATTAGTGGAATTGCCCATTGAGTAAACTGAGGGAGAAAGGATGATTGTGTTCCACCTGCAACGACAGCAGGGTTCTTGTGTTAAAATTGCGTGTTTTGCGAGAGGAAATGCTTACAGTCCTCGCTTCAGCCTGCCGTGGTTGTGGCAGTTCCCTCCACGTGGGAAACCCTGCATATAGGAGTTCATTCGTGGAGGAGTTCATAGTGTACACAGTGGGAGAAATGCTGCTTGTGTTCCACCTGCAACTAAAGCTGAGTTCTTTGGGTAAAACTGCCGTGTTTTGGAAGAGGAAATGCTTACATTCCTCGCGACAGCCTGCCGTTGTTGAGACAGTTCGCTCCACATTTGAAACCCTGCATATAGGAGTTCATGCGTGGAAGAGCCCACAGAGTACACAGTGGGAGAAATGCTGCTTGTGTTCCACTTGCAACTAAAGCATAGTTCTTTGGGTAAAACTGCCGTGTTTTGGAAGAGGAAATGCTTACAGTCTTCGCTACAGCCTGCCGTGGTTGATGCAGTTCGCTCCACGTGGGAAACCCTGCATATAGAAATTCATTCGTGGAAGTGACCAAAGAGTACACAGTGGTAGAAATGCTGCTTGTGTTCCACCTGCAACTAAAGCAGGGTTATTTCGGTAAAACTGCCGTGGTTTGGAAGATGAAATGCTTACTGTCCTCTCTACAGCCTGCTGTGATTGAAGCAGTTCGCACCACGTGGGAAACACTGCATATAGAAGTTCATTGGTGGAAGAGACCAAAGAGTACACAATGGGAGAAATGTTGCTTGTGTTCCACCTGCAACTAAATCAGAGTTCTTTGGGTAAAACTGCGTGTTTTGTGAGAGGAAATGCTACAGTCCTTACTAGTGCCTGCCTTCGTTTTGGCAGTTCGCTGCAGGCGCGACACGCTGCATATAGAGGATTCATTTAGGGAAGGGCCTTTTGTGTACAGTGTGGGTGAAATGCAGCTTGTGTTCCACCTGCAACTAAAGCAGAGTTCTTCGGGTAAAACTGCATGTTTTGGGAGAAGACATGCTTACAGTCCTTACTAGTGCCTGCCTTTGTGTGGCAGTTCGCTGCAGGCGGGACACCCTGCATATAGAAGATTCATTTGGGGAAAGACCCTTGGTGTACAGTGTGGGTGGAATGCAGCTTGTGTTCCACCTCTAAATAAAGCAGAGTTCTTCTGGTAAAAGTGTCGTGTTTTTACAGAGGAAATCCTTAGAGACCACAGAAGAGCCTGCCATGGTTGAGGCAGTTCGCTCCACGCGGGAAACAATTCTTATAGAACAAGTTCATTAGGGGACGTGCCCTTTGTGTACACTGTGGGAGAATAGATGCTTGTGTTCCACCTGCAACTAAAGCAGAGTTCTTCCATTAAAACTGCGTGTTTAGGGAGAGGAAATGCTAACAGTCCTCGCAAAAGCCTGCCTTGTTTGAGGCAGTTCGCTCCACGTGGGAAACCCTGCATATAGGAGTTCATTCGTGGAGGAGCTCAGACAGTACACAGTGGGAGAAATGCTGCTTGTGTTCCACCTGCTACTACAGCAGAGTTCTTTGGGTAAAACGGCCCTGGATTGGAAGAGGAAATGCTTACAGTCCTCTCTACAGCCTGCTTTGGTTGAAGCATTTCGCACCACGTGGGAAACCCTGCATATAGAATTTCATTCGTGGAAGAGACCAAAGAGTACACAGTGGGAGAAATGCTGCTTGTGTTCCACCTGCCACTAAAGCAGAGTTCTTCGGGTAAAACTGCGTGTTTTGGGAGAGGAAATGCTTACAGTCCTTACTAGTGCCTGCCTTGGTTTTGGCAGTGCGCTGCAGGTGGGACACCCTGCATATAGATGTTTCATTTGGGGAAAGCCCCTTTGTGTACGGTGTGGGTGAAATGCAGCTTGTGTTCCACCTGCAACTAAAGCAGAGTTCTTCGGGTAAAACTGCGTGTTTTGGGAGAGAAAATGCTTACAGTCCTTACAGGTGCCTGCGTTTGTGTGGCAGTTCGCTGCAGGCGGGACACACTGCATATAGAAGATTCATTTGGGGAAGGATCCTTGGTGTATACTGTGGTGAAATGCAGCTTGTGTTCCACCTGCAACTAAAGCAGAGTTCTTCGGGAAAAAGTGCCGTGTTTTAAGAGAGGAAATCCTTAGAGACCACAGTAGAGCCTGCCATGGTTGAGGCAGTTCGCTCCACGCGGGAAAGCATTCTTATAGAAGAAGTTCATTAGTGGAATTGCCCATTGAGTAAACTGAGGGAGAAAGGATGATTGTGTTCCACCTGCAACGACAGCAGGGTTCTTGTGTTAAAATTGCGTGTTTTGCGAGAGGAAATGCTTACAGTCCTCGCTTCAGCCTGCCGTGGTTGTGGCAGTTCCCTCCACGTGGGAAACCCTGCATATAGGAGTTCATTCGTGGAGGAGTTCATAGTGTACACAGTGGGAGAAATGCTGCTTGTGTTCCACCTGCAACTAAAGCTGAGTTCTTTGGGTAAAACTGCCGTGTTTTGGAAGAGGAAATGCTTACATTCCTCGCGACAGCCTGCCGTTGTTGAGACAGTTCGCTCCACATTTGAAACCCTGCATATAGGAGTTCATTCGTGGAAGAGCCCACAGAGTACACAGTGGGAGAAATGCTGCTTGTGTTCCACTTGCAACTAAAGCATAGTTCTTTGGGTAAAACTGCCGTGTTTTGGAAGAGGAAATGCTTACAGTCTTCGCTACAGCCTGCCGTGGTTGATGCAGTTCGCTCCACGTGGGAAACCCTGCATATAGAAATTCATTCGTGGAAGTGACCAAAGAGTACACAGTGGTAGAAATGCTGCTTGTGTTCCACCTGCAACTAAAGCAGGGTTATTTCGGTAAAACTGCCGTGGTTTGGAAGATGAAATGCTTACTGTCCTCTCTACAGCCTGCTGTGATTGAAGCAGTTCGCACCACGTGGGAAACACTGCATATAGAAGTTCATTGGTGGAAGAGACCAAAGAGTACACAATGGGAGAAATGTTGCTTGTGTTCCACCTGCAACTAAATCAGAGTTCTTTGGGTAAAACTGCGTGTTTTGTGAGAGGAAATGCTACAGTCCTTACTAGTGCCTGCCTTCGTTTTGGCAGTTCGCTGCAGGCGCGACACGCTGCATATAGAGGATTCATTTAGGGAAGGGCCTTTTGTGTACAGTGTGGGTGAAATGCAGCTTGTGTTCCACCTGCAACTAAAGCAGAGTTCTTCGGGTAAAACTGCATGTTTTGGGAGAAGACATGCTTACAAACCTTACTAGTGCCTGCCTTTGTGTGGCAGTTCGCTGCAGGCGGGACACCCTGCATATAGAAGATTCATTTGGGGAAAGACCCTTGGTGTACAGTGTGGGTGGAATGCAGCTTGTGTTCCACCTCTAAATAAAGCAGAGTTCTTCTGGTAAAAGTGTCGTGTTTTTACAGAGGAAATCCTTAGAGACCACAGAAGAGCCTGCCATGGTTGAGGCAGTTCGCTCCACGCGGAAAACAATTCTTATAGAACAAGTTCATTAGGGGACGTGCCCTTTGTGTACACTGTGGGAGAATAGATGCTTGTGTTCCACCTGCAACTAAAGCAGAGTTCTTCCATTAAAACTGCGTGTTTAGGGAGAGGAAATGCTAACAGTCCTCGCAATGGCCTGCCTTGTTTGAGGCAGTTCGCTCCACGTGGGAAACCCTGCATATAGGAGTTCATTCGTGGAGGAGCTCAGACAGTACACAGTGGGAGAAATGCTGCTTGTGTTCCACCTGCTACTACAGCAGAGTTCTTTGGGTAAAACGGCCCTGGATTGGAAGAGGAAATGCTTACAGTCCTCTCTACAGCCTGCTTTGGTTGAAGCATTTCGCACCACGTGGGAAACCCTGCATATAGAATTTCATTCGTGGAAGAGACCAAAGAGTACACAGTGGGAGAAATGCTGCTTGTGTTCCACCTGCCACTAAAGCAGAATTCTTCGGGTAAAACTGCGTGTGTTGGGAGAGGAAATGCTTACAGTCCTTACTAGTGCCTGCCTTGGTTGTGGCAGTGCGCTGCAGGCGGGACACCCTGCATATAGATGTTTCATTTGGGGAAAGCCCCTTTGTGTACGGTGTGGGTGAAATGCAGCTTGTGTTCCACCTGCAACTAAAGCAGAGTTCTTCGGGTAAAACTGCGTGTTTTGGGAGAGAAAATGCTTACAGTCCTTACAGGTGCCTGCGTTTGTGTGGCAGTTCGCTGCAGGCGGGACACACTGCATATAGAAGATTCATTTGGGGAAGGATCCTTGGTGTATACTGTGGTGAAATGCTGCTTGTGTTCCACCTGCAACTAAAGCTGAGTTCTTTGGGTAAAACTGCCGTGTTTTGGAAGAGGAAATGCTTACATTCCTCGCAACAGCCTGCCGTTGTTGAGACAGTTCGCTCCACATTTGAAACCCTGCATATAGGAGTTCATTCGTGGAAGAGCCCACAGAGTACACAGTGGGAGAAATGCTGCTTTTGTTCCACTTGCAACTAAAGCATAGTTCTTTTGGTAAAACTGCCGTGTTTTGGAAGAGGAAATGCTTACAGTCCTCGCGACAGCCGGCCGTTGTTGAGACAGTTCCCTCCACATCTCAAACCCTGCATATAGGAGTTCATTCGTGGAAGAGCCCAGAGAGTACACAGTGGGAGAAATGCTGCTTCTCTTCCACCTGCAACTAAAGCAGAGTTCTTTGCGTCATCTGCCGTGTTTTGGAAGAGGAAATGCTTACACTCCTCGATCTAGCCTGCCGTGGATGAGGCCGTTCGAACCACATGTTAAACATTGCATATAGAAGTTCATTCGTGGAAGAGCCCAAAGAGTACACAGTGGGAGAAATGCTGCTTGTGTTCCACCTGCAACTAAAGCAGAGTTCTTCGGGTAATACTGCGTGTTTTGGGAGAGGAAATGCTTACAGTCCTTACTAGTGCCTGCCTTTGTGTGGCAGTTCGCTGCAGGTTGGACACCCTGCATATAGAAGATTCATTTGTGGAAAACCCCTTTGTGTACACTGTGGGTAAAATAAAGCTTGTGTTCCACCTGCAATTAAAGCAGAGTTCTTCGGGTAAAACTGCGTGTATTGGGAGAGGAAATGCTTACAGTCGTTACTAGTGCCTGCCTTTGTGTGGCAGTTCGCTGCAGGTGGGACACCCTGTATATAGAAGCGTCATTTGTGGAAGGGCCCTTGGTGTACAGTGTGGGTGAAATGCAGCTTGTGTTCCACCTGCAACTAAAGCAGAATTCTTCGGGTAAAAGTGCCGTGTTTTCCGAGAGGAAATCCTTAGAGACCACAGTAGAGCCTGCCATGGTTAAGGCCGTTCGCTCCACGCGGGAAAGCATTCTTATAGAAGAAGTTCTTTAGTGGAAGTGCCCATTGAGTAAACTGTGGGAGAAAAGATGCTTGTGTTCCACCTGCAACTACAGCAGGGTTCTTCCATTAAAACTGGGTGTTTTGCGAGAGGAAATGCTTACAGTCCTCGCGACAGCCTGCCGTGGTTGTGGCAGTTCGCTCCACATGGGAAACCCTGCATATAGAAGTTCATTCGTGGAAGAGCACTCAGGGAACACAGTGAGAGAAATGCTGCTTCTGTTCCACATGCAACAAAAGCAAAGTTCTTTGGGTAATCTGCCGTGTTGTGAAGAGGAAATGCTTACAGTCCTCGCTACAGCCTGCCGTGGTTGAGGCAGTTCGCTCCACATGGGAAACCCTGCATATAGAAGTTCATTCGTGGAAGAGCCCTCAGAGTACACAGTGGGAGAAATGCTGCTTGTGTTCCACCTGCTACTACAGCAGAGTTCTTCGGGTAAAACTGCCTTGAATAGGATGAGGAAATGCTTACAGTCCTCGCTACAGCCTGCCTTGGTTGAGGCAGTTCACTCCACGTGGGAAACCCTGAATATAGATGTTCATTCGTGGAAGAGACCAAAGAGTACACAGTGGGAGAAATGCTGCTTGTGTTCCACCTGCAACTAAAGCAGAGTTCTTTGGGTAAAACTGCGTATTTTGGGCAAAGAAATGCTTACAGTACTTACTAAAGCCTGCCTTGGTTGAGGCAGGTCGCTGCACGAAGGACACCCTGCATATAGAAGACTCATTTGTGGAAGGGCCCTTAGTGTACAGTGTGGGTGAAATGCAGCTTGTGTTCCACCTGCAACTAAAGCAGAGTTCTTTGGGTAAAACGGCCGTGTTTTGGAAGAGGAAATGCTTACAGTCCTCGCTACAGCCTGCCGTGGTTGAGGCAGTTCACTCCACGTGGGAAACCCTGCATATACATGTTCATTCGTGGAAGAGACCAAAGAGTACACAGTGGGAGAAATGCTGCTTGTGTTCTACCTGCAACTAAATCAGAGTTCTTCGGGTAAAACTGCGTGTGTTGGGAGAGGAAATGCTTACAATCCTTACTAGTGCCTGCCTTGGTTGTGGCAGTTTGCTGCAGGCAGGACACCTTGCATAAAGAAGATTCATTTGGGGAAGGGCCCTTTGTTTACAGTGTGGGTGAAATGCAGCTTGTGTTCCACCTGCCATTAAAGCAGAGTTTTTCGGGTAAAAGTGCCGTGTTTTCACAGAGGAAATCCTTAGAGACCACAGTAGAGCCTGCCATGGTTGAGACAGTTCGATCCACGCGGGAAACCATTTTTATAGAACAAGTTCATTAGGGGACAGGCACTTTGTGTACACTGTGAGAGAATAGATGCTTGTGTTCCACCTGCAACTAAAGCAGAGTTCTTCCATTAAAACTGCGTGTTTAGGGAGAGAAAATGCTAACAGTCCTCGCAAAAGCCTGCCTTGTTTGAGGCAGTTCGCTCCACGTGAGTAACCCTGCATATAGTAGTTCATTCGTGGAGGAGCTCAGAGAGTACACAGTGGGAGAAATGCTGCTTGTGTTCCACCTGCTACTACAGCAGAGTTCTTTGGGTAAATCTGCCGTGGTTTGGAAGAGGAAATGCTTACAGTCCTCTCTACAGCCTGCTTTGGTTGAAGCATTTCACACCACGTGGGAAACCCTGCATATAGAATTTCATTCGTGGAAGAGACCAAAGAGTACACAGTGAGAGAAATGCTGCTTGTGTTCCACCTGCAACTAAAGCAGAGTTCTTCAGGTAAAACTGCGTGTTTTGGGAGAGGAAACGCTTACAGTCCTTACTAGTGCCTGCCTTGGTTGTGGCAATACGCTGCAGGTGGGACACCCTGCATATAGAAGATTCATTTGGGCAAAGCCCCTTTGTGTACAGTGTGGGTGAAATGAAGCTTGTGTTCCACATGCAACTAAAGCAGAGTTCTTCGGGTAAAACTGCGTGTTTTGCGAGAGGTAATGCTTACAGTCCTTACTAGTGCCTGCCTTTGTGTGGCAGTTCGCTGCAGGGGGGACACCCTGCATATAGAGGATTCATATGGGGAAGGGCCCTTGGTGTACATTGTGGGTGAAATGCAGCTTGTGTTCCAACTCCAACTAAAGCAGTGTTCTTCGGGTAAAAGTGCCATGTTTTCAGAGAGGAAATCCTTAGAGACAACAGTAGAGCCTGCCATGGTTGAGGCAATTCGCTCCATGCGGGAAACAATTCTTATAGAACATGTTCATTAGCGGAAGTGCCCATTGTGTACACTGTGGGAGAAAAGCTGCTTGTGTTCCACCTGCCACTAAAGCAGAGTTCTTCCATTAAAACTGCGTTTTTTGCGAGAGGAAATGCTTACACTCCTCGCTACAACCTGCCTTGATAGAGGCAGTTCACTCCACATAGGAAACCCTGCATATAGAAGTTCATTCGTGGAAAGGCCCAAAGAGTTTACAGTGGGAGAAATGCTGCTTGTGTTCTACCTGCAACTAAAGCAGAGTTCTTTGGGTAAAACGGCCGTGTTTTGGAAGAGGAAATGCTTACAGTCCTTGCTACAGCCTGCCCTGGTTGAGGCAGTTCACTCCACTTGGGAAACCCTGCATATACATGTTCATTCGTGGAAGAGACCAAAGAGTACACAGTGGGAGAAATGCTGCTTGTGATCCACCTGCAACTAAATCAGAGTTCTTCGGGTAAAACTGCGTGTGTTGGGAGAGGAAATGCTTACAGTCCTTACTAGTGCCTGCCTTGGTTGTGGCAGTTTGGTGCAGGCAGGACACCTTGCATAAAGAAGATTCGTTTGGGGAAGGGCCCTTTGTTTACAGTGTGGGTGAAATGCAGCTTGTGTTCCACCTGCCATTAAAGCAGAGTTTATCGGGTAGAAGTGCCGTATTTTCACAGAGGAAATCCTTAGAGACCACAGTAGAGCCTGCCATGGTTGAGACAGTTCGATCCACGCGGGAAACCATTTTTATAGAACAAGTTCATTAGGGGACAGGCACTTTGTGTACACTGTGAGAGATTAGATGCTTGTGTTCCACCTGCAACTAAAGCAGAGTTCTTCCATTAAAACTGCGTGTTTAGGGAGAGAAAATGCTAACAGTCCTCGCAAAAGCCTGCCTTGTTTGAGGGAGTTCGCTCCACGTGAGTAACCCTGCATATAGTAGTTCATTCGTGGAGGAGCTCAGAGAGTACACAGTGGGAGAAATGCTGCTTGTGTTCCACCTGCTACTACAGCAGAGTTCTTTGGGTAAAACTGCCGTGGTTTGGAAGAGGAAATGCTTACAGTCCTCTCTACAGCCTGCTTTGGTTGAAGCATTTCACACCACGTGGGAAACCCTGCATATAGAATTTCATTCGTGGAAGAGACCAAAGAGTACACAGTGAGAGAAATGCTGCTTGTGTTCCACCTGCAACTAAAGCAGAGTTCTTCCGGTAAAACTGCGTGTTTTGGGAGAGGAAACGCTTACAGTCCTTACTAGTGCCTGCCTTGGTTGTGGCAATTCGCTGCAGGCGGGACACCCTGCATATAGAAGATTCATTTGGGGAAGGGCCCTTTGTGTACAGTGTGGGTGAAATGCAGCTTGTGTTCCACCTGCAACTAAAGCACAGTTCTTCCGGTAAAACATCGTGTTTTGGGAGAGGAAATGCTTACAGTCCTTAAGAGTGCCTGCCTTTGTGAGGCAGTTCGCTGCAGGCGGAACATCCTGCATATAGAAGATTCATTTGTGTAAGGGCCCTTGGTGTACAGTTTGGGTGAAATGCAGCTTGTGTTCCAACTGCAACTAAAGCAGAGTTCTTCGGGTAAAAGTGCCGTGTTTTCCAAGAGGAAATCCTTAGAGACCACAGTAGAGGCTGCCATGGTTGAGGCAGTTCATTCCACGGGGTAAAGCATTCTTATACAAGAAGTTCATTAGTGGAATTGCCCTTTGAGTTAACTGTGGGAGAAAAGATGCTTGTGTTCCACCTGCAACTACAGCAGGGTTCTTCCGTTAAAACTGCGTGTTTTGCGAGAGGAAATGCTTACAGTCCTCGCTACAGCCTGCCGTGGTTTTGGCAGTTCGCTCCACGTGGGAAACCCTGCATATAGGAATTCATTCTTGGAAGCGCCCAGAGAGTACACAGTGGGAGAAATGCTGCTTGTGTTCCACCTGCAACAAAAGCAAAGTGCTTTGGGTAATCTGCCGTGTTTTGAAGAGGAAATGCTTACAGTCCTCGCTACAGCCTGCCGTGGTTGAGGCAGTTCGCTCCACATGGGAAACCCTGCATATAGAAATTCATTCGTGGAAGAGACCAAAGAGTACCCAGTGGGAGAAAAGCTGCTTGTGTTCCACCTGCAACTAAAGCAGAGTTCTTCGGGTAAAACTGCGTGTTTTGGGCGAAGAAATGCTTACAGTACATACTAGAACCTGCCTTGGTTTAGGCAGTTCGCTGCACGAAGGACACCCTGCATATAGAAGATTCATTTGAGGAAGGGCCCTTAGT
Organism: Mesoplodon densirostris; assembly: GCF_025265405.1. NCBI lineage: Eukaryota > Metazoa > Chordata > Mammalia > Artiodactyla > Ziphiidae > Mesoplodon > Mesoplodon densirostris. The sequence goes on along the minus strand of NC_082667.1, from coordinate 86,622,844 downwards.
GTACAGTGTGGGTGAAATGCAGCTTGTGTTCCACCTGCAACTAAAACAGAGTTCTTTGGGTAAAAGTGCCGTGTTTTCCAAGAGGAAATCCTTAGAGACCACAGTAGAGCCTGCCATGGTTGAGGCAGTTCGCTCCACGCGGGAAAGCATTCTTATAGAAGAAGTTCATTAGTGGAATTGCCCATTGAGTTAACTGTGGGAGAAAAGATGCTTGTGTTCCACCTGCAACTACAGCAGGGTTCTTCCGTTAAAACTGCGTGTTTTGCGAGAGGAAATGCTTACAGTCCTCGCTACAGCCTGCCGTGGTTTTGGCAGTTCGCTCCACGTGGGAAACCCTGCATATAGGAATTCTTTCGTGGAAGCGCCCAGAGAGTTCACAGTGGGAGAAATGCTGCTTGTGTTCCACCTGCAAAAAAAGCAAAGTGCTTTGGGTAATCTGCCGTGTTTTGAAGAGGAAATGCTTACAGTCCTCGCTACAGCCTGCCGTGGTTGAGGCAGTTCGCTCCACATGGGAAACCCTGCATATAGAAATTCATTCGTGGAAGAGCCCACACAATACACAGTGGGAGAAATGCTGCTTGTGTTCCACCTGGTACTACAGCAGAGTTCTTCGGGTAAAACAGCCGTGTTTTGGAAGAGGAAATGCTTAATGTCCTCTGTACAGCCTACTGTGGTTGAAGCAGTTCGCACCACGTGGGAAACCCTGCATATAGAAGTTCATTCGTGGAAGAGACCAAAGAGTACACAGTGGGAGAAATGCTGCTTGTGTTCCACTTGCTACTAACGCAGAGTTCTTCGGGTAAAACTGCGTGTTTTGGGAGAGGAAATGCTTACAGTCCTTACTAGTGCCTGCCTTGGTTGTGGCAGTTCGCTGTAGGCCGGACACCCTGCATATAGAAGATTCATTTGGGTAAGGACCCTTAGTGCACAGAGAGGGTGAAATGCACCTTGTGTTCCACCTGCAACTAAAGCAGAATTCTTCGGGTAAAAGTGCCATGTTTTCAGAGAGGAAATCCTTAGAGACCACAGTAGAGCCTGCCATGGTTGAGGCAGTTCGCTCCACGCGGGAAAGCATTCTTACAGAAGGAGTTCATTAGTGGAAGTGCCCATTGAGTAAACTGTGGGAGAAAAGATGCTTGTGTTCCACCTGCAACTACAGCAGGGTTCTTCCGTTAAAACTGCGTGTTTTGCGAGAGGAAATGCTTACAGTCCTCGCTACAGCCTGCCGTGTTTGAGGCAGTTCGCTCCACATGGGAAACCCTGCATATAGAAGTTCATTCGTTGAAGAGCCCACAGAGTACACAGTGGGAGAAATGCTGCTTGTGTACCACCTGCTACTACAGCAGAGTTCTTCGGGTAAAACTGCCGTGTTTTGGAAGAGGAAATCCTTACATTCCACGCTACACCCTGCCGTGGTTGAGGCAGTTCACTCCACGTGGGAATCACTGCATATAGATGTTCATTCGTGGAAGAGACCAAAGAGTACACAGTTGGAGAAATGCTGCTTGTGTTCCACCTGCCACTAAAGCATAGTTCTTTGGGTAAAACTGCCGTGTTTTGGAAGAGGAAATGCTTACAGTCCTCGCGACAGCCTGCCGTTGTTGAGACAGTTCGCTCCACATCTCAAAGCCTGCATATAGGAGTTCATTCGTGGAAGAGCCCAGAGAGTACACAGTGGGAGAAATGCAGCTGGTGTTCCACCTGCAAGTAAAGCAGAGTTCTTTGGGTAAAAGTGCCGTATTTTCAGAGAGGAAATCTTTAGAGACCACAGTAGAGCCTGCCATGTTTCAGGCAGTTCGCTCCACATGGGAAAACATTCCTATAGAACAGGTTCATTAGGGGAAGTGTGCATTGTGTTCACTGTGGGAGAAAAGATGCTTGTGTTCGACCTGAAACTAAAGCAGAGTTCTTCCGTTAAAACTGCGTGTTTAGGGAGAGGAAATGCTTACAGTCCTCGCTACAGCCTGCCTTGTTTGAGGCAGTTCGCTCCACGTGGTAAACCCTGCATATAGGAGTTCATTCGTGGAGGAGCTCAGAGTGTACACAGTGGGAGAAATGCTGCTTGTGTTCCACCTGAAACTAAAGCAGAGTTCTTCAGGTAAAACTGCGTGTTTTGGGAGAGGAAATGCTTACAGTCGTTACTAGTGCCTGCCTTTGTGTGGCAGTTTGCTGCAGGCGGGACACCCAGCATATAGAAGATTCATTTGAGGAAGGGCCCTTGGTGTACAGTGTGGGTGAAATGCAGCTTGTGTTCCACCTGCAACTAAAGCAGAGTTCTTCGGGTAAAAGAGCCATGTTTTGGGAGAGGAAATGCTTAGAGGCCTCACTAGAGTGTTCCTTGGATTAGGCATTTCACTCCACGTGGGATACCATGAGTATAAAATTTCTTTTGGGCAAAGCCCATTGTGTACTCTCTGGGAGAAATGCTGCTTGTGTTCCACCTGCAACTAAAGCAGAGTTCTTTGGGTAAAACGGCCGTGTTTTGGAAGAGGAAATGCTTACAGTCCTTGCTACAGCCTGCCCTGGTTGAGGCAGTTCACTCCACTTGGGAAACCCTGCATATACATGTTCATTCGTGGAAGAGACCAAAGAGTACACAGTGGGAGAAATGCTGCTTGTGATCCACCTGCAACTAAATCAGAGTTCTTCGGGTAAAACTGCGTGTGTTGGGAGAGGAAATGCTTACAGTCCTTACTAGTGCCTGCCTTGGTTGTGGCAGTTTGGTGCAGGCAGGACACCTTGCATAAAGAAGATTCGTTTGGGGAAGGGCCCTTTGTTTACAGTGTGGGTGAAATGCAGCTTGTGTTCCACCTGCCATTAAAGCAGAGTTTATCGGGTAGAAGTGCCGTATTTTCACAGAGGAAATCCTTAGAGACCACAGTAGAGCCTGCCATGGTTGAGACAGTTCGATCCACGCGGGAAACCATTTTTATAGAACAAGTTCATTAGGGGACAGGCACTTTGTGTACACTGTGAGAGATTAGATGCTTGTGTTCCACCTGCAACTAAAGCAGAGTTCTTCCATTAAAACTGCGTGTTTAGGGAGAGAAAATGCTAACAGTCCTCGCAAAAGCCTGCCTTGTTTGAGGGAGTTCGCTCCACGTGAGTAACCCTGCATATAGTAGTTCATTCGTGGAGGAGCTCAGAGAGTACACAGTGGGAGAAATGCTGCTTGTGTTCCACCTGCTACTACAGCAGAGTTCTTTGGGTAAAACTGCCGTGGTTTGGAAGAGGAAATGCTTACAGTCCTCTCTACAGCCTGCTTTGGTTGAAGCATTTCACACCACGTGGGAAACCCTGCATATAGAATTTCATTCGTGGAAGAGACCAAAGAGTACACAGTGAGAGAAATGCTGCTTGTGTTCCACCTGCAACTAAAGCAGAGTTCTTCGGGTAAAACTGCGTGTTTTGGGAGAGGAAACGCTTACAGTCCTTACTAGTGCCTGCCTTGGTTGTGGCAATTCGCTGCAGGCGGGACACCCTGCATATAGAAGATTCATTTGGGGAAGGGCCCTTTGTGTACAGTGTGGGTGAAATGCAGCTTGTGTTCCACCTGCAACTAAAGCACAGTTCTTCCGGTAAAACATCGTGTTTTGGGAGAGGAAATGCTTACAGTCCTTAAGAGTGCCTGCCTTTGTGAGGCAGTTCGCTGCAGGCGGAACATCCTGCATATAGAAGATTCATTTGTGTAAGGGCCCTTGGTGTACAGTTTGGGTGAAATGCAGCTTGTGTTCCAACTGCAACTAAAGCAGAGTTCTTCGGGTAAAAGTGCCGTGTTTTCCAAGAGGGAATCCTTAGAGACCACAGTAGAGGCTGCCATGGTTGAGGCAGTTCATTCCACGGGGTAAAGCATTCTTATACAAGAAGTTCATTAGTGGAATTGCCCTTTGAGTTAACTGTGGGAGAAAAGATGCTTGTGTTCCACCTGCAACTACAGCAGGGTTCTTCCGTTAAAACTGCGTGTTTTGCGAGAGGAAATGCTTACAGTCCTCGCTACAGCCTGCCGTGGTTTTGGCAGTTCGCTCCACGTGGGAAACCCTGCATATAGGAATTCATTCTTGGAAGCGCCCAGAGAGTACACAGTGGGAGAAATGCTGCTTGTGTTCCACCTGCAACAAAAGCAAAGTGCTTTGGGTAATCTGCCGTGTTTTGAAGAGGAAATGCTTACAGTCCTCGCTACAGCCTGCCGTGGTTGAGGCAGTTCGCTCCACATGGGAAACCCTGCATATAGAAATTCATTCGTGGAAGAGACCAAAGAGTACCCAGTGGGAGAAAAGCTGCTTGTGTTCCACCTGCAAATAAAGCAAAGTTCTTTGTGTAAAACTGCCGTGTTTTGGAAGAGGAAATGCTTAAAGTCCTCTGTACAGCCTGCTGTGGTTGAAGCAGTTCGCACCACTTGGGAAACCCTGCATATAGAAGTTCATTCGCGGAAGAGACCAAAGAGTACACAGTGGGAGAAATGCTGCTTGTGTTCCACTTGCTATTAGAGCAGAGTTCTTTGGGTGAAACTGCTGTGGTTTGGAAGAGGAAATGCTTACAGTCCTCTCTACAGCCTGCTTTGTTTGAAGCATTTCGCACCACGTGGGAAACCCTGCATATAGAATTTCATTCGTGGAAGAGACCAAAGAGTACACAGTGGGAGAAATGCTGCTTGTGTTCCACTTGCTACTAACGCAGAGTTCTTCGGGTAAAACTGCGTGTTTTGGGAGAGGAAATGCTTACAGTCCTTACTAGTGCCTGCCTTGGTTGTGGCAGTTCGCTGCAGGCCGGACACCCTGCATATAGAAGATTCATTTGGGTAAGGACCCTTAGTGCACAGAGTGGGTGAAATGCACCTTGTGTTCCACCTGCAACTAAAGCAGAATTCTTCGGGTAAAAGTGCCGTGTTTTCAGAGAGGAAATCCTTAGAGACCACAGTAGAGCCTGCCATGGTTGAGGCAGTTCGCTCCACGCGGGAAAGCATTCTTATAGAAGGAGTTCATTAGTGGAAGTGCCCATTGAGTAAACTGTGGGAGAAAAGATGCTTGTGTTCCACCTGCAACTACAGTAGGGTTCTTCCGTTAAAACTGCGTGTTTTGCGAGAGGAAATGCTTACAGTCCTCGCTAAAGCCTGGATGGCTGTGGCAGTTCGCTCCACGTGGGAAACCCTGCATATAGGAATTCATTCTTGGAAGCGCCCAGAGAGTACACAGTGGGAGAAATGCTGCTTGTGTTCCACCTGCAACAAAAGCAAAGTGCTTTGGGTAATCTGCCGTGTTTTGAAGAGGAAATGCTTACAGTCCTCGCTACAGCCTGCCGTGGTTGAGGCAGTTCGCTCCACATGGGAAACCCTGCATATAGAAATTCATTCGTGGAAGAGACCAAAGAGTACCCAGTGGGAGAAAAGCTGCTTGTGTTCCACCTGCAAATAAAGCAAAGTTCTTTGTGTAAAACTGCCGTGTTTTGGAAGAGGAAATGCTTAAAGTCCTCTGTACAGCCTGCTGTGGTTGAAGCAGTTCGCACCACTTGGGAAACCCTGCATATAGAAGTTCATTCGTGGAAGAGACCAAAGAGTACACAGTGGGAGAAATGCTGCTTGTGTTCCACTTGCTATTAGAGCAGAGTTCTTTGGGTGAAACTGCTGTGGTTTGGAAGAGGAAATGCTTACAGTCCTCTCTACAGCCTGCTTTGTTTGAAGCATTTCGCACCACGTGGGAAACCCTGCATATAGAATTTCATTCGTGGAAGAGACCAAAGAGTACACAGTGGGAGAAATGCTGCTTGTGTTCCACTTGCTACTAACGCAGAGTTCTTCGGGTAAAACTGCGTGTTTTGGGAGAGGAAATGCTTACAGTCCTTACTAGTGCCTGCCTTGGTTGTGGCAGTTCGCTGCAGGCCGGACACCCTGCATATAGAAGATTCATTTGGGTAAGGACCCTTAGTGCACAGAGTGGGTGAAATGCACCTTGTGTTCCACCTGCAACTAAAGCAGAATTCTTCGGGTAAAAGTGCCGTGTTTTCAGAGAGGAAATCCTTAGAGACCACAGTAGAGCCTGCCATGGTTGAGGCAGTTCGCTCCACGCGGGAAAGCATTCTTATAGAAGGAGTTCATTAGTGGAAGTGCCCATTGAGTAAACTGTGGGAGAAAAGATGCTTGTGTTCCACCTGCAACTACAGTAGGGTTCTTCCGTTAAAACTGCGTGTTTTGCGAGAGGAAATGCTTACAGTCCTCGCTAAAGCCTGCCATGGCTGTGGCAGTTCGCTCCACGTGGGAAACCCTGCATATAGGAATTCATTCGTGGAAGCGCCCAGAGAGTACACAGTGGGAGAAAGGCTGCTTGTGTTCCACCTGTAACAAAGCAACGTTCTTTGGGTAATCTGCCGTGTTTTGAAGAGGAAATGCTTACAGTCCTCGCTACAGCCTGCCGTGGTTGAGGCAGTTCGCTCCACATGGGAAACCCTGCATATAGAAGTTCATTCGTGGAAGAGCCCACAGAGTACACAGTGGGAGAAATGCTGCTTGTGTTCCACCTGCTACTACAGTAGAGTTCTTCGGGTAAAACAGCCGTGTTTTGGAAGAGGAAATGCTTACAGTCCTCGCTACAGCCTGCCGTGATTGAGGCAGTTCACTCCACGTGGGAAACCCTGCATATAGATGTTCATTCGTGGAAGAGACCAAAGAGTACCCAGTGGGAGAAAAGCTGCTTGTGTTCCACCTGCAAATAAAGCAAAGTTCTTTGTGTAAAACTGCCGTGTTTTGGAAGAGGAAATGCTTAAAGTCCTCTGTACAGCCTGCTGTGGTTGAAGAAGTTCGCACCACTTGGGAAACCCTGCATATAGAAGTTCATTCGTGGAAGAGACCAAAGAGTACACAGTGGGAGAAATGCTGCTTGTGTTCCACTTGCTATTAGAGCAGAGTTCTTTGGGTGAAACTGCTGTGGTTTGGAAGAGGAAATGCTTACAGTCCTCTCTACAGCCTGCTTTGTTTGAAGCATTTCGCACCACGTGGGAAACCCTGCATATAGAATTTCATTCGTGGAAGAGACCAAAGAGTACACAGTGGGAGAAATGCTGCTTGTGTTCCACTTGCTACTAACGCAGAGTTCTTCGGGTAAAACTGCGTGTTTTGGGAGAGGAAATGCTTACAGTCCTTACTAGTGCCTGCCTTGGTTGTGGCAGTTCGCTGCAGGCCGGACACCCTGCATATAGAAGATTCATTTGGGTAAGGACCCTTAGTGCACAGAGTGGGTGAAATGCACCTTGTGTTCCACCTGCAACTAAAGCAGAATTCTTCGGGTAAAAGTGCCGTGTTTTCAGAGAGGAAATCCTTAGAGACCACAGTAGAGCCTGCCATGGTTGAGGCAGTTCGCTCCACGCGGGAAAGCATTCTTATAGAAGGAGTTCATTAGTGGAAGTGCCCATTGAGTAAACTGTGGGAGAAAAGATGCTTGTGTTCCACCTGCAACTACAGTAGGGTTCTTCCGTTAAAACTGCGTGTTTTGCGAGAGGAAATGCTTACAGTCCTCGCTAAAGCCTGCCATGGCTGTGGCAGTTCGCTCCACGTGGGAAACCCTGCATATAGGAATTCATTCGTGGAAGCGCCCAGAGAGTACACAGTGGGAGAAAGGCTGCTTGTGTTCCACCTGTAACAAAAGCAACGTTCTTTGGGTAATCTGCCGTGTTTTGAAGAGGAAATGCTTACAGTCCTCGCTACAGCCTGCCGTGGTTGAGGCAGTTCGCTCCACATGGGAAACCCTGCATATAGAAGTTCATTCGTGGAAGAGCCCACAGAGTACACAGTGGGAGAAATGCTTCTTGTGTTCCACCTGCTACTACAGCAGAGTTCTTCGGGTAAAACTTCCGTGTTTTGGAAGAGGAAATGCTTACATTCCTCGCTACACCCTGCCGTGGTTGAGGCAGTTCACTCCACGTGGGAATCACTGCATATAGATGTTCATTCGTGGAAGAGACCAAAGAGTACACAGTGGGAGAAATGCTGCTTGTGTTCCACCTGCAACTAAAGCAGAGTTCTTCGGGTAAAACTGCGTGTTTTGGGCGAAGAAATGCTTACAGTACATACTAGAACCTGCCTTGGTTTAGGCAGTTCGCTGCACGAAGGACACCCTGCATATAGAAGATTCATTTGAGGAAGGGCCCTTGGTGTACAGTGTGGGTGAAATGCAGCTTGTGTTCCACCTGCAACTAAAGCAGAGTTCTTCGGGTAAAAGAGCCATGTTTTGGGAGAGGAAATGCTTAGAGGCCTCACTAGAGTGTTCCTTGGATTAGGCATTTCACTCCACGTGGGATACCATGAGTATAAAATTTCTTTTGGGCAAAGCCCATTGTGTACTCTCTGGGAGAAATGCTGCTTGTGTTCCACCTGCAACTAAAGCAGAGTTCTTTGGGTAAAACGGCCGTGTTTTGGAAGAGGAAATGCTTACAGTCCTTGCTACAGCCTGCCCTGGTTGAGGCAGTTCACTCCACTTGGGAAACCCTGCATATACATGTTCATTCGTGGAAGAGACCAAAGAGTACACAGTGGGAGAAATGCTGCTTGTGATCCACCTGCAACTAAATCAGAGTTCTTCGGGTAAAACTGCGTGTGTTGGGAGAGGAAATGCTTACAGTCCTTACTAGTGCCTGCCTTGGTTGTGGCAGTTTGGTGCAGGCAGGACACCTTGCATAAAGAAGATTCGTTTGGGGAAGGGCCCTTTGTTTACAGTGTGGGTGAAATGCAGCTTGTGTTCCACCTGCCATTAAAGCAGAGTTTATCGGGTAGAAGTGCCGTATTTTCACAGAGGAAATCCTTAGAGACCACAGTAGAGCCTGCCATGGTTGAGACAGTTCGATCCACGCGGGAAACCATTTTTATAGAACAAGTTCATTAGGGGACAGGCACTTTGTGTACACTGTGAGAGATTAGATGCTTGTGTTCCACCTGCAACTAAAGCAGAGTTCTTCCATTAAAACTGCGTGTTTAGGGAGAGAAAATGCTAACAGTCCTCGCAAAAGCCTGCCTTGTTTGAGGCAGTTCGCTCCACGTGAGTAACCCTGCATATAGTAGTTCATTCGTGGAGGAGCTCAGAGAGTACACAGTGGGAGAAATGCTGCTTGTGTTCCACCTGCTACTACAGCAGAGTTCTTTGGGTAAAACTGCCGTGGTTTGGAAGAGGAAATGCTTACAGTCCTCTCTACAGCCTGCTTTGGTTGAAGCATTTCACACCACGTGGGAAACCCTGCATATAGAATTTCATTCGTGGAAGAGACCAAAGAGTACACAGTGAGAGAAATGCTGCTTGTGTTCCACCTGCAACTAAAGCAGAGTTCTTCGGGTAAAACTGCGTGTTTTGGGAGAGGAAACGCTTACAGTCCTTACTAGTGCCTGCCTTGGTTGTGGCAATTCGCTGCAGGCGGGACACCCTGCATATAGAAGATTCATTTGGGGAAGGGCCCTTTGTGTACAGTGTGGGTGAAATGCAGCTTGTGTTCCACCTGCAACTAAAGCACAGTTCTTCCGGTAAAACATCGTGTTTTGGGAGAGGAAATGCTTACAGTCCTTAAGAGTGCCTGCCTTTGTGAGGCAGTTCGCTGCAGGCGGAACATCCTGCATATAGAAGATTCATTTGTGTAAGGGCCCTTGGTGTACAGTTTGGGTGAAATGCAGCTTGTGTTCCAACTGCAACTAAAGCAGAGTTCTTCGGGTAAAAGTGCCGTGTTTTCCAAGAGGGAATCCTTAGAGACCACAGTAGAGGCTGCCATGGTTGAGGCAGTTCATTCCACGGGGTAAAGCATTCTTATACAAGAAGTTCATTAGTGGAATTGCCCTTTGAGTTAACTGTGGGAGAAAAGATGCTTGTGTTCCACCTGCAACTACAGCAGGGTTCTTCCGTTAAAACTGCGTGTTTTGCGAGAGGAAATGCTTACAGTCCTCGCTACAGCCTGCCGTGGTTTTGGCAGTTCGCTCCACGTGGGAAACCCTGCATATAGGAATTCATTCTTGGAAGCACCCAGAGAGTACACAGTGGGAGAAATGCTGCTTGTGTTCCACCTGCAACAAAAGCAAAGTGCTTTGGGTAATCTGCCGTGTTTTGAAGAGGAAATGCTTACAGTCCTCGCTACAGCCTGCCGTGGTTGAGGCAGTTCGCTCCACATGGGAAACCCTGCATATAGAAATTCATTCGTGGAAGAGACCAAAGAGTACCCAGTGGGAGAAAAGCTGCTTGTGTTCCACCTGCAAATAAAGCAAAGTTCTTTGTGTAAAACTGCCGTGTTTTGGAAGAGGAAATGCTTAAAGTCCTCTGTACAGCCTGCTGTGGTTGAAGCAGTTCGCACCACTTGGGAAACCCTGCATATAGAAGTTCATTCGCGGAAGAGACCAAAGAGTACACAGTGGGAGAAATGCTGCTTGTGTTCCACTTGCTATTAGAGCAGAGTTCTTTGGGTGAAACTGCTGTGGTTTGGAAGAGGAAATGCTTACAGTCCTCTCTACAGCCTGCTTTGTTTGAAGCATTTCGCACCACGTGGGAAACCCTGCATATAGAATTTCATTCGTGGAAGAGACCAAAGAGTACACAGTGGGAGAAATGCTGCTTGTGTTCCACTTGCTACTAACGCAGAGTTCTTCGGGTAAAACTGCGTGTTTTGGGAGAGGAAATGCTTACAGTCCTTACTAGTGCCTGCCTTGGTTGTGGCAGTTCGCTGCAGGCCGGACACCCTGCATATAGAAGATTCATTTGGGTAAGGACCCTTAGTGCACAGAGTGGGTGAAATGCACCTTGTGTTCCACCTGCAACTAAAGCAGAATTCTTCGGGTAAAAGTGCCGTGTTTTCAGAGAGGAAATCCTTAGAGACCACAGTAGAGCCTGCCATGGTTGAGGCAGTTCGCTCCACGCGGGAAAGCATTCTTATAGAAGGAGTTCATTAGTGGAAGTGCCCATTGAGTAAACTGTGGGAGAAAAGATGCTTGTGTTCCACCTGCAACTACAGTAGGGTTCTTCCGTTAAAACTGCGTGTTTTGCGAGAGGAAATGCTTACAGTCCTCGCTAAAGCCTGGATGGCTGTGGCAGTTCGCTCCACGTGGGAAACCCTGCATATAGGAATTCATTCTTGGAAGCGCCCAGAGAGTACACAGTGGGAGAAATGCTGCTTGTGTTCCACCTGCAACAAAAGCAAAGTGCTTTGGGTAATCTGCCGTGTTTTGAAGAGGAAATGCTTACAGTCCTCGCTACAGCCTGCCGTGGTTGAGGCAGTTCGCTCCACATGGGAAACCCTGCATATAGAAATTCATTCGTGGAAGAGACCAAAGAGTACCCAGTGGGAGAAAAGCTGCTTGTGTTCCACCTGCAAATAAAGCAAAGTTCTTTGTGTAAAACTGCCGTGTTTTGGAAGAGGAAATGCTTAAAGTCCTCTGTACAGCCTGCTGTGGTTGAAGCAGTTCGCACCACTTGGGAAACCTGCATATAGAAGTTCATTCGTGGAAGAGACCAAAGAGTACACAGTGGGAGAAATGCTGCTTGTGTTCCACTTGCTATTAGAGCAGAGTTCTTTGGGTGAAACTGCTGTGGTTTGGAAGAGGAAATGCTTACAGTCCTCTCTACAGCCTGCTTTGTTTGAAGCATTTCGCACCACGTGGGAAACCCTGCATATAGAATTTCATTCGTGGAAGAGACCAAAGAGTACACAGTGGGAGAAATGCTGCTTGTGTTCCACTTGCTACTAACGCAGAGTTCTTCGGGTAAAACTGCGTGTTTTGGGAGAGGAAATGCTTACAGTCCTTACTAGTGCCTGCCTTGGTTGTGGCAGTTCGCTGCAGGCCGGACACCCTGCATATAGAAGATTCATTTGGGTAAGGACCCTTAGTGCACAGAGTGGGTGAAATGCACCTTGTGTTCCACCTGCAACTAAAGCAGAATTCTTCGGGTAAAAGTGCCGTGTTTTCAGAGAGGAAATCCTTAGAGACCACAGTAGAGCCTGCCATGGTTGAGGCAGTTCGCTCCACGCGGGAAAGCATTCTTATAGAAGGAGTTCATTAGTGGAAGTGCCCATTGAGTAAACTGTGGGAGAAAAGATGCTTGTGTTCCACCTGCAACTACAGTAGGGTTCTTCCGTTAAAACTGCGTGTTTTGCGAGAGGAAATGCTTACAGTCCTCGCTAAAGCCTGCCATGGCTGTGGCAGTTCGCTCCACGTGGGAAACCCTGCATATAGGAATTCATTCGTGGAAGCGCCCAGAGAGTACACAGTGGGAGAAAGGCTGCTTGTGTTCCACCTGTAACAAAAGCAACGTTCTTTGGGTAATCTGCCGTGTTTTGAAGAGGAAATGCTTACAGTCCTCGCTACAGCCTGCCGTGGTTGAGGCAGTTCGCTCCACATGGGAAACCCTGCATATAGAAGTTCATTCGTGGAAGAGCCCACAGAGTACACAGTGGGAGAAATGCTGCTTGTGTTCCACCTGCTACTACAGTAGAGTTCTTCGGGTAAAACAGCCGTGTTTTGGAAGAGGAAATGCTTACAGTCCTCGCTACAGCCTGCCGTGATTGAGGCAGTTCACTCCACGTGGGAAACCCTGCATATAGATGTTCATTCGTGGAAGAGACCAAAGAGTACCCAGTGGGAGAAAAGCTGCTTGTGTTCCACCTGCAAATAAAGCAAAGTTCTTTGTGTAAAACTGCCGTGTTTTGGAAGAGGAAATGCTTAAAGTCCTCTGTACAGCCTGCTGTGGTTGAAGAAGTTCGCACCACTTGGGAAACCCTGCATATAGAAGTTCATTCGTGGAAGAGACCAAAGAGTACACAGTGGGAGAAATGCTGCTTGTGTTCCACTTGCTATTAGAGCAGAGTTCTTTGGGTGAAACTGCTGTGGTTTGGAAGAGGAAATGCTTACAGTCCTCTCTACAGCCTGCTTTGTTTGAAGCATTTCGCACCACGTGGGAAACCCTGCATATAGAATTTCATTCGTGGAAGAGACCAAAGAGTACACAGTGGGAGAAATGCTGCTTGTGTTCCACTTGCTACTAACGCAGAGTTCTTCGGGTAAAACTGCGTGTTTTGGGAGAGGAAATGCTTACAGTCCTTACTAGTGCCTGCCTTGGTTGTGGCAGTTCGCTGCAGGCCGGACACCCTGCATATAGAAGATTCATTTGGGTAAGGACCCTTAGTGCACAGAGTGGGTGAAATGCACCTTGTGTTCCACCTGCAACTAAAGCAGAATTCTTCGGGTAAAAGTGCCGTGTTTTCAGAGAGGAAATCCTTAGAGACCACAGTAGAGCCTGCCATGGTTGAGGCAGTTCGCTCCACGCGGGAAAGCATTCTTATAGAAGGAGTTCATTAGTGGAAGTGCCCATTGAGTAAACTGTGGGAGAAAAGATGCTTGTGTTCCACCTGCAACTACAGTAGGGTTCTTCCGTTAAAACTGCGTGTTTTGCGAGAGGAAATGCTTACAGTCCTCGCTAAAGCCTGCCATGGCTGTGGCAGTTCGCTCCACGTGGGAAACCCTGCATATAGGAATTCATTCGTGGAAGCGCCCAGAGAGTACACAGTGGGAGAAAGGCTGCTTGTGTTCCACCTGTAACAAAAGCAACGTTCTTTGGGTAATCTGCCGTGTTTTGAAGAGGAAATGCTTACAGTCCTCGCTACAGCCTGCCGTGGTTGAGGCAGTTCGCTCCACATGGGAAACCCTGCATATAGAAGTTCATTCGTGGAAGAGCCCACAGAGTACACAGTGGGAGAAATGCTTCTTGTGTTCCACCTGCTACTACAGCAGAGTTCTTCGGGTAAAACTTCCGTGTTTTGGAAGAGGAAATGCTTACATTCCTCGCTACACCCTGCCGTGGTTGAGGCAGTTCACTCCACGTGGGAATCACTGCATATAGATGTTCATTCGTGGAAGAGACCAAAGAGTACACAGTGGGAGAAATGCTGCTTGTGTTCCACCTGCAACTAAAGCAGAGTTCTTCGGGTAAAACTGCGTGTTTTGGGCGAAGAAATGCTTACAGTACATACTAGAACCTGCCTTGGTTTAGGCAGTTCGCTGCACGAAGGACACCCTGCATATAGAAGATTCATTTGAGGAAGGGCCCTTAGTGTACAGTGTGGGTGAAATGCAGCTTGTGTTCCACCTGCAACTAAAACAGAGTTCTTTGGGTAAAAGTGCCGTGTTTTCCAAGAGGAAATCCTTAGAGACCACAGTAGAGCCTGCCATGGTTGAGGCAGTTCGCTCCACGCGGGAAAGCATTCTTATAGAAGAAGTTCATTAGTGGAATTGCCCATTGAGTTAACTGTGGGAGAAAAGATGCTTGTGTTCCACCTGCAACTACAGCAGGGTTCTTCCGTTAAAACTGCGTGTTTTGCGAGAGGAAATGCTTACAGTCCTCGCTACAGCCTGCCGTGGTTTTGGCAGTTCGCTCCACGTGGGAAACCCTGCATATAGGAATTCTTTCGTGGAAGCGCCCAGAGAGTTCACAGTGGGAGAAATGCTGCTTGTGTTCCACCTGCAACAAAAGCAAAGTGCTTTGGGTAATCTGCCGTGTTTTGAAGAGGAAATGCTTACAGTCCTCGCTACAGCCTGCCGTGGTTGAGGCAGTTCGCTCCACATGGGAAACCCTGCATATAGAAATTCATTCGTGGAAGAGCCCACACAATACACAGTGGGAGAAATGCTGCTTGTGTTCCACCTGGTACTACAGCAGAGTTCTTCGGGTAAAACAGCCGTGTTTTGGAAGAGGAAATGCTTAATGTCCTCTGTACAGCCTACTGTGGTTGAAGCAGTTCGCACCACGTGGGAAACCCTGCATATAGAAGTTCATTCGTGGAAGAGACCAAAGAGTACACAGTGGGAGAAATGCTGCTTGTGTTCCACTTGCTACTAACGCAGAGTTCTTCGGGTAAAACTGCGTGTTTTGGGAGAGGAAATGCTTACAGTCCTTACTAGTGCCTGCCTTGGTTGTGGCAGTTCGCTGTAGGCCGGACACCCTGCATATAGAAGATTCATTTGGGTAAGGACCCTTAGTGCACAGAGAGGGTGAAATGCACCTTGTGTTCCACCTGCAACTAAAGCAGAATTCTTCGGGTAAAAGTGCCATGTTTTCAGAGAGGAAATCCTTAGAGACCACAGTAGAGCCTGCCATGGTTGAGGCAGTTCGCTCCACGCGGGAAAGCATTCTTATAGAAGGAGTTCATTAGTGGAAGTGCCCATTGAGTAAACTGTGGGAGAAAAGATGCTTGTGTTCCACCTGCAACTACAGCAGGGTTCTTCCGTTAAAACTGCGTGTTTTGCGAGAGGAAATGCTTACAGTCCTCGCTACAGCCTGCCGTGTTTGAGGCAGTTTGCTCCACATGGGAAACCCTGCATATAGAAGTTCATTCGTTGAAGAGCCCACAGAGTACACAGTGGGAGAAATGCTGCTTGTGTACCACCTGCTACTACAGCAGAGTTCTTCGGGTAAAACTGCCGTGTTTTGGAAGAGGAAATCCTTACATTCCTCGCTACACCCTGCCGTGGTTGAGGCAGTTCACTCCACGTGGGAATCACTGCATATAGATGTTCATTCGTGGAAGAGACCAAAGAGTACACAGTTGGAGAAATGCTGCTTGTGTTCCACCTGCCACTAAAGCATAGTTCTTTGGGTAAAACTGCCGTGTTTTGGAAGAGGAAATGCTTACAGTCCTCGCGACAGCCTGCCGTTGTTGAGACAGTTCGCTCCACATCTCAAAGCCTGCATATAGGAGTTCATTCGTGGAAGAGCCCAGAGAGTACACAGTGGGAGAAATGCAGCTGGTGTTCCACCTGCAAGTAAAGCAGAGTTCTTTGGGTAAAAGTGCCGTATTTTCAGAGAGGAAATCTTTAGAGACCACAGTAGAGCCTGCCATGTTTCAGGCAGTTCGCTCCACATGGGAAAACATTCCTATAGAACAGGTTCATTAGGGGAAGTGTGCATTGTGTTCACTGTGGGAGAAAAGATGCTTGTGTTCGACCTGAAACTAAAGCAGAGTTCTTCCGTTAAAACTGCGTGTTTAGGGAGAGGAAATGCATACAGTCCTCGCTACAGCCTGCCTTGTTTGAGGCAGTTCGCTCCACGTGGTAAACCCTGCATATAGGAGTTCATTCCTGGAGGACCTCAGAGTGTACACAGTGGGAGAAATGCTGCTTGTGTTCCACCTGAAACTAAAGCAGAGTTCTTCAGGTAAAACTGCGTGTTTTGGGAGAGGAAATGCTTACAGTCGTTACTAGTGCCTGCCTTTGTGTGGCAGTTTGCTGCAGGCGGGACACCCAGCATATAGAAGATTCATTTGAGGAAGGGCCCTTGGTGTACAGTGTGGGTGAAATGCAGCTTGTGTTCCACCTGCAACTAAAGCAGAGTTCTTCGGGTAAAAGAGCCATGTTTTGGGAGAGGAAATGCTTAGAGGCCTCACTAGAGTGTTCCTTGGATTAGGCATTTCACTCCACGTGGGATACCATGAGTATAAAATTTCTATTGGGCAAAGCCCATTGTGTACTCTCTGGGAGAAATGCTGCTTGTGTTCCACCTGCAACTAAAGCAGAGTTCTTTGGGTAAAACGGCCGTGTTTTGGAAGAGGAAATGCTAACAGTCCTTGCTACAGCCTGCCCTGGTTGAGGCAGTTCACTCCACTTGGGAAACCCTGCATATACATGTTCATTCGTGGAAGAGACCAAAGAGTACACAGTGGGAGAAATGCTGCTTGTGATCCACCTGCAACTAAATCAGAGTTCTTCGGGTAAAACTGCGTGTGTTGGGAGAGGAAATGCTTACAGTCCTTACTAGTGCCTGCCTTGGTTGTGGCAGTTTGGTGCAGGCAGGACACCTTGCATAAAGAAGATTCGTTTGGGGAAGGGCCCTTTGTTTACAGTGTGGGTGAAATGCAGCTTGTGTTCCACCTGCCATTAAAGCAGAGTTTATCGGGTAGAAGTGCCGTATTTTCACAGAGGAAATCCTTAGAGACCACAGTAGAGCCTGCCATGGTTGAGACAGTTCGATCCACGCGGGAAACCATTTTTATAGAACAAGTTCATTAGGGGACAGGCACTTTGTGTACACTGTGAGAGATTAGATGCTTGTGTTCCACCTGCAACTAAAGCAGAGTTCTTCCATTAAAACTGCGTGTTTAGGGAGAGAAAATGCTAACAGTCCTCGCAAAAGCCTGCCTTGTTTGAGGGAGTTCGCTCCACGTGAGTAACCCTGCATATAGTAGTTCATTCGTGGAGGAGCTCAGAGAGTACACAGTGGGAGAAATGCTGCTTGTGTTCCACCTGCTACTACAGCAGAGTTCTTTGGGTAAAACTGCCGTGGTTTGGAAGAGGAAATGCTTACAGTCCTCTCTACAGCCTGCTTTGGTTGAAGCATTTCACACCACGTGGGAAACCCTGCATATAGAATTTCATTCGTGGAAGAGACCAAAGAGTACACAGTGAGAGAAATGCTGCTTGTGTTCCACCTGCAACTAAAGCAGAGTTCTTCGGGTAAAACTGCGTGTTTTGGGAGAGGAAACGCTTACAGTCCTTACTAGTGCCTGCCTTGGTTGTGGCAATTCGCTGCAGGCGGGACACCCTGCATATAGAAGATTCATTTGGGGAAGGGCCCTTTGTGTACAGTGTGGGTGAAATGCAGCTTGTGTTCCACCTGCAACTAAAGCACAGTTCTTCCGGTAAAACATCGTGTTTTGGGAGAGGAAATGCTTACAGTCCTTAAGAGTGCCTGCCTTTGTGAGGCAGTTCGCTGCAGGCGGAACATCCTGCATATAGAAGATTCATTTGTGTAAGGGCCCTTGGTGTACAGTTTGGGTGAAATGCAGCTTGTGTTCCAACTGCAACTAAAGCAGAGTTCTTCGGGTAAAAGTGCCGTGTTTTCCAAGAGGGAATCCTTAGAGACCACAGTAGAGGCTGCCATGGTTGAGGCAGTTCATTCCACGGGGTAAAGCATTCTTATACAAGAAGTTCATTAGTGGAATTGCCCTTTGAGTTAACTGTGGGAGAAAAGATGCTTGTGTTCCACCTGCAACTACAGCAGGGTTCTTCCGTTAAAACTGCGTGTTTTGCGAGAGGAAATGCTTACAGTCCTCGCTACAGCCTGCCGTGGTTTTGGCAGTTCGCTCCACGTGGGAAACCCTGCATATAGGAATTCATTCTTGGAAGCGCCCAGAGAGTACACAGTGGGAGAAATGCTGCTTGTGTTCCACCTGCAACAAAAGCAAAGTGCTTTGGGTAATCTGCCGTGTTTTGAAGAGGAAATGCTTACAGTCCTCGCTACAGCCTGCCGTGGTTGAGGCAGTTCGCTCCACATGGGAAACCCTGCATATAGAAATTCATTCGTGGAAGAGACCAAAGAGTACCCAGTGGGAGAAAAGCTGCTTGTGTTCCACCTGCAAATAAAGCAAAGTTCTTTGTGTAAAACTGCCGTGTTTTGGAAGAGGAAATGCTTAAAGTCCTCTGTACAGCCTGCTGTGGTTGAAGCAGTTCGCACCACTTGGGAAACCCTGCATATAGAAGTTCATTCGTGGAAGAGACCAAAGAGTACACAGTGGGAGAAATGCTGCTTGTGTTCCACTTGCTATTAGAGCAGAGTTCTTTGGGTGAAACTGCTGTGGTTTGGAAGAGGAAATGCTTACAGTCCTCTCTACAGCCTGCTTTGTTTGAAGCATTTCGCACCACGTGGGAAACCCTGCATATAGAATTTCATTCGTGGAAGAGACCAAAGAGTACACAGTGGGAGAAATGCTGCTTGTGTTCCACTTGCTACTAACGCAGAGTTCTTCGGGTAAAACTGCGTGTTTTGGGAGAGGAAATGCTTACAGTCCTTACTAGTGCCTGCCTTGGTTGTGGCAGTTCGCTGCAGGCCGGACACCCTGCATATAGAAGATTCATTTGGGTAAGGACCCTTAGTGCACAGAGTGGGTGAAATGCACCTTGTGTTCCACCTGCAACTAAAGCAGAATTCTTCGGGTAAAAGTGCCGTGTTTTCAGAGAGGAAATCCTTAGAGACCACAGTAGAGCCTGCCATGGTTGAGGCAGTTCGCTCCACGCGGGAAAGCATTCTTATAGAAGGAGTTCATTAGTGGAAGTGCCCATTGAGTAAACTGTGGGAGAAAAGATGCTTGTGTTCCACCTGCAACTACAGTAGGGTTCTTCCGTTAAAACTGCGTGTTTTGCGAGAGGAAATGCTTACAGTCCTCGCTAAATCCTGCCATGGCTGTGGCAGTTCGCTCCACGTGGGAAACCCTGCATATAGGAATTCATTCGTGGAAGCGCCCAGAGAGTACACAGTGGGAGAAAGGCTGCTTGTGTTCCACCTGTAACAAAAGCAACGTTCTTTGGGTAATCTGCCGTGTTTTGAAGAGGAAATGCTTACAGTCCTCGCTACAGCCTGCCGTGGTTGAGGCAGTTCGCTCCACATGGGAAACCCTGCATATAGAAGTTCATTCGTGGAAGAGCCCACAGAGTACACAGTGGGAGAAATGCTGCTTGTGTTCCACCTGCTACTACAGCAGAGTTCTTCGGGTAAAACAGCCGTGTTTTGGAAGAGGAAATGCTTACAGTCCTCGCTACAGCCTGCCGTGATTGAGGCAGTTCACTCCACGTGGGAAACCCTGCATATAGATGTTCATTCGTGGAAGAGACCAAAGAGTACCCAGTGGGAGAAAAGCTGCTTGTGTTCCACCTGCAAATAAAGCAAAGTTCTTTGTGTAAAACTGCCGTGTTTTGGAAGAGGAAATGCTTAAAGTCCTCTGTACAGCCTGCTGTGGTTGAAGCAGTTCGCACCACTTGGGAAACCCTGCATATAGAAGTTCATTCGTGGAAGAGACCAAAGAGTACACAGTGGGAGAAATGCTGCTTGTGTTCCACTTGCTATTAGAGCAGAGTTCTTTGGGTGAAACTGCTGTGGTTTGGAAGAGGAAATGCTTACAGTCCTCTCTACAGCCTGCTTTGTTTGAAGCATTTCGCACCACGTGGGAAACCCTGCATATAGAATTTCATTCGTGGAAGAGACCAAAGAGTACACAGTGGGAGAAATGCTGCTTGTGTTCCACTTGCTACTAACGCAGAGTTCTTCGGGTAAAACTGCGTGTTTTGGGAGAGGAAATGCTTACAGTCCTTACTAGTGCCTGCCTTGGTTGTGGCAGTTCGCTGCAGGCCGGACACCCTGCATATAGAAGATTCATTTGGGTAAGGACCCTTAGTGCACAGAGTGGGTGAAATGCACCTTGTGTTCCACCTGCAACTAAAGCAGAATTCTTCGGGTAAAAGTGCCGTGTTTTCAGAGAGGAAATCCTTAGAGACCACAGTAGAGCCTGCCATGGTTGAGGCAGTTCGCTCCACGCGGGAAAGCATTCTTATAGAAGGAGTTCATTAGTGGAAGTGCCCATTGAGTAAACTGTGGGAGAAAAGATGCTTGTGTTCCACCTGCAACTACAGTAGGGTTCTTCCGTTAAAACTGCGTGTTTTGCGAGAGGAAATGCTTACAGTCCTCGCTAAAGCCTGCCATGGCTGTGGCAGTTCGCTCCACGTGGGAAAACCTGCATATAGGAATTCATTCGTGGAAGCGCCCAGAGAGTACACAGTGGGAGAAAGGCTGCTTGTGTTCCACCTGTAACAAAAGCAACGTTCTTTGGGTAATCTGCCGTGTTTTGAAGAGGAAATGCTTACAGTCCTCGCTACAGCCTGCCGTGGTTGAGGCAGTTCGCTCCACATGGGAAACCCTGCATATAGAAGTTCATTCGTGGAAGAGCCCACAGAGTACACAGTGGGAGAAATGCTGCTTGTGTTCCACCTGCTACTACAGCAGAGTTCTTCGGGTAAAACTTCCGTGTTTTGGAAGAGGAAATGCTTACATTCCTCGCTACACCCTGCCGTGGTTGAGGCAGTTCACTCCACGTGGGAATCACTGCATATAGATGTTCATTCGTGGAAGAGACCAAAGAGTACACAGTGGGAGAAATGCTGCTTGTGTTCCACCTGCAACTAAAGCAGAGTTCTTCGGGTAAAACTGCGTGTTTTGGGCGAAGAAATGCTTACAGTACATACTAGAACCTGCCTTGGTTTAGGCAGTTCGCTGCACGAAGGACACCCTGCATATAGAAGATTCATTTGAGGAAGGGCCCTTAGTGTACAGTGTGGGTGAAATGCAGCTTGTGTTCCACCTGCAACTAAAACAGAGTTCTTTGGGTAAAAGTGCCGTGTTTTCCAAGAGGAAATCCTTAGAGACCACAGTAGAGCCTGCCATGGTTGAGGCAGTTCGCTCCACGCGGGAAAGCATTCTTATAGAAGAAGTTCATTAGTGGAATTGCCCATTGAGTTAACTGTGGGAGAAAAGATGCTTGTGTTCCACCTACAACTACAGCAGGGATCTTCCGTTAAAACTGCGTGTTTTGCGAGAGGAAATGCTTACAGTCCTCGCTACAGCCTGCCGTGGTTTTGGCAGTTCGCTCCACGTGGGAAACCCTGCATATAGGAATTCTTTCGTGGAAGCGCCCAGAGAGTTCACAGTGGGAGAAATGCTGCTTGTGTTCCACCTGCAAAAAAAGCAAAGTGCTTTGGGTAATCTGCCGTGTTTTGAAGAGGAAATGCTTACAGTCCTCGCTACAGCCTGCCGTGGTTGAGGCAGTTCGCTCCACATGGGAAACCCTGCATATAGAAATTCATTCGTGGAAGAGCCCACACAATACACAGTGGGAGAAATGCTGCTTGTGTTCCACCTGGTACTACAGCAGAGTTCTTCGGGTAAAACAGCCGTGTTTTGGAAGAGGAAATGCTTAATGTCCTCTGTACAGCCTACTGTGGTTGAAGCAGTTCGCACCACGTGGGAAACCCTGCATATAGAAGTTCATTCGTGGAAGAGACCAAAGAGTACACAGTGGGAGAAATGCTGCTTGTGTTCCACTTGCTACTAAAGCAGAGTTCTTCGGGTAAAACTTTGTGTTTTGGGAGAGGAAATGCTTACAGTCCTTACTAGTGCCTGCCTTGGTTGTGGCAGTTCGCTGTATGCCGGACACCCTGCATATAGAAGATTCATTTGGGTAAGGACCCTTAGTGCACAGAGAGGGTGAAATGCACCTTGTGTTCCACCTGCAACTAAAGCAGAATTCTTCGGGTAAAAGTGCCATGTTTTCAGAGAGGAAATCCTTAGAGACCACAGTAGAGCCTGCCATGGTTGAGGCAGTTCATTCCACGGGGTAAAGCATTCTTATACAAGAAGTTCATTAGTGGAATTGCCCTTTGAGTTAACTGTGGGAGAAAAGATGCTTGTGTTCCACCTGCAACTACAGCAGGGTTCTTCCGTTAAAACTGCGTGTTTTGCGAGAGGAAATGCTTACAGTCCTCGCTACAGCCTGCCGTGGTTTTGGCAGTTCGCTCCACGTGGGAAACCCTGCATATAGGAATTCATTCTTGGAAGCGCCCAGAGAGTACACAGTGGGAGAAATGCTGCTTGTGTTCCACCTGCAACAAAAGCAAAGTGCTTTGGGTAATCTGCCGTGTTTTGAAGAGGAAATGCTTACAGTCCTCGCTACAGCCTGCCGTGGTTGAGGCAGTTCGCTCCACATGGGAAACCCTGCATATAGAAATTCATTCGTGGAAGAGACCAAAGAGTACCCAGTGGGAGAAAAGCTGCTTGTGTTCCACCTGCAAATAAAGCAAAGTTCTTTGTGTAAAACTGCCGTGTTTTGGAAGAGGAAATGCTTAAAGTCCTCTGTACAGCCTGCTGTGGTTGAAGCAGTTCGCACCACTTGGGAAACCCTGCATATAGAAGTTCATTCGTGGAAGAGACCAAAGAGTACACAGTGGGAGAAATGCTGCTTGTGTTCCACTTGCTATTAGAGCAGAGTTCTTTGGGTGAAACTGCTGTGGTTTGGAAGAGGAAATGCTTACAGTCCTCTCTACAGCCTGCTTTGTTTGAAGCATTTCGCACCACGTGGGAAACCCTGCATATAGAATTTCATTCGTGGAAGAGACCAAAGAGTACACAGTGGGAGAAATGCTGCTTGTGTTCCACTTGCTACTAACGCAGAGTTCTTCGGGTAAAACTGCGTGTTTTGGGAGAGGAAATGCTTACAGTCCTTACTAGTGCCTGCCTTGGTTGTGGCAGTTCGCTGCAGGCCGGACACCCTGCATATAGAAGATTCATTTGGGTAAGGACCCTTAGTGCACAGAGTGGGTGAAATGCACCTTGTGTTCCACCTGCAACTAAAGCAGAATTCTTCGGGTAAAAGTGCCGTGTTTTCAGAGAGGAAATCCTTAGAGACCACAGTAGAGCCTGCCATGGTTGAGGCAGTTCGCTCCACGCGGGAAAGCATTCTTATAGAAGGAGTTCATTAGTGGAAGTGCCCATTGAGTAAACTGTGGGAGAAAAGATGCTTGTGTTCCACCTGCAACTACAGTAGGGTTCTTCCGTTAAAACTGCGTGTTTTGCGAGAGGAAATGCTTACAGTCCTCGCTAAATCCTGCCATGGCTGTGGCAGTTCGCTCCACGTGGGAAACCCTGCATATAGGAATTCATTCGTGGAAGCGCCCAGAGAGTACACAGTGGGAGAAAGGCTGCTTGTGTTCCACCTGTAACAAAAGCAACGTTCTTTGGGTAATCTGCCGTGTTTTGAAGAGGAAATGCTTACAGTCCTCGCTACAGCCTGCCGTGGTTGAGGCAGTTCGCTCCACATGGGAAACCCTGCATATAGAAGTTCATTCGTGGAAGAGCCCACAGAGTACACAGTGGGAGAAATGCTGCTTGTGTTCCACCTGCTACTACAGCAGAGTTCTTCGGGTAAAACAGCCGTGTTTTGGAAGAGGAAATGCTTACAGTCCTCGCTACAGCCTGCCGTGATTGAGGCAGTTCACTCCACGTGGGAAACCCTGCATATAGATGTTCATTCGTGGAAGAGACCAAAGAGTACCCAGTGGGAGAAAAGCTGCTTGTGTTCCACCTGCAAATAAAGCAAAGTTCTTTGTGTAAAACTGCCGTGTTTTGGAAGAGGAAATGCTTAAAGTCCTCTGTACAGCCTGCTGTGGTTGAAGCAGTTCGCACCACTTGGGAAACCCTGCATATAGAAGTTCATTCGTGGAAGAGACCAAAGAGTACACAGTGGGAGAAATGCTGCTTGTGTTCCACTTGCTATTAGAGCAGAGTTCTTTGGGTGAAACTGCTGTGGTTTGGAAGAGGAAATGCTTACAGTCCTCTCTACAGCCTGCTTTGTTTGAAGCATTTCGCACCACGTGGGAAACCCTGCATATAGAATTTCATTCGTGGAAGAGACCAAAGAGTACACAGTGGGAGAAATGCTGCTTGTGTTCCACTTGCTACTAACGCAGAGTTCTTCGGGTAAAACTGCGTGTTTTGGGAGAGGAAATGCTTACAGTCCTTACTAGTGCCTGCCTTGGTTGTGGCAGTTCGCTGCAGGCCGGACACCCTGCATATAGAAGATTCATTTGGGTAAGGACCCTTAGTGCACAGAGTGGGTGAAATGCACCTTGTGTTCCACCTGCAACTAAAGCAGAATTCTTCGGGTAAAAGTGCCGTGTTTTCAGAGAGGAAATCCTTAGAGACCACAGTAGAGCCTGCCATGGTTGAGGCAGTTCGCTCCACGCGGGAAAGCATTCTTATAGAAGGAGTTCATTAGTGGAAGTGCCCATTGAGTAAACTGTGGGAGAAAAGATGCTTGTGTTCCACCTGCAACTACAGTAGGGTTCTTCCGTTAAAACTGCGTGTTTTGCGAGAGGAAATGCTTACAGTCCTCGCTAAAGCCTGCCATGGCTGTGGCAGTTCGCTCCACGTGGGAAAACCTGCATATAGGAATTCATTCGTGGAAGCGCCCAGAGAGTACACAGTGGGAGAAAGGCTGCTTGTGTTCCACCTGTAACAAAAGCAACGTTCTTTGGGTAATCTGCCGTGTTTTGAAGAGGAAATGCTTACAGTCCTCGCTACAGCCTGCCGTGGTTGAGGCAGTTCGCTCCACATGGGAAACCCTGCATATAGAAGTTCATTCGTGGAAGAGCCCACAGAGTACACAGTGGGAGAAATGCTGCTTGTGTTCCACCTGCTACTACAGCAGAGTTCTTCGGGTAAAACTTCCGTGTTTTGGAAGAGGAAATGCTTACATTCCTCGCTACACCCTGCCGTGGTTGAGGCAGTTCACTCCACGTGGGAATCACTGCATATAGATGTTCATTCGTGGAAGAGACCAAAGAGTACACAGTGGGAGAAATGCTGCTTGTGTTCCACCTGCAACTAAAGCAGAGTTCTTCGGGTAAAACTGCGTGTTTTGGGCGAAGAAATGCTTACAGTACATACTAGAACCTGCCTTGGTTTAGGCAGTTCGCTGCACGAAGGACACCCTGCATATAGAAGATTCATTTGAGGAAGGGCCCTTAGTGTACAGTGTGGGTGAAATGCAGCTTGTGTTCCACCTGCAACTAAAACAGAGTTCTTTGGGTAAAAGTGCCGTGTTTTCCAAGAGGAAATCCTTAGAGACCACAGTAGAGCCTGCCATGGTTGAGGCAGTTCGCTCCACGCGGGAAAGCATTCTTATAGAAGAAGTTCATTAGTGGAATTGCCCATTGAGTTAACTGTGGGAGAAAAGATGCT
Organism: Mesoplodon densirostris; assembly: GCF_025265405.1. NCBI lineage: Eukaryota > Metazoa > Chordata > Mammalia > Artiodactyla > Ziphiidae > Mesoplodon > Mesoplodon densirostris. The sequence continues at coordinate 86,597,285 of NC_082667.1, read as the reverse complement.
TGTGTTCCACCTACAACTACAGCAGGGATCTTCCGTTAAAACTGCGTGTTTTGTGAGAGGAAATGCTTACAGTCCTCGCTACAGCCTGCCGTGGTTTTGGCAGTTCGCTCCACGTGGGAAACCCTGCATATAGGAATTCTTTCGTGGAAGCGCCCAGAGAGTTCACAGTGGGAGAAATGCTGCTTGTGTTCCACCTGCAAAAAAAGCAAAGTGCTTTGGGTAATCTGCCGTGTTTTGAAGAGGAAATGCTTACAGTCCTCGCTACAGCCTGCCGTGGTTGAGGCAGTTCGCTCCACATGGGAAACCCTGCATATAGAAATTCATTCGTGGAAGAGCCCACACAATACACAGTGGGAGAAATGCTGCTTGTGTTCCACCTGGTACTACAGCAGAGTTCTTCGGGTAAAACAGCCGTGTTTTGGAAGAGGAAATGCTTAATGTCCTCTGTACAGCCTACTGTGGTTGAAGCAGTTCGCTCCACGTGGTAAACCCTGCATATAGGAGTTCATTCGTGGAGGAGCTCAGAGTGTACACAGTGGGAGAAATGCTGCTTGTGTTCCACCTGAAACTAAAGCAGAGTTCTTCAGGTAAAACTGCGTGTTTTGGGAGTGGAAATGCTTACAGTCGTTACTAGTGCCTGCCTTTGTGTGGCAGTTTGCTGCAGGCGGGACACCCAGCATATAGAAGATTCATTTGAGGAAGGGCCCTTGGTGTACAGTGTGGGTGAAATGCAGCTTGTGTTCCACCTGCAACTAAAGCAGAGTTCTTCGGGTAAAAGAGCCATGTTTTGGGAGAGGAAATGCTTAGAGGCCTCACTAGAGTGTTCCTTGGATTAGGCATTTCACTCCACGTGGGATACCATGAGTATAAAATTTCTTTTGGGCAAAGCCCATTGTGTACTCTCTGGGAGAAATGCTGCTTGTGTTCCACCTGCAACTAAAGCAGAGTTCTTCGGGTATAAGTGCGTGATTTGAGATAGGAAATGCTTACAGTCATTACGAGAGCCTGCCCTGGTTGAGGCAGTTCGCTCTACGTGGGAATCCCTGCAAAAATAATGAGCTCTTCCACGAATGATCTTCTACATGCAGTGTTTCCAACCTAGAGCGAACTGCCCCAACCAAGCCAGGCTCTCGTCAGGACTCTAAGCATTTCCTCTCCAGAAACACGCAGTTTTACCCGAAGAACTCTCCTTTAGTGGCACGTGGTACACAAGCAGCATTTCTCCCACTGTGTACTCATTAGTCTCTTCCACGAATGAACTTCTGTATACAGGGTTTCCCACGTGGAGCGAACTGCCTCAACCATGGCAGGCTGTAGTGAGGACTGTAAGCATTTCCTCTTCCAAAACACGGCTGTTTTACCAAAGAATTCTGCTTTAGTTGCAGGTGGAACACAAGCAGCATTTCTCCCACTGTGTACTCCTTGGGCTCTTCCAAGAGTGAACCTCTTTATGCAGGGATTCCCACGTGGAGCGTACTGCCTCAACCAAGGCAGGCTGTAGCGAATACTGTAAACATTTCCTCTCCCAAAACACGCAGTTTTACACGAAGAACTCTGCTTCAGTTGCAGGTGGAACACAAGCAGCATTTCTCCCACTGTGTACTCTTTGGTCTCTTCACGAATGAACTTGTATATGTAGGGTTTCCCACGTGGAGCGAACTGCCTCAACCATGGCAGGCTGTAGCGAGGACTGTAAGCATATCCTCTCCCAAACCACGCAGTTTTAACGGTAGAACTCTGCTTTAGTTGCAGGGGTAAAACAAGCAGCTTTTCTCCCACTGTGTACTCTTTGGGCTCTTCCACGAATGAACTTCTATATGCAGGGTTTCCAACGTGGAGGGAACTGCTTCAACCAAGGCAGGGTGTACCGAGGACTGTAAGCATTTCCTCTTCCAAAACACGGCAGTTTTACCACAGAATTCTGCTTTAGTTGCAGGTGGAACACAAGCAGCATTTCTCCCACTGTGTACTCTTTGGGCTCTTCCACGAATGAACTTCTTTATGCAGGGATTCCCACGTGCAGCGAACTGCCTCAACCAAGGCAGGCTGCAGCGAATACTGTAAGCATTTCCTCTCTCAATACATGCAGTTTTACACGAAGAACTCTGCTTTAGTTGCAGGGGGAACACCATCAGCTTTCCTCCCACAGTGTACACAATGGGCACTTCCCCTAATGAACTTGTTCTATAAGAATGGTTTCCTACGTGGAGCGAACTGCCTCAGCCATGGTAGGCACTACTGTGGTCTCTAAGGATTTCCTCTCTGAAAACACGGCACTTTTACCCGAGGAACTCTGCTTTAGTTGCAGGTGGAACACAAGCTGCATTTGTCCCACACTTTATACAAAGGGCCCTCCCCGAAGGAGTCTTCAATATGCAGGGTGTCCCACGTGCAGTGAACTGCCTCAACGAAGGCAGGCTCTCGTAAGGACTGTAAGCATTTCCACTATCAATACACGCAGTTTTGCCCGAAGAATTCTCCTTTAGTTGCAGGTGGAACACAAGCAGCTTTTCTCCCACAGTGTACCCAATGAGCCTTTGCCCGAAAGAATATCTACACTCAAGGGGTCCCGCGTGGAGTGAAATGCCTAAAGCAAGGCATTCTCTAGTGAGGCCTCTAAGCATTTCCTCTCCAAAAACACGGCAGTTTTACCCAAGGAACTCTGCGTTAGTTGCAGGTGGAACACAAGCAGCATTACTCCCAGTGTGTAATCTTTGGGCTCTTCCACGAATGAATTTCTTTATGCAGGGATTCCCACGTGGATCGAACTGCCTCAACCGTGGCAGGCTGTAGCGAGGACTGTAAGCATATCCTATCCCAAAACACGCAGTTTTAACGGTAGAACTCTGCTTTAGTTGCAGGGGTAACACAAGCAGCTTTTCTCCCACTGTGTACTCTTTGGGCTCTTCCAAGAATGAACTTCTATATGCAGGGTTTCCGACGTGGAGCGAACTGCCTCAACCAAGGCAGGCTGTAGCGAGGACTGTAAGCATGTCCTCTACCAAATCACGCAGGTTTACCCGAAGAACTCTGCTTTAGTTGCAGGGGGAACACAAGCATCTTTTCTCCCACAGTGTACTCGATGGGCACTTCCCCTAATGATCTTGTTCTATAAGAATGGTTTCCCACGTGGAGCGAACTGCCTCAGCCATGGCAGGCACTACTGTGGTCTCTAAGGATTTCCTCTCTGAAAACACGGCACTTTTACCCGAAGAACTCTGCTTTAGTTGCAGGTGGAACACAAGCTGCATTTGTCCCACACTTTATACAAAGGGCCCTTCCCCGAATGAATCCTCAATATGCAGGGTGTCCCACGTGCAGCGAACTGCCTCAATGAAGGCAGGCTCTCGTAAGGACTGTAAGCATTTCCTCTCCCATAACACGCAGTTTTACCCGAAGAACTCTGCTTTAGTTGAAGGTGGAACATAAGCAGCATTTCTCCCACTGTGTACTCTTTGGGCTCTTCCACGAATGAACTTCTTTATGCAGGGATTCCCACGAGGAGCGAACTGCCTCCACCATGGCAGGCTGTAGCGAGGACTGTAAGCATATCCTCTACCAAATCACGCAGGTTTACCCGAAGAACTCAGCTTTAGTTGCAGGGGGAACACAAGCATCTTTTCTCCCACAGTGTACTCTTTGGGCTCTTCCACGAGTGAACTTCTATATGTAGGGTTTCCGAAGTGGAGCGAACTGCCTCAACCAAGGCAGGCTGTACCGAGGACTGTAAGCATTTCCTCTTCCAAAACACGGCAGTTTTACCACAGAATTCTGCTTTAGTTGCAGGTGGAACACAAGCAGCCTTTCTCCCACTGTGTACTCTTTGGGCTCTTCCACGAATGAACTTCTTTATGCAGGGATTCCCACGTGGAGCGAACTGCCTCAACCAAGGCAGGCTGCAGCGAATACTGTAAGCATTTCCTCTCCCAAAACACGCAGTTTTACACGAAGAACTCTGCTTCAGTTGCAGGTGGAACACAAGCAGCATTTCTCCCACTGTGTACTCTTTGGTCTCTTCACGAATGAACTTGTATATGCAGGGTTTCCCACGTGGAGCGAACTGCCTCAACCATGGCAGGCTGTAGCGAGGAATGTAAGCATATCCTCTCCCAAACCACGCAGTTTTAACGGTAGAACTCTGCTTTAGTTGCAGGGGTAAAACAAGCAGCTTTTCTCCCACTGTGTACTCTTTGGGCTCTTCCACGAATGAACTTCTATATGCAGGGTTTCCAACGTGGAGGGAACTGCCTCAACCAAGGCAGGCTGTAGCGAGGACTGTAAGCATTTCCTCTTCCAAAACACGGCAGTTTTACCACAGAATTCTGCTTTAGTTGCAGGTGGAACACAAGCAGCCTTTCTCCCACTGTGTACTCTTTGGGCTCTTCCACGAATGAACTTCTTTATGCAGGGATTCCCACGTGCAGCGAACTGCCTCAACCAAGGCAGGCTGCAGCGAATACTGTAAGCATTTCCTCTCCCAAAACACGCAGTTTTACACGAAGAACTCTGCTTTAGTTGCAGGGGGAACACCATCAGCTTTCCTCCCACAGTGTACACAATGGGCACTTCCCCTAATGAACTTGTTCTATAAGAATGGTTTCCTACGTGGAGCGAACTGCCTCAGCCATGGTAGGCACTACTGTGGTCTCTAAGGATTTCCTCTCTGAAAACACGGCACTTTTACCCGAGGAACTCTGCTTTAGTTGCAGGTGGAACACAAGCTGCATTTGTCCCACACTTTATACAAAGGGCCCTCCCCGAAGGAGTCTTCAATATGCAGGGTGTCCCACGTGCCAGTGAACTGCCTCAACGAAGGCAGGCTCTCGTAAGGACTGTAAGCATTTCCACTATCAATACACGCAGTTTTGCCCGAAGAATTCTCCTTTAGTTGCAGGTGGAACACAAGCAGCTTTTCTCCCACAGTGTACCCAATGAGCCTTTGCCCGAAAGAATATCTACACTCAAGGGGTCCCACGTGGAGTGAAATGCCTAAAGCAAGGCAGGCTCTAGTGAGGCCTCTAAGCATTTCCTCTCCGAAAACACGGCAGTTTTACCCAAGGAACTCTGCGTTAGTTGCAGGTGGAACACAAGCAGCATTACTCCCAGTGTGTAATCTTTGGGCTCTTCCACGAATGAATTTCTTTATGCAGGGATTCCCACGTGGATCGAACTGCCTCAACCGTGGCAGGCTGTAGCGAGGACTGTAAGCATATCCTATCCCAAAACACGCAGTTTTAACGGTAGAACTCTGCTTTAGTTGCAGGGGTAACACAAGCAGCTTTTCTCCCACTGTGTACTCTTTGGGCTCTTCCAAGAATGAACTTCTATATGCAGGGTTTCCGACGTGGAGCGAACTGCCTCAACCAAGGCAGGCTGTAGCGAGGATTGTAAGCATGTCCTCTACCAAATCACGCAGGTTTACCCGAAGAACTCTGCTTTAGTTGCAGGGGGAACACAAGCATCTTTTCTTCCACAGTGTACTCGATGGGCACTTCCCCTAATGATCCTGTTCTATAAGAATGGTTTCCCACGTGGAGCGAACTGCCTCAGCCATGGCAGGCACTACTGTGGTCTCTAAGGATTTCCTCTCTGAAAACACGGCACTTTTACCCGAAGAACTCTGCTTTAGTTGCAGGTGGAACACAAGCTGCATTTGTCCCACACTTTATACAAAGGGCCCTTCCCCGAATGAATCCTCAATATGCAGGGTGTCCCACGTGCAGCGAACTGCCTCAATGAAGGCAGGCTCTCGTAAGGACTGTAAGCATTTCCTCTCCCATAACACGCAGTTTTACCCGAAGAACTCTGCTTTAGTTGAAGGTGGAACATAAGCAGCATTTCTCCCACTGTGTACTCTTTGGGCTCTTCCACGAATGAACTTCTTTATGCAGGGATTCCCACGAGGAGCGAACTGCCTCCACCATGGCAGGCTGTAGCGAGGACTGTAAGCATATCCTCTACCAAATCACGCAGGTTTACCCGAAGAACTCAGCTTTAGTTGCAGGGGGAACACAAGCATCTTTTCTCCCACAGTGTACTCTTTGGGCTCTTCCACGAGTGAACTTCTATATGTAGGGTTTCCGAAGTGGAGCGAACTGCCTCAACCAAGGCAGGCTGTACCGAGGACTGTAAGCATTTCCTCTTCCAAAACACGGCAGTTTTACCACAGAATTCTGCTTTAGTTGCAGGTGGAACACAAGCAGCCTTTCTCCCACTGTGTACTCTTTGGGCTCTTCCACGAATGAACTTCTTTATGCAGGGATTCCCACGTGGAGCGAACTGCCTCAACCAAGGCAGGCTGCAGCGAATACTGTAAGCATTTCCTCTCCCAAAACACGCAGTTTTACACGAAGAACTCTGCTTCAGTTGCAGGTGGAACACAAGCAGCATTTCTCCCACTGTGTACTCTTTGGTCTCTTCACGAATGAACTTGTATATGCAGGGTTTCCCACGTGGAGCGAACTGCCTCAACCATGGCAGGCTGTAGCGAGGAATGTAAGCATATCCTCTCCCAAACCACGCAGTTTTAACGGTAGAACTCTGCTTTAGTTGCAGGGGTAACACAAGCAGCTTTTCTCCCACTGTGTACTCTTTGGGCTCTTCCACGAATGAACTTCTATATGCAGGGTTTCCAACGTGGAGGGAACTGCCTCAACCAAGGCAGGCTGTAGCGAGGACTGTAAGCATTTCCTCTTCCAAAACACGGCAGTTTTACCACAGAATTCTGCTTTAGTTGCAGGTGGAACACAAGCAGCCTTTCTCCCACTGTGTACTCTTTGGGCTCTTCCACGAATGAACTTCTTTATGCAGGGATTCCCACGTGCAGCGAACTGCCTCAACCAAGGCAGGCTGCAGCGAATACTGTAAGCATTTCCTCTCCCAAAACACGCAGTTTTACACGAAGAACTCTGCTTTAGTTGCAGGGGGAACACCATCAGCTTTCCTCCCACAGTGTACACAATGGGCACTTCCCCTAATGAACTTGTTCTATAAGAATGGTTTCCTACGTGGAGCGAACTGCCTCAGCCATGGTAGGCACTACTGTGGTCTCTAAGGATTTCCTCTCTGAAAACACGGCACTTTTACCCGAGGAACTCTGCTTTAGTTGCAGGTGGAACACAAGCTGCATTTGTCCCACACTTTATACAAAGGGCCCTCCCCGAAGGAGTCTTCAATATGCAGGGTGTCCCACGTGCAGTGAACTGCCTCAACGAAGGCAGGCTCTCGTAAGGACTGTAAGCATTTCCACTATCAATACACGCAGTTTTGCCCGAAGAATTCTCCTTTAGTTGCAGGTGGAACACAAGCAGCTTTTCTCCCACAGTGTACCCAATGAGCCTTTGCCCGAAAGAATATCTACACTCAAGGGGTCCCGCGTGGAGTGAAATGCCTAAAGCAAGGCAGGCTCTAGTGAGGCCTCTAAGCATTTCCTCTCCGAAAACACGGCAGTTTTACCCAAGGAACTCTGCGTTAGTTGCAGGTGGAACACAAGCAGCATTACTCCCAGTGTGTAATCTTTGGGCTCTTCCACGAATGAATTTCTTTATGCAGGGATTCCCACGTGGATCGAACTGCCTCAACCGTGGCAGGCTGTAGCGAGGACTGTAAGCATATCCTATCCCAAAACACGCAGTTTTAACGGTAGAACTCTGCTTTAGTTGCAGGGGTAACACAAGCAGCTTTTCTCCCACTGTGTACTCTTTGGGCTCTTCCAAGAATGAACTTCTATATGCAGGGTTTCCGACGTGGAGCGAACTGCCTCAACCAAGGCAGGCTGTAGCGAGGACTGTAAGCATGTCCTCTACCAAATCACGCAGGTTTACCCGAAGAACTCTGCTTTAGTTGCAGGGGGAACACAAGCATCTTTTCTCCCACAGTGTACTCGATGGGCACTTCCCCTAATGAACTTGTTCTATAAGAATGGTTTCCCACGTGGAGCGAACTGCCTCAGCCATGGCAGGCACTACTGTGGTCGCTAAGGATTTCCTCTCTGAAAACACGGCACTTTTACCCGAAGAACTCTGCTTTAGTTGCAGGTGGAACACAAGCTGCATTTGTCCCACACTTTATAAAAAGGGCCCTTCCCCGAATGAATCCTCAATATGCAGGGTGTCCCACGTGCAGCGAACTGCCTCAATGAAGGCAGGCTCTCGTAAGGACTGTAAGCATTTCCTCTCCCATAACACGCAGTTTTACCCGAAGAACTCTGCTTTAGTTGCACGTGCAACACAAGCAGCATTTCTCCCACTGTGTACTCTTTGGGCTCTTCCACGAATGAACTTCTTTGTGCAGGGATTCCCACAAGGAGCGAACTGCCTCCACCATGGCAGGCTGTAGTGAGGACTGTAAGCATATCCTCTACCAAATCACGCAGGTTTACCCGAAGAACTCACCTTTAGTTGCAGGGGGAACACAAGCATCTTTTCTCCCACAGTATACTCTTTGGGCTCTTCCACGAGTGAACTTCTATATGTAGGGTTTCCGAAGTGGAGCGAACTGCCTCAACCAAGGCAGGCTGTACCGAGGACTGTAAGCATTTCCTCTTCCAAAACACGGCAGTTTTACCACAGAATTCTGCTTTAGTTGCAGGTGGAACACAAGCAGCCTTTCTCCCACTGTGTACTCTTTACGCTCTTCCACGAATGAACTTCTTTATGCAGGGATTCCCACGTGGAGCGAACTGCCTCAACCAAGGCAGGCTGTAGCGAATACTGTAAGCATTTCCTCTCCCAAAACACGCAGTTTTACACGAAGAACTCTGCTTCAGTTGCAGATGGAACACAAGCAGCATTTCTCCCACTGTGTACTCTTTGGTCTCTTCACCAATGAACTTGTATATGCAGGGTTTCCCACGTGGAGCGAACTGCCTCAACCATGGCAGGCTGTAGCGAGGACTGTAAGCATATCCTCTCCCAAACCACGCAGTTTTAACAGTAGAACTCTGCTTTAGTTGCAGGGGTAACACAAGCAGCTTTTCTCCCACTGTGTACTCTTTGGGCTCTTCCACGAATGAACTTCTATATGCAGGGTTTCCAACGTGGAGGGAACTGCCTCAACCAAGGCAGGGTGTACCGAGGACTGTAAGCATTTCCTCTTCCAAAACACGGCAGTTTTACCACAGAATTCTGCTTTAGTTGCAGGTGGAACACAAGCAGCATTTCTCCCACTGTGTACTCTTTGGGCTCTTCCACGAATGAACTTCTTTATGCAGGGATTCCCACGTGCAGCGAACTGCCTCAACCAAGGCAGGCTGCAGCGAATACTGTAAGCATTTCCTCTCCCAAAACACGCAGTTTTACACGAAGAACTCTGCTTTAGTTGCAGGGGGAACACCATCAGCTTTCCTCCCACAGTGTACACAATGGGCACTTCCCCTAATGAACTTGTTCTATAAGAATGGTTTCCTACGTGGAGCGAACTGCCTCAGCCATGGTAGGCACTACTGTGGTCTCTAAGGATTTCCTCTCTGAAAACACGGCACTTTTACCCGAGGAACTCTGCTTTAGTTGCAGGTGGAACACAAGCTGCATTTGTCCCACACTTTATACAAAGGGCCCTCCCCGAAGGAGTCTTCAATATGCAGGGTGTCCCACGTGCAGTGAACTGCCTCAACGAAGGCAGGCTCTCGTAAGGACTGTAAGCATTTCCACTATCAATACACGCAGTTTTGCCCGAAGAATTCTCCTTTAGTTGCAGGTGGAACACAAGCAGCTTTTCTCCCACAGTGTACCCAATGAGCCTTTGCCCGAAAGAATATCTACACTCAAGGGGTCCCGCGTGGAGTGAAATGCCTAAAGCAAGGCAGGCTCTAGTGAGGCCTCTAAGCATTTCCTCTCCGAAAACACGGCAGTTTTACCCAAGGAACTCTGCGTTAGTTGCAGGTGGAACACAGGCAGCATTACTCCCAGTGTGTAATCTTTGGGCTCTTCCACGAATGAATTTCTTTATGCAGGGATTCCCACGTGGATCGAACTGCCTCAACCGTGGCAGGCTGTAGCGAGGACTGTAAGCATATCCTATCCCAAAACACGCAGTTTTAACGGTAGAACTCTGCTTTAGTTGCAGGGGTAACACAAGCAGCTTTTCTCCCACTGTGTACTCTTTGGGCTCTTCCAAGAATGAACTTCTATATGCAGGGTTTCCGACGTGGAGCGAACTGCCTCCACCAAGGCAGGCTGTAGCGAGGACTGTAAGCATGTCCTCTACCAAATCACGCAGGTTTACCCGAAGAACTCTGCTTTAGTTGCAGGGGGAACACAAGCATCTTTTCTCCCACAGTGTACTCGATGGGCACTTCCCCTAATGAACTTGTTCTATAAGAATGGTTTCCCACGTGGAGCGAACTGCCTCAGCCATGGCAGGCACTACTGTGGTCTCTAAGGATTTCCTCTCTGAAAACACGGCACTTTTACCCGAAGAACTCTGCTTTAGTTGCAGGTGGAACACAAGCTGCATTTGTCCCACACTTTATACAAAGGGCCCTTCCCCGAATGAATCCTCAATATGCAGGGTGTCCCACGTGCAGCGAACTGCCTCAATGAAGGCAGGCTCTCGTAAGGACTGTAAGCATTTCCTCTCCCATAACACGCAGTTTTACCCGAAGAACTCTGCTTTAGTTGCAGGTGGAACACAAGCAGCATTTCTCCCACTGTGTACTCTTTGGGCTCTTCCACGAATGAACTTCTTTATGCAGGGATTCCCACAAGGAGCGAACTGCCTCCACCATGGCAGGCTATAGTGAGGACTGTAAGCATATCCTCTACCAAATCACGCAGGTTTACCCGAAGAACTCACCTTTAGTTGCAGGGGGAACACAAGCATCTTTTCTCCCACAGTATACTCTTTGGGCTCTTCCACGAGTGAACTTCTATATGTAGGGTTTCCGAAGTGGAGCGAACTGCCTCAACCAAGGCAGGCTGTACCGAGGACTGTAAGCATTTCCTCTTCCAAAACACGGCAGTTTTACCACAGAATTCTGCTTTAGTTGCAGGTGGAACACAAGCAGCCTTTCTCCCACTGTGTACTCTTTAGGCTCTTCCACGAATGAACTTCTTTATGCAGGGATTCCCACGTGGAGCGAACTGCCTCAACCAAGGCAGGCTGTAGCGAATACTGTAAGCATTTCCTCTCCCAAAACACGCAGTTTTACACGAAGAACTCTGCTTCAGTTGCAGGTGGAACACAAGCAGCATTTCTCCCACTGTGTACTCTTTGGTCTCTTCACCAATGAACTTGTATATGCAGGGTTTCCCACGTGGAGCGAACTGCCTCAACCATGGCAGGCTGTAGCGAGGACTGTAAGCATATCCTCTCCCAAACCACGCAGTTTTAACAGTAGAACTCTGCTTTAGTTGCAGGAGTAACACAAGCAGCTTTTCTCCCACTGTGTACTCTTTGGGCTCTTCCACGAATGAACTTCTATATGCAGGGTTTCCAACGTGGAGGGAACTGCCTCAACCAAGGCAGGGTGTACCGAGGACTGTAAGCATTTCCTCTTCCAAAACACGGCAGTTTTACCACAGAATTCTGCTTTAGTTGCAGGTGGAACACAAGCAGCCTTTCTCCCACTGTGTACTCTTTGGGCTCTTCCACGAATGAACTTCTTTATGCAGGGATTCCCACGTGCAGCGAACTGCCTCAACCAAGGCAGGCTGCAGCGAATACTGTAAGCATTTCCTCTCCCAAAACACGCAGTTTTACACGAAGAACTCTGCTTTAGTTGCAGGCGGAACACCATCAGCTTTCCTCCCACAGTGTACACAATGGGCACTTCCCCTAATGAACTTGTTCTATAAGAATGGTTTCCTACGTGGAGCGAACTGCCTCAGCCATGGTAGGCACTACTGTGGTCTCTAAGGATTTCCTCTCTGAAAACACGGCACTTTTACCCGAGGAACTCTGCTTTAGTTGCAGGTGGAACACAAGCTGCATTTGTCCCACACTTTATACAAAGGGCCCTCCCCGAAGGAGTCTTCAATATGCAGGGTGTCCCACGTGCAGTGAACTGCCTCAACGAAGGCAGGCTCTCGTAAGGACTGTAAGCATTTCCACTATCAATACACGCAGTTTTGCCCGAAGAATTCTCCTTTAGTTGCAGGTGGAACACAAGCAGCTTTTCTCCCACAGTGTACCCAATGAGCCTTTGCCCGAAAGAATATCTACACTCAAGGGGTCCCGCGTGGAGTGAAATGCCTAAAGCAAGGCAGGCTCTAGTGAGGCCTCTAAGCATTTCCTCTCCGAAAACACGGCAGTTTTACCCAAGGAACTCTGCGTTAGTTGCAGGTGGAACACAAGCAGCATTACTCCCAGTGTGTAATCTTTGGGCTCTTCCACGAATGAATTTCTTTATGCAGGGATTCCCACGTGGATCGAACTGCCTCAACCGTGGCAGGCTGTAGCGAGGACTGTAAGCATATCCTATCCCAAAACACGCAGTTTTAACGGTAGAACTCTGCTTTAGTTGCAGGGGTAACACAAGCAGCTTTTCTCCCACTGTGTACTCTTTGGGCTCTTCCAAGAATGAACTTCTATATGCAGGGTTTCCGACGTGGAGCGAACTGCCTCAACCAAGGCAGGCTGTAGCGAGTACTCTAAGCATGTCCTCTACCAAATCACGCAGGTTTACCCGAAGAACTCTGCTTTAGTTGCAGGGGGAACACAAGCATCTTTTCTCCCACAGTGTACTCGATGGGCACTTCCCCTAATGATCTTGTTCTATAAGAATGGTTTCCCACGTGGAGCGAACTGCCTCAGCCATGGCAGGCACTACTGTGGTCTCTAAGGATTTCCTCTCTGAAAACACGGCACTTTTACCCGAAGAACTCTGCTTTAGTTGCAGGTGGAACACAAGCTGCATTTGTCCCACACTTTATACAAAGGGCCCTTCCCCGAATGAATCCTCAATATGCAGGGTGTCCCACGTGCAGCGAACTGCCTCAATGAAGGCAGGCTCTCGTAAGGACTGTAAGCATTTCCTCTCCCATAACACGCAGTTTTACGCGAAGAACTCTGCTTTACTTGCAGGTGGAACATAAGCAGCATTTCTCCCACTGTGTACTCTTTGGGCTCTTCCACGAATGAACTTCTTTATGCAGGGATTCCCACGAGGAGCGAACTGCCTCCACCATGGCAGGCTGTAGCGAGGACTGTAAGCATATCCTCTACCAAATCACGCAGGTTTACCCGAAGAACTCAGCTTTAGTTGCAGGGGGAACACAAGCATCTTTTCTCCCACAGTGTACTCTTTGGGCTCTTCCACGAGTGAACTTCTATATGTAGGGTTTCCGAAGTGGAGCGAACTGCCTCAACCAAGGCAGGCTGTACCGAGGACTGTAAGCATTTCCTCTTCCAAAACACGGCAGTTTTACCACAGAATTCTGCTTTAGTTGCAGGTGGAACACAAGCAGCCTTTCTCCCACTGTGTACTCTTTGGGCTCTTCCACGAATGAACTTCTTTATGCAGGGATTCCCACGTGGAGCGAACTGCCTCAACCAAGGCAGGCTGCAGCGAATACTGTAAGCATTTCCTCTCCCAAAACACGCAGTTTTACACGAAGAACTCTGCTTCAGTTGCAGGTGGAACACAAGCAGCATTTCTCCCACTGTGTACTCTTTGGTCTCTTCACGAATGAACTTGTATATGCAGGGTTTCCCACGTGGAGTGAACTGCCTCAACCATGGCAGGCTGTAGCGAGGACTGTAAGCATATCCTCTCCCAAACCACGCAGTTTTAACGGTAGAACTCTGCTTTAGTTGCAGGGGTAAAACAAGCAGCTTTTCTCCCACTGTGTACTCTTTGGGCTCTTCCACGAATGAACTTCTATATGCAGGGTTTCCAACGTGGAGGGAACTGCCTCAACCAAGGCAGGCTGTAGCGAGGACTGTAAGCATTTCCTCTTCCAAAACACGGCAGTTTTACCACAGAATTCTGCTTTAGTTGCAGGTGGAACACAAGCAGCATTTCTCCCACTGTGTACTCTTTGGGCTCTTCCACGAATGAACTTCTTTATGCAGGGATTCCCACGTGCAGCGAACTGCCTCAACCAAGGCAGGCTGCAGCGAATACTGTAAGCATTTCCTCTCCCAAAACACGCAGTTTTACACGAAGAACTCTGCTTTAGTTGCAGGGGGAACACCATCAGCTTTCCTCCCACAGTGTACACAATGGGCACTTCCCCTAATGAACTTGTTCTATAAGAATGGTTTCCTACGTGGAGCGAACTGCCTCAGCCATGGTAGGCACTACTGTGGTCTCTAAGGATTTCCTCTCTGAAAACACGGCACTTTTACCCGAGGAACTCTGCTTTAGTTGCAGGTGGAACACAAGCTGCATTTGTCCCACACTTTATACAAAGGGCCCTCCCCGAAGGAGTCTTCAATATGCAGGGTGTCCCACGTGCAGTGAACTGCCTCAACGAAGGCAGGCTCTCGTAAGGACTGTAAGCATTTCCACTATCAATACACGCAGTTTTGCCCAAAGAATTCTCCTTTAGTTGCAGGTGGAACACAAGCAGCTTTTCTCCCACAGTGTACCCAATGAGCCTTTGCCCGAAAGAATATCTACACTCAAGGGGTCCCGCGTGGAGTGAAATGCCTAAAGCAAGGCAGGCTCTAGTGAGGCCTCTAAGCATTTCCTCTCCGAAAACACGGCAGTTTTACCCAAGGAACTCTGCGTTAGTTGCAGGTGGAACACAAGCAGCATTACTCCCAGTGTGTAATCTTTGGGCTCTTCCACGAATGAATTTCTTTATGCAGGGATTCCCACGTGGATCGAACTGCCTCAACCGTGGCAGGCTGTAGCGAGGACTGTAAGCATATCCTATCCCCAAACACGCAGTTTTAACGGTAGAACTCTGCTTTAGTTGCAGGGGTAACACAAGCAGCTTTTCTCCCACTGTGTACTCTTTGGGCTCTTCCAAGAATGAACTTCTATATGCAGGGTTTCCGACGTGGAGCGAACTGCCTCAACCAAGGCAGGCTGTAGCGAGGACTGTAAGCATGTCCTCTACAAAATCACGCAGGTTTACCCGAAGAACTCTGCTTTAGTTGCAGGGGGAACACAAGCATCTTTTCTCCCACAGTGTACTCGATGGGCACTTCCCCTAATGATCTTGTTCTATAAGAATGGTTTCCCACGTGGAGCGAACTGCCTCAGCCATGGCAGGCACTACTGTGGTCTCTAAGGATTTCCTCTCTGAAAACACGGCACTTTTACCCGAAGAACTCTGCTTTAGTTGCAGGTGGAACACAAGCTGCATTTGTCCCACACTTTATACAAAGGGCCCTTCCCCGAATGAATCCTCAATATGCAGGGTGTCCCACGTGCAGCGAACTGCCTCAATGAAGGCAGGCTCTCGTAAGGACTGTAAGCATTTCCTCTCCCATAACACGCAGTTTTACCCGAAGAACTCTGCTTTAGTTGCAGGTGGAACATAAGCAGCATTTCTCCCACTGTGTACTCTTTGGGCTCTTCCACGAATGAACTTCTTTATGCAGGGATTCCCACGAGGAGCGAACTGCCTCCACCATGGCAGGCTGTAGCGAGGACTGTAAGCATATCCTCTACCAAATCACGCAGGTTTACCCGAAGAACTCAGCTTTAGTTGCAGGGGGAACACAAGCATCTTTTCTCCCACAGTGTACTCTTTGGGCTCTTCCACGAGTGAACTTCTATATGTAGGGTTTCCGAAGTGGAGCGAACTGCCTCAACCAAGGCAGGCTGTACCGAGGACTGTAAGCATTTCCTCTTCCAAAACACGGCAGTTTTACCACAGAATTCTGCTTTAGTTGCAGGTGGAACACAAGCAGCCTTTCTCCCACTGTGTACTCTTTGGGCTCTTCCACGAATGAACTTCTTTATGCAGGGATTCCCACGTGGAGCGAACTGCCTCAACCAAGGCAGGCTGCAGCGAATACTGTAAGCATTTCCTCTCCCAAAACACGCAGTTTTACACGAAGAACTCTGCTTCAGTTGCAGGTGGAACACAAGCAGCATTTCTCCCACTGTGTACTCTTTGGTCTCTTCACGAATGAACTTGTATATGCAGGGTTTCCCACGTGGAGCGAACTGCCTCAACCATGGCAGGCTGTAGCGAGGACTGTAAGCATATCCTCTCCCAAACCACGCAGTTTTAACGGTAGAACTCTGCTTTAGTTGCAGGGGTAAAACAAGCAGCTTTTCTCCCACTGTGTACTCTTTGGGCTCTTCCACGAATGAACTTCTATATGCAGGGTTTCCAACGTGGAGGGAACTGCCTCAACCAAGGCAGGCTGTAGCGAGGACTGTAAGCATTTCCTCTTCCAAAACACGGCAGTTTTACCACAGAATTCTGCTTTAGTTGCAGGTGGAACACAAGCAGCATTTCTCCCACTGTGTACTCTTTGGGCTCTTCCACGAATGAACTTCTTTATGCAGGGATTCCCACGTGCAGCGAACTGCCTCAACCAAGGCAGGCTGCAGCGAATACTGTAAGCATTTCCTCTCCCAAAACACGCAGTTTTACACGAAGAACTCTGCTTTAGTTGCAGGGGGAACACCATCAGCTTTCCTCCCACAGTGTACACAATGGGCACTTCCCCTAATGAACTTGTTCTATAAGAATGGTTTCCTACGTGGAGCGAACTGCCTCAGCCATGGTAGGCACTACTGTGGTCTCTAAGGATTTCCTCTCTGAAAACACGGCACTTTTACCCGAGGAACTCTGCTTTAGTTGCAGGTGGAACACAAGCTGCATTTGTCCCACACTTTATACAAAGGGCCCTCCCCGAAGGAGTCTTCAATATGCAGGGTGTCCCACGTGCAGTGAACTGCCTCAACGAAGGCAGGCTCTCGTAAGGACTGTAAGCATTTCCACTATCAATACACGCAGTTTTGCCCGAAGAATTCTCCTTTAGTTGCAGGTGGAACACAAGCAGCTTTTCTCCCACAGTGTACCCAATGAGCCTTTGCCCGAAAGAATATCTACACTCAAGGGGTCCCGCGTGGAGTGAAATGCCTAAAGCAAGGCAGGCTCTAGTGAGGCCTCTAAGCATTTCCTCTCCGAAAACACGGCAGTTTTACCCAAGGAACTCTGCGTTAGTTGCAGGTGGAACACAAGCAGCATTACTCCCAGTGTGTAATCTTTGGGCTCTTCCACGAATGAATTTCTTTATGCAGGGATTCCCACGTGGATCGAACTGCCTCAACCGTGGCAGGCTGTAGCGAGGACTGTAAGCATATCCTATCCCCAAACACGCAGTTTTAACGGTAGAACTCTGCTTTAGTTGCAGGGGTAACACAAGCAGCTTTTCTCCCACTGTGTACTCTTTGGGCTCTTCCAAGAATGAACTTCTATATGCAGGGTTTCCGACGTGGAGCGAACTGCCTCAACCAAGGCAGGCTGTAGCGAGGACTGTAAGCATGTCCTCTACCAAATCACGCAGGTTTACCCGAAGAACTCTGCTTTAGTTGCAGGTGGAACACAAGCATCTTTTCTCCCACAGTGTACTCGATGGGCACTTCCCCTAATGATCTTGTTCTATAAGAATGGTTTCCCACGTGGAGCGAACTGCCTCAGCCATGGCAGGCACTACTGTGGTCTCTAAGGATTTCCTCTCTGAAAACACGGCACTTTTACCCGAAGAACTCTGCTTTAGTTGCAGGTGGAACACAAGCTGCATTTGTCCCACACTTTATACAAAGGGCCCTTCCCCGAATGAATCCTCAATATGCAGGGTGTCCCACGTGCAGCGAACTGCCTCAATGAAGGCAGGCTCTCGTAAGGACTGTAAGCATTTCCTCTCCCATAACACGCAGTTTTACGCGAAGAACTCTGCTTTACTTGCAGGTGGAACATAAGCAGCATTTCTCCCACTGTGTACTCTTTGGGCTCTTCCACGAATGAACTTCTTTATGCAGGGATTCCCACGAGGAGCGAACTGCCTCCACCATGGCAGGCTGTAGCGAGGACTGTAAGCATATCCTCTACCAAATCACGCAGGTTTACCCGAAGAACTCAGCTTTAGTTGCAGGGGGAACACAAGCATCTTTTCTCCCACAGTGTACTCTTTGGGCTCTTCCACGAGTGAACTTCTATATGTAGGGTTTCCGAAGTGGAGCGAACTGCCTCAACCAAGGCAGGCTGTACCGAGGACTGTAAGCATTTCCTCTTCCAAAACACGGCAGTTTTACCACAGAATTCTGCTTTAGTTGCAGGTGGAACACAAGCAGCCTTTCTCCCACTGTGTACTCTTTGGGCTCTTCCACGAATGAACTTCTTTATGCAGGGATTCCCACGTGGAGCGAACTGCCTCAACCAAGGCAGGCTGCAGCGAATACTGTAAGCATTTCCTCTCCCAAAACACGCAGTTTTACACGAAGAACTCTGCTTCAGTTGCAGGTGGAACACAAGCAGCATTTCTCCCACTGTGTACTCTTTGGTCTCTTCACGAATGAACTTGTATATGCAGGGTTTCCCACGTGGAGTGAACTGCCTCAACCATGGCAGGCTGTAGCGAGGACTGTAAGCATATCCTCTCCCAAACCACGCAGTTTTAACGGTAGAACTCTGCTTTAGTTGCAGGGGTAAAACAAGCAGCTTTTCTCCCACTGTGTACTCTTTGGGCTCTTCCACGAATGAACTTCTATATGCAGGGTTTCCAACGTGGAGGGAACTGCCTCAACCAAGGCAGGCTGTAGCGAGGACTGTAAGCATTTCCTCTTCCAAAACACGGCAGTTTTACCACAGAATTCTGCTTTAGTTGCAGGTGGAACACAAGCAGCATTTCTCCCACTGTGTACTCTTTGGGCTCTTCCACGAATGAACTTCTTTATGCAGGGATTCCCACGTGCAGCGAACTGCCTCAACCAAGGCAGGCTGCAGCGAATACTGTAAGCATTTCCTCTCCCAAAACACGCAGTTTTACACGAAGAACTCTGCTTTAGTTGCAGGGGGAACACCATCAGCTTTCCTCCCACAGTGTACACAATGGGCACTTCCCCTAATGAACTTGTTCTATAAGAATGGTTTCCTACGTGGAGCGAACTGCCTCAGCCATGGTAGGCACTACTGTGGTCTCTAAGGATTTCCTCTCTGAAAACACGGCACTTTTACCCGAGGAACTCTGCTTTAGTTGCAGGTGGAACACAAGCTGCATTTGTCCCACACTTTATACAAAGGGCCCTCCCCGAAGGAGTCTTCAATATGCAGGGTGTCCCACGTGCAGTGAACTGCCTCAACGAAGGCAGGCTCTCGTAAGGACTGTAAGCATTTCCACTATCAATACACGCAGTTTTGCCCGAAGAATTCTCCTTTAGTTGCAGGTGGAACACAAGCAGCTTTTCTCCCACAGTGTACCCAATGAGCCTTTGCCTGAAAGAATATCTACACTCAAGGGGTCCCGCGTGGAGTGAAATGCCTAAAGCAAGGCAGGCTCTAGTGAGGCCTCTAAGCATTTCCTCTCCGAAAACACGGCAGTTTTACCCAAGGAACTCTGCGTTAGTTGCAGGTGGAACACAAGCAGCATTACTCCCAGTGTGTAATCTTTGGGCTCTTCCACGAATGAATTTCTTTATGCAGGGATTCCCACGTGGATCGAACTGCCTCAACCGTGGCAGGCTGTAGCGAGGACTGTAAGCATATCCTATCCCAAAACACGCAGTTTTAACGGTAGAACTCTGCTTTAGTTGCAGGGGTAACACAAGCAGCTTTTCTCCCACTGTGTACTCTTTGG
The DNA here is from genome assembly GCF_025265405.1 of Mesoplodon densirostris. NCBI lineage: Eukaryota > Metazoa > Chordata > Mammalia > Artiodactyla > Ziphiidae > Mesoplodon > Mesoplodon densirostris. Next base: position 86,577,575 of record NC_082667.1, on the reverse strand, counting down.
GCTCTTCCAAGAATGAACTTCTATATGCAGGGTTTCCGACGTGGAGCGAACTGCCTCAACCAAGGCAGGCTGTAGCGAGGACTGTAAGCATGTCCTCTACCAAATCACGCAGGTTTACCCGAAGAACTCTGCTTTAGTTGCAGGGGGAACACAAGCATCTTTTCTCCCACAGTGTACTCGATGGGCACTTCCCCTAATGATCTTGTTCTATAAGAATGGTTTCCCACGTGGAGCGAACTGCCTCAGCCATGGCAGGCACTACTGTGGTCTCTAAGGATTTCCTCTCTGAAAACACGGCACTTTTACCCGAAGAACTCTGCTTTAGTTGCAGGTGGAACACAAGCTGCATTTGTCCCACACTTTATACAAAGGGCCCTTCCCCGAATGAATCCTCAATATGCAGGGTGTCCCACGTGCAGCGAACTGCCTCAATGAAGGCAGGCTCTCGTAAGGACTGTAAGCATTTCCTCTCCCATAACACGCAGTTTTACCCGAAGAACTCTGCTTTAGTTGCAGGTGGAACATAAGCAGCATTTCTCCCACTGTGTACTCTTTGGGCTCTTCCACGAATGAACTTCTTTATGCAGGGATTCCCACGAGGAGCGAACTGCCTCCACCATGGCAGGCTGTAGCGAGGACTGTAAGCATATCCTCTACCAAATCACGCAGGTTTACCCGAAGAACTCAGCTTTAGTTGCAGGGGGAACACAAGCATCTTTTCTCCCACAGTGTACTCTTTGGGCTCTTCCACGAGTGAACTTCTATATGTAGGGTTTCCGAAGTGGAGCGAACTGCCTCAACCAAGGCAGGCTGTACCGAGGACTGTAAGCATTTCCTCTTCCAAAACACGGCAGTTTTACCACAGAATTCTGCTTTAGTTGCAGGTGGAACACAAGCAGCCTTTCTCCCACTGTGTACTCTTTGGGCTCTTCCACGAATGAACTTCTTTATGCAGGGATTCCCACGTGGAGCGAACTGCCTCAACCAAGGCAGGCTGCAGCGAATACTGTAAGCATTTCCTCTCCCAAAACACGCAGTTTTACACGAAGAACTCTGCTTCAGTTGCAGGTGGAACACAAGCAGCATTTCTCCCACTGTGTACTCTTTGGTCTCTTCACGAATGAACTTGTATATGCAGGGTTTCCCACGTGGAGCGAACTGCCTCAACCATGGCAGGCTGTAGCGAGGACTGTAAGCATATCCTATCCCAAACCACGCAGTTTTAACGGTAGAACTCTGCTTTAGTTGCAGGGGTAACACAAGCAGCTTTTCTCCCACTGTGTACTCTTTGGGCTCTTCCACGAATGAACTTCTATATGCAGGGTTTCCAACGTGGAGGGAACTGCCTCAACCAAGGCAGGCTGTAGCGAGGACTGTAAGCATTTCTTCTTCCAAAACACGGCAGTTTTACCACAGAATTCTGCTTTAGTTGCAGGTGGAACACAAGCAGCCTTTCTCCCACTGTGTACTCTTTGGGCTCTTCCACGAATGAACTTCTTTATGCAGGGATTCCCACGTGCAGCGAACTGCCTCAACCAAGGCAGGCTGCAGCGAATACTGTTAGCATTTCCTCTCCCAAAACACGCAGTTTTACACGAAGAACTCTGCTTTAGTTGCAGGCGGAACACCATCAGCTTTCCTCCCACAGTGTACACAATGGGCACTTCCCCTAATGAACTTGTTCTATAAGAATGGTTTCCTACGTGGAGCGAACTGCCTCAGCCATGGTAGGCACTACTGTGGTCTCTAAGGATTTCCTCTCTGAAAACACGGCACTTTTACCCGAGGAACTCTGCTTTAGTTGCAGGTGGAACACAAGCTGCATTTGTCCCACACTTTATACAAAGGGCCCTCCCCGAAGGAGTCTTCAATATGCAGGGTGTCCCACGTGCAGTGAACTGCCTCAACGAAGGCAGGCTCTCGTAAGGACTGTAAGCATTTCCACTATCAATACACGCAGTTTTGCCCGAAGAATTCTCCTTTAGTTGCAGGTGGAACACAAGCAGCTTTTCTCCCACAGTGTACCCAATGAGCCTTTGCCCGAAAGAATATCTACACTCAAGGGGTCCCGCGTGGAGTGAAATGCCTAAAGCAAGGCAGGCTCTAGTGAGGCCTCTAAGCATTTCCTCTCCGAAAACATGGCAGTTTTACCCAAGGAACTCTGCGTTAGTTGCAGGTGGAACACAGGCAGCATTACTCCCAGTGTGTAATCTTTGGGCTCTTCCACGAATGAATTTCTTTATGCAGGGATTCCCACGTGGATCGAACTGCCTCAACCGTGGCAGGCTGTAGCGAGGACTGTAAGCATATCCTATCCCAAAACACGCAGTTTTAACGGTAGAACTCTGCTTTAGTTGCAGGGGTAACACAAGCAGCTTTTCTCCCACTGTGTACTCTTTGGGCTCTTCCAAGAATGAACTTCTATATGCAGGGTTTCCGACGTGGAGCGAACTGCCTCAACCAAGGCAGGCTGTAGCGAGGACTGTAAGCATGTCCTCTACCAAATCACGCAGGTTTACCCGAAGAACTCTGCTTTAGTTGCAGGGGGAACACAAGCATCTTTTCTCCCACAGTGTACTCGATGGGCACTTCCCCTAATGAACTTGTTCTATAAGAATGGTTTCCCACGTGGAGCGAACTGCCTCAGCCATGGCAGGCACTACTGTGGTCTCTAAGGATTTCCTCTCTGAAAACACGGCACTTTTACCCGAAGAACTCTGCTTTAGTTGCAGGTGGAACACAAGCTGCATTTGTCCCACACTTTATACAAAGGGCCCTTCCCCGAATGAATCCTCAATATGCAGGGTGTCCCACGTGCAGCGAACTGCCTCAATGAAGGCAGGCTCTCGTAAGGACTGTAAGCATTTCCTCTCCCATAACACGCAGTTTTACCCGAAGAACTCTGCTTTAGTTGCACGTGCAACACAAGCAGCATTTCTCCCACTGTGTACTCTTTGGGCTCTTCCACGAATGAACTTCTTTATGCAGGGATTCCCACAAGGAGCGAACTGCCTCCACCATGGCAGGCTGTAGTGAGGACTGTAAGCATATCCTCTACCAAATCACGCAGGTTTACCCGAAGAACTCACCTTTAGTTGCAGGGGGAACACAAGCATCTTTTCTCCCACAGTATACTCTTTGGGCTCTTCCACGAGTTAACTTCTATATGTAGGGTTTCCGAAGTGGAGCGAAGTGCCTCAACCAAGGCAGGCTGTACCGAGGACTGTAAGCATTTCCTCTTCCAAAACACGGCAGTTTTACCACAGAATTCTGCTTTAGTTGCAGGTGGAACACAAGCAGCCTTTCTCCCACTGTGTACTCTTTGGGCTCTTCCACGAATGAACTTCTTTATGCAGGGATTCCCACGAGGAGCGAACTGCCTCCACCATGGCAGGCTGTAGCGAGGACTGTAAGCATATCCTCTCCCAAAACACGCAGGTTTACCCGAAGAACTCAGCTTTAGTTGCAGGGGGAACACAAGCATCTTTTCTCCCACAGTGTACTCTTTGGGCTCTTCCACGAGTGAACTTCTATATGTAGGGTTTCCGAAGTGGAGCGAACTGCCTCAACCAAGGCAGGCTGTACCGAGGACTGTAAGCATTTCCTCTTCCAAAACACGGCAGTTTTACCACAGAATTCTGCTTTAGTTGCAGGTGGAACACAAGCAGCCTTTCTCCCACTGTGTACTCTTTGGGCTCTTCCACGAATGAACTTCTTTATGCAGGGATTCCCACGTGGAGCGAACTGCCTCAACCAAGGCAGGCTGTAGCGAATACTGTAAGCATTTCCTCTCCCAAAACACGCAGTTTTACACGAAGAACTCTGCTTCAGTTGCAGGTGGAACACAAGCAGCATTTCTCCCACTGTGTACTCTTTTGTCTCTTCACCAATGAACTTGTATATGCAGGGTTTCCCACGTGGAGCGAACTGCCTCAACCATGGCAGGCTGTAGCGAGGACTGTAAGCATATCCTCTCCCAAACCACGCAGTTTTAACAGTAGAACTCTGTTTTAGTTGCAGGGGTAAAACAAGCAGCTTTTCTCCCACTGTGTTCTCTTTGGGCTCTTCCACGAATGAACTTCTATATGCAGGGTTTCCAACGTGGAGGGAACTGCCTCAACCAAGGCAGGGTGTACCGAGGACTGTAAGCATTTCCTCTTCCAAAACACGGCAGTTTTACCACAGAATTCTGCTTTAGTTGCAGGTGGAACACAAGCAGCATTTCTCCCACTGTGTACTCTTTGGGCTCTTCCACGAATGAACTTCTTTATGCAGGGATTCCCACGTGCAGCGAACTGCCTCAACCAAGGCAGGCTGCAGCGAATACTGTAAGCATTTCCTCTCCCAAAACACGCAGTTTTACACGAAGAACTCTGCTTTAGTTGCAGGGGGAACACCATCAGCTTTCCTCCCACAGTGTACACAATGGGCACTTCCCCTAATGCAGTTGTTGTATAAGAATGGTTTCCTACGTGGAGCGAACTGCCTCAGCCATGGTAGGCACTACTGTGGTCTCTAAGGATTTCCTCTCTGAAAACACGGCACTTTTACCCGAGGAACTCTGCTTTAGTTGCAGGTGGAACACAAGCTGCATTTGTCCCACACTTTATACAAAGGGCCCTCCCCGAAGGAGTCTTCAATATGCAGGGTGTCCCACGTGCAGTGAACTGCCTCAACGAAGGCAGGCTCTCGTAAGGACTGTAAGCATTTCCACTATCAATACACGCAGTTTTGCCCGAAGAATTCTCCTTTAGTTGCAGGTGGAACACAAGCAGCTTTTCTCCCACAGTGTACCCAATGAGCCTTTGCCCGAAAGAATATCTACACTCAAGGGGTCCCGCGTGGAGTGAAATGCCTAAAGCAAGGCAGGCTCTAGTGAGGCCTCTAAGCATTTCCTCTCCGAAAACACGGCAGTTTTACCCAAGGAACTCTGCGTTAGTTGCAGGTGGAACACAAGCAGCATTACTCCCAGTGTGTAATCTTTGGGCTCTTCCACGAATGAATTTCTTTATGCAGGGATTCCCACGTGGATCGAACTGCCTCAACCGTGGCAGGCTGTAGCGAGGACTGTAAGCATATCCTATCCCAAAACACGCAGTTTTAACGGTAGAACTCTGCTTTAGTTGCAGGGGTAACACAAGCAGCTTTTCTCCCACTGTGTACTCTTTGGGCTCTTCCAAGAATGAACTTCTATATGCAGGGTTTCCGACGTGGAGCGAACTGCCTCAACCAAGGCAGGCTGTAGCGAGGACTGTAAGCATGTCCTCTACCAAATCACGCAGGTTTACCCGAAGAACTCTGCTTTAGTTGCAGGGGGAACACAAGCATCTTTTCTCCCACAGTGTACTCGATGGGCACTTCCCCTAATGATCTTGTTCTATAAGAATGGTTTCCCACGTGGAGCGAACTGCCTCAGCCATGGCAGGCACTACTGTGGTCTCTAAGGATTTCCTCTCTGAAAACACGGCACTTTTACCCGAAGAACTCTGCTTTAGTTGCAGGTGGAACACAAGCTGCATTTGTCCCACACTTTATACAAAGGGCCCTTCCCCGAATGAATCCTCAATATGCAGGGTGTCCCACGTGCAGCGAACTGCCTCAATGAAGGCAGGCTCTCGTAAGGACTGTAAGCATTTCCTCTCCCATAACACGCAGTTTTACCCGAAGAACTCTGCTTTAGTTGCAGATGGAACATAAGCAGCATTTCTCCCACTGTGTACTCTTTGGGCTCTTCCACGAATGAACTTCTTTATGCAGGGATTCCCACGAGGAGCGAACTGCCTCCACCATGGCAGGCTGTAGCGAGGACTGTAAGCATATCCTCTACCAAATCACGCAGGTTTACCCGAAGAACTCAGCTTTAGTTGCAGGGGGAACACAAGCATCTTTTCTCCCACAGTGTACTCTTTGGGCTCTTCCACGAGTGAACTTCTATATGTAGGGTTTCCGAAGTGGAGCGAACTGCCTCAACCAAGGCAGGCTGTACCGAGGACTGTAAGCATTTCCTCTTCCAAAACACGGCAGTTTTACCACAGAATTCTGCTTTAGTTGCAGGTGGAACACAAGCAGCCTTTCTCCCACTGTGTACTCTTTGGGCTCTTCCACGAATGAACTTCTTTATGCAGGGATTCCCACGTGGAGCGAACTGCCTCAACCAAGGCAGGCTGCAGCGAATACTGTAAGCATTTCCTCTCCCAAAACACGCAGTTTTACACGAAGAACTCTGCTTCAGTTGCAGGTGGAACACAAGCAGCATTTCTCCCACTGTGTACTCTTTGGTCTCTTCACGAATGAACTTGTATATGCAGGGTTTCCCACGTGGAGTGAACTGCCTCAACCATGGCAGGCTGTAGCGAGGACTGTAAGCATATCCTCTCCCAAACCACGCAGTTTTAACGGTAGAACTCTGCTTTAGTTGCAGGGGTAAAACAAGCAGCTTTTCTCCCACTGTGTACTCTTTGGGCTCTTCCACGAATGAACTTCTATATGCAGGGTTTCCAACGTGGAGGGAACTGCCTCAACCAAGGCAGGCTGTAGCGAGGACTGTAAGCATTTCCTCTTCCAAAACACGGCAGTTTTACCACAGAATTCTGCTTTAGTTGCAGGTGGAACACAAGCAGCATTTCTCCCACTGTGTACTCTTTGGGCTCTTCCACGAATGAACTTCTTTATGCAGGGATTCCCACGTGCAGCGAACTGCCTCAACCAAGGCAGGCTGCAGCGAATACTGTAAGCATTTCCTCTCCCAAAACACGCAGTTTTACACGAAGAACTCTGCTTTAGTTGCAGGGGGAACACCATCAGCTTTCCTCCCACAGTGTACACAATGGGCACTTCCCCTAATGAACTTGTTCTATAAGAATGGTTTCCTACGTGGAGCGAACTGCCTCAGCCATGGTAGGCACTACTGTGGTCTCTAAGGATTTCCTCTCTGAAAACACGGCACTTTTACCCGAGGAACTCTGCTTTAGTTGCAGGTGGAACACAAGCTGCATTTGTCCCACACTTTATACAAAGGGCCCTCCCCGAAGGAGTCTTCAATATGCAGGGTGTCCCACGTGCAGTGAACTGCCTCAACGAAGGCAGGCTCTCGTAAGGACTGTAAGCATTTCCACTATCAATACACGCAGTTTTGCCCGAAGAATTCTCCTTTAGTTGCAGGTGGAACACAAGCAGCTTTTCTCCCACAGTGTACCCAATGAGCCTTTGCCCGAAAGAATATCTACACTCAAGGGGTCCCGCGTGGAGTGAAATGCCTAAAGCAAGGCAGGCTCTAGTGAGGCCTCTAAGCATTTCCTCTCCGAAAACACGGCAGTTTTACCCAAGGAACTCTGCGTTAGTTGCAGGTGGAACACAAGCAGCATTACTCCCAGTGTGTAATCTTTGGGCTCTTCCACGAATGAATTTCTTTATGCAGGGATTCCCACGTGGATCGAACTGCCTCAACCGTGGCAGGCTGTAGCGAGGACTGTAAGCATATCCTATCCCCAAACACGCAGTTTTAACGGTAGAACTCTGCTTTAGTTGCAGGGGTAACACAAGCAGCTTTTCTCCCACTGTGTACTCTTTGGGCTCTTCCAAGAATGAACTTCTATATGCAGGGTTTCCGACGTGGAGCGAACTGCCTCAACCAAGGCAGGCTGTAGCGAGGACTGTAAGCATGTCCTCTACCAAATCACGCAGGTTTACCCGAAGAACTCTGCTTTAGTTGCAGGTGGAACACAAGCATCTTTTCTCCCACAGTGTACTCGATGGGCACTTCCCCTAATGATCTTGTTCTATAAGAATGGTTTCCCACGTGGAGCGAACTGCCTCAGCCATGGCAGGCACTACTGTGGTCTCTAAGGATTTCCTCTCTGAAAACACGGCACTTTTACCCGAAGAACTCTGCTTTAGTTGCAGGTGGAACACAAGCTGCATTTGTCCCACACTTTATACAAAGGGCCCTTCCCCGAATGAATCCTCAATATGCAGGGTGTCCCACGTGCAGCGAACTGCCTCAATGAAGGCAGGCTCTCGTAAGGACTGTAAGCATTTCCTCTCCCATAACACGCAGTTTTACGCGAAGAACTCTGCTTTACTTGCAGGTGGAACATAAGCAGCATTTCTCCCACTGTGTACTCTTTGGGCTCTTCCACGAATGAACTTCTTTATGCAGGGATTCCCACGAGGAGCGAACTGCCTCCACCATGGCAGGCTGTAGCGAGGACTGTAAGCATATCCTCTACCAAATCACGCAGGTTTACCCGAAGAACTCAGCTTTAGTTGCAGGGGGAACACAAGCATCTTTTCTCCCACAGTGTACTCTTTGGGCTCTTCCACGAGTGAACTTCTATATGTAGGGTTTCCGAAGTGGAGCGAACTGCCTCAACCAAGGCAGGCTGTACCGAGGACTGTAAGCATTTCCTCTTCCAAAACACGGCAGTTTTACCACAGAATTCTGCTTTAGTTGCAGGTGGAACACAAGCAGCCTTTCTCCCACTGTGTACTCTTTGGGCTCTTCCACGAATGAACTTCTTTATGCAGGGATTCCCACGTGGAGCGAACTGCCTCAACCAAGGCAGGCTGCAGCGAATACTGTAAGCATTTCCTCTCCCAAAACACGCAGTTTTACACGAAGAACTCTGCTTCAGTTGCAGGTGGAACACAAGCAGCATTTCTCCCACTGTGTACTCTTTGGTCTCTTCACGAATGAACTTGTATATGCAGGGTTTCCCACGTGGAGTGAACTGCCTCAACCATGGCAGGCTGTAGCGAGGACTGTAAGCATATCCTCTCCCAAACCACGCAGTTTTAACGGTAGAACTCTGCTTTAGTTGCAGGGGTAAAACAAGCAGCTTTTCTCCCACTGTGTACTCTTTGGGCTCTTCCACGAATGAACTTCTATATGCAGGGTTTCCAACGTGGAGGGAACTGCCTCAACCAAGGCAGGCTGTAGCGAGGACTGTAAGCATTTCCTCTTCCAAAACACGGCAGTTTTACCACAGAATTCTGCTTTAGTTGCAGGTGGAACACAAGCAGCATTTCTCCCACTGTGTACTCTTTGGGCTCTTCCACGAATGAACTTCTTTATGCAGGGATTCCCACGTGCAGCGAACTGCCTCAACCAAGGCAGGCTGCAGCGAATACTGTAAGCATTTCCTCTCCCAAAACACGCAGTTTTACACGAAGAACTCTGCTTTAGTTGCAGGGGGAACACCATCAGCTTTCCTCCCACAGTGTACACAATGGGCACTTCCCCTAATGAACTTGTTCTATAAGAATGGTTTCCTACGTGGAGCGAACTGCCTCAGCCATGGTAGGCACTACTGTGGTCTCTAAGGATTTCCTCTCTGAAAACACGGCACTTTTACCCGAGGAACTCTGCTTTAGTTGCAGGTGGAACACAAGCTGCATTTGTCCCACACTTTATACAAAGGGCCCTCCCCGAAGGAGTCTTCAATATGCAGGGTGTCCCACGTGCAGTGAACTGCCTCAACGAAGGCAGGCTCTCGTAAGGACTGTAAGCATTTCCACTATCAATACACGCAGTTTTGCCCGAAGAATTCTCCTTTAGTTGCAGGTGGAACACAAGCAGCTTTTCTCCCACAGTGTACCCAATGAGCCTTTGCCCGAAAGAATATCTACACTCAAGGGGTCCCGCGTGGAGTGAAATGCCTAAAGCAAGGCAGGCTCTAGTGAGGCCTCTAAGCATTTCCTCTCCGAAAACACGGCAGTTTTACCCAAGGAACTCTGCGTTAGTTGCAGGTGGAACACAAGCAGCATTACTCCCAGTGTGTAATCTTTGGGCTCTTCCACGAATGAATTTCTTTATGCAGGGATTCCCACGTGGATCGAACTGCCTCAACCGTGGCAGGCTGTAGCGAGGACTGTAAGCATATCCTATCCCCAAACACGCAGTTTTAACGGTAGAACTCTGCTTTAGTTGCAGGGGTAACACAAGCAGCTTTTCTCCCACTGTGTACTCTTTGGGCTCTTCCAAGAATGAACTTCTATATGCAGGGTTTCCGACGTGGAGCGAACTGCCTCAACCAAGGCAGGCTGTAGCGAGGACTGTAAGCATGTCCTCTACCAAATCACGCAGGTTTACCCGAAGAACTCTGCTTTAGTTGCAGGTGGAACACAAGCATCTTTTCTCCCACAGTGTACTCGATGGGCACTTCCCCTAATGATCTTGTTCTATAAGAATGGTTTCCCACGTGGAGCGAACTGCCTCAGCCATGGCAGGCACTACTGTGGTCTCTAAGGATTTCCTCTCTGAAAACACGGCACTTTTACCCGAAGAACTCTGCTTTAGTTGCAGGTGGAACACAAGCTGCATTTGTCCCACACTTTATACAAAGGGCCCTTCCCCGAATGAATCCTCAATATGCAGGGTGTCCCACGTGCAGCGAACTGCCTCAATGAAGGCAGGCTCTCGTAAGGACTGTAAGCATTTCCTCTCCCATAACACGCAGTTTTACGCGAAGAACTCTGCTTTACTTGCAGGTGGAACATAAGCAGCATTTCTCCCACTGTGTACTCTTTGGGCTCTTCCACGAATGAACTTCTTTATGCAGGGATTCCCACGAGGAGCGAACTGCCTCCACCATGGCAGGCTGTAGCGAGGACTGTAAGCATATCCTCTACCAAATCACGCAGGTTTACCCGAAGAACTCAGCTTTAGTTGCAGGGGGAACACAAGCATCTTTTCTCCCACAGTGTACTCTTTGGGCTCTTCCACGAGTGAACTTCTATATGTAGGGTTTCCGAAGTGGAGCGAACTGCCTCAACCAAGGCAGGCTGTACCGAGGACTGTAAGCATTTCCTCTTCCAAAACACGGCAGTTTTACCACAGAATTCTGCTTTAGTTGCAGGTGGAACACAAGCAGCCTTTCTCCCACTGTGTACTCTTTGGGCTCTTCCACGAATGAACTTCTTTATGCAGGGATTCCCACGTGGAGCGAACTGCCTCAACCAAGGCAGGCTGCAGCGAATACTGTAAGCATTTCCTCTCCCAAAACACGCAGTTTTACACGAAGAACTCTGCTTCAGTTGCAGGTGGAACACAAGCAGCATTTCTCCCACTGTGTACTCTTTGGTCTCTTCACGAATGAACTTGTATATGCAGGGTTTCCCACGTGGAGTGAACTGCCTCAACCATGGCAGGCTGTAGCGAGGACTGTAAGCATATCCTCTCCCAAACCACGCAGTTTTAACGGTAGAACTCTGCTTTAGTTGCAGGGGTAAAACAAGCAGCTTTTCTCCCACTGTGTACTCTTTGGGCTCTTCCACGAATGAACTTCTATATGCAGGGTTTCCAACGTGGAGGGAACTGCCTCAACCAAGGCAGGCTGTAGCGAGGACTGTAAGCATTTCCTCTTCCAAAACACGGCAGTTTTACCACAGAATTCTGCTTTAGTTGCAGGTGGAACACAAGCAGCATTTCTCCCACTGTGTACTCTTTGGGCTCTTCCACGAATGAACTTCTTTATGCAGGGATTCCCACGTGCAGCGAACTGCCTCAACCAAGGCAGGCTGCAGCGAATACTGTAAGCATTTCCTCTCCCAAAACACGCAGTTTTACACGAAGAACTCTGCTTTAGTTGCAGGGGGAACACCATCAGCTTTCCTCCCACAGTGTACACAATGGGCACTTCCCCTAATGAACTTGTTCTATAAGAATGGTTTCCTACGTGGAGCGAACTGCCTCAGCCATGGTAGGCACTACTGTGGTCTCTAAGGATTTCCTCTCTGAAAACACGGCACTTTTACCCGAGGAACTCTGCTTTAGTTGCAGGTGGAACACAAGCTGCATTTGTCCCACACTTTATACAAAGGGCCCTCCCCGAAGGAGTCTTCAATATGCAGGGTGTCCCACGTGCAGTGAACTGCCTCAACGAAGGCAGGCTCTCGTAAGGACTGTAAGCATTTCCACTATCAATACACGCAGTTTTGCCCGAAGAATTCTCCTTTAGTTGCAGGTGGAACACAAGCAGCTTTTCTCCCACAGTGTACCCAATGAGCCTTTGCCCGAAAGAATATCTACACTCAAGGGGTCCCGCGTGGAGTGAAATGCCTAAAGCAAGGCAGGCTCTAGTGAGGCCTCTAAGCATTTCCTCTCCGAAAACACGGCAGTTTTACCCAAGGAACTCTGCGTTAGTTGCAGGTGGAACACAAGCAGCATTACTCCCAGTGTGTAATCTTTGGGCTCTTCCACGAATGAATTTCTTTATGCAGGGATTCCCACGTGGATCGAACTGCCTCAACCGTGGCAGGCTGTAGCGAGGACTGTAAGCATATCCTATCCCAAAACACGCAGTTTTAACGGTAGAACTCTGCTTTAGTTGCAGGGGTAACACAAGCAGCTTTTCTCCCACTGTGTACTCTTTGGGCTCTTCCAAGAATGAACTTCTATATGCAGGGTTTCCGACGTGGAGCGAACTGCCTCAACCAAGGCAGGCTGTAGCGAGGACTGTAAGCATGTCCTCTACCAAATCACGCAGGTTTACCCGAAGAACTCTGCTTTAGTTGCAGGGGGAACACAAGCATCTTTTCTCCCACAGTGTACTCGATGGGCACTTCCCCTAATGATCTTGTTCTATAAGAATGGTTTCCCACGTGGAGCGAACTGCCTCAGCCATGGCAGGCACTACTGTGGTCTCTAAGGATTTCCTCTCTGAAAACACGGCACTTTTACCCGAAGAACTCTGCTTTAGTTGCAGGTGGAACACAAGCTGCATTTGTCCCACACTTTATACAAAGGGCCCTTCCCCGAATGAATCCTCAATATGCAGGGTGTCCCACGTGCAGCGAACTGCCTCAATGAAGGCAGGCTCTCGTAAGGACTGTAAGCATTTCCTCTCCCATAACACGCAGTTTTACCCGAAGAACTCTGCTTTAGTTGCAGGTGGAACATAAGCAGCATTTCTCCCACTGTGTACTCTTTGGGCTCTTCCACGAATGAACTTCTTTATGCAGGGATTCCCACGAGGAGCGAACTGCCTCCACCATGGCAGGCTGTAGCGAGGACTGTAAGCATATCCTCTACCAAATCACGCAGGTTTACCCGAAGAACTCAGCTTTAGTTGCAGGGGGAACACAAGCATCTTTTCTCCCACAGTGTACTCTTTGGGCTCTTCCACGAGTGAACTTCTATATGTAGGGTTTCCGAAGTGGAGCGAACTGCCTCAACCAAGGCAGGCTGTACCGAGGACTGTAAGCATTTCCTCTTCCAAAACACGGCAGTTTTACCACAGAATTCTGCTTTAGTTGCAGGTGGAACACAAGCAGCCTTTCTCCCACTGTGTACTCTTTGGGCTCTTCCACGAATGAACTTCTTTATGCAGGGATTCCCACGTGGAGCGAACTGCCTCAACCAAGGCAGGCTGCAGCGAATACTGTAAGCATTTCCTCTCCCAAAACACGCAGTTTTACACGAAGAACTCTGCTTCAGTTGCAGGTGGAACACAAGCAGCATTTCTCCCACTGTGTACTCTTTGGTCTCTTCACGAATGAACTTGTATATGCAGGGTTTCCCACGTGGAGCGAACTGCCTCAACCATGGCAGGCTGTAGCGAGGACTGTAAGCATATCCTATCCCAAACCACGCAGTTTTAATGGTAGAACTCTGCTTTAGTTGCAGGGGTAACACAAGCAGCTTTTCTCCCACTGTGTACTCTTTGGGCTCTTCCACGAATGAACTTCTATATGCAGGGTTTCCAACGTGGAGGGAACTGCCTCAACCAAGGCAGGCTGTAGCGAGGACTGTAAGCATTTCTTCTTCCAAAACACGGCAGTTTTACCACAGAATTCTGCTTTAGTTGCAGGTGGAACACAAGCAGCCTTTCTCCCACTGTGTACTCTTTGGGCTCTTCCACGAATGAACTTCTTTATGCAGGGATTCCCACGTGCAGCGAACTGCCTCAACCAAGGCAGGCTGCAGCGAATACTGTTAGCATTTCCTCTCCCAAAACACGCAGTTTTACACGAAGAACTCTGCTTTAGTTGCAGGCGGAACACCATCAGCTTTCCTCCCACAGTGTACACAATGGGCACTTCCCCTAATGAACTTGTTCTATAAGAATGGTTTCCTACGTGGAGCGAACTGCCTCAGCCATGGTAGGCACTACTGTGGTCTCTAAGGATTTCCTCTCTGAAAACACGGCACTTTTACCCGAGGAACTCTGCTTTAGTTGCAGGTGGAACACAAGCTGCATTTGTCCCACACTTTATACAAAGGGCCCTCCCCGAAGGAGTCTTCAATATGCAGGGTGTCCCACGTGCAGTGAACTGCCTCAACGAAGGCAGGCTCTCGTAAGGACTGTAAGCATTTCCACTATCAATACACGCAGTTTTGCCCGAAGAATTCTCCTTTAGTTGCAGGTGGAACACAAGCAGCTTTTCTCCCACAGTGTACCCAATGAGCCTTTGCCCGAAAGAATATCTACACTCAAGGGGTCCCGCGTGGAGTGAAATGCCTAAAGCAAGGCAGGCTCTAGTGAGGCCTCTAAGCATTTCCTCTCCGAAAACATGGCAGTTTTACCCAAGGAACTCTGCGTTAGTTGCAGGTGGAACACAGGCAGCATTACTCCCAGTGTGTAATCTTTGGGCTCTTCCACGAATGAATTTCTTTATGCAGGGATTCCCACGTGGATCGAACTGCCTCAACCGTGGCAGGCTGTAGCGAGGACTGTAAGCATATCCTATCCCAAAACACGCAGTTTTAACGGTAGAACTCTGCTTTAGTTGCAGGGGTAACACAAGCAGCTTTTCTCCCACTGTGTACTCTTTGGGCTCTTCCAAGAATGAACTTCTATATGCAGGGTTTCCGACGTGGAGCGAACTGCCTCAACCAAGGCAGGCTGTAGCGAGGACTGTAAGCATGTCCTCTACCAAATCACGCAGGTTTACCCGAAGAACTCTGCTTTAGTTGCAGGGGGAACACAAGCATCTTTTCTCCCACAGTGTACTCGATGGGCACTTCCCCTAATGAACTTGTTCTATAAGAATGGTTTCCCACGTGGAGCGAACTGCCTGAGCCATGGCAGGCACTACTGTGGTCTCTAAGGATTTCCTCTCTGAAAACACGGCACTTTTACCCGAAGAACTCTGCTTTAGTTGCAGGTGGAACACAAGCTGCATTTGTCCCACACTTTATACAAAGGGCCCTTCCCCGAATGAATCCTCAATATGCAGGGTGTCCCACGTGCAGCGAACTGCCTCAATGAAGGCAGGCTCTCGTAAGGACTGTAAGCATTTCCTCTCCCATAACACGCAGTTTTACCCGAAGAACTCTGCTTTAGTTGCACGTGCAACACAAGCAGCATTTCTCCCACTGTGTACTCTTTGGGCTCTTCCACGAATGAACTTCTTTATGCAGGGATTCCCACAAGGAGCGAACTGCCTCCACCATGGCAGGCTGTAGTGAGGACTGTAAGCATATCCTCTACCAAATCACGCAGGTTTACCCGAAGAACTCACCTTTAGTTGCAGGGGGAACACAAGCATCTTTTCTCCCACAGTATACTCTTTGGGCTCTTCCACGAGTTAACTTCTATATGTAGGGTTTCCGAAGTGGAGCGAAGTGCCTCAACCAAGGCAGGCTGTACCGAGGACTGTAAGCATTTCCTCTTCCAAAACACGGCAGTTTTACCACAGAATTCTGCTTTAGTTGCAGGTGGAACACAAGCAGCCTTTCTCCCACTGTGTACTCTTTGGGCTCTTCCACGAATGAACTTCTTTATGCAGGGATTCCCACGAGGAGCGAACTGCCTCCACCATGGCAGGCTGTAGCGAGGACTGTAAGCATATCCTCTACCAAATCACGCAGGTTTACCCGAAGAACTCAGCTTTAGTTGCAGGGGGAACACAAGCATCTTTTCTCCCACAGTGTACTCTTTGGGCTCTTCCACGAGTGAACTTCTATATGTAGGGTTTCCGAAGTGGAGCGAACTGCCTCAACCAAGGCAGGCTGTACCGAGGACTGTAAGCATTTCCTCTTCCAAAACACGGCAGTTTTACCACAGAATTCTGCTTTAGTTGCAGGTGGAACACAAGCAGCCTTTCTCCCACTGTGTACTCTTTGGGCTCTTCCACGAATGAACTTCTTTATGCAGGGATTCCCACGTGGAGCGAACTGCCTCAACCAAGGCAGGCTGTAGCGAATACTGTAAGCATTTCCTCTCCCAAAACACGCAGTTTTACACGAAGAACTCTGCTTCAGTTGCAGGTGGAACACAAGCAGCATTTCTCCCACTGTGTACTCTTTGGTCTCTTCACCAATGAACTTGTATATGCAGGGTTTCCCACGTGGAGCGAACTGCCTCAACCATGGCAGGCTGTAGCGAGGACTGTAAGCATATCCTCTCCCAAACCACGCAGTTTTAACAGTAGAACTCTGTTTTAGTTGCAGGGGTAAAACAAGCAGCTTTTCTCCCACTGTGTTCTCTTTGGGCTCTTCCACGAATGAACTTCTATATGCAGGGTTTCCAACGTGGAGGGAACTGCCTCAACCAAGGCAGGGTGTACCGAGGACTGTAAGCATTTCCTCTTCCAAAACACGGCAGTTTTACCACAGAATTCTGCTTTAGTTGCAGGTGGAACACAAGCAGCATTTCTCCCACTGTGTACTCTTTGGGCTCTTCCACGAATGAACTTCTTTATGCAGGGATTCCCACGTGCAGCGAACTGCCTCAACCAAGGCAGGCTGCAGCGAATACTGTAAGCATTTCCTCTCCCAAAACACGCAGTTTTACACGAAGAACTCTGCTTTAGTTGCAGGGGGAACACCATCAGCTTTCCTCCCACAGTGTACACAATGGGCACTTCCCCTAATGCAGTTGTTGTATAAGAATGGTTTCCTACGTGGAGCGAACTGCCTCAGCCATGGTAGGCACTACTGTGGTCTCTAAGGATTTCCTCTCTGAAAACACGGCACTTTTACCCGAGGAACTCTGCTTTAGTTGCAGGTGGAACACAAGCTGCATTTGTCCCACACTTTATACAAAGGGCCCTCCCCGAAGGAGTCTTCAATATGCAGGGTGTCCCACGTGCAGTGAACTGCCTCAACGAAGGCAGGCTCTCGTAAGGACTGTAAGCATTTCCACTATCAATACACGCAGTTTTGCCCGAAGAATTCTCCTTTAGTTGCAGGTGGAACACAAGCAGCTTTTCTCCCACAGTGTACCCAATGAGCCTTTGCCCGAAAGAATATCTACACTCAAGGGGTCCCGCGTGGAGTGAAATGCCTAAAGCAAGGCAGGCTCTAGTGAGGCCTCTAAGCATTTCCTCTCCGAAAACACGGCAGTTTTACCCAAGGAACTCTGCGTTAGTTGCAGGTGGAACACAAGCAGCATTACTCCCAGTGTGTAATCTTTGGGCTCTTCCACGAATGAATTTCTTTATGCAGGGATTCCCACGTGGATCGAACTGCCTCAACCGTGGCAGGCTGTAGCGAGGACTGTAAGCATATCCTATCCCAAAACACGCAGTTTTAACGGTAGAACTCTGCTTTAGTTGCAGGGGTAACACAAGCAGCTTTTCTCCCACTGTGTACTCTTTGGGCTCTTCCAAGAATGAACTTCTATATGCAGGGTTTCCGACGTGGAGCGAACTGCCTCAACCAAGGCAGGCTGTAGCGAGGACTGTAAGCATGTCCTCTACCAAATCACGCAGGTTTACCCGAAGAACTCTGCTTTAGTTGCAGGGGGAACACAAGCATCTTTTCTCCCACAGTGTACTCGATGGGCACTTCCCCTAATGATCTTGTTCTATAAGAATGGTTTCCCACGTGGAGCGAACTGCCTCAGCCATGGCAGGCACTACTGTGGTCTCTAAGGATTTCCTCTCTGAAAACACGGCACTTTTACCCGAAGAACTCTGCTTTAGTTGCAGGTGGAACACAAGCTGCATTTGTCCCACACTTTATACAAAGGGCCCTTCCCCGAATGAATCCTCAATATGCAGGGTGTCCCACGTGCAGCGAACTGCCTCAATGAAGGCAGGCTCTCGTAAGGACTGTAAGCATTTCCTCTCCCATAACACGCAGTTTTACCCGAAGAACTCTGCTTTAGTTGCAGGTGGAACATAAGCAGCATTTCTCCCACTGTGTACTCTTTGGGCTCTTCCACGAATGAACTTCTTTATGCAGGGATTCCCACGAGGAGCGAACTGCCTCCACCATGGCAGGCTGTAGCGAGGACTGTAAGCATATCCTCTACCAAATCACGCAGGTTTACCCGAAGAACTCAGCTTTAGTTGCAGGGGGAACACAAGCATCTTTTCTCCCACAGTGTACTCTTTGGGCTCTTCCACGAGTGAACTTCTATATGTAGGGTTTCCGAAGTGGAGCGAACTGCCTCAACCAAGGCAGGCTGTACCGAGGACTGTAAGCATTTCCTCTTCCAAAACACGGCAGTTTTACCACAGAATTCTGCTTTAGTTGCAGGTGGAACACAAGCAGCCTTTCTCCCACTGTGTACTCTTTGGGCTCTTCCACGAATGAACTTCTTTATGCAGGGATTCCCACGTGGAGCGAACTGCCTCAACCAAGGCAGGCTGCAGCGAATACTGTAAGCATTTCCTCTCCCAAAACACGCAGTTTTACACGAAGAACTCTGCTTCAGTTGCAGGTGGAACACAAGCAGCATTTCTCCCACTGTGTACTCTTTGGTCTCTTCACGAATGAACTTGTATATGCAGGGTTTCCCACGTGGAGCGAACTGCCTCAACCATGGCAGGCTGTAGCGAGGACTGTAAGCATATCCTATCCCAAACCACGCAGTTTTAACGGTAGAACTCTGCTTTAGTTGCAGGGGTAACACAAGCAGCTTTTCTCCCACTGTGTACTCTTTGGGCTCTTCCACGAATGAACTTCTATATGCAGGGTTTCCAACGTGGAGGGAACTGCCTCAACCAAGGCAGGCTGTAGCGAGGACTGTAAGCATTTCTTCTTCCAAAACACGGCAGTTTTACCACAGAATTCTGCTTTAGTTGCAGGTGGAACACAAGCAGCCTTTCTCCCACTGTGTACTCTTTGGGCTCTTCCACGAATGAACTTCTTTATGCAGGGATTCCCACGTGCAGCGAACTGCCTCAACCAAGGCAGGCTGCAGCGAATACTGTTAGCATTTCCTCTCCCAAAACACGCAGTTTTACACGAAGAACTCTGCTTTAGTTGCAGGCGGAACACCATCAGCTTTCCTCCCACAGTGTACACAATGGGCACTTCCCCTAATGAACTTGTTCTATAAGAATGGTTTCCTACGTGGAGCGAACTGCCTCAGCCATGGTAGGCACTACTGTGGTCTCTAAGGATTTCCTCTCTGAAAACACGGCACTTTTACCCGAGGAACTCTGCTTTAGTTGCAGGTGGAACACAAGCTGCATTTGTCCCACACTTTATACAAAGGGCCCTCCCCGAAGGAGTCTTCAATATGCAGGGTGTCCCACGTGCAGTGAACTGCCTCAACGAAGGCAGGCTCTCGTAAGGACTGTAAGCATTTCCACTATCAATACACGCAGTTTTGCCCGAAGAATTCTCCTTTAGTTGCAGGTGGAACACAAGCAGCTTTTCTCCCACAGTGTACCCAATGAGCCTTTGCCCGAAAGAATATCTACACTCAAGGGGTCCCGCGTGGAGTGAAATGCCTAAAGCAAGGCAGGCTCTAGTGAGGCCTCTAAGCATTTCCTCTCCGAAAACATGGCAGTTTTACCCAAGGAACTCTGCGTTAGTTGCAGGTGGAACACAGGCAGCATTACTCCCAGTGTGTAATCTTTGGGCTCTTCCACGAATGAATTTCTTTATGCAGGGATTCCCACGTGGATCGAACTGCCTCAACCGTGGCAGGCTGTAGCGAGGACTGTAAGCATATCCTATCCCAAAACACGCAGTTTTAACGGTAGAACTCTGCTTTAGTTGCAGGGGTAACACAAGCAGCTTTTCTCCCACTGTGTACTCTTTGGGCTCTTCCAAGAATGAACTTCTATATGCAGGGTTTCCGACGTGGAGCGAACTGCCTCAACCAAGGCAGGCTGTAGCGAGGACTGTAAGCATGTCCTCTACCAAATCACGCAGGTTTACCCGAAGAACTCTGCTTTAGTTGCAGGGGGAACACAAGCATCTTTTCTCCCACAGTGTACTCGATGGGCACTTCCCCTAATGAACTTGTTCTATAAGAATGGTTTCCCACGTGGAGCGAACTGCCTCAGCCATGGCAGGCACTACTGTGGTCTCTAAGGATTTCCTCTCTGAAAACACGGCACTTTTACCCGAAGAACTCTGCTTTAGTTGCAGGTGGAACACAAGCTGCATTTGTCCCACACTTTATACAAAGGGCCCTTCCCCGAATGAATCCTCAATATGCAGGGTGTCCCACGTGCAGCGAACTGCCTCAATGAAGGCAGGCTCTCGTAAGGACTGTAAGCATTTCCTCTCCCATAACACGCAGTTTTACCCGAAGAACTCTGCTTTAGTTGCACGTGCAACACAAGCAGCATTTCTCCCACTGTGTACTCTTTGGGCTCTTCCACGAATGAACTTCTTTATGCAGGGATTCCCACAAGGAGCGAACTGCCTCCACCATGGCAGGCTGTAGTGAGGACTGTAAGCATATCCTCTACCAAATCACGCAGGTTTACCCGAAGAACTCACCTTTAGTTGCAGGGGGAACACAAGCATCTTTTCTCCCACAGTATACACTTTGGGCTCTTCCACGAGTTAACTTCTATATGTAGGGTTTCCGAAGTGGAGCGAACTGCCTCAACCAAGGCAGGCTGTACCGAGGACTGTAAGCATTTCCTCTTCCAAAACACGGCAGTTTTACCACAGAATTCTGCTTTAGTTGCAGGTGGAACACAAGCAGCCTTTCTCCCACTGTGTACTCTTTGGGCTCTTCCACGAATGAACTTCTTTATGCAGGGATTCCCACGAGGAGCGAACTGCCTCCACCATGGCAGGCTGTAGCGAGGACTGTAAGCATATCCTCTACCAAATCACGCAGGTTTACCCGAAGAACTCAGCTTTAGTTGCAGGGGGAACACAAGCATCTTTTCTCCCACAGTGTACTCTTTGGGCTCTTCCACGAGTGAACTTCTATATGTAGGGTTTCCGAAGTGGAGCGAACTGCCTCAACCAAGGCAGGCTGTACCGAGGACTGTAAGCATTTCCTCTTCCAAAACACGGCAGTTTTACCACAGAATTCTGCTTTAGTTGCAGGTGGAACACAAGCAGCCTTTCTCCCACTGTGTACTCTTTGGGCTCTTCCACGAATGAACTTCTTTATGCAGGGATTCCCACGTGGAGCGAACTGCCTCAACCAAGGCAGGCTGTAGCGAATACTGTAAGCATTTCCTCTCCCAAAACACGCAGTTTTACACGAAGAACTCTGCTTCAGTTGCAGGTGGAACACAAGCAGCATTTCTCCCACTGTGTACTCTTTGGTCTCTTCACCAATGAACTTGTATATGCAGGGTTTCCCACGTGGAGCGAACTGCCTCAACCATGGCAGGCTGTAGCGAGGACTGTAAGCATATCCTCTCCCAAACCACGCAGTTTTAACAGTAGAACTCTGTTTTAGTTGCAGGGGTAAAACAAGCAGCTTTTCTCCCACTGTGTTCTCTTTGGGCTCTTCCACGAATGAACTTCTATATGCAGGGTTTCCAACGTGGAGGGAACTGCCTCAACCAAGGCAGGGTGTACCGAGGACTGTAAGCATTTCCTCTTCCAAAACACGGCAGTTTTACCACAGAATTCTGCTTTAGTTGCAGGTGGAACACAAGCAGCATTTCTCCCACTGTGTACTCTTTGGGCTCTTCCACGAATG
Organism: Mesoplodon densirostris; assembly: GCF_025265405.1. Lineage (NCBI taxonomy): Eukaryota > Metazoa > Chordata > Mammalia > Artiodactyla > Ziphiidae > Mesoplodon > Mesoplodon densirostris. The sequence continues at coordinate 86,555,772 of NC_082667.1, read as the reverse complement.
AACTTCTTTATGCAGGGATTCCCACGTGCAGCGAACTGCCTCAACCAAGGCAGGCTGCAGCGAATACTGTAAGCATTTCCTCTCCCAAAACACGCAGTTTTACACGAAGAACTCTGCTTTAGTTGCAGGGGGAACACCATCAGCTTTCCTCCCACAGTGTACACAATGGGCACTTCCCCTAATGCAGTTGTTGTATAAGAATGGTTTCCTACGTGGAGCGAACTGCCTCAGCCATGGTAGGCACTACTGTGGTCTCTAAGGATTTCCTCTCTGAAAACACGGCACTTTTACCCGAGGAACTCTGCTTTAGTTGCAGGTGGAACACAAGCTGCATTTGTCCCACACTTTATACAAAGGGCCCTCCCCGAAGGAGTCTTCAATATGCAGGGTGTCCCACGTGCAGTGAACTGCCTCAACGAAGGCAGGCTCTCGTAAGGACTGTAAGCATTTCCACTATCAATACACGCAGTTTTGCCCGAAGAATTCTCCTTTAGTTGCAGGTGGAACACAAGCAGCTTTTCTCCCACAGTGTACCCAATGAGCCTTTGCCCGAAAGAATATCTACACTCAAGGGGTCCCGCGTGGAGTGAAATGCCTAAAGCAAGGCAGGCTCTAGTGAGGCCTCTAAGCATTTCCTCTCCGAAAACACGGCAGTTTTACCCAAGGAACTCTGCGTTAGTTGCAGGTGGAACACAAGCAGCATTACTCCCAGTGTGTAATCTTTGGGCTCTTCCACGAATGAATTTCTTTATGCAGGGATTCCCACGTGGATCGAACTGCCTCAACCGTGGCAGGCTGTAGCGAGGACTGTAAGCATATCCTATCCCAAAACACGCAGTTTTAACGGTAGAACTCTGCTTTAGTTGCAGGGGTAACACAAGCAGCTTTTCTCCCACTGTGTACTCTTTGGGCTCTTCCAAGAATGAACTTCTATATGCAGGGTTTCCGACGTGGAGCGAACTGCCTCAACCAAGGCAGGCTGTAGCGAGGACTGTAAGCATGTCCTCTACCAAATCACGCAGGTTTACCCGAAGAACTCTGCTTTAGTTGCAGGGGGAACACAAGCATCTTTTCTCCCACAGTGTACTCGATGGGCACTTCCCCTAATGATCTTGTTCTATAAGAATGGTTTCCCACGTGGAGCGAACTGCCTCAGCCATGGCAGGCACTACTGTGGTCTCTAAGGATTTCCTCTCTGAAAACACGGCACTTTTACCCGAAGAACTCTGCTTTAGTTGCAGGTGGAACACAAGCTGCATTTGTCCCACACTTTATACAAAGGGCCCTTCCCCGAATGAATCCTCAATATGCAGGGTGTCCCACGTGCAGCGAACTGCCTCAATGAAGGCAGGCTCTCGTAAGGACTGTAAGCATTTCCTCTCCCATAACACGCAGTTTTACCCGAAGAACTCTGCTTTAGTTGCAGGTGGAACATAAGCAGCATTTCTCCCACTGTGTACTCTTTGGGCTCTTCCACGAATGAACTTCTTTATGCAGGGATTCCCACGAGGAGCGAACTGCCTCCACCATGGCAGGCTGTAGCGAGGACTGTAAGCATATCCTCTACCAAATCACGCAGGTTTACCCGAAGAACTCAGCTTTAGTTGCAGGGGGAACACAAGCATCTTTTCTCCCACAGTGTACTCTTTGGGCTCTTCCACGAGTGAACTTCTATATGTAGGGTTTCCGAAGTGGAGCGAACTGCCTCAACCAAGGCAGGCTGTACCGAGGACTGTAAGCATTTCCTCTTCCAAAACACGGCAGTTTTACCACAGAATTCTGCTTTAGTTGCAGGTGGAACACAAGCAGCCTTTCTCCCACTGTGTACTCTTTGGGCTCTTCCACGAATGAACTTCTTTATGCAGGGATTCCCACGTGGAGCGAACTGCCTCAACCAAGGCAGGCTGCAGCGAATACTGTAAGCATTTCCTCTCCCAAAACACGCAGTTTTACACGAAGAACTCTGCTTCAGTTGCAGGTGGAACACAAGCAGCATTTCTCCCACTGTGTACTCTTTGGTCTCTTCACGAATGAACTTGTATATGCAGGGTTTCCCACGTGGAGCGAACTGCCTCAACCATGGCAGGCTGTAGCGAGGACTGTAAGCATATCCTATCCCAAACCACGCAGTTTTAACGGTAGAACTCTGCTTTAGTTGCAGGGGTAACACAAGCAGCTTTTCTCCCACTGTGTACTCTTTGGGCTCTTCCACGAATGAACTTCTATATGCAGGGTTTCCAACGTGGAGGGAACTGCCTCAACCAAGGCAGGCTGTAGCGAGGACTGTAAGCATTTCTTCTTCCAAAACACGGCAGTTTTACCACAGAATTCTGCTTTAGTTGCAGGTGGAACACAAGCAGCCTTTCTCCCACTGTGTACTCTTTGGGCTCTTCCACGAATGAACTTCTTTATGCAGGGATTCCCACGTGCAGCGAACTGCCTCAACCAAGGCAGGCTGCAGCGAATACTGTTAGCATTTCCTCTCCCAAAACACGCAGTTTTACACGAAGAACTCTGCTTTAGTTGCAGGCGGAACACCATCAGCTTTCCTCCCACAGTGTACACAATGGGCACTTCCCCTAATGAACTTGTTCTATAAGAATGGTTTCCTACGTGGAGCGAACTGCCTCAGCCATGGTAGGCACTACTGTGGTCTCTAAGGATTTCCTCTCTGAAAACACGGCACTTTTACCCGAGGAACTCTGCTTTAGTTGCAGGTGGAACACAAGCTGCATTTGTCCCACACTTTATACAAAGGGCCCTCCCCGAAGGAGTCTTCAATATGCAGGGTGTCCCACGTGCAGTGAACTGCCTCAACGAAGGCAGGCTCTCGTAAGGACTGTAAGCATTTCCACTATCAATACACGCAGTTTTGCCCGAAGAATTCTCCTTTAGTTGCAGGTGGAACACAAGCAGCTTTTCTCCCACAGTGTACCCAATGAGCCTTTGCCCGAAAGAATATCTACACTCAAGGGGTCCCGCGTGGAGTGAAATGCCTAAAGCAAGGCAGGCTCTAGTGAGGCCTCTAAGCATTTCCTCTCCGAAAACATGGCAGTTTTACCCAAGGAACTCTGCGTTAGTTGCAGGTGGAACACAGGCAGCATTACTCCCAGTGTGTAATCTTTGGGCTCTTCCACGAATGAATTTCTTTATGCAGGGATTCCCACGTGGATCGAACTGCCTCAACCGTGGCAGGCTGTAGCGAGGACTGTAAGCATATCCTATCCCAAAACACGCAGTTTTAACGGTAGAACTCTGCTTTAGTTGCAGGGGTAACACAAGCAGCTTTTCTCCCACTGTGTACTCTTTGGGCTCTTCCAAGAATGAACTTCTATATGCAGGGTTTCCGACGTGGAGCGAACTGCCTCAACCAAGGCAGGCTGTAGCGAGGACTGTAAGCATGTCCTCTACCAAATCACGCAGGTTTACCCGAAGAACTCTGCTTTAGTTGCAGGGGGAACACAAGCATCTTTTCTCCCACAGTGTACTCGATGGGCACTTCCCCTAATGAACTTGTTCTATAAGAATGGTTTCCCACGTGGAGCGAACTGCCTCAGCCATGGCAGGCACTACTGTGGTCTCTAAGGATTTCCTCTCTGAAAACACGGCACTTTTACCCGAAGAACTCTGCTTTAGTTGCAGGTGGAACACAAGCTGCATTTGTCCCACACTTTATACAAAGGGCCCTTCCCCGAATGAATCCTCAATATGCAGGGTGTCCCACGTGCAGCGAACTGCCTCAATGAAGGCAGGCTCTCGTAAGGACTGTAAGCATTTCCTCTCCCATAACACGCAGTTTTACCCGAAGAACTCTGCTTTAGTTGCACGTGCAACACAAGCAGCATTTCTCCCACTGTGTACTCTTTGGGCTCTTCCACGAATGAACTTCTTTATGCAGGGATTCCCACAAGGAGCGAACTGCCTCCACCATGGCAGGCTGTAGTGAGGACTGTAAGCATATCCTCTACCAAATCACGCAGGTTTACCCGAAGAACTCACCTTTAGTTGCAGGGGGAACACAAGCATCTTTTCTCCCACAGTATACTCTTTGGGCTCTTCCACGAGTTAACTTCTATATGTAGGGTTTCCGAAGTGGAGCGAACTGCCTCAACCAAGGCAGGCTGTACCGAGGACTGTAAGCATTTCCTCTTCCAAAACACGGCAGTTTTACCACAGAATTCTGCTTTAGTTGCAGGTGGAACACAAGCAGCCTTTCTCCCACTGTGTACTCTTTGGGCTCTTCCACGAATGAACTTCTTTATGCAGGGATTCCCACGAGGAGCGAACTGCCTCCACCATGGCAGGCTGTAGCGAGGACTGTAAGCATATCCTCTACCAAATCACGCAGGTTTACCCGAAGAACTCAGCTTTAGTTGCAGGGGGAACACAAGCATCTTTTCTCCCACAGTGTACTCTTTGGGCTCTTCCACGAGTGAACTTCTATATGTAGGGTTTCCGAAGTGGAGCGAACTGCCTCAACCAAGGCAGGCTGTACCGAGGACTGTAAGCATTTCCTCTTCCAAAACACGGCAGTTTTACCACAGAATTCTGCTTTAGTTGCAGGTGGAACACAAGCAGCCTTTCTCCCACTGTGTACTCTTTGGGCTCTTCCACGAATGAACTTCTTTATGCAGGGATTCCCACGTGGAGCGAACTGCCTCAACCAAGGCAGGCTGTAGCGAATACTGTAAGCATTTCCTCTCCCAAAACACGCAGTTTTACACGAAGAACTCTGCTTCAGTTGCAGGTGGAACACAAGCAGCATTTCTCCCACTGTGTACTCTTTGGTCTCTTCACCAATGAACTTGTATATGCAGGGTTTCCCACGTGGAGCGAACTGCCTCAACCATGGCAGGCTGTAGCGAGGACTGTAAGCATATCCTCTCCCAAACCACGCAGTTTTAACAGTAGAACTCTGTTTTAGTTGCAGGGGTAAAACAAGCAGCTTTTCTCCCACTGTGTTCTCTTTGGGCTCTTCCACGAATGAACTTCTATATGCAGGGTTTCCAACGTGGAGGGAACTGCCTCAACCAAGGCAGGGTGTACCGAGGACTGTAAGCATTTCCTCTTCCAAAACACGGCAGTTTTACCACAGAATTCTGCTTTAGTTGCAGGTGGAACACAAGCAGCATTTCTCCCACTGTGTACTCTTTGGGCTCTTCCACGAATGAACTTCTTTATGCAGGGATTCCCACGTGCAGCGAACTGCCTCAACCAAGGCAGGCTGCAGCGAATACTGTAAGCATTTCCTCTCCCAAAACACGCAGTTTTACACGAAGAACTCTGCTTTAGTTGCAGGGGGAACACCATCAGCTTTCCTCCCACAGTGTACACAATGGGCACTTCCCCTAATGCAGTTGTTGTATAAGAATGGTTTCCTACGTGGAGCGAACTGCCTCAGCCATGGTAGGCACTACTGTGGTCTCTAAGGATTTCCTCTCTGAAAACACGGCACTTTTACCCGAGGAACTCTGCTTTAGTTGCAGGTGGAACACAAGCTGCATTTGTCCCACACTTTATACAAAGGGCCCTCCCCGAAGGAGTCTTCAATATGCAGGGTGTCCCACGTGCAGTGAACTGCCTCAACGAAGGCAGGCTCTCGTAAGGACTGTAAGCATTTCCACTATCAATACACGCAGTTTTGCCCGAAGAATTCTCCTTTAGTTGCAGGTGGAACACAAGCAGCTTTTCTCCCACAGTGTACCCAATGAGCCTTTGCCCGAAAGAATATCTACACTCAAGGGGTCCCGCGTGGAGTGAAATGCCTAAAGCAAGGCAGGCTCTAGTGAGGCCTCTAAGCATTTCCTCTCCGAAAACACGGCAGTTTTACCCAAGGAACTCTGCGTTAGTTGCAGGTGGAACACAAGCAGCATTACTCCCAGTGTGTAATCTTTGGGCTCTTCCACGAATGAATTTCTTTATGCAGGGATTCCCACGTGGATCGAACTGCCTCAACCGTGGCAGGCTGTAGCGAGGACTGTAAGCATATCCTATCCCAAAACACGCAGTTTTAACGGTAGAACTCTGCTTTAGTTGCAGGGGTAACACAAGCAGCTTTTCTCCCACTGTGTACTCTTTGGGCTCTTCCAAGAATGAACTTCTATATGCAGGGTTTCCGACGTGGAGCGAACTGCCTCAACCAAGGCAGGCTGTAGCGAGGACTGTAAGCATGTCCTCTACCAAATCACGCAGGTTTACCCGAAGAACTCTGCTTTAGTTGCAGGGGGAACACAAGCATCTTTTCTCCCACAGTGTACTCGATGGGCACTTCCCCTAATGATCTTGTTCTATAAGAATGGTTTCCCACGTGGAGCGAACTGCCTCAGCCATGGCAGGCACTACTGTGGTCTCTAAGGATTTCCTCTCTGAAAACACGGCACTTTTACCCGAAGAACTCTGCTTTAGTTGCAGGTGGAACACAAGCTGCATTTGTCCCACACTTTATACAAAGGGCCCTTCCCCGAATGAATCCTCAATATGCAGGGTGTCCCACGTGCAGCGAACTGCCTCAATGAAGGCAGGCTCTCGTAAGGACTGTAAGCATTTCCTCTCCCATAACACGCAGTTTTACCCGAAGAACTCTGCTTTAGTTGCAGGTGGAACATAAGCAGCATTTCTCCCACTGTGTACTCTTTGGGCTCTTCCACGAATGAACTTCTTTATGCAGGGATTCCCACGAGGAGCGAACTGCCTCCACCATGGCAGGCTGTAGCGAGGACTGTAAGCATATCCTCTACCAAATCACGCAGGTTTACCCGAAGAACTCAGCTTTAGTTGCAGGGGGAACACAAGCATCTTTTCTCCCACAGTGTACTCTTTGGGCTCTTCCACGAGTGAACTTCTATATGTAGGGTTTCCGAAGTGGAGCGAACTGCCTCAACCAAGGCAGGCTGTACCGAGGACTGTAAGCATTTCCTCTTCCAAAACACGGCAGTTTTACCACAGAATTCTGCTTTAGTTGCAGGTGGAACACAAGCAGCCTTTCTCCCACTGTGTACTCTTTGGGCTCTTCCACGAATGAACTTCTTTATGCAGGGATTCCCACGTGGAGCGAACTGCCTCAACCAAGGCAGGCTGCAGCGAATACTGTAAGCATTTCCTCTCCCAAAACACGCAGTTTTACACGAAGAACTCTGCTTCAGTTGCAGGTGGAACACAAGCAGCATTTCTCCCACTGTGTACTCTTTGGTCTCTTCACGAATGAACTTGTATATGCAGGGTTTCCCACGTGGAGCGAACTGCCTCAACCATGGCAGGCTGTAGCGAGGACTGTAAGCATATCCTATCCCAAACCACGCAGTTTTAACGGTAGAACTCTGCTTTAGTTGCAGGGGTAACACAAGCAGCTTTTCTCCCACTGTGTACTCTTTGGGCTCTTCCACGAATGAACTTCTATATGCAGGGTTTCCAACGTGGAGGGAACTGCCTCAACCAAGGCAGGCTGTAGCGAGGACTGTAAGCATTTCTTCTTCCAAAACACGGCAGTTTTACCACAGAATTCTGCTTTAGTTGCAGGTGGAACACAAGCAGCCTTTCTCCCACTGTGTACTCTTTGGGCTCTTCCACGAATGAACTTCTTTATGCAGGGATTCCCACGTGCAGCGAACTGCCTCAACCAAGGCAGGCTGCAGCGAATACTGTTAGCATTTCCTCTCCCAAAACACGCAGTTTTACACGAAGAACTCTGCTTTAGTTGCAGGCGGAACACCATCAGCTTTCCTCCCACAGTGTACACAATGGGCACTTCCCCTAATGAACTTGTTCTATAAGAATGGTTTCCTACGTGGAGCGAACTGCCTCAGCCATGGTAGGCACTACTGTGGTCTCTAAGGATTTCCTCTCTGAAAACACGGCACTTTTACCCGAGGAACTCTGCTTTAGTTGCAGGTGGAACACAAGCTGCATTTGTCCCACACTTTATACAAAGGGCCCTCCCCGAAGGAGTCTTCAATATGCAGGGTGTCCCACGTGCAGTGAACTGCCTCAACGAAGGCAGGCTCTCGTAAGGACTGTAAGCATTTCCACTATCAATACACGCAGTTTTGCCCGAAGAATTCTCCTTTAGTTGCAGGTGGAACACAAGCAGCTTTTCTCCCACAGTGTACCCAATGAGCCTTTGCCCGAAAGAATATCTACACTCAAGGGGTCCCGCGTGGAGTGAAATGCCTAAAGCAAGGCAGGCTCTAGTGAGGCCTCTAAGCATTTCCTCTCCGAAAACATGGCAGTTTTACCCAAGGAACTCTGCGTTAGTTGCAGGTGGAACACAGGCAGCATTACTCCCAGTGTGTAATCTTTGGGCTCTTCCACGAATGAATTTCTTTATGCAGGGATTCCCACGTGGATCGAACTGCCTCAACCGTGGCAGGCTGTAGCGAGGACTGTAAGCATATCCTATCCCAAAACACGCAGTTTTAACGGTAGAACTCTGCTTTAGTTGCAGGGGTAACACAAGCAGCTTTTCTCCCACTGTGTACTCTTTGGGCTCTTCCAAGAATGAACTTCTATATGCAGGGTTTCCGACGTGGAGCGAACTGCCTCAACCAAGGCAGGCTGTAGCGAGGACTGTAAGCATGTCCTCTACCAAATCACGCAGGTTTACCCGAAGAACTCTGCTTTAGTTGCAGGGGGAACACAAGCATCTTTTCTCCCACAGTGTACTCGATGGGCACTTCCCCTAATGAACTTGTTCTATAAGAATGGTTTCCCACGTGGAGCGAACTGCCTGAGCCATGGCAGGCACTACTGTGGTCTCTAAGGATTTCCTCTCTGAAAACACGGCACTTTTACCCGAAGAACTCTGCTTTAGTTGCAGGTGGAACACAAGCTGCATTTGTCCCACACTTTATACAAAGGGCCCTTCCCCGAATGAATCCTCAATATGCAGGGTGTCCCACGTGCAGCGAACTGCCTCAATGAAGGCAGGCTCTCGTAAGGACTGTAAGCATTTCCTCTCCCATAACACGCAGTTTTACCCGAAGAACTCTGCTTTAGTTGCACGTGCAACACAAGCAGCATTTCTCCCACTGTGTACTCTTTGGGCTCTTCCACGAATGAACTTCTTTATGCAGGGATTCCCACAAGGAGCGAACTGCCTCCACCATGGCAGGCTGTAGTGAGGACTGTAAGCATATCCTCTACCAAATCACGCAGGTTTACCCGAAGAACTCACCTTTAGTTGCAGGGGGAACACAAGCATCTTTTCTCCCACAGTATACTCTTTGGGCTCTTCCACGAGTTAACTTCTATATGTAGGGTTTCCGAAGTGGAGCGAACTGCCTCAACCAAGGCAGGCTGTACCGAGGACTGTAAGCATTTCCTCTTCCAAAACACGGCAGTTTTACCACAGAATTCTGCTTTAGTTGCAGGTGGAACACAAGCAGCCTTTCTCCCACTGTGTACTCTTTGGGCTCTTCCACGAATGAACTTCTTTATGCAGGGATTCCCACGAGGAGCGAACTGCCTCCACCATGGCAGGCTGTAGCGAGGACTGTAAGCATATCCTCTACCAAATCACGCAGGTTTACCCGAAGAACTCAGCTTTAGTTGCAGGGGGAACACAAGCATCTTTTCTCCCACAGTGTACTCTTTGGGCTCTTCCACGAGTGAACTTCTATATGTAGGGTTTCCGAAGTGGAGCGAACTGCCTCAACCAAGGCAGGCTGTACCGAGGACTGTAAGCATTTCCTCTTCCAAAACACGGCAGTTTTACCACAGAATTCTGCTTTAGTTGCAGGTGGAACACAAGCAGCCTTTCTCCCACTGTGTACTCTTTGGGCTCTTCCACGAATGAACTTCTTTATGCAGGGATTCCCACGTGGAGCGAACTGCCTCAACCAAGGCAGGCTGTAGCGAATACTGTAAGCATTTCCTCTCCCAAAACACGCAGTTTTACACGAAGAACTCTGCTTCAGTTGCAGGTGGAACACAAGCAGCATTTCTCCCACTGTGTACTCTTTGGTCTCTTCACCAATGAACTTGTATATGCAGGGTTTCCCACGTGGAGCGAACTGCCTCAACCATGGCAGGCTGTAGCGAGGACTGTAAGCATATCCTCTCCCAAACCACGCAGTTTTAACAGTAGAACTCTGTTTTAGTTGCAGGGGTAAAACAAGCAGCTTTTCTCCCACTGTGTTCTCTTTGGGCTCTTCCACGAATGAACTTCTATATGCAGGGTTTCCAACGTGGAGGGAACTGCCTCAACCAAGGCAGGGTGTACCGAGGACTGTAAGCATTTCCTCTTCCAAAACACGGCAGTTTTACCACAGAATTCTGCTTTAGTTGCAGGTGGAACACAAGCAGCATTTCTCCCACTGTGTACTCTTTGGGCTCTTCCACGAATGAACTTCTTTATGCAGGGATTCCCACGTGCAGCGAACTGCCTCAACCAAGGCAGGCTGCAGCGAATACTGTAAGCATTTCCTCTCCCAAAACACGCAGTTTTACACGAAGAACTCTGCTTTAGTTGCAGGGGGAACACCATCAGCTTTCCTCCCACAGTGTACACAATGGGCACTTCCCCTAATGCAGTTGTTGTATAAGAATGGTTTCCTACGTGGAGCGAACTGCCTCAGCCATGGTAGGCACTACTGTGGTCTCTAAGGATTTCCTCTCTGAAAACACGGCACTTTTACCCGAGGAACTCTGCTTTAGTTGCAGGTGGAACACAAGCTGCATTTGTCCCACACTTTATACAAAGGGCCCTCCCCGAAGGAGTCTTCAATATGCAGGGTGTCCCACGTGCAGTGAACTGCCTCAACGAAGGCAGGCTCTCGTAAGGACTGTAAGCATTTCCACTATCAATACACGCAGTTTTGCCCGAAGAATTCTCCTTTAGTTGCAGGTGGAACACAAGCAGCTTTTCTCCCACAGTGTACCCAATGAGCCTTTGCCCGAAAGAATATCTACACTCAAGGGGTCCCGCGTGGAGTGAAATGCCTAAAGCAAGGCAGGCTCTAGTGAGGCCTCTAAGCATTTCCTCTCCGAAAACACGGCAGTTTTACCCAAGGAACTCTGCGTTAGTTGCAGGTGGAACACAGGCAGCATTACTCCCAGTGTGTAATCTTTGGGCTCTTCCACGAATGAATTTCTTTATGCAGGGATTCCCACGTGGATCGAACTGCCTCAACCGTGGCAGGCTGTAGCGAGGACTGTAAGCATATCCTATCCCAAAACACGCAGTTTTAACGGTAGAACTCTGCTTTAGTTGCAGGGGTAACACAAGCAGCTTTTCTCCCACTGTGTACTCTTTGGGCTCTTCCAAGAATGAACTTCTATATGCAGGGTTTCCGACGTGGAGCGAACTGCCTCAACCAAGGCAGGCTGTAGCGAGGACTGTAAGCATGTCCTCTACCAAATCACGCAGGTTTACCCGAAGAACTCTGCTTTAGTTGCAGGGGGAACACAAGCATCTTTTCTCCCACAGTGTACTCGATGGGCACTTCCCCTAATGAACTTGTTCTATAAGAATGGTTTCCCACGTGGAGCGAACTGCCTGAGCCATGGCAGGCACTACTGTGGTCTCTAAGGATTTCCTCTCTGAAAACACGGCACTTTTACCCGAAGAACTCTGCTTTAGTTGCAGGTGGAACACAAGCTGCATTTGTCCCACACTTTATACAAAGGGCCCTTCCCCGAATGAATCCTCAATATGCAGGGTGTCCCACGTGCAGCGAACTCCCTCAATGAAGGCAGGCTCTCGTAAGGACTGTAAGCATTTCCTCTCCCATAACACGCAGTTTTACCCGAAGAACTCTGCTTTAGTTGCAGGTGGAACACAAGCAGCATTTCTCCCACAGTGTACCCAATGAGCCTTTGCCCGAAAGAATATCTACACTCAAGGGGTCCCGCGTGGAGTGAAATGCCTAAAGCAAGGCAGGCTCTAGTGAGGCCTCTAAGCATTTCCTCTCCGAAAACACGGCAGTTTTACCCAAGGAACTCTGCGTTAGTTGCAGGTGGAACACAGGCAGCATTACTCCCAGTGTGTAATCTTTGGGCTCTTCCACGAATGAATTTCTTTATGCAGGGATTCCCACGTGGATCGAACTGCCTCAACCGTGGCAGGCTGTAGCGAGGACTGTAAGCATATCCTATCCCAAAACACGCAGTTTTAACGGTAGAACTCTGCTTTAGTTGCAGGGGTAACACAAGCAGCTTTTCTCCCACTGTGTACTCTTTGGGCTCTTCCAAGAATGAACTTCTATATGCAGGGTTTCCGACGTGGAGCGAACTGCCTCAACCAAGGCAGGCTGTAGCGAGGACTGTAAGCATGTCCTCTACCAAATCACGCAGGTTTACCCGAAGAACTCTGCTTTAGTTGCAGGGGGAACACAAGCATCTTTTCTCCCACAGTGTACTCGATGGGCACTTCCCCTAATGAACTTGTTCTATAAGAATGGTTTCCCACGTGGAGCGAACTGCCTCAGCCATGGCAGGCACTACTGTGGTCTCTAAGGATTTCCTCTCTGAAAACACGGCACTTTTACCCGAAGAACTCTGCTTTAGTTGCAGGTGGAACACAAGCTGCATTTGTCCCACACTTTATACAAAGGGCCCTTCCCCGAATGAATCCTCAATATGCAGGGTGTCCCACGTGCAGCGAACTCCCTCAATGAAGGCAGGCTCTCGTAAGGACTGTAAGCATTTCCTCTCCCATAACACGCAGTTTTACCCGAAGAACTCTGCTTTAGTTGCAGGTGGAACACAAGCAGCATTTCTCCCACTGTGTACTCTTTGGGCTCTTCCACGAATGAACTTCTTTAGGCAGGGATTCCCACAAGGAGCGAACTGCCTCCACCATGGCAGGCTGTAGTGAGGACTGTAAGCATATCCTCTACCAAATCACGCAGGTTTACCCGAAGAACTCACCTTTAGTTGCAGGGGGAACACAAGCATCTTTTCTCCCACAGTATACTCTTTGGGCTCTTCCACGAGTGAACTTCTATATGTAGGGTTTCCGAAGTGGAGCGAACTGCCTCAACCAAGGCAGGCTGTACCGAGGACTGTAAGCATTTCCTCTTCCAAAACACGGCAGTTTTACCACAGAATTCTGCTTTAGTTGCAGGTGGAACACAAGCAGCCTTTCTCCCACAGTGTACTCTTTGGGCTCTTCCACGAATGAACTTCTTTATGCAGGGTTCCCACGTGGAGCGAACTGCCTCAACCAAGGCAGGCTGTAGCGAATACTGTAAGCATTTCCTCTCCCAAAACACGCAGTTTTACACGAAGAACTCTGCTTCAGTTGCAGGTGGAACACAAGCAGCATTTCTCCCACTGTGTACTCTTTGGTCTCTTCACCAATGAACTTGTATATGCAGGGTTTCCCACGTGGAGCGAACTGCCTCAACCATGGCAGGCTGTAGCGAGGACTGTAAGCATTTCCTCTCCCAAAACACGCAGTTTTACACGAAGAACTCTGCTTTAGTTGCAGGGGGAACACCATCAGCTTTCCTCCCACAGTGTACACAATGGGCACTTCCCCTAATGAACTTGTTCTATAAGAATGGTTTCCTACGTGGAGCGAACTGCCTCAGCCATGGTAGGCACTACTGTGGTCTCTAAGGATTTCCTCTCTGAAAACACGGCACTTTTACCCGAGGAACTCTGCTTTAGTTGCAGGTGGAACACAAGCTGCATTTGTCCCACACTTTATACAAAGGGCCCTCCCCGAAGGAGTCTTCAATATGCAGGGTGTCCCACGTGCAGTGAACTGCCTCAACGAAGGCAGGCTCTCGTAAGGACTGTAAGCATTTCCACTATCAATACACGCAGTTTTGCCCGAAGAATTCTCCTTTAGTTGCAGGTGGAACACAAGCAGCTTTTCTCCCACAGTGTACCCAATGAGCCTTTGCCCGAAAGAATATCTACACTCAAGGGGTCCCGCGTGGAGTGAAATGCCTAAAGCAAGGCAGGCTCTAGTGAGGCCTCTAAGCATTTCCTCTCCGAAAACACGGCAGTTTTACCCAAGGAACTCTGCGTTAGTTGCAGGTGGAACACAGGCAGCATTACTCCCAGTGTGTAATCTTTGGGCTCTTCCACGAATGAATTTCTTTATGCAGGGATTCCCACGTGGATCGAACTGCCTCAACCGTGGCAGGCTGTAGCGAGGACTGTAAGCATATCCTATCCCAAAACACGCAGTTTTAACGGTAGAACTCTGCTTTAGTTGCAGGGGTAACACAAGCAGCTTTTCTCCCACTGTGTACTCTTTGGGCTCTTCCAAGAATGAACTTCTATATGCAGGGTTTCCGACGTGGAGCGAACTGCCTCAACCAAGGCAGGCTGTAGCGAGGACTGTAAGCATGTCCTCTACCAAATCACGCAGGTTTACCCGAAGAACTCTGCTTTAGTTGCAGGTGGAACACAAGCATCTTTTCTCACACAGTGTACTCGATGGGCACTTCCCCTAATGAACTTGTTCTATAAGAATGGTTTCCCACGTGGAGCGAACTGCCTGAGCCATGGCAGGCACTACTGTGGTCTCTAAGGATTTCCTCTCTGAAAACACCGCACTTTTACCCGAAGAACTCTGCTTTAGTTGCAGGTGGAACACAAGCTGCATTTGTCCCACACTTTATACAAAGGGCCCTTCCCCGAATGAATCCTCAATATGCAGGGTGTCCCACGTGCAGCGAACTGCCTCAATGAAGGCAGGCTCTCGTAAGGACTGTAAGCATTTCCTCTCCCATAACACGCAGTTTTACCCGAAGAACTCTGCTTTAGTTGCACGTGGAACACAAGCAGCATTTCTCCCACTGTGTACTCTTTGGGCTCTTCCACGAATGAACTTCTTTATGCAGGGATTCCCACGAGGAGCGAACTGCCTCCACCATGGCAGGCTGTAGTGAGGACTGTAAGCATATCCTCTACCAAATCACGCAGGTTTACCCGAAGAACTCAGCTTTAGTTGCAGGGGGAACACAAGCATCTTTTCTCCCACAGTGTACTCTTTGGGCTCTTCCAAGAGTGAACTTCTATATGTAGGGTTTCCGAAGTGGAGCGAACTGCCTCAACCAAGGCAGGCTGTACCGAGGACTGTAAGCATTTCCTCTTCCAAAACACGGCAGTTTTACCACAGAATTCTGCTTTAGTTGCAGGTGGAACACAAGCAGCCTTTCTCCCACTGTGTACTCTTTGGGCTCTTCCACGAATGAACTTCTTTATGCAGGGATTCCCACGTGGAGCGAACTGCCTCAACCAAGGCAGGCTGTAGCGAATACTGTAAGCATTTCCTCTCCCAAAACACGCAGTTTTACACGAAGAACTCTGCTTCAGTTGCAGGTGGAACACAAGCAGCATTTCTCCCACTGTGTACTCTTTGGTCTCTTCACGAATGAACTTGTATATGCAGGGTTTCCCACGTGGAGCGAACTGCCTCAACCATGGCAGGCTGTGGCGAGGACTGTTAGCATATCCTCTCCCAAACAACGCAGTTTTAACAGTAGAACTCTGCTTTAGTTGCAGGGGTAACACAAGCAGCTTTTCTCCCACTGTGTACTCTTTGGTCTCTTCCACGAATGAACTTCTATATGCAGGGTTTCCAACGTGGAGGGAACTGCCTCAACCAAGGCAGGGTGTACCGAGGACTGTAAGCATTTCCTCTTCCAAAACACGGCAGTTTTACCACAGAATTCTGCTTTAGTTGCAGGTGGAACACAAGCAGCATTTCTCCCACTGTGTACCCCATGAGCCTTTGCCCGAAAGAATATCTATACTCAAGGGGTCCCGCGTGGAGTAAAATGCCTAAAGCAAGGCAGGCTCTAGTGAGGCCTCTAAGCATTTCCTCTCCGAAAACACGGCAGTTTTACCCAAGGAACTCTGCGTTAGTTGCAGGTGGAACACAGGCAGCATTACTCCCAGTGTGTAATCTTTGGGCTCTTCCACGAATGAATTTCTTTATGCAGGGATTCCCACGTGGATCGAACTGCCTCAACCGTGGCAGGCTGTAGCGAGGACTGTAAGCATATCCTATCCCAAAACACGCAGTTTTAACGGTAGAACTCTGCTTTAGTTGCAGGGGTAACACAAGCAGCTTTTCTCCCACTGTGTACTCTTTGGGCTCTTCCAAGAATGAACTTCTATATGCAGGGTTTCCGACGTGGAGCGAACTGCCTCAACCAAGGCAGGCTGTAGCGAGGACTGTAAGCATGTCCTCTACCAAATCACGCAGGTTTACCCGAAGAACTCTGCTTTAGTTGCAGGGGGAACACAAGCATCTTTTCTCCCACAGTGTACTCGATGGGCACTTCCCCTAATGAACTTGTTCTATAAGAATGGTTTCCCACGTGGAGCGAACTGCCTCAGCCATGGCAGGCACTACTGTGGTCTCTAAGGATTTCCTCTCTGAAAACACGGCACTTTTACCCGAAGAACTCTGCTTTAGTTGCAGGTGGAACACAAGCTGCATTTGTCCCACACTTTATACAAAGGGCCCTTCCCCGAATGAATCCTCAATATGCAGGGTGTCCCACGTGCAGCGAACTCCCTCAATGAAGGCAGGCTCTCGTAAGGACTGTAAGCATTTCCTCTCCCATAACACGCAGTTTTACCCGAAGAACTCTGCTTTAGTTGCAGGTGGAACACAAGCAGCATTTCTCCCACTGTGTACTCTTTGGGCTCTTCCACGAATGAACTTCTTTAGGCAGGGATTCCCACAAGGAGCGAACTGCCTCCACCATGGCAGGCTGTAGTGAGGACTGTAAGCATATCCTCTACCAAATCACGCAGGTTTACCCGAAGAACTCACCTTTAGTTGCAGGGGGAACACAAGCATCTTTTCTCCCACAGTATACTCTTTGGGCTCTTCCACGAGTGAACTTCTATATGTAGGGTTTCCGAAGTGGAGCGAACTGCCTCAACCAAGGCAGGCTGTACCGAGGACTGTAAGCATTTCCTCTTCCAAAACACGGCAGTTTTACCACAGAATTCTGCTTTAGTTGCAGGTGGAACACAAGCAGCCTTTCTCCCACAGTGTACTCTTTGGGCTCTTCCACGAATGAACTTCTTTATGCAGGGTTCCCACGTGGAGCGAACTGCCTCAACCAAGGCAGGCTGTAGCGAATACTGTAAGCATTTCCTCTCCCAAAACACGCAGTTTTACACGAAGAACTCTGCTTCAGTTGCAGGTGGAACACAAGCAGCATTTCTCCCACTGTGTACTCTTTGGTCTCTTCACCAATGAACTTGTATATGCAGGGTTTCCCACGTGGAGCGAACTGCCTCAACCATGGCAGGCTGTAGCGAGGACTGTAAGCATTTCCTCTCCCAAAACACGCAGTTTTACACGAAGAACTCTGCTTTAGTTGCAGGGGGAACACCATCAGCTTTCCTCCCACAGTGTACACAATGGGCACTTCCCCTAATGAACTTGTTCTATAAGAATGGTTTCCTACGTGGAGCGAACTGCCTCAGCCATGGTAGGCACTACTGTGGTCTCTAAGGATTTCCTCTCTGAAAACACGGCACTTTTACCCGAGGAACTCTGCTTTAGTTGCAGGTGGAACACAAGCTGCATTTGTCCCACACTTTATACAAAGGGCCCTCCCCGAAGGAGTCTTCAATATGCAGGGTGTCCCACGTGCAGTGAACTGCCTCAACGAAGGCAGGCTCTCGTAAGGACTGTAAGCATTTCCACTATCAATACACGCAGTTTTGCCCGAAGAATTCTCCTTTAGTTGCAGGTGGAACACAAGCAGCTTTTCTCCCACAGTGTACCCAATGAGCCTTTGCCCGAAAGAATATCTACACTCAAGGGGTCCCGCGTGGAGTGAAATGCCTAAAGCAAGGCAGGCTCTAGTGAGGCCTCTAAGCATTTCCTCTCCGAAAACACGGCAGTTTTACCCAAGGAACTCTGCGTTAGTTGCAGGTGGAACACAGGCAGCATTACTCCCAGTGTGTAATCTTTGGGCTCTTCCACGAATGAATTTCTTTATGCAGGGATTCCCACGTGGATCGAACTGCCTCAACCGTGGCAGGCTGTAGCGAGGACTGTAAGCATATCCTATCCCAAAACACGCAGTTTTAACGGTAGAACTCTGCTTTAGTTGCAGGGGTAACACAAGCAGCTTTTCTCCCACTGTGTACTCTTTGGGCTCTTCCAAGAATGAACTTCTATATGCAGGGTTTCCGACGTGGAGCGAACTGCCTCAACCAAGGCAGGCTGTAGCGAGGACTGTAAGCATGTCCTCTACCAAATCACGCAGGTTTACCCGAAGAACTCTGCTTTAGTTGCAGGTGGAACACAAGCATCTTTTCTCCCACAGTGTACTCGATGGGCACTTCCCCTAATGAACTTGTTCTATAAGAATGGTTTCCCACGTGGAGCGAACTGCCTGAGCCATGGCAGGCACTACTGTGGTCTCTAAGGATTTCCTCTCTGAAAACACCGCACTTTTACCCGAAGAACTCTGCTTTAGTTGCAGGTGGAACACAAGCTGCATTTGTCCCACACTTTATACAAAGGGCCCTTCCCCGAATGAATCCTCAATATGCAGGGTGTCCCACGTGCAGCGAACTGCCTCAATGAAGGCAGGCTCTCGTAAGGACTGTAAGCATTTCCTCTCCCATAACACGCAGTTTTACCCGAAGAACTCTGCTTTAGTTGCACGTGGAACACAAGCAGCATTTCTCCCACTGTGTACTCTTTGGGCTCTTCCACGAATGAACTTCTTTATGCAGGGATTCCCACGAGGAGCGAACTGCCTCCACCATGGCAGGCTGTAGTGAGGACTGTAAGCATATCCTCTACCAAATCACGCAGGTTTACCCGAAGAACTCAGCTTTAGTTGCAGGGGGAACACAAGCATCTTTTCTCCCACAGTGTACTCTTTGGGCTCTTCCAAGAGTGAACTTCTATATGTAGGGTTTCCGAAGTGGAGCGAACTGCCTCAACCAAGGCAGGCTGTACCGAGGACTGTAAGCATTTCCTCTTCCAAAACACGGCAGTTTTACCACAGAATTCTGCTTTAGTTGCAGGTGGAACACAAGCAGCCTTTCTCCCACTGTGTACTCTTTGGGCTCTTCCACGAATGAACTTCTTTATGCAGGGATTCCCACGTGGAGCGAACTGCCTCAACCAAGGCAGGCTGTAGCGAATACTGTAAGCATTTCCTCTCCCAAAACACGCAGTTTTACACGAAGAACTCTGCTTCAGTTGCAGGTGGAACACAAGCAGCATTTCTCCCACTGTGTACTCTTTGGTCTCTTCACGAATGAACTTGTATATGCAGGGTTTCCCACGTGGAGCGAACTGCCTCAACCATGGCAGGCTGTGGCGAGGACTGTTAGCATATCCTCTCCCAAACAACGCAGTTTTAACAGTAGAACTCTGCTTTAGTTGCAGGGGTAACACAAGCAGCTTTTCTCCCACTGTGTACTCTTTGGTCTCTTCCACGAATGAACTTCTATATGCAGGGTTTCCAACGTGGAGGGAACTGCCTCAACCAAGGCAGGGTGTACCGAGGACTGTAAGCATTTCCTCTTCCAAAACACGGCAGTTTTACCACAGAATTCTGCTTTAGTTGCAGGTGGAACACAAGCAGCATTTCTCCCACTGTGTACCCCATGAGCCTTTGCCCGAAAGAATATCTATACTCAAGGGGTCCCGCGTGGAGTAAAATGCCTAAAGCAAGGCAGGCTCTAGTGAGGCCTCTAAGCATTTCCTCTCCGAAAACACGGCAGTTTTACCCAAGGAACTCTGCGTTAGTTGCAGGTGGAACACAGGCAGCATTACTCCCAGTGTGTAATCTTTGGGCTCTTCCACGAATGAATTTCTTTATGCAGGGATTCCCACGTGGATCGAACTGCCTCAACCGTGGCAGGCTGTAGCGAGGACTGTAAGCATATCCTATCCCAAAACACGCAGTTTTAACGGTAGAACTCTGCTTTAGTTGCAGGGGTAACACAAGCAGCTTTTCTCCCACTGTGTACTCTTTGGGCTCTTCCAAGAATGAACTTCTATATGCAGGGTTTCCGACGTGGAGCGAACTGCCTCAACCAAGGCAGGCTGTAGCGAGGACTGTAAGCATGTCCTCTACCAAATCACGCAGGTTTACCCGAAGAACTCTGCTTTAGTTGCAGGGGGAACACAAGCATCTTTTCTCCCACAGTGTACTCGATGGGCACTTCCCCTAATGAACTTGTTCTATAAGAATGGTTTCAAACGTGGAGCGAACTGCCTGAGCCATGGCAGGCACTACTGTGGTCTCTAAGGATTTCCTCTCTGAAAACACGGCACTTTTACCCGAAGAACTCTGCTTTAGTTGCAGGTGGAACACAAGCTGCATTTGTCCCACACTTTATACAAAGGGCCCTTCCCCGAATGAATCCTCAATATGCAGGGTGTCCCACGTGCAGCGAACTGCCTCAATGAAGGCAAGTTCCCGTAAGGACTGTAAGCATTTCCTCTCCCATAACACGCAGTTTTACCCGAAGAACTCTGCTTTAGTTGCACGTGGAACATAAGCAGCATTTCTCCCACTGTGTACTCTTTGGGCTCTTCCACGAATGAACTTCTTTATGCAGGGATTCCCACGAGGAGCGAACTGCCTCCACCATGGCAGGCTGTAGTGAGGACTGTAAGCATATCCTCTACCAAATCACGCAGGTTTACCCGAAGAACTCAGCTTTAGTTGCAGGGGGAACACAGCATCTTTTCTCCCACAGTGTACTCTTTGGGCTCTTCCACGAGTGAACTTCTATATGTAGGGTTTCCGAAGTGGAGCGAACTGCCTCAACCAAGGCAGGCTGTACCGAGGACTGTAAGCATTTCCTCTTCCAAAACACGGCAGTTTTACCACAGAATTCTGCTTTAGTTGCAGGTGGAACACAAGCAGCCTTTCTCCCACTGTGTACACTTTGGGCTCTTCCACGAATGAACTTCTTTATGCAGGGATTCCCACGTGGAGCGAACTGCCTCAACCAAGGCAG
This sequence comes from Mesoplodon densirostris, assembly GCF_025265405.1. NCBI lineage: Eukaryota > Metazoa > Chordata > Mammalia > Artiodactyla > Ziphiidae > Mesoplodon > Mesoplodon densirostris. Next base: position 86,534,850 of record NC_082667.1, on the reverse strand, counting down.
GCTGTAGCGAATACTGTAAGCATTTCCTCTCCCAAAACACGCAGTTTTACACGAAGAACTCTGCTTCAGTTGCAGGTGGAACACAAGCAGCATTTCTCCCACTGTGTACTCTTTGGTCTCTTCACGAATGAATTTGTATATGCAGGGTTTCCCACGTGGAGCGAACTGCCTCAACCATGGCAGGCTGTAGCGAGGACTGTAAGCATGTCCTCTACCAAATCACGCAGGTTTACCCGAAGAACTCTGCTTTAGTTGCAGGGGGAACACAAGCATCTTTTCTCCCACAGTGTACTCGATGGGCACTTCCCCTAATGAACTTGTTCTATAAGAATGGTTTCCCACGTGGAGCGAACTGCCTCAGCCATGGCAGGCACTACTGTGGTCTCTAAGGATTTCCTCTCTGAAAACACGGCACTTTTACCCGAAGAACTCTGCTTTAGTTGCAGGTGGAACACAAGCTGCATTTGTCCTACACTTTATACAAAGGGTCCTTCCCCGAATGAATCCTCAATATGCAGGGTGTCCCACGTGCAGCGAACTGCCTCAATGAAGGCAGGCTCTCGTAAGGACTGTAAGCATTTCCTCTCCCATAACACGCAGTTTTACCCGAAGAACTCTGCTTTAGTTGCTTTGGAACACAAGCAGCATTTCTCCCACTGTGTACTCTTTGGGCTCTTCCACGAATGAACTTCTTTATGCAGGGATTCCCACGAGGAGCGAACTGCCTCCACCATGGCAGGCTGTAGCGAGGACTGTAAGCATATCCTCTACCAAATCACGCAGGTTTACCCGAAGAACTCAGCTTTAGTTGCAGGGGGAACACAAGCATCTTTTCTCCCACAGTGTACTCTTTGGGCTCTTCCACGAGTGAACTTCTATATGTAGGGTTTCCGAAGTGGAGCGAACTGCCTCAACCAAGGCAGGCTGTACCGAGGACTGTAAGCATTTCCTCTTCCAAAACACGGCAGTTTTACCACAGAATTCTGCTTTAGTTGCAGGTGGAACACAAGCAGCCTTTCTCCCACTGTGTACTCTTTGGGCTCTTCCACGAATGAACTTCTTTATGCAGGGATTCCCACGTCGAGCGACTGCCTCAACCAAGGCAGGCTGTAGCGAATACTGTAAGCATTTCCTCTCCCAAAACACGCAGTTTTACACGAAGAACTCTGCTTCAGTTGCAGGTGGAACACAAGCAGCATTTCTCCCACTGTGTACTCTTTGGTCTCTTCACGAATGAACTTGTATATGCAGGGTTTCCCACGTGGAGCGAACTGCCTCAACCATGGCAGGCTGTAGCGAGGACTGTAAGCATATCCTCTCCCAAACCACGCAGTTTTAACAGTAGAACTCTGTTTTAGTTGCAGGGGTAAAACAAGCAGCTTTTCTCCCACTGTGTTCTCTTTGGGCTCTTCCACGAATGAACTTCTATATGCAGGGTTTCCAACGTGGAGGGAACTGCCTCAACCAAGGCAGGCTGTAGCGAGGACTGTAAGCATTTCCTCTTCCAAAACACGGCAGTTTTACCACAGAATTCTGCTTTAGTTGCAGGTGGAACACAAGCATCTTTTCTCCCACAGTATACTCTTTGGGCTCTTCCACGAGTGAACTTCTATATGTAGGGTTTCCGAAGTGGAGCGAACTGCCTCAACCAAGGCAGGCTGTACCGAGGACTGTAAGCATTTCCTCTTCCAAAACACGGCAGTTTTACCACAGAATTCTGCTTTAGTTGCAGGTGGAACACAAGCAGCCTTTCTCCCACTGTGTACTCTTTGGGCTCTTCCACGAATGAACTTCTTTATGCAGGGATTCCCACGTGGAGCGAACTGCCTCAACCAAGGCAGGCTGTAGCGAATACTGTAAGCATTTCCTCTCCCAAAACACGCAGTTTTACACGAAGAACTCTGCTTCAGTTGCAGGTGGAACACAAGCAGCATTTCTCCCACTGTGTACTCTTTGGTCTCTTCACGAATGAACTTGTATATGCAGGGTTTCCCACGTGGAGTGAACTGCCTCAACCATGGCAGGCTGTAGCGAGGACTGTAAGCATATCCTCTCCCAAACCACGCAGTTTTAACGGTAGAACTCTGCTTTAGTTGCAGGGGTAAAACAAGCAGCTTTTCTCCCACTGTGTACTCTTTGGGCTCTTCCACGAATGAACTTCTATATGCAGGGTTTCCAACGTGGAGGGAACTGCCTCAACCAAGGCAGGCTGTAGCGAGGACTGTAAGCATTTCCTCTTCCAAAACACGGCAGTTTTACCACAGAATTCTGCTTTAGTTGCAGGTGGAACACAAGCAGCATTTCTCCCACTGTGTACTCTTTGGGCTCTTCCACGAATGAACTTCTTTATGCAGGGATTCCCACGTGCAGCGAACTGCCTCAACCAAGGCAGGCTGCAGCGAATACTGTAAGCATTTCCTCTCCCAAAACACGCAGTTTTACACGAAGAACTCTGCTTTAGTTGCAGGGGGAACACCATCAGCTTTCCTCCCACAGTGTACACAATGGGCACTTCCCCTAATGAACTTGTTCTATAAGAATGGTTTCCTACGTGGAGCGAACTGCCTCAGCCATGGTAGGCACTACTGTGGTCTCTAAGGATTTCCTCTCTGAAAACACGGCACTTTTACCCGAGGAACTCTGCTTTAGTTGCAGGTGGAACACAAGCTGCATTTGTCCCACACTTTATACAAAGGGCCCTCCCCGAAGGAGTCTTCAATATGCAGGGTGTCCCACGTGCAGTGAACTGCCTCAACGAAGGCAGGCTCTCGTAAGGACTGTAAGCATTTCCACTATCAATACACGCAGTTTTGCCCGAAGAATTCTCCTTTAGTTGCAGGTGGAACACAAGCAGCTTTTCTCCCACAGTGTACCCAATGAGCCTTTGCCCGAAAGAATATCTACACTCAAGGGGTCCCGCGTGGAGTGAAATGCCTAAAGCAAGGCAGGCTCTAGTGAGGCCTCTAAGCATTTCCTCTCCGAAAACACGGCAGTTTTACCCAAGGAACTCTGCGTTAGTTGCAGGTGGAACACAAGCAGCATTACTCCCAGTGTGTAATCTTTGGGCTCTTCCACGAATGAATTTCTTTATGCAGGGATTCCCACGTGGATCGAACTGCCTCAACCGTGGCAGGCTGTAGCGAGGACTGTAAGCATATCCTATCCCCAAACACGCAGTTTTAACGGTAGAACTCTGCTTTAGTTGCAGGGGTAACACAAGCAGCTTTTCTCCCACTGTGTACTCTTTGGGCTCTTCCAAGAATGAACTTCTATATGCAGGGTTTCCGACGTGGAGCGAACTGCCTCAACCAAGGCAGGCTGTAGCGAGGACTGTAAGCATGTCCTCTACCAAATCACGCAGGTTTACCCGAAGAACTCTGCTTTAGTTGCAGGTGGAACACAAGCATCTTTTCTCCCACAGTGTACTCGATGGGCACTTCCCCTAATGATCTTGTTCTATAAGAATGGTTTCCCACGTGGAGCGAACTGCCTCAGCCATGGCAGGCACTACTGTGGTCTCTAAGGATTTCCTCTCTGAAAACACGGCACTTTTACCCGAAGAACTCTGCTTTAGTTGCAGGTGGAACACAAGCTGCATTTGTCCCACACTTTATACAAAGGGCCCTTCCCCGAATGAATCCTCAATATGCAGGGTGTCCCACGTGCAGCGAACTGCCTCAATGAAAGCAGGCTCTCGTAAGGACTGTAAGCATTTCCTCTCCCATAACACGCAGTTTTACGCGAAGAACTCTGCTTTACTTGCAGGTGGAACATAAGCAGCATTTCTCCCACTGTGTACTCTTTGGGCTCTTCCACGAATGAACTTCTTTATGCAGGGATTCCCACGAGGAGCGAACTGCCTCCACCATGGCAGGCTGTAGCGAGGACTGTAAGCATATCCTCTACCAAATCACGCAGGTTTACCCGAAGAACTCAGCTTTAGTTGCAGGGGGAACACAAGCATCTTTTCTCCCACAGTGTACTCTTTGGGCTCTTCCACGAGTGAACTTCTATATGTAGGGTTTCCGAAGTGGAGCGAACTGCCTCAACCAAGGCAGGCTGTACCGAGGACTGTAAGCATTTCCTCTTCCAAAACACGGCAGTTTTACCACAGAATTCTGCTTTAGTTGCAGGTGGAACACAAGCAGCCTTTCTCCCACTGTGTACTCTTTGGGCTCTTCCACGAATGAACTTCTTTATGCAGGGATTCCCACGTGGAGCGAACTGCCTCAACCAAGGCAGGCTGTAGCGAATACTGTAAGCATTTCCTCTCCCAAAACACGCAGTTTTACACGAAGAACTCTGCTTCAGTTGCAGGTGGAACACAAGCAGCATTTCTCCCACTGTGTACTCTTTGGTCTCTTCACGAATGAACTTGTATATGCAGGGTTTCCCACGTGGAGTGAACTGCCTCAACCATGGCAGGCTGTAGCGAGGACTGTAAGCATATCCTCTCCCAAACCACGCAGTTTTAACGGTAGAACTCTGCTTTAGTTGCAGGGGTAAAACAAGCAGCTTTTCTCCCACTGTGTACTCTTTGGGCTCTTCCACGAATGAACTTCTATATGCAGGGTTTCCAACGTGGAGGGAACTGCCTCAACCAAGGCAGGCTGTAGCGAGGACTGTAAGCATTTCCTCTTCCAAAACACGGCAGTTTTACCACAGAATTCTGCTTTAGTTGCAGGTGGAACACAAGCAGCATTTCTCCCACTGTGTACTCTTTGGGCTCTTCCACGAATGAACTTCTTTATGCAGGGATTCCCACGTGCAGCGAACTGCCTCAACCAAGGCAGGCTGCAGCGAATACTGTAAGCATTTCCTCTCCCAAAACACGCAGTTTTACACGAAGAACTCTGCTTTAGTTGCAGGGGGAACACCATCAGCTTTCCTCCCACAGTGTACACAATGGGCACTTCCCCTAATGAACTTGTTCTATAAGAATGGTTTCCTACGTGGAGCGAACTGCCTCGGCCATGGTAGGCACTACTGTGGTCTCTAAGGATTTCCTCTCTGAAAACACGGCACTTTTACCCGAGGAACTCTGCTTTAGTTGCAGGTGGAACACAAGCTGCATTTGTCCCACACTTTATACAAAGGGCCCTCCCCGAAGGAGTCTTCAATATGCAGGGTGTCCCACGTGCAGTGAACTGCCTCAACGAAGGCAGGCTCTCGTAAGGACTGTAAGCATTTCCACTATCAATACACGCAGTTTTGCCCGAAGAATTCTCCTTTAGTTGCAGGTGGAACACAAGCAGCTTTTCTCCCACAGTGTACCCAATGAGCCTTTGCCCGAAAGAATATCTACACTCAAGGGGTCCCGCGTGGAGTGAAATGCCTAAAGCAAGGCAGGCTCTAGTGAGGCCTCTAAGCATTTCCTCTCCGAAAACACGGCAGTTTTACCCAAGGAACTCTGCGTTAGTTGCAGGTGGAACACAAGCAGCATTACTCCCAGTGTGTAATCTTTGGGCTCTTCCACGAATGAATTTCTTTATGCAGGGATTCCCACGTGGATCGAACTGCCTCAACCGTGGCAGGCTGTAGCGAGGACTGTAAGCATATCCTATCCCCAAACACGCAGTTTTAACGGTAGAACTCTGCTTTAGTTGCAGGGGTAACACAAGCAGCTTTTCTCCCACTGTGTACTCTTTGGGCTCTTCCAAGAATGAACTTCTATATGCAGGGTTTCCGACGTGGAGCGAACTGCCTCAACCAAGGCAGGCTGTAGCGAGGACTGTAAGCATGTCCTCTACCAAATCACGCAGGTTTACCCGAAGAACTCTGCTTTAGTTGCAGGTGGAACACAAGCATCTTTTCTCCCACAGTGTACTCGATGGGCACTTCCCCTAATGATCTTGTTCTATAAGAATGGTTTCCCACGTGGAGCGAACTGCCTCAGCCATGGCAGGCACTACTGTGGTCTCTAAGGATTTCCTCTCTGAAAACACGGCACTTTTACCCGAAGAACTCTGCTTTAGTTGCAGGTGGAACACAAGCTGCATTTGTCCCACACTTTATACAAAGGGCCCTTCCCCGAATGAATCCTCAATATGCAGGGTGTCCCACGTGCAGCGAACTGCCTCAATGAAGGCAGGCTCTCGTAAGGACTGTAAGCATTTCCTCTCCCATAACACGCAGTTTTACGCGAAGAACTCTGCTTTACTTGCAGGTGGAACATAAGCAGCATTTCTCCCACTGTGTACTCTTTGGGCTCTTCCACGAATGAACTTCTTTATGCAGGGATTCCCACGAGGAGCGAACTGCCTCCACCATGGCAGGCTGTAGCGAGGACTGTAAGCATATCCTCTACCAAATCACGCAGGTTTACCCGAAGAACTCAGCTTTAGTTGCAGGGGGAACACAAGCATCTTTTCTCCCACAGTGTACTCTTTGGGCTCTTCCACGAGTGAACTTCTATATGTAGGGTTTCCGAAGTGGAGCGAACTGCCTCAACCAAGGCAGGCTGTACCGAGGACTGTAAGCATTTCCTCTTCCAAAACACGGCAGTTTTACCACAGAATTCTGCTTTAGTTGCAGGTGGAACACAAGCAGCCTTTCTCCCACTGTGTACTCTTTGGGCTCTTCCACGAATGAACTTCTTTATGCAGGGATTCCCACGTGGAGCGAACTGCCTCAACCAAGGCAGGCTGCAGCGAATACTGTAAGCATTTCCTCTCCCAAAACACGCAGTTTTACACGAAGAACTCTGCTTCAGTTGCAGGTGGAACACAAGCAGCATTTCTCCCACTGTGTACTCTTTGGTCTCTTCACGAATGAACTTGTATATGCAGGGTTTCCCACGTGGAGTGAACTGCCTCAACCATGGCAGGCTGTAGCGAGGACTGTAAGCATATCCTCTCCCAAACCACGCAGTTTTAACGGTAGAACTCTGCTTTAGTTGCAGGGGTAAAACAAGCAGCTTTTCTCCCACTGTGTACTCTTTGGGCTCTTCCACGAATGAACTTCTATATGCAGGGTTTCCAACGTGGAGGGAACTGCCTCAACCAAGGCAGGCTGTAGCGAGGACTGTAAGCATTTCCTCTTCCAAAACACGGCAGTTTTACCACAGAATTCTGCTTTAGTTGCAGGTGGAACACAAGCAGCATTTCTCCCACTGTGTACTCTTTGGGCTCTTCCACGAATGAACTTCTTTATGCAGGGATTCCCACGTGCAGCGAACTGCCTCAACCAAGGCAGGCTGCAGCGAATACTGTAAGCATTTCCTCTCCCAAAACACGCAGTTTTACACGAAGAACTCTGCTTTAGTTGCAGGGGGAACACCATCAGCTTTCCTCCCACAGTGTACACAATGGGCACTTCCCCTAATGAACTTGTTCTATAAGAATGGTTTCCTACGTGGAGCGAACTGCCTCAGCCATGGTAGGCACTACTGTGGTCTCTAAGGATTTCCTCTCTGAAAACACGGCACTTTTACCCGAGGAACTCTGCTTTAGTTGCAGGTGGAACACAAGCTGCATTTGTCCCACACTTTATACAAAGGGCCCTCCCCGAAGGAGTCTTCAATATGCAGGGTGTCCCACGTGCAGTGAACTGCCTCAACGAAGGCAGGCTCTCGTAAGGACTGTAAGCATTTCCACTATCAATACACGCAGTTTTGCCCGAAGAATTCTCCTTTAGTTGCAGGTGGAACACAAGCAGCTTTTCTCCCACAGTGTACCCAATGAGCCTTTGCCCGAAAGAATATCTACACTCAAGGGGTCCCGCGTGGAGTGAAATGCCTAAAGCAAGGCAGGCTCTAGTGAGGCCTCTAAGCATTTCCTCTCCGAAAACACGGCAGTTTTACCCAAGGAACTCTGCGTTAGTTGCAGGTGGAACACAAGCAGCATTACTCCCAGTGTGTAATCTTTGGGCTCTTCCACGAATGAATTTCTTTATGCAGGGATTCCCACGTGGATCGAACTGCCTCAACCGTGGCAGGCTGTAGCGAGGACTGTAAGCATATCCTATCCCAAAACACGCAGTTTTAACGGTAGAACTCTGCTTTAGTTGCAGGGGTAACACAAGCAGCTTTTCTCCCACTGTGTACTCTTTGGGCTCTTCCAAGAATGAACTTCTATATGCAGGGTTTCCGACGTGGAGCGAACTGCCTCAACCAAGGCAGGCTGTAGCGAGGACTGTAAGCATGTCCTCTACCAAATCACGCAGGTTTACCCGAAGAACTCTGCTTTAGTTGCAGGTGGAACACAAGCATCTTTTCTCCCACAGTGTACTCGATGGGCACTTCCCCTAATGATCTTGTTCTATAAGAATGGTTTCCCACGTGGAGCGAACTGCCTCAGCCATGGCAGGCACTACTGTGGTCTCTAAGGATTTCCTCTCTGAAAACACGGCACTTTTACCCGAAGAACTCTGCTTTAGTTGCAGGTGGAACACAAGCTGCATTTGTCCCACACTTTATACAAAGGGCCCTTCCCCGAATGAATCCTCAATATGCAGGGTGTCCCACGTGCAGCGAACTGCCTCAATGAAGGCAGGCTCTCGTAAGGACTGTAAGCATTTCCTCTCCCATAACACGCAGTTTTACCCGAAGAACTCTGCTTTAGTTGCAGGTGGAACATAAGCAGCATTTCTCCCACTGTGTACTCTTTGGGCTCTTCCACGAATGAACTTCTTTATGCAGGGATTCCCACGAGGAGCGAACTGCCTCCACCATGGCAGGCTGTAGCGAGGACTGTAAGCATATCCTCTACCAAATCACGCAGGTTTACCCGAAGAACTCAGCTTTAGTTGCAGGGGGAACACAAGCATCTTTTCTCCCACAGTGTACTCTTTGGGCTCTTCCACGAGTGAACTTCTATATGTAGGGTTTCCGAAGTGGAGCGAACTGCCTCAACCAAGGCAGGCTGTACCGAGGACTGTAAGCATTTCCTCTTCCAAAACACGGCAGTTTTACCACAGAATTCTGCTTTAGTTGCAGGTGGAACACAAGCAGCCTTTCTCCCACTGTGTACTCTTTGGGCTCTTCCACGAATGAACTTCTTTATGCAGGGATTCCCACGTGGAGCGAACTGCCTCAACCAAGGCAGGCTGCAGCGAATACTGTAAGCATTTCCTCTCCCAAAACACGCAGTTTTACACGAAGAACTCTGCTTCAGTTGCAGGTGGAACACAAGCAGCATTTCTCCCACTGTGTACTCTTTGGTCTCTTCACGAATGAACTTGTATATGCAGGGTTTCCCACGTGGAGCGAACTGCCTCAACCATGGCAGGCTGTAGCGAGGACTGTAAGCATATCCTATCCCAAACCACGCAGTTTTAACGGTAGAACTCTGCTTTAGTTGCAGGGGTAACACAAGCAGCTTTTCTCCCACTGTGTACTCTTTGGGCTCTTCCACGAATGAACTTCTATATGCAGGGTTTCCAACGTGGAGGGAACTGCCTCAACCAAGGCAGGCTGTAGCGAGGACTGTAAGCATTTCTTCTTCCAAAACACGGCAGTTTTACCACAGAATTCTGCTTTAGTTGCAGGTGGAACACAAGCAGCCTTTCTCCCACTGTGTACTCTTTGGGCTCTTCCACGAATGAACTTCTTTATGCAGGGATTCCCACGTGCAGCGAACTGCCTCAACCAAGGCAGGCTGCAGCGAATACTGTTAGCATTTCCTCTCCCAAAACACGCAGTTTTACACGAAGAACTCTGCTTTAGTTGCAGGCGGAACACCATCAGCTTTCCTCCCACAGTGTACACAATGGGCACTTCCCCTAATGAACTTGTTCTATAAGAATGGTTTCCTACGTGGAGCGAACTGCCTCAGCCATGGTAGGCACTACTGTGGTCTCTAAGGATTTCCTCTCTGAAAACACGGCACTTTTACCCGAGGAACTCTGCTTTAGTTGCAGGTGGAACACAAGCTGCATTTGTCCCACACTTTATACAAAGGGCCCTCCCCGAAGGAGTCTTCAATATGCAGGGTGTCCCACGTGCAGTGAACTGCCTCAACGAAGGCAGGCTCTCGTAAGGACTGTAAGCATTTCCACTATCAATACACGCAGTTTTGCCCGAAGAATTCTCCTTTAGTTGCAGGTGGAACACAAGCAGCTTTTCTCCCACAGTGTACCCAATGAGCCTTTGCCCGAAAGAATATCTACACTCAAGGGGTCCCGCGTGGAGTGAAATGCCTAAAGCAAGGCAGGCTCTAGTGAGGCCTCTAAGCATTTCCTCTCCGAAAACATGGCAGTTTTACCCAAGGAACTCTGCGTTAGTTGCAGGTGGAACACAGGCAGCATTACTCCCAGTGTGTAATCTTTGGGCTCTTCCACGAATGAATTTCTTTATGCAGGGATTCCCACGTGGATCGAACTGCCTCAACCGTGGCAGGCTGTAGCGAGGACTGTAAGCATATCCTATCCCAAAACACGCAGTTTTAACGGTAGAACTCTGCTTTAGTTGCAGGGGTAACACAAGCAGCTTTTCTCCCACTGTGTACTCTTTGGGCTCTTCCAAGAATGAACTTCTATATGCAGGGTTTCCGACGTGGAGCGAACTGCCTCAACCAAGGCAGGCTGTAGCGAGGACTGTAAGCATGTCCTCTACCAAATCACGCAGGTTTACCCGAAGAACTCTGCTTTAGTTGCAGGGGGAACACAAGCATCTTTTCTCCCACAGTGTACTCGATGGGCACTTCCCCTAATGAACTTGTTCTATAAGAATGGTTTCCCACGTGGAGCGAACTGCCTCAGCCATGGCAGGCACTACTGTGGTCTCTAAGGATTTCCTCTCTGAAAACACGGCACTTTTACCCGAAGAACTCTGCTTTAGTTGCAGGTGGAACACAAGCTGCATTTGTCCCACACTTTATACAAAGGGCCCTTCCCCGAATGAATCCTCAATATGCAGGGTGTCCCACGTGCAGCGAACTCCCTCAATGAAGGCAGGCTCTCGTAAGGACTGTAAGCATTTCCTCTCCCATAACACGCAGTTTTACCCGAAGAACTCTGCTTTAGTTGCAGGTGGAACACAAGCAGCATTTCTCCCACTGTGTACTCTTTGGTCTCTTCACGAATGAACTTGTATATGCAGGGTTTCCCACGTGGAGTGAACTGCCTCAACCATGGCAGGCTGTAGCGAGGACTGTAAGCATATCCTCTCCCAAACCACGCAGTTTTAACGGTAGAACTCTGCTTTAGTTGCAGGGGTAAAACAAGCAGCTTTTCTCCCACTGTGTACTCTTTGGGCTCTTCCACGAATGAACTTCTATATGCAGGGTTTCCAACGTGGAGGGAACTGCCTCAACCAAGGCAGGCTGTAGCGAGGACTGTAAGCATTTCCTCTTCCAAAACACGGCAGTTTTACCACAGAATTCTGCTTTAGTTGCAGGTGGAACACAAGCAGCATTTCTCCCACTGTGTACTCTTTGGGCTCTTCCACGAATGAACTTCTTTATGCAGGGATTCCCACGTGCAGCGAACTGCCTCAACCAAGGCAGGCTGCAGCGAATACTGTAAGCATTTCCTCTCCCAAAACACGCAGTTTTACACGAAGAACTCTGCTTTAGTTGCAGGGGGAACACCATCAGCTTTCCTCCCACAGTGTACACAATGGGCACTTCCCCTAATGCAGTTGTTGTATAAGAATGGTTTCCTACGTGGAGCGAACTGCCTCAGCCATGGTAGGCACTACTGTGGTCTCTAAGGATTTCCTCTCTGAAAACACGGCACTTTTACCCGAGGAACTCTGCTTTAGTTGCAGGTGGAACACAAGCTGCATTTGTCCCACACTTTATACAAAGGGCCCTCCCCGAAGGAGTCTTCAATATGCAGGGTGTCCCACGTGCAGTGAACTGCCTCAACGAAGGCAGGCTCTCGTAAGGACTGTAAGCATTTCCACTATCAATACACGCAGTTTTGCCCGAAGAATTCTCCTTTAGTTGCAGGTGGAACACAAGCAGCTTTTCTCCCACAGTGTACCCAATGAGCCTTTGCCCGAAAGAATATCTACACTCAAGGGGTCCCGCGTGGAGTGAAATGCCTAAAGCAAGGCAGGCTCTAGTGAGGCCTCTAAGCATTTCCTCTCCGAAAACACGGCAGTTTTACCCAAGGAACTCTGCGTTAGTTGCAGGTGGAACACAAGCAGCATTACTCCCAGTGTGTAATCTTTGGGCTCTTCCACGAATGAATTTCTTTATGCAGGGATTCCCACGTGGATCGAACTGCCTCAACCGTGGCAGGCTGTAGCGAGGACTGTAAGCATATCCTATCCCCAAACACGCAGTTTTAACGGTAGAACTCTGCTTTAGTTGCAGGGGTAACACAAGCAGCTTTTCTCCCACTGTGTACTCTTTGGGCTCTTCCAAGAATGAACTTCTATATGCAGGGTTTCCGACGTGGAGCGAACTGCCTCAACCAAGGCAGGCTGTAGCGAGGACTGTAAGCATGTCCTCTACCAAATCACGCAGGTTTACCCGAAGAACTCTGCTTTAGTTGCAGGTGGAACACAAGCATCTTTTCTCCCACAGTGTACTCGATGGGCACTTCCCCTAATGATCTTGTTCTATAAGAATGGTTTCCCACGTGGAGCGAACTGCCTCAGCCATGGCAGGCACTACTGTGGTCTCTAAGGATTTCCTCTCTGAAAACACGGCACTTTTACCCGAAGAACTCTGCTTTAGTTGCAGGTGGAACACAAGCAGCATTTCTCCCACAGTGTACCCAATGAGCCTTTGCCCGAAAGAATATCTACACTCAAGGGGTCCCGCGTGGAGTGAAATGCCTAAAGCAAGGCAGGCTCTAGTGAGGCCTCTAAGCATTTCCTCTCCGAAAACACGGCAGTTTTACCCAAGGAACTCTGCGTTAGTTGCAGGTGGAACACAGGCAGCATTACTCCCAGTGTGTAATCTTTGGGCTCTTCCACGAATGAATTTCTTTATGCAGGGATTCCCACGTGGATCGAACTGCCTCAACCGTGGCAGGCTGTAGCGAGGACTGTAAGCATATCCTATCCCAAAACACGCAGTTTTAACGGTAGAACTCTGCTTTAGTTGCAGGGGTAACACAAGCAGCTTTTCTCCCACTGTGTACTCTTTGGGCTCTTCCAAGAATGAACTTCTATATGCAGGGTTTCCGACGTGGAGCGAACTGCCTCAACCAAGGCAGGCTGTAGCGAGGACTGTAAGCATGTCCTCTACCAAATCACGCAGGTTTACCCGAAGAACTCTGCTTTAGTTGCAGGGGGAACACAAGCATCTTTTCTCCCACAGTGTACTCGATGGGCACTTCCCCTAATGAACTTGTTCTATAAGAATGGTTTCCCACGTGGAGCGAACTGCCTCAGCCATGGCAGGCACTACTGTGGTCTCTAAGGATTTCCTCTCTGAAAACACGGCACTTTTACCCGAAGAACTCTGCTTTAGTTGCAGGTGGAACACAAGCTGCATTTGTCCCACACTTTATACAAAGGGCCCTTCCCCGAATGAATCCTCAATATGCAGGGTGTCCCACGTGCAGCGAACTCCCTCAATGAAGGCAGGCTCTCGTAAGGACTGTAAGCATTTCCTCTCCCAAAACACGCAGTTTTACACGAAGAACTCTGCTTCAGTTGCAGGTGGAACACAAGCAGCATTTCTCCCACTGTGTACTCTTTGGTCTCTTCACGAATGAACTTGTATATGCAGGGTTTCCCACGTGGAGTGAACTGCCTCAACCATGGCAGGCTGTAGCGAGGACTGTAAGCATATCCTCTCCCAAACCACGCAGTTTTAACGGTAGAACTCTGCTTTAGTTGCAGGGGTAAAACAAGCAGCTTTTCTCCCACTGTGTACTCTTTGGGCTCTTCCACGAATGAACTTCTATATGCAGGGTTTCCAACGTGGAGGGAACTGCCTCAACCAAGGCAGGCTGTAGCGAGGACTGTAAGCATTTCCTCTTCCAAAACACGGCAGTTTTACCACAGAATTCTGCTTTAGTTGCAGGTGGAACACAAGCAGCATTTCTCCCACTGTGTACTCTTTGGGCTCTTCCACGAATGAACTTCTTTATGCAGGGATTCCCACGTGCAGCGAACTGCCTCAACCAAGGCAGGCTGCAGCGAATACTGTAAGCATTTCCTCTCCCAAAACACGCAGTTTTACACGAAGAACTCTGCTTTAGTTGCAGGGGGAACACCATCAGCTTTCCTCCCACAGTGTACACAATGGGCACTTCCCCTAATGAACTTGTTCTATAAGAATGGTTTCCTACGTGGAGCGAACTGCCTCAGCCATGGTAGGCACTACTGTGGTCTCTAAGGATTTCCTCTCTGAAAACACGGCACTTTTACCCGAGGAACTCTGCTTTAGTTGCAGGTGGAACACAAGCTGCATTTGTCCCACACTTTATACAAAGGGCCCTCCCCGAAGGAGTCTTCAATATGCAGGGTGTCCCACGTGCAGTGAACTGCCTCAACGAAGGCAGGCTCTCGTAAGGACTGTAAGCATTTCCACTATCAATACACGCAGTTTTGCCCGAAAAATTCTCCTTTAGTTGCAGGTGGAACACAAGCAGCTTTTCTCCCACAGTGTACCCAATGAGCCTTTGCCCGAAAGAATATCTACACTCAAGGGGTCCCGCGTGGAGTGAAATGCCTAAAGCAAGGCAGGCTCTAGTGAGGCCTCTAAGCATTTCCTCTCCGAAAACACGGCAGTTTTACCCAAGGAACTCTGCGTTAGTTGCAGGTGGAACACAAGCAGCATTACTCCCAGTGTGTAATCTTTGGGCTCTTCCACGAATGAATTTCTTTATGCAGGGATTCCCACGTGGATCGAACTGCCTCAACCGTGGCAGGCTGTAGCGAGGACTGTAAGCATATCCTATCCCAAAACACGCAGTTTTAACGGTAGAACTCTGCTTTAGTTGCAGGGGTAACACAAGCAGCTTTTCTCCCACTGTGTACTCTTTGGGCTCTTCCAAGAATGAACTTCTATATGCAGGGTTTCCGACGTGGAGCGAACTGCCTCAACCAAGGCAGGCTGTAGCGAGGACTGTAAGCATGTCCTCTACCAAATCACGCAGGTTTACCCGAAGAACTCTGCTTTAGTTGCAGGTGGAACACAAGCATCTTTTCTCCCACAGTGTACTCGATGGGCACTTCCCCTAATGATCTTGTTCTATAAGAATGGTTTCCCACGTGGAGCGAACTGCCTCAGCCATGGCAGGCACTACTGTGGTCTCTAAGGATTTCCTCTCTGAAAACACGGCACTTTTACCCGAAGAACTCTGCTTTAGTTGCAGGTGGAACACAAGCTGCATTTGTCCCACACTTTATACAAAGGGCCCTTCCCCGAATGAATCCTCAATATGCAGGGTGTCCCACGTGCAGCGAACTGCCTCAATGAAGGCAGGCTCTCGTAAGGACTGTAAGCATTTCCTCTCCCATAACACGCAGTTTTACCCGAAGAACTCTGCTTTAGTTGCAGGTGGAACATAAGCAGCATTTCTCCCACTGTGTACTCTTTGGGCTCTTCCACGAATGAACTTCTTTATGCAGGGATTCCCACGAGGAGCGAACTGCCTCCACCATGGCAGGCTGTAGCGAGGACTGTAAGCATATCCTCTACCAAATCACGCAGGTTTACCCGAAGAACTCAGCTTTAGTTGCAGGGGGAACACAAGCATCTTTTCTCCCACAGTGTACTCTTTGGGCTCTTCCACGAATGAACTTCTTTATGCAGGGATTCCCACGTGGAGCGAACTGCCTCAACCAAGGCAGGCTGCAGCGAATACTGTAAGCATTTCCTCTCCCAAAACACGCAGTTTTACACGAAGAACTCTGCTTCAGTTGCAGGTGGAACACAAGCAGCATTTCTCCCACTGTGTACTCTTTGGTCTCTTCACGAATGAACTTGTATATGCAGGGTTTCCCACGTGGAGCGAACTGCCTCAACCATGGCAGGCTGTAGCGAGGACTGTAAGCATATCCTATCCCAAACCACGCAGTTTTAACGGTAGAACTCTGCTTTAGTTGCAGGGGTAACACAAGCAGCTTTTCTCCCACTGTGTACTCTTTGGGCTCTTCCACGAATGAACTTCTATATGCAGGGTTTCCAACGTGGAGGGAACTGCCTCAACCAAGGCAGGCTGTAGCGAGGACTGTAAGCATTTCTTCTTCCAAAACACGGCAGTTTTACCACAGAATTCTGCTTTAGTTGCAGGTGGAACACAAGCAGCCTTTCTCCCACTGTGTACTCTTTGGGCTCTTCCACGAATGAACTTCTTTATGCAGGGATTCCCACGTGCAGCGAACTGCCTCAACCAAGGCAGGCTGCAGCGAATACTGTTAGCATTTCCTCTCCCAAAACACGCAGTTTTACACGAAGAACTCTGCTTTAGTTGCAGGCGGAACACCATCAGCTTTCCTCCCACAGTGTACACAATGGGCACTTTCCCTAATGAACTTGTTCTATAAGAATGGTTTCCTACGTGGAGCGAACTGCCTCAGCCATGGTAGGCACTACTGTGGTCTCTAAGGATTTCCTCTCTGAAAACACGGCACTTTTACCCGAGGAACTCTGCTTTAGTTGCAGGTGGAACACAAGCTGCATTTGTCCCACACTTTATACAAAGGGCCCTCCCCGAAGGAGTCTTCAATATGCAGGGTGTCCCACGTGCAGTGAACTGCCTCAACGAAGGCAGGCTCTCGTAAGGACTGTAAGCATTTCCACTATCAATACACGCAGTTTTGCCCGAAGAATTCTCCTTTAGTTGCAGGTGGAACACAAGCAGCTTTTCTCCCACAGTGTACCCAATGAGCCTTTGCCCGAAAGAATATCTACACTCAAGGGGTCCCGCGTGGAGTGAAATGCCTAAAGCAAGGCAGGCTCTAGTGAGGCCTCTAAGCATTTCCTCTCCGAAAACATGGCAGTTTTACCCAAGGAACTCTGCGTTAGTTGCAGGTGGAACACAGGCAGCATTACTCCCAGTGTGTAATCTTTGGGCTCTTCCACGAATGAATTTCTTTATGCAGGGATTCCCACGTGGATCGAACTGCCTCAACCGTGGCAGGCTGTAGCGAGGACTGTAAGCATATCCTATCCCAAAACACGCAGTTTTAACGGTAGAACTCTGCTTTAGTTGCAGGGGTAACACAAGCAGCTTTTCTCCCACTGTGTACTCTTTGGGCTCTTCCAAGAATGAACTTCTATATGCAGGGTTTCCGACGTGGAGCGAACTGCCTCAACCAAGGCAGGCTGTAGCGAGGACTGTAAGCATGTCCTCTACCAAATCACGCAGGTTTACCCGAAGAACTCTGCTTTAGTTGCAGGGGGAACACAAGCATCTTTTCTCCCACAGTGTACTCGATGGGCACTTCCCCTAATGAACTTGTTCTATAAGAATGGTTTCCCACGTGGAGCGAACTGCCTCAGCCATGGCAGGCACTACTGTGGTCTCTAAGGATTTCCTCTCTGAAAACACGGCACTTTTACCCGAAGAACTCTGCTTTAGTTGCAGGTGGAACACAAGCTGCATTTGTCCCACACTTTATACAAAGGGCCCTTCCCCGAATGAATCCTCAATATGCAGGGTGTCCCACGTGCAGCGAACTCCCTCAATGAAGGCAGGCTCTCGTAAGGACTGTAAGCATTTCCTCTCCCATAACACGCAGTTTTACCCGAAGAACTCTGCTTTAGTTGCAGGTGGAACACAAGCAGCATTTCTCCCACTGTGTACTCTTTGGTCTCTTCACGAATGAACTTGTATATGCAGGGTTTCCCACGTGGAGTGAACTGCCTCAACCATGGCAGGCTGTAGCGAGGACTGTAAGCATATCCTCTCCCAAACCACGCAGTTTTAACGGTAGAACTCTGCTTTAGTTGCAGGGGTAAAACAAGCAGCTTTTCTCCCACTGTGTACTCTTTGGGCTCTTCCACGAATGAACTTCTATATGCAGGGTTTCCAACGTGGAGGGAACTGCCTCAACCAAGGCAGGCTGTAGCGAGGACTGTAAGCATTTCCTCTTCCAAAACACGGCAGTTTTACCACAGAATTCTGCTTTAGTTGCAGGTGGAACACAAGCAGCATTTCTCCCACTGTGTACTCTTTGGGCTCTTCCACGAATGAACTTCTTTATGCAGGGATTCCCACGTGCAGCGAACTGCCTCAACCAAGGCAGGCTGCAGCGAATACTGTAAGCATTTCCTCTCCCAAAACACGCAGTTTTACACGAAGAACTCTGCTTTAGTTGCAGGGGGAACACCATCAGCTTTCCTCCCACAGTGTACACAATGGGCACTTCCCCTAATGCAGTTGTTGTATAAGAATGGTTTCCTACGTGGAGCGAACTGCCTCAGCCATGGTAGGCACTACTGTGGTCTCTAAGGATTTCCTCTCTGAAAACACGGCACTTTTACCCGAGGAACTCTGCTTTAGTTGCAGGTGGAACACAAGCTGCATTTGTCCCACACTTTATACAAAGGGCCCTCCCCGAAGGAGTCTTCAATATGCAGGGTGTCCCACGTGCAGTGAACTGCCTCAACGAAGGCAGGCTCTCGTAAGGACTGTAAGCATTTCCACTATCAATACACGCAGTTTTGCCCGAAGAATTCTCCTTTAGTTGCAGGTGGAACACAAGCAGCTTTTCTCCCACAGTGTACCCAATGAGCCTTTGCCCGAAAGAATATCTACACTCAAGGGGTCCCGCGTGGAGTGAAATGCCTAAAGCAAGGCAGGCTCTAGTGAGGCCTCTAAGCATTTCCTCTCCGAAAACACGGCAGTTTTACCCAAGGAACTCTGCGTTAGTTGCAGGTGGAACACAAGCAGCATTACTCCCAGTGTGTAATCTTTGGGCTCTTCCACGAATGAATTTCTTTATGCAGGGATTCCCACGTGGATCGAACTGCCTCAACCGTGGCAGGCTGTAGCGAGGACTGTAAGCATATCCTATCCCCAAACACGCAGTTTTAACGGTAGAACTCTGCTTTAGTTGCAGGGGTAACACAAGCAGCTTTTCTCCCACTGTGTACTCTTTGGGCTCTTCCAAGAATGAACTTCTATATGCAGGGTTTCCGACGTGGAGCGAACTGCCTCAACCAAGGCAGGCTGTAGCGAGGACTGTAAGCATGTCCTCTACCAAATCACGCAGGTTTACCCGAAGAACTCTGCTTTAGTTGCAGGTGGAACACAAGCATCTTTTCTCCCACAGTGTACTCGATGGGCACTTCCCCTAATGATCTTGTTCTATAAGAATGGTTTCCCACGTGGAGCGAACTGCCTCAGCCATGGCAGGCACTACTGTGGTCTCTAAGGATTTCCTCTCTGAAAACACGGCACTTTTACCCGAAGAACTCTGCTTTAGTTGCAGGTGGAACACAAGCAGCATTTCTCCCACAGTGTACCCAATGAGCCTTTGCCCGAAAGAATATCTACACTCAAGGGGTCCCGCGTGGAGTGAAATGCCTAAAGCAAGGCAGGCTCTAGTGAGGCCTCTAAGCATTTCCTCTCCGAAAACACGGCAGTTTTACCCAAGGAACTCTGCGTTAGTTGCAGGTGGAACACAGGCAGCATTACTCCCAGTGTGTAATCTTTGGGCTCTTCCACGAATGAATTTCTTTATGCAGGGATTCCCACGTGGATCGAACTGCCTCAACCGTGGCAGGCTGTAGCGAGGACTGTAAGCATATCCTATCCCAAAACACGCAGTTTTAACGGTAGAACTCTGCTTTAGTTGCAGGGGTAACACAAGCAGCTTTTCTCCCACTGTGTACTCTTTGGGCTCTTCCAAGAATGAACTTCTATATGCAGGGTTTCCGACGTGGAGCGAACTGCCTCAACCAAGGCAGGCTGTAGCGAGGACTGTAAGCATGTCCTCTACCAAATCACGCAGGTTTACCCGAAGAACTCTGCTTTAGTTGCAGGGGGAACACAAGCATCTTTTCTCCCACAGTGTACTCGATGGGCACTTCCCCTAATGAACTTGTTCTATAAGAATGGTTTCCCACGTGGAGCGAACTGCCTCAGCCATGGCAGGCACTACTGTGGTCTCTAAGGATTTCCTCTCTGAAAACACGGCACTTTTACCCGAAGAACTCTGCTTTAGTTGCAGGTGGAACACAAGCTGCATTTGTCCCACACTTTATACAAAGGGCCCTTCCCCGAATGAATCCTCAATATGCAGGGTGTCCCACGTGCAGCGAACTCCCTCAATGAAGGCAGGCTCTCGTAAGGACTGTAAGCATTTCCTCTCCCAAAACACGCAGTTTTACACGAAGAACTCTGCTTCAGTTGCAGGTGGAACACAAGCAGCATTTCTCCCACTGTGTACTCTTTGGTCTCTTCACGAATGAACTTGTATATGCAGGGTTTCCCACGTGGAGTGAACTGCCTCAACCATGGCAGGCTGTAGCGAGGACTGTAAGCATATCCTCTCCCAAACCACGCAGTTTTAACGGTAGAACTCTGCTTTAGTTGCAGGGGTAAAACAAGCAGCTTTTCTCCCACTGTGTACTCTTTGGGCTCTTCCACGAATGAACTTCTATATGCAGGGTTTCCAACGTGGAGGGAACTGCCTCAACCAAGGCAGGCTGTAGCGAGGACTGTAAGCATTTCCTCTTCCAAAACACGGCAGTTTTACCACAGAATTCTGCTTTAGTTGCAGGTGGAACACAAGCAGCATTTCTCCCACTGTGTACTCTTTGGGCTCTTCCACGAATGAACTTCTTTATGCAGGGATTCCCACGTGCAGCGAACTGCCTCAACCAAGGCAGGCTGCAGCGAATACTGTAAGCATTTCCTCTCCCAAAACACGCAGTTTTACACGAAGAACTCTGCTTTAGTTGCAGGGGGAACACCATCAGCTTTCCTCCCACAGTGTACACAATGGGCACTTCCCCTAATGAACTTGTTCTATAAGAATGGTTTCCTACGTGGAGCGAACTGCCTCAGCCATGGTAGGCACTACTGTGGTCTCTAAGGATTTCCTCTCTGAAAACACGGCACTTTTACCCGAGGAACTCTGCTTTAGTTGCAGGTGGAACACAAGCTGCATTTGTCCCACACTTTATACAAAGGGCCCTCCCCGAAGGAGTCTTCAATATGCAGGGTGTCCCACGTGCAGTGAACTGCCTCAACGAAGGCAGGCTCTCGTAAGGACTGTAAGCATTTCCACTATCAATACACGCAGTTTTGCCCGAAAAATTCTCCTTTAGTTGCAGGTGGAACACAAGCAGCTTTTCTCCCACAGTGTACCCAATGAGCCTTTGCCCGAAAGAATATCTACACTCAAGGGGTCCCGCGTGGAGTGAAATGCCTAAAGCAAGGCAGGCTCTAGTGAGGCCTCTAAGCATTTCCTCTCCGAAAACACGGCAGTTTTACCCAAGGAACTCTGCGTTAGTTGCAGGTGGAACACAAGCAGCATTACTCCCAGTGTGTAATCTTTGGGCTCTTCCACGAATGAATTTCTTTATGCAGGGATTCCCACGTGGATCGAACTGCCTCAACCGTGGCAGGCTGTAGCGAGGACTGTAAGCATATCCTATCCCAAAACACGCAGTTTTAACGGTAGAACTCTGCTTTAGTTGCAGGGGTAACACAAGCAGCTTTTCTCCCACTGTGTACTCTTTGGGCTCTTCCAAGAATGAACTTCTATATGCAGGGTTTCCGACGTGGAGCGAACTGCCTCAACCAAGGCAGGCTGTAGCGAGGACTGTAAGCATGTCCTCTACCAAATCACGCAGGTTTACCCGAAGAACTCTGCTTTAGTTGCAGGTGGAACACAAGCATCTTTTCTCCCACAGTGTACTCGATGGGCACTTCCCCTAATGATCTTGTTCTATAAGAATGGTTTCCCACGTGGAGCGAACTGCCTCAGCCATGGCAGGCACTACTGTGGTCTCTAAGGATTTCCTCTCTGAAAACACGGCACTTTTACCCGAAGAACTCTGCTTTAGTTGCAGGTGGAACACAAGCTGCATTTGTCCCACACTTTATACAAAGGGCCCTTCCCCGAATGAATCCTCAATATGCAGGGTGTCCCACGTGCAGCGAACTGCCTCAATGAAGGCAGGCTCTCGTAAGGACTGTAAGCATTTCCTCTCCCATAACACGCAGTTTTACCCGAAGAACTCTGCTTTAGTTGCAGGTGGAACATAAGCAGCATTTCTCCCACTGTGTACTCTTTGGGCTCTTCCACGAATGAACTTCTTTATGCAGGGATTCCCACGAGGAGCGAACTGCCTCCACCATGGCAGGCTGTAGCGAGGACTGTAAGCATATCCTCTACCAAATCACGCAGGTTTACCCGAAGAACTCAGCTTTAGTTGCAGGGGGAACACAAGCATCTTTTCTCCCACAGTGTACTCTTTGGGCTCTTCCACGAGTGAACTTCTATATGTAGGGTTTCCGAAGTGGAGCGAACTGCCTCAACCAAGGCAGGCTGTACCGAGGACTGTAAGCATTTCCTCTTCCAAAACACGGCAGTTTTACCACAGAATTCTGCTTTAGTTGCAGGTGGAACACAAGCAGCCTTTCTCCCACTGTGTACTCTTTGGGCTCTTCCACGAATGAACTTCTTTATGCAGGGATTCCCACGTGGAGCGAACTGCCTCAACCAAGGCAGGCTGCAGCGAATACTGTAAGCATTTCCTCTCCCAAAACACGCAGTTTTACACGAAGAACTCTGCTTCAGTTGCAGGTGGAACACAAGCAGCATTTCTCCCACTGTGTACTCTTTGGTCTCTTCACGAATGAACTTGTATATGCAGGGTTTCCCACGTGGAGCGAACTGCCTCAACCATGGCAGGCTGTAGCGAGGACTGTAAGCATATCCTATCCCAAACCACGCAGTTTTAACGGTAGAACTCTGCTTTAGTTGCAGGGGTAACACAAGCAGCTTTTCTCCCACTGTGTACTCTTTGGGCTCTTCCACGAATGAACTTCTATATGCAGGGTTTCCAACGTGGAGGGAACTGCCTCAACCAAGGCAGGCTGTAGCGAGGACTGTAAGCATTTCTTCTTCCAAAACACGGCAGTTTTACCACAGAATTCTGCTTTAGTTGCAGGTGGAACACAAGCAGCCTTTCTCCCACTGTGTACTCTTTGGGCTCTTCCACGAATGAACTTCTTTATGCAGGGATTCCCACGTGCAGCGAACTGCCTCAACCAAGGCAGGCTGCAGCGAATACTGTTAGCATTTCCTCTCCCAAAACACGCAGTTTTACACGAAGAACTCTGCTTTAGTTGCAGGCGGAACACCATCAGCTTTCCTCCCACAGTGTACACAATGGGCACTTCCCCTAATGAACTTGTTCTATAAGAATGGTTTCCTACGTGGAGCGAACTGCCTCAGCCATGGTAGGCACTACTGTGGTCTCTAAGGATTTCCTCTCTGAAAACACGGCACTTTTACCCGAGGAACTCTGCTTTAGTTGCAGGTGGAACACAAGCTGCATTTGTCCCACACTTTATACAAAGGGCCCTCCCCGAAGGAGTCTTCAATATGCAGGGTGTCCCACGTGCAGTGAACTGCCTCAACGAAGGCAGGCTCTCGTAAGGACTGTAAGCATTTCCACTATCAATACACGCAGTTTTGCCCGAAGAATTCTCCTTTAGTTGCAGGTGGAACACAAGCAGCTTTTCTCCCACAGTGTACCCAATGAGCCTTTGCCCGAAAGAATATCTACACTCAAGGGGTCCCGCGTGGAGTGAAATGCCTAAAGCAAGGCAGGCTCTAGTGAGGCCTCTAAGCATTTCCTCTCCGAAAACATGGCAGTTTTACCCAAGGAACTCTGCGTTAGTTGCAGGTGGAACACAGGCAGCATTACTCCCAGTGTGTAATCTTTGGGCTCTTCCACGAATGAATTTCTTTATGCAGGGATTCCCACGTGGATCGAACTGCCTCAACCGTGGCAGGCTGTAGCGAGGACTGTAAGCATATCCTATCCCAAAACACGCAGTTTTAACGGTAGAACTCTGCTTTAGTTGCAGGGGTAACACAAGCAGCTTTTCTCCCACTGTGTACTCTTTGGGCTCTTCCAAGAATGAACTTCTATATGCAGGGTTTCCGACGTGGAGCGAACTGCCTCAACCAAGGCAGGCTGTAGCGAGGACTGTAAGCATGTCCTCTACCAAATCACGCAGGTTTACCCGAAGAACTCTGCTTTAGTTGCAGGGGGAACACAAGCATCTTTTCTCCCACAGTGTACTCGATGGGCACTTCCCCTAATGAACTTGTTCTATAAGAATGGTTTCCCACGTGGAGCGAACTGCCTGAGCCATGGCAGGCATTACTGTGGTCTCTAAGGATTTCCTCTCTGAAAACACGGCACTTTTACCCGAAGAACTCTGCTTTAGTTGCAGGTGGAACACAAGCTGCATTTGTCCCACACTTTATACAAAGGGCCCTTCCCCGAATGAATCCTCAATATGCAGGGTGTCCCACGTGCAGCGAACTCCCTCAATGAAGGCAGGCTCTCGTAAGGACTGTAAGCATTTCCTCTCCCATAACACGCAGTTTTACCCGAAGAACTCTGCTTTAGTTGCAGGTGGAACACAAGCAGCATTTCTCCCACTGTGTACTCTTTGGTCTGTTCACGAATGAACTTGTATATGCAGGGTTTCCCACGTGGAGTGAACTGCCTCAACCATGGCAGGCTGTAGCGAGGACTGTAAGCATATCCTCTCCCAAACCACGCAGTTTTAACGGTAGAACTCTGCTTTAGTTGCAGGGGTAAAACAAGCAGCTTTTCTCCCACTGTGTACTCTTTGGGCTCTTCCACGAATGAACTTCTATATGCAGGGTTTCCAACGTGGAGGGAACTGCCTCAACCAAGGCAGGCTGTAGCGAGGACTGTAAGCATTTCCTCTTCCAAAACACGGCAGTTTTACCACAGAATTCTGCTTTAGTTGCAGGTGGAACACAAGCAGCATTTCTCCCACTGTGTACTCTTTGGGCTCTTCCACGAATGAACTTCTTTATGCAGGGATTCCCACGTGCAGCGAACTGCCTCAACCAAGGCAGGCTGCAGCGAATACTGTAAGCATTTCCTCTCCCAAAACACGCAGTTTTACACGAAGAACTCTGCTTTAGTTGCAGGGGGAACACCATCAGCTTTCCTCCCACAGTGTACACAATGGGCACTTCCCCTAATGCAGTTGTTGTATAAGAATGGTTTCCTACGTGGAGCGAACTGCCTCAGCCATGGTAGGCACTACTGTGGTCTCTAAGGATTTCCTCTCTGAAAACACGGCACTTTTACCCGAGGAACTCTGCTTTAGTTGCAGGTGGAACACAAGCTGCATTTGTCCCACACTTTATACAAAGGGCCCTCCCCGAAGGAGTCTTCAATATGCAGGGTGTCCCACGTGCAGTGAACTGCCTCAACGAAGGCAGGCTCTCGTAAGGACTGTAAGCATTTCCACTATCAATACACGCAGTTTTGCCCGAAGAATTCTCCTTTAGTTGCAGGTGGAACACAAGCAGCTTTTCTCCCACAGTGTACCCAATGAGCCTTTGCCCGAAAGAATATCTACACTCAAGGGGTCCCGCGTGGAGTGAAATGCCTAAAGCAAGGCAGGCTCTAGTGAGGCCTCTAAGCATTTCCTCTCCGAAAACACGGCAGTTTTACCCAAGGAACTCTGCGTTAGTTGCAGGTGGAACACAAGCAGCATTACTCCCAGTGTGTAATCTTTGGGCTCTTCCACGAATGAATTTCTTTATGCAGGGATTCCCACGTGGATCGAACTGCCTCAACCGTGGCAGGCTGTAGCGAGGACTGTAAGCATATCCTATCCCCAAACACGCAGTTTTAACGGTAGAACTCTGCTTTAGTTGCAGGGGTAACACAAGCAGCTTTTCTCCCACTGTGTACTCTTTGGGCTCTTCCAAGAATGAACTTCTATATGCAGGGTTTCCGACGTGGAGCGAACTGCCTCAACCAAGGCAGGCTGTAGCGAGGACTGTAAGCATGTCCTCTACCAAATCACGCAGGTTTACCCGAAGAACTCTGCTTTAGTTGCAGGTGGAACACAAGCATCTTTTCTCCCACAGTGTACTCGATGGGCACTTCCCCTAATGATCTTGTTCTATAAGAATGGTTTCCCACGTGGAGCGAACTGCCTCAGCCATGGCAGGCACTACTGTGGTCTCTAAGGATTTCCTCTCTGAAAACACGGCACTTTTACCCGAAGAACTCTGCTTTAGTTGCAGGTGGAACACAAGCAGCATTTCTCCCACAGTGTACCCAATGAGCCTTTGCCCGAAAGAATATCTACACTCAAGGGGTCCCGCGTGGAGTGAAATGCCTAAAGCAAGGCAGGCTCTAGTGAGGCCTCTAAGCATTTCCTCTCCGAAAACACGGCAGTTTTACCCAAGGAACTCTGCGTTAGTTGCAGGTGGAACACAGGCAGCATTACTCCCAGTGTGTAATCTTTGGGCTCTTCCACGAATGAATTTCTTTATGCAGGGATTCCCACGTGGATCGAACTGCCTCAACCGTGGCAGGCTGTAGCGAGGACTGTAAGCATATCCTATCCCAAAACACGCAGTTTTAACGGTAGAACTCTGCTTTAGTTGCAGGGGTAACACAAGCAGCTTTTCTCCCACTGTGTACTCTTTGGGCTCTTCCAAGAATGAACTTCTATATGCAGGGTTTCCGACGTGGAGCGAACTGCCTCAACCAAGGCAGGCTGTAGCGAGGACTGTAAGCATGTCCTCTACCAAATCACGCAGGTTTACCCGAAGAACTCTGCTTTAGTTGCAGGGGGAACACAAGCATCTTTTCTCCCACAGTGTACTCGATGGGCACTTCCCCTAATGAACTTGTTCTATAAGAATGGTTTCCCACGTGGAGCGAACTGCCTCAGCCATGGCAGGCACTACTGTGGTCTCTAAGGATTTCCTCTCTGAAAACACGGCACTTTTACCCGAAGAACTCTGCTTTAGTTGCAGGTGGAACACAAGCTGCATTTGTCCCACACTTTATACAAAGGGCCCTTCCCCGAATGAATCCTCAATATGCAGGGTGTCCCACGTGCAGCGAACTCCCTCAATGAAGGCAGGCTCTCGTAAGGACTGTAAGCATTTCCTCTCCCAAAACACGCAGTTTTACACGAAGAACTCTGCTTCAGTTGCAGGTGGAACACAAGCAGCATTTCTCCCACTGTGTACTCTTTGGTCTCTTCACGAATGAACTTGTATATGCAGGGTTTCCCACGTGGAGTGAACTGCCTCAACCATGGCAGGCTGTAGCGAGGACTGTAAGCATATCCTCTCCCAAACCACGCAGTTTTAACGGTAGAACTCTGCTTTAGTTGCAGGGGTAAAACAAGCAGCTTTTCTCCCACTGTGTACTCTTTGGGCTCTTCCACGAATGAACTTCTATATGCAGGGTTTCCAACGTGGAGGGAACTGCCTCAACCAAGGCAGGCTGTAGCGAGGACTGTAAGCATTTCCTCTTCCAAAACACGGCAGTTTTACCACAGAATTCTGCTTTAGTTGCAGGTGGAACACAAGCAGCATTTCTCCCACTGTGTACTCTTTGGGCTCTTCCACGAATGAACTTCTTTATGCAGGGATTCCCACGTGCAGCGAACTGCCTCAACCAAGGCAGGCTGCAGCGAATACTGTAAGCATTTCCTCTCCCAAAACACGCAGTTTTACACGAAGAACTCTGCTTTAGTTGCAGGGGGAACACCATCAGCTTTCCTCCCACAGTGTACACAATGGGCACTTCCCCTAATGAACTTGTTCTATAAGAATGGTTTCCTACGTGGAGCGAACTGCCTCAGCCATGGTAGGCACTACTGTGGTCTCTAAGGATTTCCTCTCTGAAAACACGGCACTTTTACCCGAGGAACTCTGCTTTAGTTGCAGGTGGAACACAAGCTGCATTTGTCCCACACTTTATACAAAGGGCCCTCCCCGAAGGAGTCTTCAATATGCAGGGTGTCCCACGTGCAGTGAACTGCCTCAACGAAGGCAGGCTCTCGTAAGGACTGTAAGCATTTCCACTATCAATACACGCAGTTTTGCCCGAAGAATTCTCCTTTAGTTGCAGGTGGAACACAAGCAGCTTTTCTCCCACAGTGTACCCAATGAGCCTTTGCCCGAAAGAATATCTACACTCAAGGGGTCCCGCGTGGAGTGAAATGCCTAAAGCAAGGCAGGCTCTAGTGAGGCCTCTAAGCATTTCCTCTCCGAAAACACGGCAGTTTTACCCAAGGAACTCTGCGTTAGTTGCAGGTGGAACACAGGCAGCATTACTCCCAGTGTGTAATCTTTGGGCTCTTCCACGAATGAATTTCTTTATGCAGGGATTCCCACGTGGATCGAACTGCCTCAACCGTGGCAGGCTGTAGCGAGGACTGTAAGCATATCCTATCCCCAAACACGCAGTTTTAACGGTAGAACTCTGCTTTAGTTGCAGGGGTAACACAAGCAGCTTTTCTCCCACTGTGTACTCTTTGGGCTCTTCCAAGAATGAACTTCTATATGCAGGGTTTCCGACGTGGAGCGAACTGCCTCAACCAAGGCAGGCTGTAGCGAGGACTGTAAGCATGTCCTCTACCAAATCACGCAGGTTTACCCGAAGAACTCTGCTTTAGTTGCAGGGGGAACACAAGCATCTTTTCTCCCACAGTGTACTCGATGGGCACTTCCCCTAATGATCTTGTTCTATAAGAATGGTTTCCCACGTGGAGCGAACTGCCTCAGCCATGGCAGGCACTACTGTGGTCTCTAAGGATTTCCTCTCTGAAAACACGGCACTTTTACCCGAAGAACTCTGCTTTAGTTGCAGGTGGAACACAAGCTGCATTTGTCCCACACTTTATACAAAGGGCCCTTCCCCGAATGAATCCTCAATATGCAGGGTGTCCCACGTGCAGCGAACTGCCTCAATGAAGGCAGGCTCTCGTAAGGACTGTAAGCATTTCCTCTCCCATAACACGCAGTTTTACGCGAAGAACTCTGCTTTACTTGCAGGTGGAACATAAGCAGCATTTCTCCCACTGTGTACTCTTTGGGCTCTTCCACGAATGAACTTCTTTATGCAGGGATTCCCACGAGGAGCGAACTGCCTCCACCATGGCAGGCTGTAGCGAGGACTGTAAGCATATCCTCTACCAAATCACGCAGGTTTACCCGAAGAACTCAGCTTTAGTTGCAGGGGGAACACAAGCATCTTTTCTCCCACAGTGTACTCTTTGGGCTCTTCCACGAGTGAACTTCTATATGTAGGGTTTCCGAAGTGGAGCGAACTGCCTCAACCAAGGCAGGCTGTACCGAGGACTGTAAGCATTTCCTCTTCCAAAACACGGCAGTTTTACCACAGAATTCTGCTTTAGTTGCAGGTGGAACACAAGCAGCCTTTCTCCCACTGTGTACTCTTTGGGCTCTTCCACGAATGAACTTCTTTATGCAGGGATTCCCACGTGGAGCGAACTGCCTCAACCAAGGCAGGCTGTAGCGAATACTGTAAGCATTTCCTCTCCCAAAACACGCAGTTTTACACGAAGAACTCTGCTTCAGTTGCAGGTGGAACACAAGCAGCATTTCTCCCACTGTGTACTCTTTGGTCTCTTCACGAATGAACTTGTATATGCAGGGTTTCCCACGTGGAGTGAACTGCCTCAACCATGGCAGGCTGTAGCGAGGACTGTAAGCATATCCTCTCCCAAACCACGCAGTTTTAACGGTAGAACTCTGCTTTAGTTGCAGGGGTAAAACAAGCAGCTTTTCTCCCACTGTGTACTCTTTGGGCTCTTCCACGAATGAACTTCTATATGCAGGGTTTCCAACGTGGAGGGAACTGCCTCAACCAAGGCAGGCTGTAGCGAGGACTGTAAGCATTTCCTCTTCCAAAACACGGCAGTTTTACCACAGAATTCTGCTTTAGTTGCAGGTGGAACACAAGCAGCATTTCTCCCACTGTGTACTCTTTGGGCTCTTCCACGAATGAACTTCTTTATGCAGGGATTCCCACGTGCAGCGAACTGCCTCAACCAAGGCAGGCTGCAGCGAATACTGTAAGCATTTCCTCTCCCAAAACACGCAGTTTTACACGAAGAACTCTGCTTTAGTTGCAGGGGGAACACCATCAGCTTTCCTCCCACAGTGTACACAATGGGCACTTCCCCTAATGAACTTGTTCTATAAGAATGGTTTCCTACGTGGAGCGAACTGCCTCAGCCATGGTAGGCACTACTGTGGTCTCTAAGGATTTCCTCTCTGAAAACACGGCACTTTTACCCGAGGAACTCTGCTTTAGTTGCAGGTGGAACACAAGCTGCATTTGTCCCACACTTTATACAAAGGGCCCTCCCCGAAGGAGTCTTCAATATGCAGGGTGTCCCACGTGCAGTGAACTGCCTCAACGAAGGCAGGCTCTCGTAAGGACTGTAAGCATTTCCACTATCAATACACGCAGTTTTGCCCGAAGAATTCTCCTTTAGTTGCAGGTGGAACACAAGCAGCTTTTCTCCCACAGTGTACCCAATGAGCCTTTGCCCGAAAGAATATCTACACTCAAGGGGTCCCGCGTGGAGTGAAATGCCTAAAGCAAGGCAGGCTCTAGTGAGGCCTCTAAGCATTTCCTCTCCGAAAACACGGCAGTTTTACCCAAGGAACTCTGCGTTAGTTGCAGGTGGAACACAAGCAGCATTACTCCCAGTGTGTAATCTTTGGGCTCTTCCACGAATGAATTTCTTTATGCAGGGATTCCCACGTGGATCGAACTGCCTCAACCGTGGCAGGCTGTAGCGAGGACTGTAAGCATATCCTATCCCCAAACACGCAGTTTTAACGGTAGAACTCTGCTTTAGTTGCAGGGGTAACACAAGCAGCTTTTCTCCCACTGTGTACTCTTTGGGCTCTTCCAAGAATGAACTTCTATATGCAGGGTTTCCGACGTGGAGCGAACTGCCTCAACCAAGGCAGGCTGTAGCGAGGACTGTAAGCATGTCCTCTACCAAATCACGCAGGTTTACCCGAAGAACTCTGCTTTAGTTGCAGGTGGAACACAAGCATCTTTTCTCCCACAGTGTACTCGATGGGCACTTCCCCTAATGATCTTGTTCTATAAGAATGGTTTCCCACGTGGAGCGAACTGCCTCAGCCATGGCAGGCACTACTGTGGTCTCTAAGGATTTCCTCTCTGAAAACACGGCACTTTTACCCGAAGAACTCTGCTTTAGTTGCAGGTGGAACACAAGCTGCATTTGTCCCACACTTTATACAAAGGGCCCTTCCCCGAATGAATCCTCAATATGCAGGGTGTCCCACGTGCAGCGAACTGCCTCAATGAAGGCAGGCTCTCGTAAGGACTGTAAGCATTTCCTCTCCCATAACACGCAGTTTTACGCGAAGAACTCTGCTTTACTTGCAGGTGGAACATAAGCAGCATTTCTCCCACTGTGTACTCTTTGGGCTCTTCCACGAATGAACTTCTTTATGCAGGGATTCCCACGAGGAGCGAACTGCCTCCACCATGGCAGGCTGTAGCGAGGACTGTAAGCATATCCTCTACCAAATCACGCAGGTTTACCCGAAGAACTCAGCTTTAGTTGCAGGGGGAACACAAGCATCTTTTCTCCCACAGTGTACTCTTTGGGCTCTTCCACGAGTGAACTTCTATATGTAGGGTTTCCGAAGTGGAGCGAACTGCCTCAACCAAGGCAGGCTGTACCGAGGACTGTAAGCATTTCCTCTTCCAAAACACGGCAGTTTTACCACAGAATTCTGCTTTAGTTGCAGGTGGAACACAAGCAGCCTTTCTCCCACTGTGTACTCTTTGGGCTCTTCCACGAATGAACTTCTTTATGCAGGGATTCCCACGTGGAGCGAACTGCCTCAACCAAGGCAGGCTGCAGCGAATACTGTAAGCATTTCCTCTCCCAAAACACGCAGTTTTACACGAAGAACTCTGCTTCAGTTGCAGGTGGAACACAAGCAGCATTTCTCCCACTGTGTACTCTTTGGTCTCTTCACGAATGAACTTGTATATGCAGGGTTTCCCACGTGGAGTGAACTGCCTCAACCATGGCAGGCTGTAGCGAGGACTGTAAGCATATCCTCTCCCAAACCACGCAGTTTTAACGGTAGAACTCTGCTTTAGTTGCAGGGGTAAAACAAGCAGCTTTTCTCCCACTGTGTACTCTTTGGGCTCTTCCACGAATGAACTTCTATATGCAGGGTTTCCGAAGTGGAGCGAACTGCCTCAACCAAGGCAGGCTGTACCGAGGACTGTAAGCATTTCCTCTTCCAAAACACGGCAGTTTTACCACAGAATTCTGCTTTAGTTGCAGGTGGAACACAAGCAGCATTTCTCCCACTGTGTACTCTTTGGGCTCTTCCACGAATGAACTTCTTTATGCAGGGATTCCCACGTGCAGCGAACTGCCTCAACCAAGGCAGGCTGCAGCGAATACTGTAAGCATTTCCTCTCCCAAAACACGCAGTTTTACACGAAGAACTCTGCTTTAGTTGCAGGGGGAACACCATCAGCTTTCCTCCCACAGTGTACACAATGGGCACTTCCCCTAATGAACTTGTTCTATAAGAATGGTTTCCTACGTGGAGCGAACTGCCTCAGCCATGGTAGGCACTACTGTGGTCTCTAAGGATTTCCTCTCTGAAAACACGGCACTTTTACCCGAGGAACTCTGCTTTAGTTGCAGGTGGAACACAAGCTGCATTTGTCCCACACTTTATACAAAGGGCCCTCCCCGAAGGAGTCTTCAATATGCAGGGTGTCCCACGTGCAGTGAACTGCCTCAACGAAGGCAGGCTCTCGTAAGGACTGTAAGCATTTCCACTATCAATACACGCAGTTTTGCCCGAAGAATTCTCCTTTAGTTGCAGGTGGAACACAAGCAGCTTTTCTCCCACAGTGTACCCAATGAGCCTTTGCCCGAAAGAATATCTACACTCAAGGGGTCCCGCGTGGAGTGAAATGCCTAAAGCAAGGCAGGCTCTAGTGAGGCCTCTAAGCATTTCCTCTCCGAAAACACGGCAGTTTTACCCAAGGAACTCTGCGTTAGTTGCAGGTGGAACACAAGCAGCATTACTCCCAGTGTGTAATCTTTGGGCTCTTCCACGAATGAATTTCTTTATGCAGGGATTCCCACGTGGATCGAACTGCCTCAACCGTGGCAGGCTGTAGCGAGGACTGTAAGCATATCCTATCCCCAAACACGCAGTTTTAACGGTAGAACTCTGCTTTAGTTGCAGGGGTAACACAAGCAGCTTTTCTCCCACTGTGTACTCTTTGGGCTCTTCCAAGAATGAACTTCTATATGCAGGGTTTCCGACGTGGAGCGAACTGCCTCAACCAAGGCAGGCTGTAGCGAGGACTGTAAGCATGTCCTCTACCAAATCACGCAGGTTTACCCGAAGAACTCTGCTTTAGTTGCAGGTGGAACACAAGCATCTTTTCTCCCACAGTGTACTCGATGGGCACTTCCCCTAATGATCTTGTTCTATAAGAATGGTTTCCCACGTGGAGCGAACTGCCTCAGCCATGGCAGGCACTACTGTGGTCTCTAAGGATTTCCTCTCTGAAAACACGGCACTTTTACCCGAAGAACTCTGCTTTAGTTGCAGGTGGAACACAAGCTGCATTTGTCCCACACTTTATACAAAGGGCCCTTCCCCGAATGAATCCTCAATATGCAGGGTGTCCCACGTGCAGCGAACTGCCTCAATGAAGGCAGGCTCTCGTAAGGACTGTAAGCATTTCCTCTCCCATAACACGCAGTTTTACCCGAAGAACTCTGCTTTACTTGCAGGTGGAACATAAGCAGCATTTCTCCCACTGTGTACTCTTTGGGCTCTTCCACGAATGAACTTCTTTATGCAGGGATTCCCACGAGGAGCGAACTGCCTCCACCATGGCAGGCTGTAGCGAGGACTGTAAGCATATCCTCTACCAAATCACGCAGGTTTACCCGAAGAACTCAGCTTTAGTTGCAGGGGGAACACAAGCATCTTTTCTCCCACAGTGTACTCTTTGGGCTCTTCCACGAGTGAACTTCTATATGTAGGGTTTCCGAAGTGGAGCGAACTGCCTCAACCAAGGCAGGCTGTACCGAGGACTGTAAGCATTTCCTCTTCCAAAACACGGCAGTTTTACCACAGAATTCTGCTTTAGTTGCAGGTGGAACACAAGCAGCCTTTCTCCCACTGTGTACTCTTTGGGCTCTTCCACGAATGAACTTCTTTATGCAGGGATTCCCACGTGGAGCGAACTGCCTCAACCAAGGCAGGCTGTAGCGAATACTGTAAGCATTTCCTCTCCCAAAACACGCAGTTTTACACGAAGAACTCTGCTTCAGTTGCAGGTGGAACACAAGCAGCATTTCTCCCACTGTGTACTCTTTGGTCTCTTCACGAATGAACTTGTATATGCAGGGTTTCCCACGTGGAGTGAACTGCCTCAACCATGGCAGGCTGTAGCGAGGACTGTAAGCATATCCTCTCCCAAACCACGCAGTTTTAACGGTAGAACTCTGCTTTAGTTGCAGGGGTAAAACAAGCAGCTTTTCTCCCACTGTGTACTCTTTGGGCTCTTCCACGAATGAACTTCTATATGCAGGGTTTCCAACGTGGAGGGAACTGCCTCAACCAAGGCAGGCTGTAGCGAGGACTGTAAGCATTTCCTCTTCCAAAACACGGCAGTTTTACCACAGAATTCTGCTTTAGTTGCAGGTGGAACACAAGCAGCATTTCTCCCACTGTGTACTCTTTGGGCTCTTCCACGAATGAACTTCTTTATGCAGGGATTCCCACGTGCAGCGAACTGCCTCAACCAAGGCAGGCTGCAGCGAATACTGTAAGCATTTCCTCTCCCAAAACACGCAGTTTTACACGAAGAACTCTGCTTTAGTTGCAGGGGGAACACCATCAGCTTTCCTCCCACAGTGTACACAATGGGCACTTCCCCTAATGAACTTGTTCTATAAGAATGGTTTCCTACGTGGAGCGAACTGCCTCAGCCATGGTAGGCACTACTGTGGTCTCTAAGGATTTCCTCTCTGAAAACACGGCACTTTTACCCGAGGAACTCTGCTTTAGTTGCAGGTGGAACACAAGCTGCATTTGTCCCACACTTTATACAAAGGGCCCTCCCCGAAGGAGTCTTCAATATGCAGGGTGTCCCACGTGCAGTGAACTGCCTCAACGAAGGCAGGCTCTCGTAAGGACTGTAAGCATTTCCACTATCAATACACGCAGTTTTGCCCGAAGAATTCTCCTTTAGTTGCAGGTGGAACACAAGCAGCTTTTCTCCCACAGTGTACCCAATGAGCCTTTGC
This sequence comes from Mesoplodon densirostris, assembly GCF_025265405.1. Lineage (NCBI taxonomy): Eukaryota > Metazoa > Chordata > Mammalia > Artiodactyla > Ziphiidae > Mesoplodon > Mesoplodon densirostris. The sequence continues at coordinate 86,499,621 of NC_082667.1, read as the reverse complement.
CCGAAAGAATATCTACACTCAAGGGGTCCCGCGTGGAGTGAAATGCCTAAAGCAAGGCAGGCTCTAGTGAGGCCTCTAAGCATTTCCTCTCCGAAAACACGGCAGTTTTACCCAAGGAACTCTGCGTTAGTTGCAGGTGGAACACAAGCAGCATTACTCCCAGTGTGTAATCTTTGGGCTCTTCCACGAATGAATTTCTTTATGCAGGGATTCCCACGTGGATCGAACTGCCTCAACCGTGGCAGGCTGTAGCGAGGACTGTAAGCATATCCTATCCCCAAACACGCAGTTTTAACGGTAGAACTCTGCTTTAGTTGCAGGGGTAACACAAGCAGCTTTTCTCCCACTGTGTACTCTTTGGGCTCTTCCAAGAATGAACTTCTATATGCAGGGTTTCCGACGTGGAGCGAACTGCCTCAACCAAGGCAGGCTGTAGCGAGGACTGTAAGCATGTCCTCTACCAAATCACGCAGGTTTACCCGAAGAACTCTGCTTTAGTTGCAGGTGGAACACAAGCATCTTTTCTCCCACAGTGTACTCGATGGGCACTTCCCCTAATGATCTTGTTCTATAAGAATGGTTTCCCACGTGGAGCGAACTGCCTCAGCCATGGCAGGCACTACTGTGGTCTCTAAGGATTTCCTCTCTGAAAACACGGCACTTTTACCCGAAGAACTCTGCTTTAGTTGCAGGTGGAACACAAGCTGCATTTGTCCCACACTTTATACAAAGGGCCCTTCCCCGAATGAATCCTCAATATGCAGGGTGTCCCACGTGCAGCGAACTGCCTCAATGAAGGCAGGCTCTCGTAAGGACTGTAAGCATTTCCTCTCCCATAACACGCAGTTTTACGCGAAGAACTCTGCTTTACTTGCAGGTGGAACATAAGCAGCATTTCTCCCACTGTGTACTCTTTGGGCTCTTCCACGAATGAACTTCTTTATGCAGGGATTCCCACGAGGAGCGAACTGCCTCCACCATGGCAGGCTGTAGCGAGGACTGTAAGCATATCCTCTACCAAATCACGCAGGTTTACCCGAAGAACTCAGCTTTAGTTGCAGGGGGAACACAAGCATCTTTTCTCCCACAGTGTACTCTTTGGGCTCTTCCACGAGTGAACTTCTATATGTAGGGTTTCCGAAGTGGAGCGAACTGCCTCAACCAAGGCAGGCTGTACCGAGGACTGTAAGCATTTCCTCTTCCAAAACACGGCAGTTTTACCACAGAATTCTGCTTTAGTTGCAGGTGGAACACAAGCAGCCTTTCTCCCACTGTGTACTCTTTGGGCTCTTCCACGAATGAACTTCTTTATGCAGGGATTCCCACGTGGAGCGAACTGCCTCAACCAAGGCAGGCTGCAGCGAATACTGTAAGCATTTCCTCTCCCAAAACACGCAGTTTTACACGAAGAACTCTGCTTCAGTTGCAGGTGGAACACAAGCAGCATTTCTCCCACTGTGTACTCTTTGGTCTCTTCACGAATGAACTTGTATATGCAGGGTTTCCCACGTGGAGTGAACTGCCTCAACCATGGCAGGCTGTAGCGAGGACTGTAAGCATATCCTCTCCCAAACCACGCAGTTTTAACGGTAGAACTCTGCTTTAGTTGCAGGGGTAAAACAAGCAGCTTTTCTCCCACTGTGTACTCTTTGGGCTCTTCCACGAATGAACTTCTATATGCAGGGTTTCCAACGTGGAGGGAACTGCCTCAACCAAGGCAGGCTGTAGCGAGGACTGTAAGCATTTCCTCTTCCAAAACACGGCAGTTTTACCACAGAATTCTGCTTTAGTTGCAGGTGGAACACAAGCAGCATTTCTCCCACTGTGTACTCTTTGGGCTCTTCCACGAATGAACTTCTTTATGCAGGGATTCCCACGTGCAGCGAACTGCCTCAACCAAGGCAGGCTGCAGCGAATACTGTAAGCATTTCCTCTCCCAAAACACGCAGTTTTACACGAAGAACTCTGCTTTAGTTGCAGGGGGAACACCATCAGCTTTCCTCCCACAGTGTACACAATGGGCACTTCCCCTAATGAACTTGTTCTATAAGAATGGTTTCCTACGTGGAGCGAACTGCCTCAGCCATGGTAGGCACTACTGTGGTCTCTAAGGATTTCCTCTCTGAAAACACGGCACTTTTACCCGAGGAACTCTGCTTTAGTTGCAGGTGGAACACAAGCTGCATTTGTCCCACACTTTATACAAAGGGCCCTCCCCGAAGGAGTCTTCAATATGCAGGGTGTCCCACGTGCAGTGAACTGCCTCAACGAAGGCAGGCTCTCGTAAGGACTGTAAGCATTTCCACTATCAATACACGCAGTTTTGCCCGAAGAATTCTCCTTTAGTTGCAGGTGGAACACAAGCAGCTTTTCTCCCACAGTGTACCCAATGAGCCTTTGCCCGAAAGAATATCTACACTCAAGGGGTCCCGCGTGGAGTGAAATGCCTAAAGCAAGGCAGGCTCTAGTGAGGCCTCTAAGCATTTCCTCTCCGAAAACACGGCAGTTTTACCCAAGGAACTCTGCGTTAGTTGCAGGTGGAACACAAGCAGCATTACTCCCAGTGTGTAATCTTTGGGCTCTTCCACGAATGAATTTCTTTATGCAGGGATTCCCACGTGGATCGAACTGCCTCAACCGTGGCAGGCTGTAGCGAGGACTGTAAGCATATCCTATCCCCAAACACGCAGTTTTAACGGTAGAACTCTGCTTTAGTTGCAGGGGTAACACAAGCAGCTTTTCTCCCACTGTGTACTCTTTGGGCTCTTCCAAGAATGAACTTCTATATGCAGGGTTTCCGACGTGGAGCGAACTGCCTCAACCAAGGCAGGCTGTAGCGAGGACTGTAAGCATGTCCTCTACCAAATCACGCAGGTTTACCCGAAGAACTCTGCTTTAGTTGCAGGTGGAACACAAGCATCTTTTCTCCCACAGTGTACTCGATGGGCACTTCCCCTAATGATCTTGTTCTATAAGAATGGTTTCCCACGTGGAGCGAACTGCCTCAGCCATGGCAGGCACTACTGTGGTCTCTAAGGATTTCCTCTCTGAAAACACGGCACTTTTACCCGAAGAACTCTGCTTTAGTTGCAGGTGGAACACAAGCTGCATTTGTCCCACACTTTATACAAAGGGCCCTTCCCCGAATGAATCCTCAATATGCAGGGTGTCCCACGTGCAGCGAACTGCCTCAATGAAGGCAGGCTCTCGTAAGGACTGTAAGCATTTCCTCTCCCATAACACGCAGTTTTACCCGAAGAACTCTGCTTTAGTTGCAGGTGGAACATAAGCAGCATTTCTCCCACTGTGTACTCTTTGGGCTCTTCCACGAATGAACTTCTTTATGCAGGGATTCCCACGAGGAGCGAACTGCCTCCACCATGGCAGGCTGTAGCGAGGACTGTAAGCATATCCTCTACCAAATCACGCAGGTTTACCCGAAGAACTCAGCTTTAGTTGCAGGGGGAACACAAGCATCTTTTCTCCCACAGTGTACTCTTTGGGCTCTTCCACGAGTGAACTTCTATATGTAGGGTTTCCGAAGTGGAGCGAACTGCCTCAACCAAGGCAGGCTGTACCGAGGACTGTAAGCATTTCCTCTTCCAAAACACGGCAGTTTTACCACAGAATTCTGCTTTAGTTGCAGGTGGAACACAAGCAGCCTTTCTCCCACTGTGTACTCTTTGGGCTCTTCCACGAATGAACTTCTTTATGCAGGGATTCCCACGTGGAGCGAACTGCCTCAACCAAGGCAGGCTGCAGCGAATACTGTAAGCATTTCCTCTCCCAAAACACGCAGTTTTACACGAAGAACTCTGCTTCAGTTGCAGGTGGAACACAAGCAGCATTTCTCCCACTGTGTACTCTTTGGTCTCTTCACGAATGAACTTGTATATGCAGGGTTTCCCACGTGGAGCGAACTGCCTCAACCATGGCAGGCTGTAGCGAGGACTGTAAGCATATCCTATCCCAAACCACGCAGTTTTAACGGTAGAACTCTGCTTTAGTTGCAGGGGTAACACAAGCAGCTTTTCTCCCACTGTGTACTCTTTGGGCTCTTCCACGAATGAACTTCTATATGCAGGGTTTCCAACGTGGAGGGAACTGCCTCAACCAAGGCAGGCTGTAGCGAGGACTGTAAGCATTTCTTCTTCCAAAACACGGCAGTTTTACCACAGAATTCTGCTTTAGTTGCAGGTGGAACACAAGCAGCCTTTCTCCCACTGTGTACTCTTTGGGCTCTTCCACGAATGAACTTCTTTATGCAGGGATTCCCACGTGCAGCGAACTGCCTCAACCAAGGCAGGCTGCAGCGAATACTGTTAGCATTTCCTCTCCCAAAACACGCAGTTTTACACGAAGAACTCTGCTTTAGTTGCAGGCGGAACACCATCAGCTTTCCTCCCACAGTGTACACAATGGGCACTTCCCCTAATGAACTTGTTCTATAAGAATGGTTTCCTACGTGGAGCGAACTGCCTCAGCCATGGTAGGCACTACTGTGGTCTCTAAGGATTTCCTCTCTGAAAACACGGCACTTTTACCCGAGGAACTCTGCTTTAGTTGCAGGTGGAACACAAGCTGCATTTGTCCCACACTTTATACAAAGGGCCCTCCCCGAAGGAGTCTTCAATATGCAGGGTGTCCCACGTGCAGTGAACTGCCTCAACGAAGGCAGGCTCTCGTAAGGACTGTAAGCATTTCCACTATCAATACACGCAGTTTTGCCCGAAGAATTCTCCTTTAGTTGCAGGTGGAACACAAGCAGCTTTTCTCCCACAGTGTACCCAATGAGCCTTTGCCCGAAAGAATATCTACACTCAAGGGGTCCCGCGTGGAGTGAAATGCCTAAAGCAAGGCAGGCTCTAGTGAGGCCTCTAAGCATTTCCTCTCCGAAAACATGGCAGTTTTACCCAAGGAACTCTGCGTTAGTTGCAGGTGGAACACAGGCAGCATTACTCCCAGTGTGTAATCTTTGGGCTCTTCCACGAATGAATTTCTTTATGCAGGGATTCCCACGTGGATCGAACTGCCTCAACCGTGGCAGGCTGTAGCGAGGACTGTAAGCATATCCTATCCCAAAACACGCAGTTTTAACGGTAGAACTCTGCTTTAGTTGCAGGGGTAACACAAGCAGCTTTTCTCCCACTGTGTACTCTTTGGGCTCTTCCAAGAATGAACTTCTATATGCAGGGTTTCCGACGTGGAGCGAACTGCCTCAACCAAGGCAGGCTGTAGCGAGGACTGTAAGCATGTCCTCTACCAAATCACGCAGGTTTACCCGAAGAACTCTGCTTTAGTTGCAGGGGGAACACAAGCATCTTTTCTCCCACAGTGTACTCGATGGGCACTTCCCCTAATGAACTTGTTCTATAAGAATGGTTTCCCACGTGGAGCGAACTGCCTGAGCCATGGCAGGCACTACTGTGGTCTCTAAGGATTTCCTCTCTGAAAACACGGCACTTTTACCCGAAGAACTCTGCTTTAGTTGCAGGTGGAACACAAGCTGCATTTGTCCCACACTTTATACAAAGGGCCCTTCCCCGAATGAATCCTCAATATGCAGGGTGTCCCACGTGCAGCGAACTCCCTCAATGAAGGCAGGCTCTCGTAAGGACTGTAAGCATTTCCTCTCCCATAACACGCAGTTTTACCCGAAGAACTCTGCTTTAGTTGCAGGTGGAACACAAGCAGCATTTCTCCCACTGTGTACTCTTTGGTCTCTTCACGAATGAACTTGTATATGCAGGGTTTCCCACGTGGAGTGAACTGCCTCAACCATGGCAGGCTGTAGCGAGGACTGTAAGCATATCCTCTCCCAAACCACGCAGTTTTAACGGTAGAACTCTGCTTTAGTTGCAGGGGTAAAACAAGCAGCTTTTCTCCCACTGTGTACTCTTTGGGCTCTTCCACGAATGAACTTCTATATGCAGGGTTTCCAACGTGGAGGGAACTGCCTCAACCAAGGCAGGCTGTAGCGAGGACTGTAAGCATTTCCTCTTCCAAAACACGGCAGTTTTACCACAGAATTCTGCTTTAGTTGCAGGTGGAACACAAGCAGCATTTCTCCCACTGTGTACTCTTTGGGCTCTTCCACGAATGAACTTCTTTATGCAGGGATTCCCACGTGCAGCGAACTGCCTCAACCAAGGCAGGCTGCAGCGAATACTGTAAGCATTTCCTCTCCCAAAACACGCAGTTTTACACGAAGAACTCTGCTTTAGTTGCAGGGGGAACACCATCAGCTTTCCTCCCACAGTGTACACAATGGGCACTTCCCCTAATGAACTTGTTCTATAAGAATGGTTTCCTACGTGGAGCGAACTGCCTCAGCCATGGTAGGCACTACTGTGGTCTCTAAGGATTTCCTCTCTGAAAACACGGCACTTTTACCCGAGGAACTCTGCTTTAGTTGCAGGTGGAACACAAGCTGCATTTGTCCCACACTTTATACAAAGGGCCCTCCCCGAAGGAGTCTTCAATATGCAGGGTGTCCCACGTGCAGTGAACTGCCTCAACGAAGGCAGGCTCTCGTAAGGACTGTAAGCATTTCCACTATCAATACACGCAGTTTTGCCCGAAGAATTCTCCTTTAGTTGCAGGTGGAACACAAGCAGCTTTTCTCCCACAGTGTACCCAATGAGCCTTTGCCCGAAAGAATATCTACACTCAAGGGGTCCCGCGTGGAGTGAAATGCCTAAAGCAAGGCAGGCTCTAGTGAGGCCTCTAAGCATTTCCTCTCCGAAAACACGGCAGTTTTACCCAAGGAACTCTGCGTTAGTTGCAGGTGGAACACAAGCAGCATTACTCCCAGTGTGTAATCTTTGGGCTCTTCCACGAATGAATTTCTTTATGCAGGGATTCCCACGTGGATCGAACTGCCTCAACCGTGGCAGGCTGTAGCGAGGACTGTAAGCATATCCTATCCCCAAACACGCAGTTTTAACGGTAGAACTCTGCTTTAGTTGCAGGGGTAACACAAGCAGCTTTTCTCCCACTGTGTACTCTTTGGGCTCTTCCAAGAATGAACTTCTATATGCAGGGTTTCCGACGTGGAGCGAACTGCCTCAACCAAGGCAGGCTGTAGCGAGGACTGTAAGCATGTCCTCTACCAAATCACGCAGGTTTACCCGAAGAACTCTGCTTTAGTTGCAGGTGGAACACAAGCATCTTTTCTCCCACAGTGTACTCGATGGGCACTTCCCCTAATGATCTTGTTCTATAAGAATGGTTTCCCACGTGGAGCGAACTGCCTCAGCCATGGCAGGCACTACTGTGGTCTCTAAGGATTTCCTCTCTGAAAACACGGCACTTTTACCCGAAGAACTCTGCTTTAGTTGCAGGTGGAACACAAGCTGCATTTGTCCCACACTTTATACAAAGGGCCCTTCCCCGAATGAATCCTCAATATGCAGGGTGTCCCACGTGCAGCGAACTGCCTCAATGAAGGCAGGCTCTCGTAAGGACTGTAAGCATTTCCTCTCCCATAACACGCAGTTTTACGCGAAGAACTCTGCTTTAGTTGCAGGTGGAACACAAGCAGCATTTCTCCCACAGTGTACCCAATGAGCCTTTGCCCGAAAGAATATCTACACTCAAGGGGTCCCGCGTGGAGTGAAATGCCTAAAGCAAGGCAGGCTCTAGTGAGGCCTCTAAGCATTTCCTCTCCGAAAACACGGCAGTTTTACCCAAGGAACTCTGCGTTAGTTGCAGGTGGAACACAGGCAGCATTACTCCCAGTGTGTAATCTTTGGGCTCTTCCACGAATGAATTTCTTTATGCAGGGATTCCCACGTGGATCGAACTGCCTCAACCGTGGCAGGCTGTAGCGAGGACTGTAAGCATATCCTATCCCAAAACACGCAGTTTTAACGGTAGAACTCTGCTTTAGTTGCAGGGGTAACACAAGCAGCTTTTCTCCCACTGTGTACTCTTTGGGCTCTTCCAAGAATGAACTTCTATATGCAGGGTTTCCGACGTGGAGCGAACTGCCTCAACCAAGGCAGGCTGTAGCGAGGACTGTAAGCATGTCCTCTACCAAATCACGCAGGTTTACCCGAAGAACTCTGCTTTAGTTGCAGGGGGAACACAAGCATCTTTTCTCCCACAGTGTACTCGATGGGCACTTCCCCTAATGAACTTGTTCTATAAGAATGGTTTCCCACGTGGAGCGAACTGCCTCAGCCATGGCAGGCACTACTGTGGTCTCTAAGGATTTCCTCTCTGAAAACACGGCACTTTTACCCGAAGAACTCTGCTTTAGTTGCAGGTGGAACACAAGCTGCATTTGTCCCACACTTTATACAAAGGGCCCTTCCCCGAATGAATCCTCAATATGCAGGGTGTCCCACGTGCAGCGAACTCCCTCAATGAAGGCAGGCTCTCGTAAGGACTGTAAGCATTTCCTCTCCCAAAACACGCAGTTTTACACGAAGAACTCTGCTTCAGTTGCAGGTGGAACACAAGCAGCATTTCTCCCACTGTGTACTCTTTGGTCTCTTCACGAATGAACTTGTATATGCAGGGTTTCCCACGTGGAGTGAACTGCCTCAACCATGGCAGGCTGTAGCGAGGACTGTAAGCATATCCTCTCCCAAACCACGCAGTTTTAACGGTAGAACTCTGCTTTAGTTGCAGGGGTAAAACAAGCAGCTTTTCTCCCACTGTGTACTCTTTGGGCTCTTCCACGAATGAACTTCTATATGCAGGGTTTCCAACGTGGAGGGAACTGCCTCAACCAAGGCAGGCTGTAGCGAGGACTGTAAGCATTTCCTCTTCCAAAACACGGCAGTTTTACCACAGAATTCTGCTTTAGTTGCAGGTGGAACACAAGCAGCATTTCTCCCACTGTGTACTCTTTGGGCTCTTCCACGAATGAACTTCTTTATGCAGGGATTCCCACGTGCAGCGAACTGCCTCAACCAAGGCAGGCTGCAGCGAATACTGTAAGCATTTCCTCTCCCAAAACACGCAGTTTTACACGAAGAACTCTGCTTTAGTTGCAGGGGGAACACCATCAGCTTTCCTCCCACAGTGTACACAATGGGCACTTCCCCTAATGAACTTGTTCTATAAGAATGGTTTCCTACGTGGAGCGAACTGCCTCAGCCATGGTAGGCACTACTGTGGTCTCTAAGGATTTCCTCTCTGAAAACACGGCACTTTTACCCGAGGAACTCTGCTTTAGTTGCAGGTGGAACACAAGCTGCATTTGTCCCACACTTTATACAAAGGGCCCTCCCCGAAGGAGTCTTCAATATGCAGGGTGTCCCACGTGCAGTGAACTGCCTCAACGAAGGCAGGCTCTCGTAAGGACTGTAAGCATTTCCACTATCAATACACGCAGTTTTGCCCGAAGAATTCTCCTTTAGTTGCAGGTGGAACACAAGCAGCTTTTCTCCCACAGTGTACCCAATGAGCCTTTGCCCGAAAGAATATCTACACTCAAGGGGTCCCGCGTGGAGTGAAATGCCTAAAGCAAGGCAGGCTCTAGTGAGGCCTCTAAGCATTTCCTCTCCGAAAACACGGCAGTTTTACCCAAGGAACTCTGCGTTAGTTGCAGGTGGAACACAAGCAGCATTACTCCCAGTGTGTAATCTTTGGGCTCTTCCACGAATGAATTTCTTTATGCAGGGATTCCCACGTGGATCGAACTGCCTCAACCGTGGCAGGCTGTAGCGAGGACTGTAAGCATATCCTATCCCCAAACACGCAGTTTTAACGGTAGAACTCTGCTTTAGTTGCAGGGGTAACACAAGCAGCTTTTCTCCCACTGTGTACTCTTTGGGCTCTTCCAAGAATGAACTTCTATATGCAGGGTTTCCGACGTGGAGCGAACTGCCTCAACCAAGGCAGGCTGTAGCGAGGACTGTAAGCATGTCCTCTACCAAATCACGCAGGTTTACCCGAAGAACTCTGCTTTAGTTGCAGGTGGAACACAAGCATCTTTTCTCCCACAGTGTACTCGATGGGCACTTCCCCTAATGATCTTGTTCTATAAGAATGGTTTCCCACGTGGAGCGAACTGCCTCAGCCTTGGCAGGCACTACTGTGGTCTCTAAGGATTTCCTCTCTGAAAACACGGCACTTTTACCCGAAGAACTCTGCTTTAGTTGCAGGTGGAACACAAGCTGCATTTGTCCCACACTTTATACAAAGGGCCCTTCCCCGAATGAATCCTCAATATGCAGGGTGTCCCACGTGCAGCGAACTGCCTCAATGAAGGCAGGCTCTCGTAAGGACTGTAAGCATTTCCTCTCCCATAACACGCAGTTTTACGCGAAGAACTCTGCTTTACTTGCAGGTGGAACATAAGCAGCATTTCTCCCACTGTGTACTCTTTGGGCTCTTCCACGAATGAACTTCTTTATGCAGGGATTCCCACGAGGAGCGAACTGCCTCCACCATGGCAGGCTGTAGCGAGGACTGTAAGCATATCCTCTACCAAATCACGCAGGTTTACCCGAAGAACTCAGCTTTAGTTGCAGGGGGAACACAAGCATCTTTTCTCCCACAGTGTACTCTTTGGGCTCTTCCACGAGTGAACTTCTATATGTAGGGTTTCCGAAGTGGAGCGAACTGCCTCAACCAAGGCAGGCTGTACCGAGGACTGTAAGCATTTCCTCTTCCAAAACACGGCAGTTTTACCACAGAATTCTGCTTTAGTTGCAGGTGGAACACAAGCAGCCTTTCTCCCACTGTGTACTCTTTGGGCTCTTCCACGAATGAACTTCTTTATGCAGGGATTCCCACGTGGAGCGAACTGCCTCAACCAAGGCAGGCTGCAGCGAATACTGTAAGCATTTCCTCTCCCAAAACACGCAGTTTTACACGAAGAACTCTGCTTCAGTTGCAGGTGGAACACAAGCAGCATTTCTCCCACTGTGTACTCTTTGGTCTCTTCACGAATGAACTTGTATATGCAGGGTTTCCCACGTGGAGTGAACTGCCTCAACCATGGCAGGCTGTAGCGAGGACTGTAAGCATATCCTCTCCCAAACCACGCAGTTTTAACGGTAGAACTCTGCTTTAGTTGCAGGGGTAAAACAAGCAGCTTTTCTCCCACTGTGTACTCTTTGGGCTCTTCCACGAATGAACTTCTATATGCAGGGTTTCCAACGTGGAGGGAACTGCCTCAACCAAGGCAGGCTGTAGCGAGGACTGTAAGCATTTCCTCTTCCAAAACACGGCAGTTTTACCACAGAATTCTGCTTTAGTTGCAGGTGGAACACAAGCAGCATTTCTCCCACTGTGTACTCTTTGGGCTCTTCCACGAATGAACTTCTTTATGCAGGGATTCCCACGTGCAGCGAACTGCCTCAACCAAGGCAGGCTGCAGCGAATACTGTAAGCATTTCCTCTCCCAAAACACGCAGTTTTACACGAAGAACTCTGCTTTAGTTGCAGGGGGAACACCATCAGCTTTCCTCCCACAGTGTACACAATGGGCACTTCCCCTAATGAACTTGTTCTATAAGAATGGTTTCCTACGTGGAGCGAACTGCCTCAGCCATGGTAGGCACTACTGTGGTCTCTAAGGATTTCCTCTCTGAAAACACGGCACTTTTACCCGAGGAACTCTGCTTTAGTTGCAGGTGGAACACAAGCTGCATTTGTCCCACACTTTATACAAAGGGCCCTCCCCGAAGGAGTCTTCAATATGCAGGGTGTCCCACGTGCAGTGAACTGCCTCAACGAAGGCAGGCTCTCGTAAGGACTGTAAGCATTTCCACTATCAATACACGCAGTTTTGCCCGAAGAATTCTCCTTTAGTTGCAGGTGGAACACAAGCAGCTTTTCTCCCACAGTGTACCCAATGAGCCTTTGCCCGAAAGAATATCTACACTCAAGGGGTCCCGCGTGGAGTGAAATGCCTAAAGCAAGGCAGGCTCTAGTGAGGCCTCTAAGCATTTCCTCTCCGAAAACACGGCAGTTTTACCCAAGGAACTCTGCGTTAGTTGCAGGTGGAACACAAGCAGCATTACTCCCAGTGTGTAATCTTTGGGCTCTTCCACGAATGAATTTCTTTATGCAGGGATTCCCACGTGGATCGAACTGCCTCAACCGTGGCAGGCTGTAGCGAGGACTGTAAGCATATCCTATCCCAAAACACGCAGTTTTAACGGTAGAACTCTGCTTTAGTTGCAGGGGTAACACAAGCAGCTTTTCTCCCACTGTGTACTCTTTGGGCTCTTCCAAGAATGAACTTCTATATGCAGGGTTTCCGACGTGGAGCGAACTGCCTCAACCAAGGCAGGCTGTAGCGAGGACTGTAAGCATGTCCTCTACCAAATCACGCAGGTTTACCCGAAGAACTCTGCTTTAGTTGCAGGGGGAACACAAGCATCTTTTCTCCCACAGTGTACTCGATGGGCACTTCCCCTAATGATCTTGTTCTATAAGAATGGTTTCCCACGTGGAGCGAACTGCCTCAGCCATGGCAGGCACTACTGTGGTCTCTAAGGATTTCCTCTCTGAAAACACGGCACTTTTACCCGAAGAACTCTGCTTTAGTTGCAGGTGGAACACAAGCTGCATTTGTCCCACACTTTATACAAAGGGCCCTTCCCCGAATGAATCCTCAATATGCAGGGTGTCCCACGTGCAGCGAACTGCCTCAATGAAGGCAGGCTCTCGTAAGGACTGTAAGCATTTCCTCTCCCATAACACGCAGTTTTACCCGAAGAACTCTGCTTTAGTTGCAGGTGGAACATAAGCAGCATTTCTCCCACTGTGTACTCTTTGGGCTCTTCCACGAATGAACTTCTTTATGCAGGGATTCCCACGAGGAGCGAACTGCCTCCACCATGGCAGGCTGTAGCGAGGACTGTAAGCATATCCTCTACCAAATCACGCAGGTTTACCCGAAGAACTCAGCTTTAGTTGCAGGGGGAACACAAGCATCTTTTCTCCCACAGTGTACTCTTTGGGCTCTTCCACGAGTGAACTTCTATATGTAGGGTTTCCGAAGTGGAGCGAACTGCCTCAACCAAGGCAGGCTGTACCGAGGACTGTAAGCATTTCCTCTTCCAAAACACGGCAGTTTTACCACAGAATTCTGCTTTAGTTGCAGGTGGAACACAAGCAGCCTTTCTCCCACTGTGTACTCTTTGGGCTCTTCCACGAATGAACTTCTTTATGCAGGGATTCCCACGTGGAGCGAACTGCCTCAACCAAGGCAGGCTGCAGCGAATACTGTAAGCATTTCCTCTCCCAAAACACGCAGTTTTACACGAAGAACTCTGCTTCAGTTGCAGGTGGAACACAAGCAGCATTTCTCCCACTGTGTACTCTTTGGTCTCTTCACGAATGAACTTGTATATGCAGGGTTTCCCACGTGGAGCGAACTGCCTCAACCATGGCAGGCTGTAGCGAGGACTGTAAGCATATCCTATCCCAAACCACGCAGTTTTAACGGTAGAACTCTGCTTTAGTTGCAGGGGTAACACAAGCAGCTTTTCTCCCACTGTGTACTCTTTGGGCTCTTCCACGAATGAACTTCTATATGCAGGGTTTCCAACGTGGAGGGAACTGCCTCAACCAAGGCAGGCTGTAGCGAGGACTGTAAGCATTTCTTCTTCCAAAACACGGCAGTTTTACCACAGAATTCTGCTTTAGTTGCAGGTGGAACACAAGCAGCCTTTCTCCCACTGTGTACTCTTTGGGCTCTTCCACGAATGAACTTCTTTATGCAGGGATTCCCACGTGCAGCGAACTGCCTCAACCAAGGCAGGCTGCAGCGAATACTGTTAGCATTTCCTCTCCCAAAACACGCAGTTTTACACGAAGAACTCTGCTTTAGTTGCAGGCGGAACACCATCAGCTTTCCTCCCACAGTGTACACAATGGGCACTTCCCCTAATGCAGTTGTTGTATAAGAATGGTTTCCTACGTGGAGCGAACTGCCTCAGCCATGGTAGGCACTACTGTGGTCTCTAAGGATTTCCTCTCTGAAAACACGGCACTTTTACCCGAGGAACTCTGCTTTAGTTGCAGGTGGAACACAAGCTGCATTTGTCCCACACTTTATACAAAGGGCCCTCCCCGAAGGAGTCTTCAATATGCAGGGTGTCCCACGTGCAGTGAACTGCCTCAACGAAGGCAGGCTCTCGTAAGGACTGTAAGCATTTCCACTATCAATACACGCAGTTTTGCCCGAAGAATTCTCCTTTAGTTGCAGGTGGAACACAAGCAGCTTTTCTCCCACAGTGTACCCAATGAGCCTTTGCCCGAAAGAATATCTACACTCAAGGGGTCCCGCGTGGAGTGAAATGCCTAAAGCAAGGCAGGCTCTAGTGAGGCCTCTAAGCATTTCCTCTCCGAAAACATGGCAGTTTTACCCAAGGAACTCTGCGTTAGTTGCAGGTGGAACACAGGCAGCATTACTCCCAGTGTGTAATCTTTGGGCTCTTCCACGAATGAATTTCTTTATGCAGGGATTCCCACGTGGATCGAACTGCCTCAACCGTGGCAGGCTGTAGCGAGGACTGTAAGCATATCCTATCCCAAAACACGCAGTTTTAACGGTAGAACTCTGCTTTAGTTGCAGGGGTAACACAAGCAGCTTTTCTCCCACTGTGTACTCTTTGGGCTCTTCCAAGAATGAACTTCTATATGCAGGGTTTCCGACGTGGAGCGAACTGCCTCAACCAAGGCAGGCTGTAGCGAGGACTGTAAGCATGTCCTCTACCAAATCACGCAGGTTTACCCGAAGAACTCTGCTTTAGTTGCAGGGGGAACACAAGCATCTTTTCTCCCACAGTGTACTCGATGGGCACTTCCCCTAATGAACTTGTTCTATAAGAATGGTTTCCCACGTGGAGCGAACTGCCTCAGCCATGGCAGGCACTACTGTGGTCTCTAAGGATTTCCTCTCTGAAAACACGGCACTTTTACCCGAAGAACTCTGCTTTAGTTGCAGGTGGAACACAAGCTGCATTTGTCCCACACTTTATACAAAGGGCCCTTCCCCGAATGAATCCTCAATATGCAGGGTGTCCCACGTGCAGCGAACTGCCTCAATGAAGGCAGGCTCTCGTAAGGACTGTAAGCATTTCCTCTCCCATAACACGCAGTTTTACCCGAAGAACTCTGCTTTAGTTGCACGTGCAACACAAGCAGCATTTCTCCCACTGTGTACTCTTTGGGCTCTTCCACGAATGAACTTCTTTATGCAGGGATTCCCACAAGGAGCGAACTGCCTCCACCATGGCAGGCTGTAGTGAGGACTGTAAGCATATCCTCTACCAAATCACGCAGGTTTACCCGAAGAACTCACCTTTAGTTGCAGGGGGAACACAAGCATCTTTTCTCCCACAGTATACTCTTTGGGCTCTTCCACGAGTTAACTTCTATATGTAGGGTTTCCGAAGTGGAGCGAACTGCCTCAACCAAGGCAGGCTGTACCGAGGACTGTAAGCATTTCCTCTTCCAAAACACGGCAGTTTTACCACAGAATTCTGCTTTAGTTGCAGGTGGAACACAAGCAGCCTTTCTCCCACTGTGTACTCTTTGGGCTCTTCCACGAATGAACTTCTTTATGCAGGGATTCCCACGAGGAGCGAACTGCCTCCACCATGGCAGGCTGTAGCGAGGACTGTAAGCATATCCTCTACCAAATCACGCAGGTTTACCCGAAGAACTCAGCTTTAGTTGCAGGGGGAACACAAGCATCTTTTCTCCCACAGTGTACTCTTTGGGCTCTTCCACGAGTGAACTTCTATATGTAGGGTTTCCGAAGTGGAGCGAACTGCCTCAACCAAGGCAGGCTGTACCGAGGACTGTAAGCATTTCCTCTTCCAAAACACGGCAGTTTTACCACAGAATTCTGCTTTAGTTGCAGGTGGAACACAAGCAGCCTTTCTCCCACTGTGTACTCTTTGGGCTCTTCCACGAATGAACTTCTTTATGCAGGGATTCCCACGTGGAGCGAACTGCCTCAACCAAGGCAGGCTGTAGCAAATACTGTAAGCATTTCCTCTCCCAAAACACGCAGTTTTACACGAAGAACTCTGCTTCAGTTGCAGGTGGAACACAAGCAGCATTTCTCCCACTGTGTACTCTTTGGTCTCTTCACCAATGAACTTGTATATGCAGGGTTTCCCACGTGGAGCGAACTGCCTCAACCATGGCAGGCTGTAGCGAGGACTGTAAGCATATCCTCTCCCAAACCACGCAGTTTTAACAGTAGAACTCTGTTTTAGTTGCAGGGGTAAAACAAGCAGCTTTTCTCCCACTGTGTTCTCTTTGGGCTCTTCCACGAATGAACTTCTATATGCAGGGTTTCCAACGTGGAGGGAACTGCCTCAACCAAGGCAGGGTGTACCGAGGACTGTAAGCATTTCCTCTTCCAAAACACGGCAGTTTTACCACAGAATTCTGCTTTAGTTGCAGGTGGAACACAAGCAGCATTTCTCCCACTGTGTACTCTTTGGGCTCTTCCACGAATGAACTTCTTTATGCAGGGATTCCCACGTGCAGCGAACTGCCTCAACCAAGGCAGGCTGCAGCGAATACTGTAAGCATTTCCTCTCCCAAAACACGCAGTTTTACACGAAGAACTCTGCTTTAGTTGCAGGGGGAACACCATCAGCTTTCCTCCCACAGTGTACACAATGGGCACTTCCCCTAATGCAGTTGTTGTATAAGAATGGTTTCCTACGTGGAGCGAACTGCCTCAGCCATGGTAGGCACTACTGTGGTCTCTAAGGATTTCCTCTCTGAAAACACGGCACTTTTACCCGAGGAACTCTGCTTTAGTTGCAGGTGGAACACAAGCTGCATTTGTCCCACACTTTATACAAAGGGCCCTCCCCGAAGGAGTCTTCAATATGCAGGGTGTCCCACGTGCAGTGAACTGCCTCAACGAAGGCAGGCTCTCGTAAGGACTGTAAGCATTTCCACTATCAATACACGCAGTTTTGCCCGAAGAATTCTCCTTTAGTTGCAGGTGGAACACAAGCAGCTTTTCTCCCACAGTGTACCCAATGAGCCTTTGCCCGAAAGAATATCTACACTCAAGGGGTCCCGCGTGGAGTGAAATGCCTAAAGCAAGGCAGGCTCTAGTGAGGCCTCTAAGCATTTCCTCTCCGAAAACACGGCAGTTTTACCCAAGGAACTCTGCGTTAGTTGCAGGTGGAACACAGGCAGCATTACTCCCAGTGTGTAATCTTTGGGCTCTTCCACGAATGAATTTCTTTATGCAGGGATTCCCACGTGGATCGAACTGCCTCAACCGTGGCAGGCTGTAGCGAGGACTGTAAGCATATCCTATCCCAAAACACGCAGTTTTAACGGTAGAACTCTGCTTTAGTTGCAGGGGTAACACAAGCAGCTTTTCTCCCACTGTGTACTCTTTGGGCTCTTCCAAGAATGAACTTCTATATGCAGGGTTTCCGACGTGGAGCGAACTGCCTCAACCAAGGCAGGCTGTAGCGAGGACTGTAAGCATGTCCTCTACCAAATCACGCAGGTTTACCCGAAGAACTCTGCTTTAGTTGCAGGGGGAACACAAGCATCTTTTCTCCCACAGTGTACTCGATGGGCACTTCCCCTAATGAACTTGTTCTATAAGAATGGTTTCCCACGTGGAGCGAACTGCCTGAGCCATGGCAGGCACTACTGTGGTCTCTAAGGATTTCCTCTCTGAAAACACGGCACTTTTACCCGAAGAACTCTGCTTTAGTTGCAGGTGGAACACAAGCTGCATTTGTCCCACACTTTATACAAAGGGCCCTTCCCCGAATGAATCCTCAATATGCAGGGTGTCCCACGTGCAGCGAACTCCCTCAATGAAGGCAGGCTCTCGTAAGGACTGTAAGCATTTCCTCTCCCATAACACGCAGTTTTACCCGAAGAACTCTGCTTTAGTTGCAGGTGGAACACAAGCAGCATTTCTCCCACAGTGTACCCAATGAGCCTTTGCCCGAAAGAATATCTACACTCAAGGGGTCCCGCGTGGAGTGAAATGCCTAAAGCAAGGCAGGCTCTAGTGAGGCCTCTAAGCATTTCCTCTCCGAAAACACGGCAGTTTTACCCAAGGAACTCTGCGTTAGTTGCAGGTGGAACACAGGCAGCATTACTCCCAGTGTGTAATCTTTGGGCTCTTCCACGAATGAATTTCTTTATGCAGGGATTCCCACGTGGATCGAACTGCCTCAACCGTGGCAGGCTGTAGCGAGGACTGTAAGCATATCCTATCCCAAAACACGCAGTTTTAACGGTAGAACTCTGCTTTAGTTGCAGGGGTAACACAAGCAGCTTTTCTCCCACTGTGTACTCTTTGGGCTCTTCCAAGAATGAACTTCTATATGCAGGGTTTCCGACGTGGAGCGAACTGCCTCAACCAAGGCAGGCTGTAGCGAGGACTGTAAGCATGTCCTCTACCAAATCACGCAGGTTTACCCGAAGAACTCTGCTTTAGTTGCAGGGGGAACACAAGCATCTTTTCTCCCACAGTGTACTCGATGGGCACTTCCCCTAATGAACTTGTTCTATAAGAATGGTTTCCCACGTGGAGCGAACTGCCTCAGCCATGGCAGGCACTACTGTGGTCTCTAAGGATTTCCTCTCTGAAAACACGGCACTTTTACCCGAAGAACTCTGCTTTAGTTGCAGGTGGAACACAAGCTGCATTTGTCCCACACTTTATACAAAGGGCCCTTCCCCGAATGAATCCTCAATATGCAGGGTGTCCCACGTGCAGCGAACTCCCTCAATGAAGGCAGGCTCTCGTAAGGACTGTAAGCATTTCCTCTCCCATAACACGCAGTTTTACCCGAAGAACTCTGCTTTAGTTGCAGGTGGAACACAAGCAGCATTTCTCCCACTGTGTACTCTTTGGGCTCTTCCACGAATGAACTTCTTTAGGCAGGGATTCCCACAAGGAGCGAACTGCCTCCACCATGGCAGGCTGTAGTGAGGACTGTAAGCATATCCTCTACCAAATCACGCAGGTTTACCCGAAGAACTCAGCTTTAGTTGCAGGGGGAACACAAGCATCTTTTCTCCCACAGTATACTCTTTGGGCTCTTCCACGAGTGAACTTCTATATGTAGGGTTTCCGAAGTGGAGCGAACTGCCTCAACCAAGGCAGGCTGTACCGAGGACTGTAAGCATTTCCTCTTCCAAAACACGGCAGTTTTACCACAGAATTCTGCTTTAGTTGCAGGTGGAACACAAGCAGCCTTTCTCCCACAGTGTACTCTTTGGGCTCTTCCACGAATGAACTTCTTTATGCAGGGATTCCCACGTGGAGCGAACTGCCTCAACCAAGGCAGGCTGTAGCGAATACTGTAAGCATTTCCTCTCCCAAAACACGCAGTTTTACACGAAGAACTCTGCTTCAGTTGCAGGTGGAACACAAGCAGCATTTCTCCCACTGTGTACTCTTTGGTCTCTTCACGAATGAACTTGTATATGCAGGGTTTCCCACGTGGAGCGAACTGCCTCAACCATGGCAGGCTGTGGCGAGGACTGTTAGCATATCCTCTCCCAAACAACGCAGTTTTAACAGTAGAACTCTGCTTTAGTTGCAGGGGTAACACAAGCAGCTTTTCTCCCACTGTGTACTCTTTGGGCTCTTCCACGAATGAACTTCTATATGCAGGGTTTCCAACGTGGAGGGAACTGCCTCAACCAAGGCAGGGTGTACCGAGGACTGTAAGCATTTCCTCTTCCAAAACACGGCAGTTTTACCACAGAATTCTGCTTTAGTTGCAGGTGGAACACAAGCAGCATTTCTCCCACTGTGTACCCCATGAGCCTTTGCCCGAAAGAATATCTATACTCAAGGGTTCCCGCGTGGAGTAAAATGCCTAAAGCAAGGCAGGCTCTAGTGAGGCCTCTAAGCATTTCCTCTCCGAAAACACGGCAGTTTTACCCAAGGAACTCTGCGTTAGTTGCAGGTGGAACACAGGCAGCATTACTCCCAGTGTGTAATCTTTGGGCTCTTCCACGAATGAATTTCTTTATGCAGGGATTCCCACGTGGATCGAACTGCCTCAACCGTGGCAGGCTGTAGCGAGGACTGTAAGCATATCCTATCCCAAAACACGCAGTTTTAACGGTAGAACTCTGCTTTAGTTGCAGGGGTAACACAAGCAGCTTTTCTCCCACTGTGTACTCTTTGGGCTCTTCCAAGAATGAACTTCTATATGCAGGGTTTCCGACGTGGAGCGAACTGCCTCAACCAAGGCAGGCTGTAGCGAGGACTGTAAGCATGTCCTCTACCAAATCACGCAGGTTTACCCGAAGAACTCTGCTTTAGTTGCAGGGGGAACACAAGCATCTTTTCTCCCACAGTGTACTCGATGGGCACTTCCCCTAATGAACTTGTTCTATAAGAATGGTTTCAAACGTGGAGCGAACTGCCTGAGCCATGGCAGGCACTACTGTGGTCTCTAAGGATTTCCTCTCTGAAAACACGGCACTTTTACCCGAAGAACTCTGCTTTAGTTGCTGGTGGAACACAAGCTGCATTTGTCCCACACTTTATACAAAGGGCCCTTCCCCGAATGAATCCTCAATATGCAGGGTGTCCCACGTGCAGCGAACTGCCTCAATGAAGGCAAGTTCCCGTAAGGACTGTAAGCATTTCCTCTCCCATAACACGCAGTTTTACCCGAAGAACTCTGCTTTAGTTGCACGTGGAACATAAGCAGCATTTCTCCCACTGTGTACTCTTTGGGCTCTTCCACGAATGAACTTCTTTATGCAGGGATTCCCACGAGGAGCGAACTGCCTCCACCATGGCAGGCTGTAGTGAGGACTGTAAGCATATCCTCTACCAAATCACGCAGGTTTACCCGAAGAACTCAGCTTTAGTTGCAGGGGGAACACAGCATCTTTTCTCCCACAGTGTACTCTTTGGGCTCTTCCACGAGTGAACTTCTATATGTAGGGTTTCCGAAGTGGAGCGAACTGCCTCAACCAAGGCAGGCTGTACCGAGGACTGTAAGCATTTCCTCTTCCAAAACACGGCAGTTTTACCACAGAATTCTGCTTTAGTTGCAGGTGGAACACAAGCAGCCTTTCTCCCACTGTGTACACTTTGGGCTCTTCCACGAATGAACTTCTTTATGCAGGGATTCCCACGTGGAGCGAACTGCCTCAACCAAGGCTGCCTGTAGCGAATACTGTAAGCATTTCCTCTCCCAAAACACGCAGTTTTACACGAAGAACTCTGCTTCAGTTGCAGGTGGAACACAAGCAGCATTTCTCCCACTGTGTACTCTTTGGTCTCTTCACGAATGAATTTGTATATGCAGGGTTTCCCACGTGGAGCGAACTGCCTCAACCATGGCAGGCTGTAGCGAGGACTGTAAGCATGTCCTCTACCAAATCACGCAGGTTTACCCGAAGAACTCTGCTTTAGTTGCAGGGGGAACACAAGCATCTTTTCTCCCACAGTGTACTCGATGGGCACTTCCCCTAATGAACTTGTTCTATAAGAATGGTTTCCCACGTGGAGCGAACTGCCTCAGCCATGGCAGGCACTACTGTGGTCTCTAAGGATTTCCTCTCTGAAAACACGGCACTTTTACCCGAAGAACTCTGCTTTAGTTGCAGGTGGAACACAAGCTGCATTTGTCCTACACTTTATACAAAGGGTCCTTCCCCGAATGAATCCTCAATATGCAGGGTGTCCCACGTGCAGCGAACTGCCTCAATGAAGGCAGGCTCTCGTAAGGACTGTAAGCATTTCCTCTCCCATAACACGCAGTTTTACCCGAAGAACTCTGCTTTAGTTGCTTTGGAACACAAGCAGCATTTCTCCCACTGTGTACTCTTTGGGCTCTTCCACGAATGAACTTCTTTATGCAGGGATTCCCACGAGGAGCGAACTGCCTCCACCATGGCAGGCTGTAGCGAGGACTGTAAGCATATCCTCTACCAAATCACGCAGGTTTACCCGAAGAACTCAGCTTTAGTTGCAGGGGGAACACAAGCATCTATTCTCCCACAGTGTACTCTTTGGGCTCTTCCACGAGTGAACTTCTATATGTAGGGTTTCCGAAGTGGAGCGAACTGCCTCAACCAAGGCAGGCTGTACCGAGGACTGTAAGCATTTCCTCTTCCAAAACACGGCAGTTTTACCACAGAATTCTGCTTTAGTTGCAGGTGGAACACAAGCAGCCTTTCTCCCACTGTGTACTCTTTGGGCTCTTCCACGAATGAACTTCTTTATGCAGGGATTCCCACGTGGAGCGAACTGCCTCAACCAAGGCAGGCTGTAGCGAATACTGTAAGCATTTCCTCTCCCAAAACACGCAGTTTTACACGAAGAACTCTGCTTCAGTTGCAGGTGGAACACAAGCAGCATTTCTCCCACTGTGTACTCTTTGGTCTCTTCACCAATGAACTTGTATATGCAGGGTTTCCCACGTGGAGCGAACTGCCTCAACCATGGCAGGCTGTAGCGAGGACTGTAAGCATATCCTCTCCCAAACCACGCAGTTTTAACAGTAGAACTCTGTTTTAGTTGCAGGGGTAAAACAAGCAGCTTTTCTCCCACTGTGTTCTCTTTGGGCTCTTCCACGAATGAACTTCTATATGCAGGGTTTCCAACGTGGAGGGAACTGCCTCAACCAAGGCAGGCTGTAGCGAGGACTGTAAGCATTTCCTCTTCCAAAACACGGCAGTTTTACCACAGAATTCTGCTTTAGTTGCAGGTGGAACACAAGCATCTTTTCTCCCACAGTATACTCTTTGGGCTCTTCCACGAGTGAACTTCTATATGTAGGGTTTCCGAAGTGGAGCGAACTGCCTCAACCAAGGCAGGCTGTACCGAGGACTGTAAGCATTTCCTCTTCCAAAACACGGCAGTTTTACCACAGAATTCTGCTTTAGTTGCAGGTGGAACACAAGCAGCCTTTCTCCCACTGTGTACTCTTTAGGCTCTTCCACGAATGAACTTCTTTATGCAGGGATTCCCACGTGGAGCGAACTGCCTCAACCAAGGCAGGCTGCAGCGAATACTGTAAGCATTTCCTCTCCCAAAACACGCAGTTTTACACGAAGAACTCTGCTTCAGTTGCAGATGGAACACAAGCAGCATTTCTCCCACTGTGTACTCTTTGGTCTCTTCACCAATGAACTTGTATATGCAGGGTTTCCCACGTGGAGCGAACTGCCTCAACCATGGCAGGCTGTAGCGAGGACTGTAAGCATATCCTCTCCCAAACCACGCAGTTTTAACAGTAGAACTCTGCTTTAGTTGCAGGGGTAACACAAGCAGCTTTTCTCCCACTGTGTACTCTTTGGGCTCTTCCACGAATGAACTTCTATATGCAGGGTTTCCAACGTGGAGGGAACTGCCTCAACCAAGGCAGGGTGTACCGAGGACTGTAAGCATTTCCTCTTCCAAAACACGGCAGTTTTACCACAGAATTCTGCTTTAGTTGCAGGTGGAACACAAGCAGCATTTCTCCCACTGTGTACTCTTTGGGCTCTTCCACGAATGAACTTCTTTATGCAGGGATTCCCACGTGCAGCGAACTGCCTCAACCAAGGCAGGCTGCAGCGAATACTGTAAGCATTTCCTCTCCCAAAACACGCAGTTTTACACGAAGAACTCTGCTTTAGTTGCAGGCGGAACACCATCAGCTTTCCTCCCACAGTGTACACAATGGGCACTTCCCCTAATGAACTTGTTCTATAAGAATGGTTTCCTACGTGGAGCGAACTGCCTCAGCCATGGTAGGCACTACTGTGGTCTCTAAGGATTTCCTCTCTGAAAACACGGCACTTTTACCCGAGGAACTCTGCTTTAGTTGCAGGTGGAACACAAGCTGCATTTGTCCCACACTTTATACAAAGGGCCCTCCCCGAAGGAGTCTTCAATATGCAGGGTGTCCCACGTGCAGTGAACTGCCTCAACGAAGGCAGGCTCTCGTAAGGACTGTAAGCATGTCCTCTACCAAATCACGCAGGTTTACGCGAAGAACTCTCCTTTAGTTGCAGGGGGAACACAAGCATCTTTTCTCCCACAGTGTACTCGATGGGCACTTCCCCTAATGAACTTGTTCTATAAGAATGGTTTCCCACGTGGAGCGAACTGCCTGAGCCATGGCAGGCACTACTGTGGTCTCTAAGGATTTCCTCTCTGAAAACACCGCACTTTTACCCGAAGAACTCTGCTTTAGTTGCAGGTGGAACACAAGCTGCATTTGTCCCACACTTTATACAAAGGGCCCTTCCCCGAATGAATCCTCAATATGCAGGGTGTCCCACGTGCAGCGAACTGCCTCAATGAAGGCAGGCTCTCGTAAGGACTGTAAGCATTTCCTCTCCCATAACACGCAGTTTTACCCGAAGAACTCTTCTTTAGTTGCACGTGGAACACAGGCAGCATTTCTCCCACTGTGTACTCTTTGGGCTCTTCCACGAATGAACTTCTTTATGCAGGGATTCCCACGAGGAGCGAACTGCCTCCACCGTGGCAGGCTGTAGCGAGGACTGTAAGCATATCCTCTACCAAATCACGCAGGTTTACCCGAAGAACTCAGCTTTAGTTGCAGGGGGAACACAAGCATCTTTTCTCCCACAGTGTACTCTTTGGGCTCTTCCACGAGTGAACTTCTATATGTAGGGTTTCCGAAGTGGAGCGAACTGCCTCAACCAAGGCAGGCTGTACCGAGGACTGTAAGCATTTCCTCTTCCAAAACACGGCAGTTTTACCACAGAATTCTGCTTTAGTTGCAGGTGGAACACAAGCAGCCTTTCTCCCACTGTGTACTCTTTGGGCTCTTCCACGAATGAACTTCTTTATGCAGGGATTCCCACGTGCAGCGAACTGCCTCAACCATGGCAGGCTGTAGCGAGGACTGTAAGCATATCCTCTCCCAAACCACGCAGTTTTAACAGTAGAACTCTGCTTTAGTTGCAGGGGTAAAACAAGCAGCTTTTCTCCCACTGTGTTCTCTTTGGGCTCTTCCACGAATGAACTTCTATATGCAGGGTTTCCAACGTGGAGGGAACTGCCTCAACCAAGGCAGGGTGTACCGAGGACTGTAAGCATTTCCTCTTCCAAAACACGGCAGTTTTACCACAGAATTCTGCTTTAGTTGCAGGTGGAACACAAGCAGCATTTCTCCCACTGTGTACTCTTTGGGCTCTTCCACGAATGAACTTCTTTATGCAGGGATTCCCACGTGCAGCGAACTGCCTCAACCAAGGCAGGCTGCAGCGAATACTGTAAGCATTTCCTCTCCCAAAACACGCAGTTTTACACGAAGAACTCTGCTTTAGTTGCAGGGGGAACACCATCAGCTTTCCTCCCACAGTGTACACAATGGGCACTTCCCCTAATGAACTTGTTCTATAAGAATGGTTTCCTACGTGGAGCGAACTGCCTCAGCCATGGTAGGCACTACTGTGGTCTCTAAGGATTTCCTCTCTGAAAACACGGCACTTTTACCCGAGGAACTCTGCTTTAGTTGCAGGTGGAACACAAGCTGCATTTGTCCCACACTTTATACAAAGGGCCCTCCCCGAAGGAGTCTTCAATATGCAGGGTGTCCCACGTGCAGTGAACTGCCTCAACGAAGGCAGGCTCTCGTAAGGACTGTAAGCATTTCCACTATCAATACACGCAGTTTTGCCCGAAGAATTCTCCTTTAGTTGCAGTTGGAACACAAGCAGCTTTTCTCCCACAGTGTACCCAATGAGCCTTTGCCCGAAAGAATATCTACACTCAAGGGGTCCCGCGTGGAGTGAAATGCCTAAAGCAAGGCAGGCTCTAGTGAGGCCTCTAAGCATTTCCTCTCCGAAAACACGGCAGTTTTACCCAAGGAACTCTGCGTTAGTTGCAGGTGGAACACAGGCAGCATTACTCCCAGTGTGTAATCTTTGGGCTCTTCCACGAATGAATTTCTTTATGCAGGGATTCCCACGTGGATCGAACTGCCTCAACCGTGGCAGGCTGTAGCGAGGACTGTAAGCATATCCTATCCCAAAACACGCAGTTTTAACGGTAGAACTCTGCTTTAGTTGCAGGGGTAACACAAGCAGCTTTTCTCCCACTGTGTACTCTTTGGGCTCTTCCAAGAATGAACTTCTATATGCAGGGTTTCCGACGTGGAGCGAACTGCCTCAACCAAGGCAGGCTGTAGCGAGGACTGTAAGCATGTCCTCTACCAAATCACGCAGGTTTACCCGAAGAACTCTGCTTTAGTTGCAGGTGGAACACAAGCATCTTTTCTCCCACAGTGTACTCGATGGGCACTTCCCCTAATGAACTTGTTCTATAAGAATGGTTTCCCACGTGGAGCGAACTGCCTGAGCCATGGCAGGCACTACTGTGGTCTCTAAGGATTTCCTCTCTGAAAACACCGCACTTTTACCCGAAGAACTCTGCTTTAGTTGCAGGTGGAACACAAGCTGCATTTGTCCCACACTTTATACAAAGGGCCCTTCCCCGAATGAATCCTCAATATGCAGGGTGTCCCACGTGCAGCGAACTGCCTCAATGAAGGCAGGCTCTCGTAAGGACTGTAAGCATTTCCTCTCCCATAACACGCAGTTTTACCCGAAGAACTCTGCTTTAGTTGCACGTGGAACACAAGCAGCATTTCTCCCACTGTGTACTCTTTGGGCTCTTCCACGAATGAACTTCTTTATGCAGGGATTCCCACGAGGAGCGAACTGCCTCCACCATGGCAGGCTGTAGCGAGGACTGTAAGCATATCCTCTACCAAATCACGCAGGTTTACCCGAAGAACTCAGCTTTAGTTGCAGGGGGAACACAAGCATCTTTTCTCCCACAGTGTACTCTTTGGGCTCTTCCACGAGTGAACTTCTATATGTAGGGTTTCCGAAGTGGAGCGAACTGCCTCAACCAAGGCAGGCTGTACCGAGGACTGTAAGCATTTCCTCTTCCAAAACACGGCAGTTTTACCACAGAATTCTGCTTTAGTTGCAGGTGGAACACAAGCAGCCTTTCTCCCACTGTGTACTCTTTGGGCTCTTCCACGAATGAACTTCTTTATGCAGGGATTCCCACGTGGAGCGAACTGCCTCAACCAAGGCAGGCTGCAGCGAATACTGTAAGCATTTCCTCTCCCAAAACACGCAGTTTTACACGAAGAACTCTGCTTCAGTTGCAGGTGGAACACAAGCAGCATTTCTCCCACTGTGTACTCTTTGGTCTCTTCACGAATGAACTTGTATATGCAGGGTTTCCCACGTGGAGCGAACTGCCTCAACCATGGCAGGCTGTAGCGAGGACTGTAAGCATATCCTCTCCCAAACCACGCAGTTTTAACGGTAGAACTCTGCTTTAGTTGCAGGAGTAACACAAGCAGCTTTTCTCCCACTGTGTACTCTTTGGGCTCTTCCACGAATGAACTTCTATATGCAGGGTTTCCAACGTGGAGGGAACTGCCTCAACCAAGGCAGGGTGTACCGAGGACTGTAAGCATTTCCTCTTCCAAAACACGGCAGTTTTACCACAGAATTCTGGTTTAGTTGCAGGTGGAACACAAGCAGCATTTCTCCCACTGTGTACTCTTTGGGCTCTTCCACGAATGAACTTCTTTATGCAGGGATTCCCACGTGCAGCGAACTGCCTCAACCAAGGCAGGCTGCAGCGAATACTGTAAGCATTTCCTCTCCCAAAACACGCAGTTTTACACGAAGAACTCTGCTTTAGTTGCAGGGGGAACACCATCAGCTTTCCTCCCACAGTGTACACAATGGGCACTTACCCTAATGAACTTGTTCTATAAGAATGGTTTCCTACGTGGAGCGAACTGCCTCAGCCATGGTAGGCACTACTGTGGTCTCTAAGGATTTCCTCTCTGAAAACACGGCACTTTTACCCGAGGAACTCTGCTTTAGTTGCAGGTGGAACACAAGCTGCATTTGTCCCACACTTTATACAAAGGGCCCTCCCCGAAGGAGTCTTCAATATGCAGGGTGTCCCACGTGCAGTGAACTGCCTCAACGAAGGCAGGCTCTCGTAAGGACTGTAAGCATTTCCACTATCAATACACGCAGTTTTGCCCGAAGAATTCTCCTTTAGTTGCAGGTGGAACACAAGCAGCTTTTCTCCCACAGTGTACCCAATGAGCCTTTGCCCGAAAGAATATCTACACTCAAGGGGTCCCGCGTGGAGTGAAATGCCTAAAGCAAGGCAGGCTCTAGTGAGGCCTCTAAGCATTTCCTCTCCGAAAACACGGCAGTTTTACCCAAGGAACTCTGCGTTAGTTGCAGGTGGAACACAAGCAGCATTACTCCCAGTGTGTAATCTTTGGGCTCTTCCACGAATGAATTTCTTTATGCAGGGATTCCCACGTGGATCGAACTGCCTCAACCGTGGCAGGCTGTAGCGAGGACTGTAAGCATATCCTATCCCAAAACACGCAGTTTTAACGGTAGAACTCTGCTTTAGTTGCAGGGGTAACACAAGCAGCTTTTCTCCCACTGTGTACTCTTTGGGCTCTTCCAAGAATGAACTTCTATATGCAGGGTTTCCGACGTGGAGCGAACTGCCTCAACCAAGGCAGGCTGTAGCGAGTACTCTAAGCATGTCCTCTACCAAATCACGCAGGTTTACCCGAAGAACTCTGCTTTAGTTGCAGGGGGAACACAAGCATCTTTTCTCCCACAGTGTACTCGATGGGCACTTCCCCTAATGAACTTGTTCTATAAGAATGGTTTCCCACGTGGAGCGAACTGTCTGAGCCATGGCAGGCACTACTGTGGTCTCTAAGGATTTCCTCTCTGAAAACACGGCACTTTTACCCGAAGAACTCTGCTTTAGTTGCAGGTGGAACACAAGCTGCATTTGTCCCACACTTTATACAAAGGGCCCTTCCCCGAATGAATCCTCAATATGCAGGGTGTCCCACGTGCAGCGAACTGCCTCAATGAAGGCAGGCTCTCGTAAGGACTGTAAGCATTTCCTTTCCCATAACATGCAGTTTTACCCGAAGAACTCTGCTTTAGTTGCACGTGCAACATAAGCAGCATTTCTCCCACTGTGTACTCTTTGGGCTCTTCCACGAATGAACTTCTTTATGCAGGGATTCCCACGAGGAGCGAACTGCCTCCACCATGGCAGGCTGTAGCGAGGACTGTAAGCATATCCTCTACCAAATCACGCAGGTTTACCCGAAGAACTCAGCTTTAGTTGCAGGGGGAACACAAGCATCTTTTCTCCCACAGTGTACTCTTTGGGCTCTTCCACGAGTGAACTTCTATATGTAGGGTTTCCGAAGTGGAGCGAACTGCCTCAACCAAGGCAGGCTGTACCGAGGACTGTAAGCATTTCCTCTTCCAAAACACGGCAGTTTTACCACAGAATTCTGCTTTAGTTGCAGGTGGAACACAAGCAGCCTTTCTCCCACTGTGTACTCTTTGGGCTCTTCCACGAATGAACTTCTTTATGCAGGGATTCCCACGTGCAGCGAACTGCCTCAACCAAGGCAGGCTGCAGCGAATACTGTAAGCATTTCCTCTCCCAAAACACGCAGTTTTACACGAAGAACTCTGCTTTAGTTGCAGGGGGAACACCATCAGCTTTCCTCCCACAGTGTACACAATGGGCACTTCCCCTAATGCAGTTGTTGTATAAGAATGGTTTCCTACGTGGAGCGAACTGCCTCAGCCATGGTAGGCACTACTGTGGTCTCTAAGGATTTCCTCTCTGAAAACACGGCACTTTTACCCGAGGAACTCTGCTTTAGTTGCAGGTGGAACACAAGCTGCATTTGTCCCACACTTTATACAAAGGGCCCTCCCCGAAGGAGTCTTCAATATGCAGGGTGTCCCACGTGCAGTGAACTGCCTCAACGAAGGCAGGCTCTCGTAAGGACTGTAAGCATTTCCACTATCAATACACGCAGTTTTGCCCGAAGAATTCTCCTTTAGTTGCAGGTGGAACACAAGCAGCTTTTCTCCCACAGTGTACCCAATGAGCCTTTGCCCGAAAGAATATCTACACTCAAGGGGTCCCGCGTGGAGTGAAATGCCTAAAGCAAGGCAGGCTCTAGTGAGGCCTCTAAGCATTTCCTCTCCGAAAACACGGCAGTTTTACCCAAGGAACTCTGCGTTAGTTGCAGGTGGAACACAGGCAGCATTACTCCCAGTGTGTAATCTTTGGGCTCTTCCACGAATGAATTTCTTTATGCAGGGATTCCCACGTGGATCGAACTGCCTCAACCGTGGCAGGCTGTAGCGAGGACTGTAAGCATATCCTATCCCAAAACACGCAGTTTTAACGGTAGAACTCTGCTTTAGTTGCAGGGGTAACACAAGCAGCTTTTCTCCCACTGTGTACTCTTTGGGCTCTTCCAAGAATGAACTTCTATATGCAGGGTTTCCGACGTGGAGCGAACTGCCTCAACCAAGGCAGGCTGTAGCGAGGACTGTAAGCATGTCCTCTACCAAATCACGCAGGTTTACCCGAAGAACTCTGCTTTAGTTGCAGGGGGAACACAAGCATCTTTTCTCCCACAGTGTACTCGATGGGCACTTCCCCTAATGAACTTGTTCTATAAGAATGGTTTCCCACGTGGAGCGAACTGCCTGAGCCATGGCAGGCACTACTGTGGTCTCTAAGGATTTCCTCTCTGAAAACACGGCACTTTTACCCGAAGAACTCTGCTTTAGTTGCAGGTGGAACACAAGCTGCATTTGTCCCACACTTTATACAAAGGGCCCTTCCCCGAATGAATCCTCAATATGCAGGGTGTCCCACGTGCAGCGAACTGCCTCAATGAAGGCAGGCTCTCGTAAGGACTGTAAGCATTTCCTCTCCCATAACACGCAGTTTTACCCGAAGAACTCTGCTTTAGTTGCACGTGCAACACAAGCAGCATTTCTCCCACTGTGTACTCTTTGGGCTCTTCCACGAATGAACTTCTTTATGCAGGGATTCCCACAAGGAGCGAACTGCCTCCACCATGGTAGGCTGTAGTGAGGACTGTAAGCATAACCTCTACCAAATCACGCAGGTTTACCCGAAGAACTCACCTTTAGTTGCAGGGGGAACACAAGCATCTTTTCGCCCACAGTATACTCTTTGGGCTCTTCCACGAGTTAACTTCTATATGTAGGGTTTCCGAAGTGGAGCGAACTGCCTCAACCAAGGCAGGCTGTACCGAGGACTGTAAGCATTTCCTCTTCCAAAACACGGCAGTTTTACCACAGAATTCTGCTTTAGTTGCAGGTGGAACACAAGCAGCCTTTCTCCCACTGTGTACTCTTTAGGCTCTTCCACGAATGAACTTCTTTATGCAGGGATTCCCACGTGGAGCGAACTGCCTCAACCAAGGCAGGCTGTAGCGAATACTGTAAGCATTTCCTCTCCCAAAACACGCAGTTTTACACGAAGAACTCTGCTTCAGTTGCAGATGGAACACAAGCAGCATTTCTCCCACTGTGTACTCTTTGGTCTCTTCACCAATGAACTTGTATATGCAGGGTTTCCCACGTGGAGCGAACTGCCTCAACCATGGCAGGCTGTAGCGAGGACTGTAAGCATATCCTCTCCCAAACCACGCAGTTTTAACAGTAGAACTCTGCTTTAGTTGCAGGGGTAACACAAGCAGCTTTTCTCCCACTGTGTACTCTTTGGGCTCTTCCACGAATGAACTTCTATATGCAGGGTTTCCAACGTGGAGGGAACTGCCTCAACCAAGGCAGGCTGTACCGAGGACTGTAAGCATTTCCTCTTCCAAAACACGGCAGTTTTACCACAGAATTCTGCTTTAGTTGCAGGTGGAACACAAGCAGCATTTCTCCCACTGTGTACTCTTTGGGCTCTTCCACGAATGAACTTCTTTATGCAGGGATTCCCACGTGCAGCGAACTGCCTCAACCAAGGCAGGCTGCAGCGAATACTGTAAGCATTTCCTCTCCCAAAACACGCAGTTTTACACGAAGAACTCTGCTTTAGTTGCAGGGGGAACACCATCAGCTTTCCTCCCACAGTGTACACAATGGGCACTTCCCCTAATGAACTTGTTCTATAAGAATGGTTTCCTACGTGGAGCGAACTGCCTCAGCCATGGTAGGCACTACTGTGGTCTCTAAGGATTTCCTCTCTGAAAACACGGCACTTTTACCCGAGGAACTCTGCTTTAGTTGCAGGTGGAACACAAGCTGCATTTGTCCCACACTTTATACAAAGGGCCCTCCCCGAAGGAGTCTTCAATATGCAGGGTGTCCCACGTGCAGTGAACTGCCTCAACGAAGGCAGGCTCTCGTAAGGACTGTAAGCATTTCCACTATCAATACACGCAGTTTTGCCCGAAGAATTCTCCTTTAGTTGCAGGTGGAACACAAGCAGCTTTTCTCCCACAGTGTACCCAATGAGCCTTTGCCCGAAAGAATATCTACACTCAAGGGGTCCCGCGTGGAGTGAAATGCCTAAAGCAAGGCAGGCTCTAGTGAGGCCTCTAAGCATTTCCTCTCCGAAAACACGGCAGTTTTACCCAAGGAACTCTGCGTTAGTTGCAGGTGGAACACAGGCAGCATTACTCCCAGTGTGTAATCTTTGGGCTCTTCCACGAATGAATTTCTTTATGCAGGGATTCCCACGTGGATCGAACTGCCTCAACCGTGGCAGGCTGTAGCGAGGACTGTAAGCATATCCTATCCCCAAACACGCAGTTTTAACGGTAGAACTCTGCTTTAGTTGCAGGGGTAACACAAGCAGCTTTTCTCCCACTGTGTACTCTTTGGGCTCTTCCAAGAATGAACTTCTATATGCAGGGTTTCCGACGTGGAGCGAACTGCCTCAACCAAGGCAGGCTGTAGCGAGGACTGTAAGCATGTCCTCTACCAAATCACGCAGGTTTACCCGAAGAACTCTGCTTTAGTTGCAGGGGGAACACAAGCATCTTTTCTCCCACAGTGTACTCGATGGGCACTTCCCCTAATGATCTTGTTCTATAAGAATGGTTTCCCACGTGGAGCGAACTGCCTCAGCCATGGCAGGCACTACTGTGGTCTCTAAGGATTTCCTCTCTGAAAACACGGCACTTTTACCCGAAGAACTCTGCTTTAGTTGCAGGTGGAACACAAGCTGCATTTGTCCCACACTTTATACAAAGGGCCCTTCCCCGAATGAATCCTCAATATGCAGGGTGTCCCACGTGCAGCGAACTGCCTCAATGAAGGCAGGCTCTCGTAAGGACTGTAAGCATTTCCTCTCCCATAACACGCAGTTTTACGCGAAGAACTCTGCTTTACTTGCAGGTGGAACATAAGCAGCATTTCTCCCACTGTGTACTCTTTGGGCTCTTCCACGAATGAACTTCTTTATGCAGGGATTCCCACGAGGAGCGAACTGCCTCCACCATGGCAGGCTGTAGCGAGGACTGTAAGCATATCCTCTACCAAATCACGCAGGTTTACGCGAAGAACTCAGCTTTAGTTGCAGGGGGAACACAAGCATCTTTTCTCCCACAGTGTACTCTTTGGGCTCTTCCACGAGTGAACTTCTATATGTAGGGTTTCCGAAGTGGAGCGAACTGCCTCAACCAAGGCAGGCTGTACCGAGGACTGTAAGCATTTCCTCTTCCAAAACACGGCAGTTTTACCACAGAATTCTGCTTTAGTTGCAGGTGGAACACAAGCAGCCTTTCTCCCACTGTGTACTCTTTGGGCTCTTCCACGAGTGAACTTCTTTATGCAGGGATTCCCACGTGGAGCGAACTGCCTCAACCAAGGCAGGCTGCAGCGAATACTGTAGGCATTTCCTCTCCCAAAACACGCAGTTTTACACGAAGAACTCTGCTTCAGTTGCAGGTGGAACACAAGCAGCATTTCTCCCACTGTGTACTCTTTGGTCTCTTCACGAATGAACTTGTATATGCAGGGTTTCCCACGTGGAGTGAACTGCCTCAACCATGGCAGGCTGTAGCGAGGACTGTAAGCATATCCTCTCCCAAACCACGCAGTTTTAACGGTAGAACTCTGCTTTAGTTGCAGGGGTAAAACAAGCAGCTTTTCTCCCACTGTGTACTCTTTGGGCTCTTCCACGAATGAACTTCTATATGCAGGGTTTCCAACGTGGAGGGAACTGCCTCAACCAAGGCAGGCTGTAGCGAGGACTGTAAGCATTTCCTCTTCCAAAACACGGCAGTTTTACCACAGAATTCTGCTTTAGTTGCAGGTGGAACACAAGCAGCATTTCTCCCATTGTGTACTCTTTGGGCTCTTCCACGAATGAACTTCTTTATGCAGGGATTCCCACGTGCAGCGAACTGCCTCAACCAAGGCAGGCTGCAGCGAATACTGTAAGCATTTCCTCTCCCAAAACACGCAGTTTTACACGAAGAACTCTGCTTTAGTTGCAGGGGGAACACCATCAGCTTTCCTCCCACAGTGTACACAATGGGCACTTCCCCTAATGAACTTGTTCTATAAGAATGGTTTCCTACGTGGAGCGAACTGCCTCAGCCATGGTAGGCACTACTGTGGTCTCTAAGGATTTCCTCTCTGAAAACACGGCACTTTTACCCGAGGAACTCTGCTTTAGTTGCAGGTGGAACACAAGCTGCATTTGTCCCACACTTTATACAAAGGGCCCTCCCCGAAGGAGTCTTCAATATGCAGGGTGTCCCACGTGCAGTGAACTGCCTCAACGAAGGCAGGCTCTCGTAAGGACTGTAAGCATTTCCACTATCAATACACGCAGTTTTGCCCGAAGAATTCTCCTTTAGTTGCAGGTGGAACACAAGCAGCTTTTCTCCCACAGTGTACCCAATGAGCCTTTGCCCGAAAGAATATCTACACTCAAGGGGTCCCGCGTGGAGTGAAATGCCTAAAGCAAGGCAGGCTCTAGTGAGGCCTCTAAGCATTTCCTCTCCGAAAACACGGCAGTTTTACCCAAGGAACTCTGCGTTAGTTGCAGGTGGAACACAAGCAGCATTACTCCCAGTGTGTAATCTTTGGGCTCTTCCACGAATGAATTTCTTTATGCAGGGATTCCCACGTGGATCGAACTGCCTCAACCGTGGCAGGCTGTAGCGAGGACTGTAAGCATATCCTATCCCAAAACACGCAGTTTTAACGGTAGAACTCTGCTTTAGTTGCAGGGGTAACACAAGCAGCTTTTCTCCCACTGTGTACTCTTTGGGCTCTTCCAAGAATGAACTTCTATATGCAGGGTTTCCGACGTGGAGCGAACTGCCTCAACCAAGGCAGGCTGTAGCGAGGACTGTAAGCATGTCCTCTACCAAATCACGCAGGTTTACCCGAAGAACTCTGCTTTAGTTGCAGGGGGAACACAAGCATCTTTTCTCCCACAGTGTACTCGATGGGCACTTCCCCTAATGATCTTGTTCTATAAGAATGGTTTCCCACGTGGAGCGAACTGCCTCAGCCATGGCAGGCACTACTGTGGTCTCTAAGGATTTCCTCTCTGAAAACACGGCACTTTTACCCGAAGAACTCTGCTTTAGTTGCAGGTGGAACACAAGCTGCATTTGTCCCACACTTTATACAAAGGGCCCTTCCCCGAATGAATCCTCAATATGCAGGGTGTCCCACGTGCAGCGAACTGCCTCAATGAAGGCAGGCTCTCGTAAGGACTGTAAGCATTTCCTCTCCCATAACACGCAGTTTTACCCGAAGAACTCTGCTTTAGTTGCAGGTGGAACATAAGCAGCATTTCTCCCACTGTGTACTCTTTGGGCTCTTCCACGAATGAACTTCTTTATGCAGGGATTCCCACGAGGAGCGAACTGCCTCCACCATGGCAGGCTGTAGCGAGGACTGTAAGCATATCCTCTACCAAATCACGCAGGTTTACCCGAAGAACTCAGCTTTAGTTGCAGGGGGAACACAAGCATCTTTTCTCCCACAGTGTACTCTTTGGGCTCTTCCACGAGTGAACTTCTATATGTAGGGTTTCCGAAGTGGAGCGAACTGCCTCAACCAAGGCAGGCTGTACCGAGGACTGTAAGCATTTCCTCTTCCAAAACACGGCAGTTTTACCACAGAATTCTGCTTTAGTTGCAGGTGGAACACAAGCAGCCTTTCTCCCACTGTGTACTCTTTGGGCTCTTCCACGAATGAACTTCTTTATGCAGGGATTCCCACGTGCAGCGAACTGCCTCAACCAAGGCAGGCTGCAGCGAATACTGTAAGCATTTCCTCTCCCAAAACACGCAGTTTTACACGAAGAACTCTGCTTCAGTTGCAGGTGGAACACAAGCAGCATTTCTCCCACTGTGTACTCTTTGGTCTCTTCACGAATGAACTTGTATATGCAGGGTTTCCCACGTGGAGCGAACTGCCTCAACCATGGCAGGCTGTAGCGAGGACTGTAAGCATATCCTATCCCAAACCACGCAGTTTTAACGGTAGAACTCTGCTTTAGTTGCAGGGGTAACACAAGCAGCTTTTCTCCCACTGTGTACTCTTTGGGCTCTTCCACGAATGAACTTCTATATGCAGGGTTTCCAACGTGGAGGGAACTGCCTCAACCAAGGCAGGCTGTAGCGAGGACTGTAAGCATTTCTTTTTCCAAAACACGGCAGTTTTACCACAGAATTCTGCTTTAGTTGCAGGTGGAACACAAGCAGCCTTTCTCCCACTGTGTACTCTTTGGGCTCTTCCACGAATGAACTTCTTTATGCAGGGATTCCCACGTGCAGCGAACTGCCTCAACCAAGGCAGGCTGCAGCGAATACTGTAAGCATTTCCTCTCCCAAAACACGCAGTTTTACACGAAGAACTCTGCTTTAGTTGCAGGGGGAACACCATCAGCTTTCCTCCCACAGTGTACACAATGGGCACTTCCCCTAATGAACTTGTTCTATAAGAATGGTTTCCTACGTGGAGCGAACTGCCTCAGCCATGGTAGGCACTACTGTGGTCTCTAAGGATTTCCTCTCTGAAAACACGGCACTTTTACCCGAGGAACTCTGCTTTAGTTGCAGGTGGAACACAAGCTGATTTGTCCCACACTTTATACAAAGGGCCCTCCCCGAAGGAGTCTTCAATATGCAGGGTGTCCCACGTGCAGTGAACTGCCTCAACGAAGGCAGGCTCTCGTAAGGACTGTAAGCATTTCCACTATCAATACACGCAGTTTTGCCCGAAGAATTCTCCTTTAGTTGCAGGTGGAACACAAGCAGCTTTTCTCCCACAGTGTACCCAATGAGCCTTTGCCCGAAAGAATATCTACACTCAAGGGGTCCCGCGTGGAGTGAAATGCCTAAAGCAAGGCAGGCTCTAGTGAGGCCTCTAAGCATTTCCTCTCCGAAAACACGGCAGTTTTACCCAAGGAACTCTGCGTTAGTTGCAGGTGGAACACAGGCAGCATTACTCCCAGTGTGTAATCTTTGGGCTCTTCCACGAATGAATTTCTTTATGCAGGGATTCCCACGTGGATCGAACTGCCTCAACCGTGGCAGGCTGTAGCGAGGACTGTAAGCATATCCTATCCCAAAACACGCAGTTTTAACGGTAGAACTCTGCTTTAGTTGCAGGGGTAACACAAGCAGCTTTTCTCCCACTGTGTACTCTTTGGGCTCTTCCAAGAATGAACTTCTATATGCAGGGTTTCCGACGTGGAGCGAACTGCCTCAACCAAGGCAGGCTGTAGCGAGGACTGTAAGCATGTCCTCTACCAAATCACGCAGGTTTACCCGAAGAACTCTGCTTTAGTTGCAGGGGGAACACAAGCATCTTTTCTCCCACTGTGTACTCGATGGGCACTTCCCCTAATGAACTTGTTCTATAAGAATGGTTTCCCACGTGGAGCGAACTGCCTGAGCCATGGCAGGCACTACTGTGGTCTCTAAGGATTTCCTCTCTGAAAACACGGCACTTTTACCCGAAGAACTCTGCTTTAGTTGCAGGTGGAACACAAGCTGCATTTGTCCCACACTTTATACAAAGGGCCCTTCCCCGAATGAATCCTCAATATGCAGGGTGTCCCACGTGCAGCGAACTCCCTCAATGAAGGCAGGCTCTCGTAAGGACTGTAAGCATTTCCTCTCCCATAACACGCAGTTTTACCCGAAGAACTCTGCTTTAGTTGTAGGTGGAACACAAGCAGCATTTCTCCCACAGTGTACCCAATGAGCCTTTGCCCGAAAGAATATCTACACTCAAGGGGTCCCGCGTGGAGTGAAATGCCTAAAGCAAGGCAGGCTCTAGTGAGGCCTCTAAGCATTTCCTCTCCGAAAACACGGCAGTTTTACCCAAGGAACTCTGCGTTAGTTGCAGGTGGAACACAGGCAGCATTACTCCCAGTGTGTAATCTTTGGGCTCTTCCACGAATGAATTTCTTTATGCAGGGATTCCCACGTGGATCGAACTGCCTCAACCGTGGCAGGCTGTAGCGAGGACTGTAAGCATATCCTATCCCAAACCACGCAGTTTTAACGGTAGAACTCTGCTTTAGTTGCAGGGGTAACACAAGCAGCTTTTCTCCCACTGTGTACTCTTTGGGCTCTTCCACGAATGAACTTCTATATGCAGGGTTTCCAACGTGGAGGGAACTGCCTCAACCAAGGCAGGCTGTAGCGAGGACTGTAAGCATTTCTTCTTCCAAAACACGGCAGTTTTACCACAGAATTCTGCTTTAGTTGCAGGTGGAACACAAGCAGCCTTTCTCCCACTGTGTACTCTTTGGGCTCTTCCACGAATGAACTTCTTTATGCAGGGATTCCCACGTGCAGCGAACTGCCTCAACCAAGGCAGGCTGCAGCGAATACTGTAAGCATTTCCTCTCCCAAAACACGCAGTTTTACACGAAGAACTCTGCTTTAGTTGCAGGCGGAACACCATCAGCTTTCCTCCCACAGTGTACACAATGGGCACTTCCCCTAATGAACTTGTTCTATAAGAATGGTTTCCTACGTGGAGCGAACTGCCTCAGCCATGGTAGGCACTACTGTGGTCTCTAAGGATTTCCTCTCTGAAAACACGGCACTTTTACCCGAGGAACTCTGCTTTAGTTGCAGGTGGAACACAAGCTGCATTTGTCCCACACTTTATACAAAGGGCCCTCCCCGAAGGAGTCTTCAATATGCAGGGTGTCCCACGTGCAGTGAACTGCCTCAACGAAGGCAGGCTCTCGTAAGGACTGTAAGCATTTCCACTATCAATACACGCAGTTTTGCCCGAAGAATTCTCCTTTAGTTGCAGGTGGAACACAAGCAGCTTTTCTCCCACAGTGTACCCAATGAGCCTTTGCCCGAAAGAATATCTACACTCAAGGGGTCCCGCGTGGAGTGAAATGCCTAAAGCAAGGCAGGCTCTAGTGAGGCCTCTAAGCATTTCCTCTCCGAAAACATGGCAGTTTTACCCAAGGAACTCTGCGTTAGTTGCAGGTGGAACACAGGCAGCATTACTCCCAGTGTGTAATCTTTGGGCTCTTCCACGAATGAATTTCTTTATGCAGGGATTCCCACGTGGATCGAACTGCCTCAACCGTGGCAGGCTGTAGCGAGGACTGTAAGCATATCCTATCCCAAAACACGCAGTTTTAACGGTAGAACTCTGCTTTAGTTGCAGGGGTAACACAAGCAGCTTTTCTCCCACTGTGTACTCTTTGGGCTCTTCCAAGAATGAACTTCTATATGCAGGGTTTCCGACGTGGAGCGAACTGCCTCAACCAAGGCAGGCTGTAGCGAGGACTGTAAGCATGTCCTCTACCAAATCACGCAGGTTTACCCGAAGAACTCTGCTTTAGTTGCAGGGGGAACACAAGCATCTTTTCTCCCACAGTGTACTCGATGGGCACTTCCCCTAATTAACTTGTTCTATAAGAATGGTTTCCCACGTGGAGCGAACTGCCTCAGCCATGGCAGGCACTACTGTGGTCTCTAAGGATTTCCTCTCTGAAAACACGGCACTTTTACCCGAAGAACTCTGCTTTAGTTGCAGGTGGAACACAAGCTGCATTTGTCCCACACTTTATACAAAGGGCCCTTCCCCGAATGAATCCTCAATATGCAGGGTGTCCCACGTGCAGCGAACTGCCTCAATGAAGGCAGGCTCTCGTAAGGACTGTAAGCATTTCCTCTCCCATAACACGCAGTTTTACCCGAAGAACTCTGCTTTAGTTGCACGTGCAACACAAGCAGCATTTCTCCCACTGTGTACTCTTTGGGCTCTTCCACGAATGAACTTCTTTATGCAGGGATTCCCACAAGGAGCGAACTGCCTCCACCATGGCAGGCTGTAGTGAGGACTGTAAGCATATCCTCTACCAAATCACGCAGGTTTACCCGAAGAACTCACCTTTAGTTGCAGGGGGAACACAAGCATCTTTTCTCCCACAGTATACTCTTTGGGCTCTTCCACGAGTTAACTTCTATATGTAGGGTTTCCGAAGTGGAGCGAACTGCCTCAACCAAGGCAGGCTGTACCGAGGACTGTAAGCATTTCCTCTTCCAAAACACGGCAGTTTTACCACAGAATTCTGCTTTAGTTGCAGGTGGAACACAAGCAGCCTTTCTCCCACTGTGTACTCTTTAGGCTCTTCCACGAATGAACTTCTTTATGCAGGGATTCCCACGTGGAGCGAACTGCCTCAACCAAGGCAGGCTGTAGCGAATACTGTAAGCATTTCCTCTCCCAAAACACGCAGTTTTACACGAAGAACTCTGCTTCAGTTGCAGATGGAACACAAGCAGCATTTCTCCCACTGTGTACTCTTTGGTCTCTTCACCAATGAACTTGTATATGCAGGGTTTCCCACGTGGAGCGAACTGCCTCAACCATGGCAGGCTGTAGCGAGGACTGTAAGCATATCCTCTCCCAAACCACGCAGTTTTAACAGTAGAACTCTGCTTTAGTTGCAGGGGTAACACAAGCAGCTTTTCTCCCACTGTGTACTCTTTGGGCTCTTCCACGAATGAACTTCTATATGCAGGGTTTCCAACGTGGAGGGAACTGCCTCAACCAAGGCAGGGTGTACCGAGGACTGTAAGCATTTCCTCTTCCAAAACACGGCAGTTTTACCACAGAATTCTGCTTTAGTTGCAGGTGGAACACAAGCAGCATTTCTCCCACTGTGTACTCTTTGGGCTCTTCCACGAATGAACTTCTTTATGCAGGGATTCCCACGTGCAGCGAACTGCCTCAACCAAGGCAGGCTGCAGCGAATACTGTAAGCATTTCCTCTCCCAAAACACGCAGTTTTACACGAAGAACTCTGCTTTAGTTGCAGGGGGAACACCATCAGCTTTCCTCCCACAGTGTACACAATGGGCACTTCCCCTAATGAACTTGTTCTATAAGAATGGTTTCCTACGTGGAGCGAACTGCCTCAGCCATGGTAGGCACTACTGTGGTCTCTAAGGATTTCCTCTCTGAAAACACGGCACTTTTACCCGAGGAACTCTGCTTTAGTTGCAGGTGGAACACAAGCTGCATTTGTCCCACACTTTATACAAAGGGCCCTCCCCGAAGGAGTCTTCAATATGCAGGGTGTCCCACGTGCAGTGAACTGCCTCAACGAAGGCAGGCTCTCGTAAGGACTGTAAGCATTTCCACTATCAATACACGCAGTTTTGCCCGAAGAATTCTCCTTTAGTTGCAGGTGGAACACAAGCAGCTTTTCTCCCACAGTGTACCCAATGAGCCTTTGCCCGAAAGAATATCTACACTCAAGGGGTCCCGCGTGGAGTGAAATGCCTAAAGCAAGGCAGGCTCTAGTGAGGCCTCTAAGCATTTCCTCTCCGAAAACACGGCAGTTTTACCCAAGGAACTCTGCGTTAGTTGCAGGTGGAACACAGGCAGCATTACTCCCAGTGTGTAATCTTTGGGCTCTTCCACGAATGAATTTCTTTATGCAGGGATTCCCACGTGGATCGAACTGCCTCAACCGTGGCAGGCTGTAGCGAGGACTGTAAGCATATCCTATCCCCAAACACGCAGTTTTAACGGTAGAACTCTGCTTTAGTTGCAGGGGTAACACAAGCAGCTTTTCTCCCACTGTGTACTCTTTGGGCTCTTCCAAGAATGAACTTCTATATGCAGGGTTTCCGACGTGGAGCGAACTGCCTCAACCAAGGCAGGCTGTAGCGAGGACTGTAAGCATGTCCTCTACCAAATCACGCAGGTTTACCCGAAGAACTCTGCTTTAGTTGCAGGTGGAACACAAGCATCTTTTCTCCCACAGTGTACTCGATGGGCACTTCCCCTAATGATCTTGTTCTATAAGAATGGTTTCCCACGTGGAGCGAACTGCCTCAGCCATGGCAGGCACTACTGTGGTCTCTAAGGATTTCCTCTCTGAAAACACGGCACTTTTACCCGAAGAACTCTGCTTTAGTTGCAGGTGGAACACAAGCTGCATTTGTCCCACACTTTATACAAAGGGCCCTTCCCCGAATGAATCCTCAATATGCAGGGTGTCCCACGTGCAGCGAACTGCCTCAATGAAGGCAGGCTCTCGTAAGGACTGTAAGCATTTCCTCTCCCATAACACGCAGTTTTACCCGAAGAACTCTGCTTTACTTGCAGGTGGAACATAAGCAGCATTTCTCCCACTGTGTACTCTTTGGGCTCTTCCACGAATGAACTTCTTTATGCAGGGATTCCCACGAGGAGCGAACTGCCTCCACCATGGCAGGCTGTAGCGAGGACTGTAAGCATATCCTCTACCAAATCACGCAGGTTTACCCGAAGAACTCAGCTTTAGTTGCAGGGGGAACACAAGCATCTTTTCTCCCACAGTGTACTCTTTGGGCTCTTCCACGAGTGAACTTCTATATGTAGGGTTTCCGAAGTGGAGCGAACTGCCTCAACCAAGGCAGGCTGTACCGAGGACTGTAAGCATTTCCTCTTCCAAAACACGGCAGTTTTACCACAGAATTCTGCTTTAGTTGCAGGTGGAACACAAGCAGCCTTTCTCCCACTGTGTACTCTTTGGGCTCTTCCACGAGTGAACTTCTTTATGCAGGGATTCCCACGTGGAGCGAACTGCCTCAACCAAGGCAGGCTGCAGCGAATACTGTAGGCATTTCCTCTCCCAAAACACGCAGTTTTACACGAAGAACTCTGCTTCAGTTGCAGGTGGAACACAAGCAGCATTTCTCCCACTGTGTACTCTTTGGTCTCTTCACGAATGAACTTGTATATGCAGGGTTTCCCACGTGGAGTGAACTGCCTCAACCATGGCAGGCTGTAGCGAGGACTGTAAGCATATCCTCTCCCAAACCACGCAGTTTTAACGGTAGAACTCTGCTTTAGTTGCAGGGGTAAAACAAGCAGCTTTTCTCCCACTGTGTACTCTTTGGGCTCTTCCACGAATGAACTTCTATATGCAGGGTTTCCAACGTGGAGGGAACTGCCTCAACCAAGGCAGGCTGTAGCGAGGACTGTAAGCATTTCCTCTTCCAAAACACGGCAGTTTTACCACAGAA
The DNA here is from genome assembly GCF_025265405.1 of Mesoplodon densirostris. Taxonomy (NCBI): domain Eukaryota; kingdom Metazoa; phylum Chordata; class Mammalia; order Artiodactyla; family Ziphiidae; genus Mesoplodon; species Mesoplodon densirostris. The sequence continues at coordinate 86,456,278 of NC_082667.1, read as the reverse complement.
TTCTGCTTTAGTTGCAGGTGGAACACAAGCAGCATTTCTCCCACTGTGTACTCTTTGGGCTCTTCCACGAATGAACTTCTTTATGCAGGGATTCCCACGTGCAGCGAACTGCCTCAACCAAGGCAGGCTGCAGCGAATACTGTAAGCATTTCCTCTCCCAAAACACGCAGTTTTACACGAAGAACTCTGCTTTAGTTGCAGGGGGAACACCATCAGCTTTCCTCCCACAGTGTACACAATGGGCACTTCCCCTAATGAACTTGTTCTATAAGAATGGTTTCCTACGTGGAGCGAACTGCCTCAGCCATGGTAGGCACTACTGTGGTCTCTAAGGATTTCCTCTCTGAAAACACGGCACTTTTACCCGAGGAACTCTGCTTTAGTTGCAGGTGGAACACAAGCTGCATTTGTCCCACACTTTATACAAAGGGCCCTCCCCGAAGGAGTCTTCAATATGCAGGGTGTCCCACGTGCAGTGAACTGCCTCAACGAAGGCAGGCTCTCGTAAGGACTGTAAGCATTTCCACTATCAATACACGCAGTTTTGCCCGAAGAATTCTCCTTTAGTTGCAGGTGGAACACAAGCAGCTTTTCTCCCACAGTGTACCCAATGAGCCTTTGCCCGAAAGAATATCTACACTCAAGGGGTCCCGCGTGGAGTGAAATGCCTAAAGCAAGGCAGGCTCTAGTGAGGCCTCTAAGCATTTCCTCTCCGAAAACACGGCAGTTTTACCCAAGGAACTCTGCGTTAGTTGCAGGTGGAACACAAGCAGCATTACTCCCAGTGTGTAATCTTTGGGCTCTTCCACGAATGAATTTCTTTATGCAGGGATTCCCACGTGGATCGAACTGCCTCAACCGTGGCAGGCTGTAGCGAGGACTGTAAGCATATCCTATCCCAAAACACGCAGTTTTAACGGTAGAACTCTGCTTTAGTTGCAGGGGTAACACAAGCAGCTTTTCTCCCACTGTGTACTCTTTGGGCTCTTCCAAGAATGAACTTCTATATGCAGGGTTTCCGACGTGGAGCGAACTGCCTCAACCAAGGCAGGCTGTAGCGAGGACTGTAAGCATGTCCTCTACCAAATCACGCAGGTTTACCCGAAGAACTCTGCTTTAGTTGCAGGGGGAACACAAGCATCTTTTCTCCCACAGTGTACTCGATGGGCACTTCCCCTAATGATCTTGTTCTATAAGAATGGTTTCCCACGTGGAGCGAACTGCCTCAGCCATGGCAGGCACTACTGTGGTCTCTAAGGATTTCCTCTCTGAAAACACGGCACTTTTACCCGAAGAACTCTGCTTTAGTTGCAGGTGGAACACAAGCTGCATTTGTCCCACACTTTATACAAAGGGCCCTTCCCCGAATGAATCCTCAATATGCAGGGTGTCCCACGTGCAGCGAACTGCCTCAATGAAGGCAGGCTCTCGTAAGGACTGTAAGCATTTCCTCTCCCATAACACGCAGTTTTACCCGAAGAACTCTGCTTTAGTTGCAGGTGGAACATAAGCAGCATTTCTCCCACTGTGTACTCTTTGGGCTCTTCCACGAATGAACTTCTTTATGCAGGGATTCCCACGAGGAGCGAACTGCCTCCACCATGGCAGGCTGTAGCGAGGACTGTAAGCATATCCTCTACCAAATCACGCAGGTTTACCCGAAGAACTCAGCTTTAGTTGCAGGGGGAACACAAGCATCTTTTCTCCCACAGTGTACTCTTTGGGCTCTTCCACGAGTGAACTTCTATATGTAGGGTTTCCGAAGTGGAGCGAACTGCCTCAACCAAGGCAGGCTGTACCGAGGACTGTAAGCATTTCCTCTTCCAAAACACGGCAGTTTTACCACAGAATTCTGCTTTAGTTGCAGGTGGAACACAAGCAGCCTTTCTCCCACTGTGTACTCTTTGGGCTCTTCCACGAATGAACTTCTTTATGCAGGGATTCCCACGTGGAGCGAACTGCCTCAACCAAGGCAGGCTGCAGCGAATACTGTAAGCATTTCCTCTCCCAAAACACGCAGTTTTACACGAAGAACTCTGCTTCAGTTGCAGGTGGAACACAAGCAGCATTTCTCCCACTGTGTACTCTTTGGTCTCTTCACGAATGAACTTGTATATGCAGGGTTTCCAACGTGGAGGGAACTGCCTCAACCAAGGCAGGCTGTAGCGAGGACTGTAAGCATTTCTTTTTCCAAAACACGGCAGTTTTACCACAGAATTCTGCTTTAGTTGCAGGTGGAACACAAGCAGCCTTTCTCCCACTGTGTACTCTTTGGGCTCTTCCACGAATGAACTTCTTTATGCAGGGATTCCCACGTGCAGCGAACTGCCTCAACCAAGGCAGGCTGCAGCGAATACTGTAAGCATTTCCTCTCCCAAAACACGCAGTTTTACACGAAGAACTCTGCTTTAGTTGCAGGGGGAACACCATCAGCTTTCCTCCCACAGTGTACACAATGGGCACTTCCCCTAATGAACTTGTTCTATAAGAATGGTTTCCTACGTGGAGCGAACTGCCTCAGCCATGGTAGGCACTACTGTGGTCTCTAAGGATTTCCTCTCTGAAAACACGGCACTTTTACCCGAAGAACTCTGCTTTAGTTGCAGGTGGAACACAAGCTGCATTTGTCCCACACTTTATACAAAGGGCCCTTCCCCGAATGAATCCTCAATATGCAGGGTGTCCCACGTGCAGCGAACTCCCTCAATGAAGGCAGGCTCTCGTAAGGACTGTAAGCATTTCCTCTCCCATAACACGCAGTTTTACCCGAAGAACTCTGCTTTAGTTGCAGGTGGAACACAAGCAGCATTTCTCCCACAGTGTACCCAATGAGCCTTTGCCCGAAAGAATATCTACACTCAAGGGGTCCCGCGTGGAGTGAAATGCCTAAAGCAAGGCAGGCTCTAGTGAGGCCTCTAAGCATTTCCTCTCCGAAAACACGGCAGTTTTACCCAAGGAACTCTGCGTTAGTTGCAGGTGGAACACAGGCAGCATTACTCCCAGTGTGTAATCTTTGGGCTCTTCCACGAATGAATTTCTTTATGCAGGGATTCCCACGTGGATCGAACTGCCTCAACCGTGGCAGGCTGTAGCGAGGACTGTAAGCATATCCTATCCCAAACCACGCAGTTTTAACGGTAGAACTCTGCTTTAGTTGCAGGGGTAACACAAGCAGCTTTTCTCCCACTGTGTACTCTTTGGGCTCTTCCACGAATGAACTTCTATATGCAGGGTTTCCAACGTGGAGGGAACTGCCTCAACCAAGGCAGGCTGTAGCGAGGACTGTAAGCATTTCCTCTCCCAAAACACGCAGTTTTACACGAAGAACTCTGCTTCAGTTGCAGATGGAACACAAGCAGCATTTCTCCCACTGTGTACTCTTTGGTCTCTTCACCAATGAACTTGTATATGCAGGGTTTCCCACGTGGAGCGAACTGCCTCAACCATGGCAGGCTGTAGCGAGGACTGTAAGCATATCCTCTCCCAAACCACACAGTTTTAACAGTAGAACTCTGCTTTAGTTGCAGGGGTAACACAAGCAGCTTTTCTCCCACTGTGTACTCTTTGGGCTCTTCCACGAATGAACTTCTATATGCAGGGTTTCCAACGTGGAGGGAACTGCCTCAACCAAGGCAGGGTGTACCGAGGACTGTAAGCATTTCCTCTTCCAAAACACGGCAGTTTTACCACAGAATTCTGCTTTAGTTGCAGGTGGAACACAAGCAGCATTTCTCCCACTGTGTACTCTTTGGGCTCTTCCACGAATGAACTTCTTTATGCAGGGATTCCCACGTGCAGCGAACTGCCTCAACCAAGGCAGGCTGCAGCGAATACTGTAAGCATTTCCTCTCCCAAAACACGCAGTTTTACACGAAGAACTCTGCTTTAGTTGCAGGGGGAACACCATCAGCTTTCCTCCCACAGTGTACACAATGGGCACTTCCCCTAATGAACTTGTTCTATAAGAATGGTTTCCTACGTGGAGCGAACTGCCTCAGCCATGGTAGGCACTACTGTGGTCTCTAAGGATTTCCTCTCTGAAAACACGGCACTTTTACCCGAGGAACTCTGCTTTAGTTGCAGGTGGAACACAAGCTGCATTTGTCCCACACTTTATACAAAGGGCCCTCCCCGAAGGAGTCTTCAATATGCAGGGTGTCCCACGTGCAGTGAACTGCCTCAACGAAGGCAGGCTCTCGTAAGGACTGTAAGCATTTCCACTATCAATACACGCAGTTTTGCCCAAAGAATTCTCCTTTAGTTGCAGGTGGAACACAAGCAGCTTTTCTCCCACAGTGTACCCAATGAGCCTTTGCCCGAAAGAATATCTACACTCAAGGGGTCCCGCGTGGAGTGAAATGCCTAAAGCAAGGCAGGCTCTAGTGAGGCCTCTAAGCATTTCCTCTCCGAAAACACGGCAGTTTTACCCAAGGAACTCTGCGTTAGTTGCAGGTGGAACACAGGCAGCATTACTCCCAGTGTGTAATCTTTGGGCTCTTCCACGAATGAATTTCTTTATGCAGGGATTCCCACGTGGATCGAACTGCCTCAACCGTGGCAGGCTGTAGCGAGGACTGTAAGCATATCCTATCCCAAACCACGCAGTTTTAACGGTAGAACTCTGCTTTAGTTGCAGGGGTAACACAAGCAGCTTTTCTCCCACTGTGTACTCTTTGGGCTCTTCCACGAATGAACTTCTATATGCAGGGTTTCCAACGTGGAGGGAACTGCCTCAACCAAGGCAGGCTGTAGCGAGGACTGTAAGCATTTCCTCTCCCAAAACACGCAGTTTTACACGAAGAACTCTGCTTCAGTTGCAGATGGAACACAAGCAGCATTTCTCCCACTGTGTACTCTTTGGTCTCTTCACCAATGAACTTGTATATGCAGGGTTTCCCACGTGGAGCGAACTGCCTCAACCATGGCAGGCTGTAGCGAGGACTGTAAGCATATCCTCTCCCAAACCACGCAGTTTTAACAGTAGAACTCTGCTTTAGTTGCAGGGGTAACACAAGCAGCTTTTCTCCCACTGTGTACTCTTTGGGCTCTTCCACGAATGAACTTCTATATGCAGGGTTTCCAACGTGGAGGGAACTGCCTCAACCAAGGCAGGGTGTACCGAGGACTGTAAGCATTTCCTCTTCCAAAACACGGCAGTTTTACCACAGAATTCTGCTTTAGTTGCAGGTGGAACACAAGCAGCATTTCTCCCACTGTGTACTCTTTGGGCTCTTCCACGAATGAACTTCTTTATGCAGGGATTCCCACGTGCAGCGAACTGCCTCAACCAAGGCAGGCTGCAGCGAATACTGTAAGCATTTCCTCTCCCAAAACACGCAGTTTTACACGAAGAACTCTGCTTTAGTTGCAGGGGGAACACCATCAGCTTTCCTCCCACAGTGTACACAATGGGCACTTCCCCTAATGAACTTGTTCTATAAGAATGGTTTCCTACGTGGAGCGAACTGCCTCAGCCATGGTAGGCACTACTGTGGTCTCTAAGGATTTCCTCTCTGAAAACACGGCACTTTTACCCGAGGAACTCTGCTTTAGTTGCAGGTGGAACACAAGCTGCATTTGTCCCACACTTTATACAAAGGGCCCTCCCCGAAGGAGTCTTCAATATGCAGGGTGTCCCACGTGCAGTGAACTGCCTCAACGAAGGCAGGCTCTCGTAAGGACTGTAAGCATTTCCACTATCAATACACGCAGTTTTGCCCAAAGAATTCTCCTTTAGTTGCAGGTGGAACACAAGCAGCTTTTCTCCCACAGTGTACCCAATGAGCCTTTGCCCGAAAGAATATCTACACTCAAGGGGTCCCGCGTGGAGTGAAATGCCTAAAGCAAGGCAGGCTCTAGTGAGGCCTCTAAGCATTTCCTCTCCGAAAACACGGCAGTTTTACCCAAGGAACTCTGCGTTAGTTGCAGGTGGAACACAAGCAGCATTACTCCCAGTGTGTAATCTTTGGGCTCTTCCACGAATGAATTTCTTTATGCAGGGATTCCCACGTGGATCGAACTGCCTCAACCGTGGCAGGCTGTAGCGAGGACTGTAAGCATATCCTATCCCAAAACACGCAGTTTTAACGGTAGAACTCTGCTTTAGTTGCAGGGGTAACACAAGCAGCTTTTCTCCCACTGTGTACTCTTTGGGCTCTTCCAAGAATGAACTTCTATATGCAGGGTTTCCGACGTGGAGCGAACTGCCTCAACCAAGGCAGGCTGTAGCGAGGACTGTAAGCATGTCCTCTACCAAATCACGCAGGTTTACCCGAAGAACTCTGCTTTAGTTGCAGGGGGAACACAAGCATCTTTTCTCCCACAGTGTACTCGATGGGCACTTCCCCTAATGATCTTGTTCTATAAGAATGGTTTCCCACGTGGAGCGAACTGCCTCAGCCATGGCAGGCACTACTGTGGTCTCTAAGGATTTCCTCTCTGAAAACACGGCACTTTTACCCGAAGAACTCTGCTTTAGTTGCAGGTGGAACACAAGCTGCATTTGTCCCACACTTTATACAAAGGGCCCTTCCCCGAATGAATCCTCAATATGCAGGGTGTCCCACGTGCAGCGAACTGCCTCAATGAAGGCAGGCTCTCGTAAGGACTGTAAGCATTTCCTCTCCCATAACACGCAGTTTTACCCGAAGAACTCTGCTTTAGTTGCAGGTGGAACATAAGCAGCATTTCTCCCACTGTGTACTCTTTGGGCTCTTCCACGAATGAACTTCTTTATGCAGGGATTCCCACGAGGAGCGAACTGCCTCCACCATGGCAGGCTGTAGCGAGGACTGTAAGCATATCCTCTACCAAATCACGCAGGTTTACCCGAAGAACTCAGCTTTAGTTGCAGGGGGAACACAAGCATCTTTTCTCCCACAGTGTACTCTTTGGGCTCTTCCACGAGTGAACTTCTATATGTAGGGTTTCCGAAGTGGAGCGAACTGCCTCAACCAAGGCAGGCTGTACCGAGGACTGTAAGCATTTCCTCTTCCAAAACACGGCAGTTTTACCACAGAATTCTGCTTTAGTTGCAGGTGGAACACAAGCAGCCTTTCTCCCACTGTGTACTCTTTGGGCTCTTCCACGAATGAACTTCTTTATGCAGGGATTCCCACGTGGAGCGAACTGCCTCAACCAAGGCAGGCTGCAGCGAATACTGTAAGCATTTCCTCTCCCAAAACACGCAGTTTTACACGAAGAACTCTGCTTCAGTTGCAGGTGGAACACAAGCAGCATTTCTCCCACTGTGTACTCTTTGGTCTCTTCACGAATGAACTTGTATATGCAGGGTTTCCAACGTGGAGGGAACTGCCTCAACCAAGGCAGGCTGTAGCGAGGACTGTAAGCATTTCTTTTTCCAAAACACGGCAGTTTTACCACAGAATTCTGCTTTAGTTGCAGGTGGAACACAAGCAGCCTTTCTCCCACTGTGTACTCTTTGGGCTCTTCCACGAATGAACTTCTTTATGCAGGGATTCCCACGTGCAGCGAACTGCCTCAACCAAGGCAGGCTGCAGCGAATACTGTAAGCATTTCCTCTCCCAAAACACGCAGTTTTACACGAAGAACTCTGCTTTAGTTGCAGGGGGAACACCATCAGCTTTCCTCCCACAGTGTACACAATGGGCACTTCCCCTAATGAACTTGTTCTATAAGAATGGTTTCCTACGTGGAGCGAACTGCCTCAGCCATGGTAGGCACTACTGTGGTCTCTAAGGATTTCCTCTCTGAAAACACGGCACTTTTACCCGAAGAACTCTGCTTTAGTTGCAGGTGGAACACAAGCTGCATTTGTCCCACACTTTATACAAAGGGCCCTTCCCCGAATGAATCCTCAATATGCAGGGTGTCCCACGTGCAGCGAACTCCCTCAATGAAGGCAGGCTCTCGTAAGGACTGTAAGCATTTCCTCTCCCATAACACGCAGTTTTACCCGAAGAACTCTGCTTTAGTTGCAGGTGGAACACAAGCAGCATTTCTCCCACAGTGTACCCAATGAGCCTTTGCCCGAAAGAATATCTACACTCAAGGGGTCCCGCGTGGAGTGAAATGCCTAAAGCAAGGCAGGCTCTAGTGAGGCCTCTAAGCATTTCCTCTCCGAAAACACGGCAGTTTTACCCAAGGAACTCTGCGTTAGTTGCAGGTGGAACACAGGCAGCATTACTCCCAGTGTGTAATCTTTGGGCTCTTCCACGAATGAATTTCTTTATGCAGGGATTCCCACGTGGATCGAACTGCCTCAACCGTGGCAGGCTGTAGCGAGGACTGTAAGCATATCCTATCCCAAACCACGCAGTTTTAACGGTAGAACTCTGCTTTAGTTGCAGGGGTAACACAAGCAGCTTTTCTCCCACTGTGTACTCTTTGGGCTCTTCCACGAATGAACTTCTATATGCAGGGTTTCCAACGTGGAGGGAACTGCCTCAACCAAGGCAGGCTGTAGCGAGGACTGTAAGCATTTCCTCTCCCAAAACACGCAGTTTTACACGAAGAACTCTGCTTCAGTTGCAGATGGAACACAAGCAGCATTTCTCCCACTGTGTACTCTTTGGTCTCTTCACCAATGAACTTGTATATGCAGGGTTTCCCACGTGGAGCGAACTGCCTCAACCATGGCAGGCTGTAGCGAGGACTGTAAGCATATCCTCTCCCAAACCACACAGTTTTAACAGTAGAACTCTGCTTTAGTTGCAGGGGTAACACAAGCAGCTTTTCTCCCACTGTGTACTCTTTGGGCTCTTCCACGAATGAACTTCTATATGCAGGGTTTCCAACGTGGAGGGAACTGCCTCAACCAAGGCAGGGTGTACCGAGGACTGTAAGCATTTCCTCTTCCAAAACACGGCAGTTTTACCACAGAATTCTGCTTTAGTTGCAGGTGGAACACAAGCAGCATTTCTCCCACTGTGTACTCTTTGGGCTCTTCCACGAATGAACTTCTTTATGCAGGGATTCCCACGTGCAGCGAACTGCCTCAACCAAGGCAGGCTGCAGCGAATACTGTAAGCATTTCCTCTCCCAAAACACGCAGTTTTACACGAAGAACTCTGCTTTAGTTGCAGGGGGAACACCATCAGCTTTCCTCCCACAGTGTACACAATGGGCACTTCCCCTAATGAACTTGTTCTATAAGAATGGTTTCCTACGTGGAGCGAACTGCCTCAGCCATGGTAGGCACTACTGTGGTCTCTAAGGATTTCCTCTCTGAAAACACGGCACTTTTACCCGAGGAACTCTGCTTTAGTTGCAGGTGGAACACAAGCTGCATTTGTCCCACACTTTATACAAAGGGCCCTCCCCGAAGGAGTCTTCAATATGCAGGGTGTCCCACGTGCAGTGAACTGCCTCAACGAAGGCAGGCTCTCGTAAGGACTGTAAGCATTTCCACTATCAATACACGCAGTTTTGCCCAAAGAATTCTCCTTTAGTTGCAGGTGGAACACAAGCAGCTTTTCTCCCACAGTGTACCCAATGAGCCTTTGCCCGAAAGAATATCTACACTCAAGGGGTCCCGCGTGGAGTGAAATGCCTAAAGCAAGGCAGGCTCTAGTGAGGCCTCTAAGCATTTCCTCTCCGAAAACACGGCAGTTTTACCCAAGGAACTCTGCGTTAGTTGCAGGTGGAACACAGGCAGCATTACTCCCAGTGTGTAATCTTTGGGCTCTTCCACGAATGAATTTCTTTATGCAGGGATTCCCACGTGGATCGAACTGCCTCAACCGTGGCAGGCTGTAGCGAGGACTGTAAGCATATCCTATCCCAAACCACGCAGTTTTAACGGTAGAACTCTGCTTTAGTTGCAGGGGTAACACAAGCAGCTTTTCTCCCACTGTGTACTCTTTGGGCTCTTCCACGAATGAACTTCTATATGCAGGGTTTCCAACGTGGAGGGAACTGCCTCAACCAAGGCAGGCTGTAGCGAGGACTGTAAGCATTTCCTCTCCCAAAACACGCAGTTTTACACGAAGAACTCTGCTTCAGTTGCAGATGGAACACAAGCAGCATTTCTCCCACTGTGTACTCTTTGGTCTCTTCACCAATGAACTTGTATATGCAGGGTTTCCCACGTGGAGCGAACTGCCTCAACCATGGCAGGCTGTAGCGAGGACTGTAAGCATATCCTCTCCCAAACCACGCAGTTTTAACAGTAGAACTCTGCTTTAGTTGCAGGGGTAACACAAGCAGCTTTTCTCCCACTGTGTACTCTTTGGGCTCTTCCACGAATGAACTTCTATATGCAGGGTTTCCAACGTGGAGGGAACTGCCTCAACCAAGGCAGGGTGTACCGAGGACTGTAAGCATTTCCTCTTCCAAAACACGGCAGTTTTACCACAGAATTCTGCTTTAGTTGCAGGTGGAACACAAGCAGCATTTCTCCCACTGTGTACTCTTTGGGCTCTTCCACGAATGAACTTCTTTATGCAGGGATTCCCACGTGCAGCGAACTGCCTCAACCAAGGCAGGCTGCAGCGAATACTGTAAGCATTTCCTCTCCCAAAACACGCAGTTTTACACGAAGAACTCTGCTTTAGTTGCAGGGGGAACACCATCAGCTTTCCTCCCACAGTGTACACAATGGGCACTTCCCCTAATGAACTTGTTCTATAAGAATGGTTTCCTACGTGGAGCGAACTGCCTCAGCCATGGTAGGCACTACTGTGGTCTCTAAGGATTTCCTCTCTGAAAACACGGCACTTTTACCCGAGGAACTCTGCTTTAGTTGCAGGTGGAACACAAGCTGCATTTGTCCCACACTTTATACAAAGGGCCCTCCCCGAAGGAGTCTTCAATATGCAGGGTGTCCCACGTGCAGTGAACTGCCTCAACGAAGGCAGGCTCTCGTAAGGACTGTAAGCATTTCCACTATCAATACACGCAGTTTTGCCCAAAGAATTCTCCTTTAGTTGCAGGTGGAACACAAGCAGCTTTTCTCCCACAGTGTACCCAATGAGCCTTTGCCCGAAAGAATATCTACACTCAAGGGGTCCCGCGTGGAGTGAAATGCCTAAAGCAAGGCAGGCTCTAGTGAGGCCTCTAAGCATTTCCTCTCCAAAAACACGGCAGTTTTACCCAAGGAACTCTGCGTTAGTTGCAGGTGGAACACAAGCAGCATTACTCCCAGTGTGTAATCTTTGGGCTCTTCCACGAATGAATTTCTTTATGCAGGGATTCCCACGTGGATCGAACTGCCTCAACCGTGGCAGGCTGTAGCGAGGACTGTAAGCATATCCTATCCCAAAACACGCAGTTTTAACGGTAGAACTCTGCTTTAGTTGCAGGGGTAACACAAGCAGCTTTTCTCCCACTGTGTACTCTTTGGGCTCTTCCAAGAATGAACTTCTATATGCAGGGTTTCCGACGTGGAGCGAACTGCCTCAACCAAGGCAGGCTGTAGCGAGTACTCTAAGCATGTCCTCTACCAAATCACGCAGGTTTACCCGAAGAACTCTGCTTTAGTTGCAGGGGGAACACAAGCATCTTTTCTCCCACAGTGTACTCGATGGGCACTTCCCCTAATGAATTTGTTCTATAAGAATGGTTTCCCACGTGGAGCGAACTGTCTGAGCCATGGCAGGCATTACTGTGGTCTCTAAGGATTTCCTCTCTGAAAACACGGCACTTTTACCCGAAGAACTCTGCTTTAGTTGCAGGTGGAACACAAGCTGCATTTGTCCCACACTTTATACAAAGGGCCCTTCCCCGAATGAATCCTCAATATGCAGGGTGTCCCACGTGCAGCGAACTGCCTCAATGAAGGCAGGCTCTCGTAAGGACTGTAAGCATTTCCTTTCCCATAACATGCAGTTTTACCCGAAGAACTCTGCTTTAGTTGCACGTGCAACATAAGCAGCATTTCTCCCACTGTGTACTCTTTGGGCTCTTCCACGAATGAACTTCTTTATGCAGGGATTCCCACGAGGAGCGAACTGCCTCCACCATGGCAGGCTGTAGCGAGGACTGTAAGCATATCCTCTACCAAATCACGCAGGTTTACCCGAAGAACTCACCTTTAGTTGCAGGGGGAACACAAGCATCTTTTCTCCCACAGTGTACTCTTTGGGCTCTTCCACGAGTGAACTTCTATATGTAGGGTTTCCGAAGTGGAGCGAACTGCCTCAACCAAGGCAGGCTGTACCGAGGACTGTAAGCATTTCCTCTTCCAAAACACGGCAGTTTTACCACAGAATTCTGCTTTAGTTGCAGGTGGAACACAAGCAGCCTTTCTCCCACTGTGTACTCTTTGGGCTCTTCCACGAGTGAACTTCTTTATGCAGGGATTCCCACGTGGAGCGAACTGCCTCAACCAAGGCAGGCTGCAGCGAATACTGTAGGCATTTCCTCTCCCAAAACACGCAGTTTTACACGAAGAACTCTGCTTCAGTTGCAGGTGGAACACAAGCAGCATTTCTCCCACTGTGTACTCTTTGGTCTCTTCACGAATGAACTTGTATATGCAGGGTTTCCCACGTGGAGTGAACTGCCTCAACCATGGCAGGCTGTAGCGAGGACTGTAAGCATATCCTCTCCCAAACCACGCAGTTTTAACGGTAGAACTCTGCTTTAGTTGCAGGGGTAAAACAAGCAGCTTTTCTCCCACTGTGTACTCTTTGGGCTCTTCCACGAATGAACTTCTATATGCAGGGTTTCCAACGTGGAGGGAACTGCCTCAACCAAGGCAGGCTGTAGCGAGGACTGTAAGCATTTCCTCTTCCAAAACACGGCAGTTTTACCACAGAATTCTGCTTTAGTTGCAGGTGGAACACAAGCAGCATTTCTCCCACTGTGTACTCTTTGGGCTCTTCCACGAATGAACTTCTTTATGCAGGGATTCCCACGTGCAGCGAACTGCCTCAACCAAGGCAGGCTGCAGCGAATACTGTAAGCATTTCCTCTCCCAAAACACGCAGTTTTACACGAAGAACTCTGCTTTAGTTGCAGGGGGAACACCATCAGCTTTCCTCCCACAGTGTACACAATGGGCACTTCCCCTAATGAACTTGTTCTATAAGAATGGTTTCCTACGTGGAGCGAACTGCCTCAGCCATGGTAGGCACTACTGTGGTCTCTAAGGATTTCCTCTCTGAAAACACGGCACTTTTACCCGAGGAACTCTGCTTTAGTTGCAGGTGGAACACAAGCTGCATTTGTCCCACACTTTATACAAAGGGCCCTCCCCGAAGGAGTCTTCAATATGCAGGGTGTCCCACGTGCAGTGAACTGCCTCAACGAAGGCAGGCTCTCGTAAGGACTGTAAGCATTTCCACTATCAATACACGCAGTTTTGCCCGAAGAATTCTCCTTTAGTTGCAGGTGGAACACAAGCAGCTTTTCTCCCACAGTGTACCCAATGAGCCTTTGCCCGAAAGAATATCTACACTCAAGGGGTCCCGCGTGGAGTGAAATGCCTAAAGCAAGGCAGGCTCTAGTGAGGCCTCTAAGCATTTCCTCTCCGAAAACACGGCAGTTTTACCCAAGGAACTCTGCGTTAGTTGCAGGTGGAACACAAGCAGCATTACTCCCAGTGTGTAATCTTTGGGCTCTTCCACGAATGAATTTCTTTATGCAGGGATTCCCACGTGGATCGAACTGCCTCAACCGTGGCAGGCTGTAGCGAGGACTGTAAGCATATCCTATCCCAAAACACGCAGTTTTAACGGTAGAACTCTGCTTTAGTTGCAGGGGTAACACAAGCAGCTTTTCTCCCACTGTGTACTCTTTGGGCTCTTCCAAGAATGAACTTCTATATGCAGGGTTTCCGACGTGGAGCGAACTGCCTCAACCAAGGCAGGCTGTAGCGAGGACTGTAAGCATGTCCTCTACCAAATCACGCAGGTTTACCCGAAGAACTCTGCTTTAGTTGCAGGGGGAACACAAGCATCTTTTCTCCCACAGTGTACTCGATGGGCACTTCCCCTAATGATCTTGTTCTATAAGAATGGTTTCCCACGTGGAGCGAACTGCCTGAGCCATGGCAGGCACTACTGTGGTCTCTAAGGATTTCCTCTCTGAAAACACGGCACTTTTACCCGAAGAACTCTGCTTTAGTTGCAGGTGGAACACAAGCTGCATTTGTCCCACACTTTATACAAAGGGCCCTTCCCCGAATGAATCCTCAATATGCAGGGTGTCCCACGTGCAGCGAACTGCCTCAATGAAGGCAGGCTCTCGTAAGGACTGTAAGCATTTCCTCTCCCATAACACGCAGTTTTACCCGAAGAACTCTGCTTTAGTTGCAGGTGGAACATAAGCAGCATTTCTCCCACTGTGTACTCTTTGGGCTCTTCCACGAATGAACTTCTTTATGCAGGGATTCCCACGAGGAGCGAACTGCCTCCACCATGGCAGGCTGTAGCGAGGACTGTAAGCATATCCTCTACCAAATCACGCAGGTTTACCCGAAGAACTCAGCTTTAGTTGCAGGGGGAACACAAGCATCTTTTCTCCCACAGTGTACTCTTTGGGCTCTTCCACGAGTGAACTTCTATATGTAGGGTTTCCGAAGTGGAGCGAACTGCCTCAACCAAGGCAGGCTGTACCGAGGACTGTAAGCATTTCCTCTTCCAAAACACGGCAGTTTTACCACAGAATTCTGCTTTAGTTGCAGGTGGAACACAAGCAGCCTTTCTCCCACTGTGTACTCTTTGGGCTCTTCCACGAATGAACTTCTTTATGCAGGGATTCCCACGTGGAGCGAACTGCCTCAACCAAGGCAGGCTGCAGCGAATACTGTAAGCATTTCCTCTCCCAAAACACGCAGTTTTACACGAAGAACTCTGCTTCAGTTGCAGGTGGAACACAAGCAGCATTTCTCCCACTGTGTACTCTTTGGTCTCTTCACGAATGAACTTGTATATGCAGGGTTTCCAACGTGGAGGGAACTGCCTCAACCAAGGCAGGCTGTAGCGAGGACTGTAAGCATTTCTTTTTCCAAAACACGGCAGTTTTACCACAGAATTCTGCTTTAGTTGCAGGTGGAACACAAGCAGCCTTTCTCCCACTGTGTACTCTTTGGGCTCTTCCACGAATGAACTTCTTTATGCAGGGATTCCCACGTGCAGCGAACTGCCTCAACCAAGGCAGGCTGCAGCGAATACTGTAAGCATTTCCTCTCCCAAAACACGCAGTTTTACACGAAGAACTCTGCTTTAGTTGCAGGGGGAACACCATCAGCTTTCCTCCCACAGTGTACACAATGGGCACTTCCCCTAATGAACTTGTTCTATAAGAATGGTTTCCTACGTGGAGCGAACTGCCTCAGCCATGGTAGGCACTACTGTGGTCTCTAAGGATTTCCTCTCTGAAAACACGGCACTTTTACCCGAGGAACTCTGCTTTAGTTGCAGGTGGAACACAAGCTGCATTTGTCCCACACTTTATACAAAGGGCCCTCCCCGAAGGAGTCTTCAATATGCAGGGTGTCCCACGTGCAGTGAACTGCCTCAACGAAGGCAGGATCTCGTAAGGACTGTAAGCATTTCCACTATCAATACACGCAGTTTTGCCCGAAGAATTCTCCTTTAGTTGCAGGTGGAACACAAGCAGCTTTTCTCCCACAGTGTACCCAATGAGCCTTTGCCCGAAAGAATATCTACACTCAAGGGGTCCCGCGTGGAGTGAAATGCCTAAAGCAAGGCAGGCTCTAGTGAGGCCTCTAAGCATTTCCTCTCCGAAAACACGGCAGTTTTACCCAAGGAACTCTGCGTTAGTTGCAGGTGGAACACAGGCAGCATTACTCCCAGTGTGTAATCTTTGGGCTCTTCCACGAATGAATTTCTTTATGCAGGGATTCCCACGTGGATCGAACTGCCTCAACCGTGGCAGGCTGTAGCGAGGACTGTAAGCATATCCTATCCCAAAACACGCAGTTTTAACGGTAGAACTCTGCTTTAGTTGCAGGGGTAACACAAGCAGCTTTTCTCCCACTGTGTACTCTTTGGGCTCTTCCAAGAATGAACTTCTATATGCAGGGTTTCCGACGTGGAGCGAACTGCCTCAACCAAGGCAGGCTGTAGCGAGGACTGTAAGCATGTCCTCTACCAAATCACGCAGGTTTACCCGAAGAACTCTGCTTTAGTTGCAGGGGGAACACAAGCATCTTTTCTCCCACTGTGTACTCGATGGGCACTTCCCCTAATGAACTTGTTCTATAAGAATGGTTTCCCACGTGGAGCGAACTGCCTGAGCCATGGCAGGCACTACTGTGGTCTCTAAGGATTTCCTCTCTGAAAACACGGCACTTTTACCCGAAGAACTCTGCTTTAGTTGCAGGTGGAACACAAGCTGCATTTGTCCCACACTTTATACAAAGGGCCCTTCCCCGAATGAATCCTCAATATGCAGGGTGTCCCACGTGCAGCGAACTCCCTCAATGAAGGCAGGCTCTCGTAAGGACTGTAAGCATTTCCTCTCCCATAACACGCAGTTTTACCCGAAGAACTCTGCTTTAGTTGCAGGTGGAACACAAGCAGCATTTCTCCCACAGTGTACCCAATGAGCCTTTGCCCGAAAGAATATCTACACTCAAGGGGTCCCGCGTGGAGTGAAATGCCTAAAGCAAGGCAGGCTCTAGTGAGGCCTCTAAGCATTTCCTCTCCGAAAACACGGCAGTTTTACCCAAGGAACTCTGCGTTAGTTGCAGGTGGAACACAGGCAGCATTACTCCCAGTGTGTAATCTTTGGGCTCTTCCACGAATGAATTTCTTTATGCAGGGATTCCCACGTGGATCGAACTGCCTCAACCGTGGCAGGCTGTAGCGAGGACTGTAAGCATATCCTATCCCAAACCACGCAGTTTTAACGGTAGAACTCTGCTTTAGTTGCAGGGGTAACACAAGCAGCTTTTCTCCCACTGTGTACTCTTTGGGCTCTTCCACGAATGAACTTCTATATGCAGGGTTTCCAACGTGGAGGGAACTGCCTCAACCAAGGCAGGCTGTAGCGAGGACTGTAAGCATTTCCTCTCCCAAAACACGCAGTTTTACACGAAGAACTCTGCTTCAGTTGCAGATGGAACACAAGCAGCATTTCTCCCACTGTGTACTCTTTGGTCTCTTCACCAATGAACTTGTATATGCAGGGTTTCCCACGTGGAGCGAACTGCCTCAACCATGGCAGGCTGTAGCGAGGACTGTAAGCATATCCTCTCCCAAACCACGCAGTTTTAACAGTAGAACTCTGCTTTAGTTGCAGGGGTAACACAAGCAGCTTTTCTCCCACTGTGTACTCTTTGGGCTCTTCCACGAATGAACTTCTATATGCAGGGTTTCCAACGTGGAGGGAACTGCCTCAACCAAGGCAGGGTGTACCGAGGACTGTAAGCATTTCCTCTTCCAAAACACGGCAGTTTTACCACAGAATTCTGCTTTAGTTGCAGGTGGAACACAAGCAGCATTTCTCCCACTGTGTACTCTTTGGGCTCTTCCACGAATGAACTTCTTTATGCAGGGATTCCCACGTGCAGCGAACTGCCTCAACCAAGGCAGGCTGCAGCGAATACTGTAAGCATTTCCTCTCCCAAAACACGCAGTTTTACACGAAGAACTCTGCTTTAGTTGCAGGGGGAACACCATCAGCTTTCCTCCCACAGTGTACACAATGGGCACTTCCCCTAATGAACTTGTTCTATAAGAATGGTTTCCTACGTGGAGCGAACTGCCTCAGCCATGGTAGGCACTACTGTGGTCTCTAAGGATTTCCTCTCTGAAAACACGGCACTTTTACCCGAGGAACTCTGCTTTAGTTGCAGGTGGAACACAAGCTGCATTTGTCCCACACTTTATACAAAGGGCCCTCCCCGAAGGAGTCTTCAATATGCAGGGTGTCCCACGTGCAGTGAACTGCCTCAACGAAGGCAGGCTCTCGTAAGGACTGTAAGCATTTCCACTATCAATACACGCAGTTTTGCCCAAAGAATTCTCCTTTAGTTGCAGGTGGAACACAAGCAGCTTTTCTCCCACAGTGTACCCAATGAGCCTTTGCCCGAAAGAATATCTACACTCAAGGGGTCCCGCGTGGAGTGAAATGCCTAAAGCAAGGCAGGCTCTAGTGAGGCCTCTAAGCATTTCCTCTCCAAAAACACGGCAGTTTTACCCAAGGAACTCTGCGTTAGTTGCAGGTGGAACACAAGCAGCATTACTCCCAGTGTGTAATCTTTGGGCTCTTCCACGAATGAATTTCTTTATGCAGGGATTCCCACGTGGATCGAACTGCCTCAACCGTGGCAGGCTGTAGCGAGGACTGTAAGCATATCCTATCCCAAAACACGCAGTTTTAACGGTAGAACTCTGCTTTAGTTGCAGGGGTAACACAAGCAGCTTTTCTCCCACTGTGTACTCTTTGGGCTCTTCCAAGAATGAACTTCTATATGCAGGGTTTCCGACGTGGAGCGAACTGCCTCAACCAAGGCAGGCTGTAGCGAGGACTGTAAGCATGTCCTCTACCAAATCACGCAGGTTTACCCGAAGAACTCTGCTTTAGTTGCAGGGGGAACACAAGCATCTTTTCTCCCACAGTGTACTCGATGGGCACTTCCCCTAATGAATTTGTTCTATAAGAATGGTTTCCCACGTGGAGCGAACTGTCTGAGCCATGGCAGGCATTACTGTGGTCTCTAAGGATTTCCTCTCTGAAAACACGGCACTTTTACCCGAAGAACTCTGCTTTAGTTGCAGGTGGAACACAAGCTGCATTTGTCCCACACTTTATACAAAGGGCCCTTCCCCGAATGAATCCTCAATATGCAGGGTGTCCCACGTGCAGCGAACTGCCTCAATGAAGGCAGGCTCTCGTAAGGACTGTAAGCATTTCCTTTCCCATAACATGCAGTTTTACCCGAAGAACTCTGCTTTAGTTGCACGTGCAACATAAGCAGCATTTCTCCCACTGTGTACTCTTTGGGCTCTTCCACGAATGAACTTCTTTATGCAGGGATTCCCACGAGGAGCGAACTGCCTCCACCATGGCAGGCTGTAGCGAGGACTGTAAGCATATCCTCTACCAAATCACGCAGGTTTACCCGAAGAACTCAGCTTTAGTTGCAGGGGGAACACAAGCATCTTTTCTCCCACAGTGTACTCTTTGGGCTCTTCCACGAGTGAACTTCTATATGTAGGGTTTCCGAAGTGGAGCGAACTGCCTCAACCAAGGCAGGCTGTACCGAGGACTGTAAGCATTTCCTCTTCCAAAACACGGCAGTTTTACCACAGAATTCTGCTTTAGTTGCAGGTGGAACACAAGCAGCCTTTCTCCCACTGTGTACTCTTTGGGCTCTTCCACGAGTGAACTTCTTTATGCAGGGATTCCCACGTGGAGCGAACTGCCTCAACCAAGGCAGGCTGCAGCGAATACTGTAGGCATTTCCTCTCCCAAAACACGCAGTTTTACACGAAGAACTCTGCTTCAGTTGCAGGTGGAACACAAGCAGCATTTCTCCCACTGTGTACTCTTTGGTCTCTTCACGAATGAACTTGTATATGCAGGGTTTCCCACGTGGAGTGAACTGCCTCAACCATGGCAGGCTGTAGCGAGGACTGTAAGCATATCCTCTCCCAAACCACGCAGTTTTAACGGTAGAACTCTGCTTTAGTTGCAGGGGTAAAACAAGCAGCTTTTCTCCCACTGTGTACTCTTTGGGCTCTTCCACGAATGAACTTCTATATGCAGGGTTTCCAACGTGGAGGGAACTGCCTCAACCAAGGCAGGCTGTAGCGAGGACTGTAAGCATTTCCTCTTCCAAAACACGGCAGTTTTACCACAGAATTCTGCTTTAGTTGCAGGTGGAACACAAGCAGCATTTCTCCCACTGTGTACTCTTTGGGCTCTTCCACGAATGAACTTCTTTATGCAGGGATTCCCACGTGCAGCGAACTGCCTCAACCAAGGCAGGCTGCAGCGAATACTGTAAGCATTTCCTCTCCCAAAACACGCAGTTTTACACGAAGAACTCTGCTTTAGTTGCAGGGGGAACACCATCAGCTTTCCTCCCACAGTGTACACAATGGGCACTTCCCCTAATGAACTTGTTCTATAAGAATGGTTTCCTACGTGGAGCGAACTGCCTCAGCCATGGTAGGCACTACTGTGGTCTCTAAGGATTTCCTCTCTGAAAACACGGCACTTTTACCCGAGGAACTCTGCTTTAGTTGCAGGTGGAACACAAGCTGCATTTGTCCCACACTTTATACAAAGGGCCCTCCCCGAAGGAGTCTTCAATATGCAGGGTGTCCCACGTGCAGTGAACTGCCTCAACGAAGGCAGGCTCTCGTAAGGACTGTAAGCATTTCCACTATCAATACACGCAGTTTTGCCCGAAGAATTCTCCTTTAGTTGCAGGTGGAACACAAGCAGCTTTTCTCCCACAGTGTACCCAATGAGCCTTTGCCCGAAAGAATATCTACACTCAAGGGGTCCCGCGTGGAGTGAAATGCCTAAAGCAAGGCAGGCTCTAGTGAGGCCTCTAAGCATTTCCTCTCCGAAAACACGGCAGTTTTACCCAAGGAACTCTGCGTTAGTTGCAGGTGGAACACAAGCAGCATTACTCCCAGTGTGTAATCTTTGGGCTCTTCCACGAATGAATTTCTTTATGCAGGGATTCCCACGTGGATCGAACTGCCTCAACCGTGGCAGGCTGTAGCGAGGACTGTAAGCATATCCTATCCCAAAACACGCAGTTTTAACGGTAGAACTCTGCTTTAGTTGCAGGGGTAACACAAGCAGCTTTTCTCCCACTGTGTACTCTTTGGGCTCTTCCAAGAATGAACTTCTATATGCAGGGTTTCCGACGTGGAGCGAACTGCCTCAACCAAGGCAGGCTGTAGCGAGGACTGTAAGCATGTCCTCTACCAAATCACGCAGGTTTACCCGAAGAACTCTGCTTTAGTTGCAGGGGGAACACAAGCATCTTTTCTCCCACAGTGTACTCGATGGGCACTTCCCCTAATGATCTTGTTCTATAAGAATGGTTTCCCACGTGGAGCGAACTGCCTGAGCCATGGCAGGCACTACTGTGGTCTCTAAGGATTTCCTCTCTGAAAACACGGCACTTTTACCCGAAGAACTCTGCTTTAGTTGCAGGTGGAACACAAGCTGCATTTGTCCCACACTTTATACAAAGGGCCCTTCCCCGAATGAATCCTCAATATGCAGGGTGTCCCACGTGCAGCGAACTGCCTCAATGAAGGCAGGCTCTCGTAAGGACTGTAAGCATTTCCTCTCCCATAACACGCAGTTTTACCCGAAGAACTCTGCTTTAGTTGCAGGTGGAACATAAGCAGCATTTCTCCCACTGTGTACTCTTTGGGCTCTTCCACGAATGAACTTCTTTATGCAGGGATTCCCACGAGGAGCGAACTGCCTCCACCATGGCAGGCTGTAGCGAGGACTGTAAGCATATCCTCTACCAAATCACGCAGGTTTACCCGAAGAACTCAGCTTTAGTTGCAGGGGGAACACAAGCATCTTTTCTCCCACAGTGTACTCTTTGGGCTCTTCCACGAGTGAACTTCTATATGTAGGGTTTCCGAAGTGGAGCGAACTGCCTCAACCAAGGCAGGCTGTACCGAGGACTGTAAGCATTTCCTCTTCCAAAACACGGCAGTTTTACCACAGAATTCTGCTTTAGTTGCAGGTGGAACACAAGCAGCCTTTCTCCCACTGTGTACTCTTTGGGCTCTTCCACGAATGAACTTCTTTATGCAGGGATTCCCACGTGGAGCGAACTGCCTCAACCAAGGCAGGCTGCAGCGAATACTGTAAGCATTTCCTCTCCCAAAACACGCAGTTTTACACGAAGAACTCTGCTTCAGTTGCAGGTGGAACACAAGCAGCATTTCTCCCACTGTGTACTCTTTGGTCTCTTCACGAATGAACTTGTATATGCAGGGTTTCCAACGTGGAGGGAACTGCCTCAACCAAGGCAGGCTGTAGCGAGGACTGTAAGCATTTCTTTTTCCAAAACACGGCAGTTTTACCACAGAATTCTGCTTTAGTTGCAGGTGGAACACAAGCAGCCTTTCTCCCACTGTGTACTCTTTGGGCTCTTCCACGAATGAACTTCTTTATGCAGGGATTCCCACGTGCAGCGAACTGCCTCAACCAAGGCAGGCTGCAGCGAATACTGTAAGCATTTCCTCTCCCAAAACACGCAGTTTTACACGAAGAACTCTGCTTTAGTTGCAGGGGGAACACCATCAGCTTTCCTCCCACAGTGTACACAATGGGCACTTCCCCTAATGAACTTGTTCTATAAGAATGGTTTCCTACGTGGAGCGAACTGCCTCAGCCATGGTAGGCACTACTGTGGTCTCTAAGGATTTCCTCTCTGAAAACACGGCACTTTTACCCGAGGAACTCTGCTTTAGTTGCAGGTGGAACACAAGCTGCATTTGTCCCACACTTTATACAAAGGGCCCTCCCCGAAGGAGTCTTCAATATGCAGGGTGTCCCACGTGCAGTGAACTGCCTCAACGAAGGCAGGATCTCGTAAGGACTGTAAGCATTTCCACTATCAATACACGCAGTTTTGCCCGAAGAATTCTCCTTTAGTTGCAGGTGGAACACAAGCAGCTTTTCTCCCACAGTGTACCAAATGAGCCTTTGCCCGAAAGAATATCTACACTCAAGGGGTCCCGCGTGGAGTGAAATGCCTAAAGCAAGGCAGGCTCTAGTGAGGCCTCTAAGCATTTCCTCTCCGAAAACACGGCAGTTTTACCCAAGGAACTCTGCGTTAGTTGCAGGTGGAACACAGGCAGCATTACTCCCAGTGTGTAATCTTTGGGCTCTTCCACGAATGAATTTCTTTATGCAGGGATTCCCACGTGGATCGAACTGCCTCAACCGTGGCAGGCTGTAGCGAGGACTGTAAGCATATCCTATCCCAAAACACGCAGTTTTAACGGTAGAACTCTGCTTTAGTTGCAGGGTAACACAAGCAGCTTTTCTCCCACTGTGTACTCTTTGGGCTCTTCCAAGAATGAACTTCTATATGCAGGGTTTCCGACGTGGAGCGAACTGCCTCAACCAAGGCAGGCTGTAGCGAGGACTGTAAGCATGTCCTCTACCAAATCACGCAGGTTTACCCGAAGAACTCTGCTTTAGTTGCAGGGGGAACACAAGCATCTTTTCTCCCACTGTGTACTCGATGGGCACTTCCCCTAATGAACTTGTTCTATAAGAATGGTTTCCCACGTGGAGCGAACTGCCTGAGCCATGGCAGGCACTACTGTGGTCTCTAAGGATTTCCTCTCTGAAAACACGGCACTTTTACCCGAAGAACTCTGCTTTAGTTGCAGGTGGAACACAAGCTGCATTTGTCCCACACTTTATACAAAGGGCCCTTCCCCGAATGAATCCTCAATATGCAGGGTGTCCCACGTGCAGCGAACTCCCTCAATGAAGGCAGGCTCTCGTAAGGACTGTAAGCATTTCCTCTCCCATAACACGCAGTTTTACCCGAAGAACTCTGCTTTAGTTGCAGGTGGAACACAAGCAGCATTTCTCCCACAGTGTACCCAATGAGCCTTTGCCCGAAAGAATATCTACACTCAAGGGGTCCCGCGTGGAGTGAAATGCCTAAAGCAAGGCAGGCTCTAGTGAGGCCTCTAAGCATTTCCTCTCCGAAAACACGGCAGTTTTACCCAAGGAACTCTGCGTTAGTTGCAGGTGGAACACAGGCAGCATTACTCCCAGTGTGTAATCTTTGGGCTCTTCCACGAATGAATTTCTTTATGCAGGGATTCCCACGTGGATCGAACTGCCTCAACCGTGGCAGGCTGTAGCGAGGACTGTAAGCATATCCTATCCCAAACCACGCAGTTTTAACGGTAGAACTCTGCTTTAGTTGCAGGGGTAACACAAGCAGCTTTTCTCCCACTGTGTACTCTTTGGGCTCTTCCACGAATGAACTTCTATATGCAGGGTTTCCAACGTGGAGGGAACTGCCTCAACCAAGGCAGGCTGTAGCGAGGACTGTAAGCATTTCCTCTCCCAAAACACGCAGTTTTACACGAAGAACTCTGCTTCAGTTGCAGATGGAACACAAGCAGCATTTCTCCCACTGTGTACTCTTTGGTCTCTTCACCAATGAACTTGTATATGCAGGGTTTCCCACGTGGAGCGAACTGCCTCAACCATGGCAGGCTGTAGCGAGGACTGTAAGCATATCCTCTCCCAAACCACGCAGTTTTAACAGTAGAACTCTGCTTTAGTTGCAGGGGTAACACAAGCAGCTTTTCTCCCACTGTGTACTCTTTGGGCTCTTCCACGAATGAACTTCTATATGCAGGGTTTCCAACGTGGAGGGAACTGCCTCAACCAAGGCAGGGTGTACCGAGGACTGTAAGCATTTCCTCTTCCAAAACACGGCAGTTTTACCACAGAATTCTGCTTTAGTTGCAGGTGGAACACAAGCAGCATTTCTCCCACTGTGTACTCTTTGGGCTCTTCCACGAATGAACTTCTTTATGCAGGGATTCCCACGTGCAGCGAACTGCCTCAACCAAGGCAGGCTGCAGCGAATACTGTAAGCATTTCCTCTCCCAAAACACGCAGTTTTACACGAAGAACTCTGCTTTAGTTGCAGGGGGAACACCATCAGCTTTCCTCCCACAGTGTACACAATGGGCACTTCCCCTAATGAACTTGTTCTATAAGAATGGTTTCCTACGTGGAGCGAACTGCCTCAGCCATGGTAGGCACTACTGTGGTCTCTAAGGATTTCCTCTCTGAAAACACGGCACTTTTACCCGAGGAACTCTGCTTTAGTTGCAGGTGGAACACAAGCTGCATTTGTCCCACACTTTATACAAAGGGCCCTCCCCGAAGGAGTCTTCAATATGCAGGGTGTCCCACGTGCAGTGAACTGCCTCAACGAAGGCAGGCTCTCGTAAGGACTGTAAGCATTTCCACTATCAATACACGCAGTTTTGCCCAAAGAATTCTCCTTTAGTTGCAGGTGGAACACAAGCAGCTTTTCTCCCACAGTGTACCCAATGAGCCTTTGCCCGAAAGAATATCTACACTCAAGGGGTCCCGCGTGGAGTGAAATGCCTAAAGCAAGGCAGGCTCTAGTGAGGCCTCTAAGCATTTCCTCTCCAAAAACACGGCAGTTTTACCCAAGGAACTCTGCGTTAGTTGCAGGTGGAACACAAGCAGCATTACTCCCAGTGTGTAATCTTTGGGCTCTTCCACGAATGAATTTCTTTATGCAGGGATTCCCACGTGGATCGAACTGCCTCAACCGTGGCAGGCTGTAGCGAGGACTGTAAGCATATCCTATCCCAAAACACGCAGTTTTAACGGTAGAACTCTGCTTTAGTTGCAGGGGTAACACAAGCAGCTTTTCTCCCACTGTGTACTCTTTGGGCTCTTCCAAGAATGAACTTCTATATGCAGGGTTTCCGACGTGGAGCGAACTGCCTCAACCAAGGCAGGCTGTAGCGAGTACTCTAAGCATGTCCTCTACCAAATCACGCAGGTTTACCCGAAGAACTCTGCTTTAGTTGCAGGGGGAACACAAGCATCTTTTCTCCCACAGTGTACTCGATGGGCACTTCCCCTAATGAATTTGTTCTATAAGAATGGTTTCCCACGTGGAGCGAACTGTCTGAGCCATGGCAGGCATTACTGTGGTCTCTA
The DNA here is from genome assembly GCF_025265405.1 of Mesoplodon densirostris. Classification (NCBI taxonomy): domain Eukaryota; kingdom Metazoa; phylum Chordata; class Mammalia; order Artiodactyla; family Ziphiidae; genus Mesoplodon; species Mesoplodon densirostris. The sequence goes on along the minus strand of NC_082667.1, from coordinate 86,430,643 downwards.
AGGATTTCCTCTCTGAAAACACGGCACTTTTACCCGAAGAACTCTGCTTTAGTTGCAGGTGGAACACAAGCTGCATTTGTCCCACACTTTATACAAAGGGCCCTTCCCCGAATGAATCCTCAATATGCAGGGTGTCCCACGTGCAGCGAACTGCCTCAATGAAGGCAGGCTCTCGTAAGGACTGTAAGCATTTCCTTTCCCATAACATGCAGTTTTACCCGAAGAACTCTGCTTTAGTTGCACGTGCAACATAAGCAGCATTTCTCCCACTGTGTACTCTTTGGGCTCTTCCACGAATGAACTTCTTTATGCAGGGATTCCCACGAGGAGCGAACTGCCTCCACCATGGCAGGCTGTAGCGAGGACTGTAAGCATATCCTCTACCAAATCACGCAGGTTTACCCGAAGAACTCAGCTTTAGTTGCAGGGGGAACACAAGCATCTTTTCTCCCACAGTGTACTCTTTGGGCTCTTCCACGAGTGAACTTCTATATGTAGGGTTTCCGAAGTGGAGCGAACTGCCTCAACCAAGGCAGGCTGTACCGAGGACTGTAAGCATTTCCTCTTCCAAAACACGGCAGTTTTACCACAGAATTCTGCTTTAGTTGCAGGTGGAACACAAGCAGCCTTTCTCCCACTGTGTACTCTTTGGGCTCTTCCACGAATGAACTTCTTTATGCAGGGATTCCCACGTGGAGCGAACTGCCTCAACCAAGGCAGGCTGTAGCGAATACTGTAAGCATTTCCTCTCCCAAAACACGCAGTTTTACACGAAGAACTCTGCTTCAGTTGCAGGTGGAACACAAGCAGCATTTCTCCCACTGTGTACTCTTTGGTCTCTTCACCAATGAACTTGTATATGCAGGGTTTCCCACGTGGAGCGAACTGCCTCAACCATGGCAGGCTGTAGCGAGGACTGTAAGCATATCCTCTCCCAAACCACGCAGTTTTAACAGTAGAACTCTGTTTTAGTTGCAGGGGTAAAACAAGCAGCTTTTCTCCCACTGTGTTCTCTTTGGGCTCTTCCACGAATGAACTTCTATATGCAGGGTTTCCAACGTGGAGGGAACTGCCTCAACCAAGGCAGGGTGTACCGAGGACTGTAAGCATTTCCTCTTCCAAAACACGGCAGTTTTACCACAGAATTCTGCTTTAGTTGCAGGTGGAACACAAGCAGCATTTCTCCCACTGTGTACTCTTTGGGCTCTTCCACGAATGAACTTCTTTATGCAGGGATTCCCACGTGCAGCGAACTGCCTCAACCAAGGCAGGCTGCAGCGAATACTGTAAGCATTTCCTCTCCCAAAACACGCAGTTTTACACGAAGAACTCTGCTTTAGTTGCAGGGGGAACACCATCAGCTTTCCTCCCACAGTGTACACAATGGGCACTTCCCCTAATGCAGTTGTTGTATAAGAATGGTTTCCTACGTGGAGCGAACTGCCTCAGCCATGGTAGGCACTACTGTGGTCTCTAAGGATTTCCTCTCTGAAAACACGGCACTTTTACCCGAGGAACTCTGCTTTAGTTGCAGGTGGAACACAAGCTGCATTTGTCCCACACTTTATACAAAGGGCCCTCCCCGAAGGAGTCTTCAATATGCAGGGTGTCCCACGTGCAGTGAACTGCCTCAACGAAGGCAGGCTCTCGTAAGGACTGTAAGCATTTCCACTATCAATACACGCAGTTTTGCCCGAAGAATTCTCCTTTAGTTGCAGGTGGAACACAAGCAGCTTTTCTCCCACAGTGTACCCAATGAGCCTTTGCCCGAAAGAATATCTACACTCAAGGGGTCCCGCGTGGAGTGAAATGCCTAAAGCAAGGCAGGCTCTAGTGAGGCCTCTAAGCATTTCCTCTCCGAAAACACGGCAGTTTTACCCAAGGAACTCTGCGTTAGTTGCAGGTGGAACACAAGCAGCATTACTCCCAGTGTGTAATCTTTGGGCTCTTCCACGAATGAATTTCTTTATGCAGGGATTCCCACGTGGATCGAACTGCCTCAACCGTGGCAGGCTGTAGCGAGGACTGTAAGCATATCCTATCCCAAAACACGCAGTTTTAACGGTAGAACTCTGCTTTAGTTGCAGGGGGAACACAAGCATCTTTTCTCCCACAGTGTACTCGATGGGCACTTCCCCTAATGAATTTGTTCTATAAGAATGGTTTCCCACGTGGAGCGAACTGTCTGAGCCATGGCAGGCATTACTGTGGTCTCTAAGGATTTCCTCTCTGAAAACACGGCACTTTTACCCGAAGAACTCTGCTTTAGTTGCAGGTGGAACACAAGCTGCATTTGTCCCACACTTTATACAAAGGGCCCTTCCCCGAATGAATCCTCAATATGCAGGGTGTCCCACGTGCAGCGAACTGCCTCAATGAAGGCAGGCTCTCGTAAGGACTGTAAGCATTTCCTTTCCCATAACATGCAGTTTTACCCGAAGAACTCTGCTTTAGTTGCACGTGCAACATAAGCAGCATTTCTCCCACTGTGTACTCTTTGGGCTCTTCCACGAATGAACTTCTTTATGCAGGGATTCCCACGAGGAGCGAACTGCCTCCACCATGGCAGGCTGTAGCGAGGACTGTAAGCATATCCTCTACCAAATCACGCAGGTTTACCCGAAGAACTCAGCTTTAGTTGCAGGGGGAACACAAGCATCTTTTCTCCCACAGTGTACTCTTTGGGCTCTTCCACGAGTGAACTTCTATATGTAGGGTTTCCGAAGTGGAGCGAACTGCCTCAACCAAGGCAGGCTGTACCGAGGACTGTAAGCATTTCCTCTTCCAAAACACGGCAGTTTTACCACAGAATTCTGCTTTAGTTGCAGGTGGAACACAAGCAGCCTTTCTCCCACTGTGTACTCTTTGGGCTCTTCCACGAGTGAACTTCTTTATGCAGGGATTCCCACGTGGAGCGAACTGCCTCAACCAAGGCAGGCTGCAGCGAATACTGTAGGCATTTCCTCTCCCAAAACACGCAGTTTTACACGAAGAACTCTGCTTCAGTTGCAGGTGGAACACAAGCAGCATTTCTCCCACTGTGTACTCTTTGGTCTCTTCACGAATGAACTTGTATATGCAGGGTTTCCCACGTGGAGTGAACTGCCTCAACCATGGCAGGCTGTAGCGAGGACTGTAAGCATATCCTCTCCCAAACCACGCAGTTTTAACGGTAGAACTCTGCTTTAGTTGCAGGGGTAAAACAAGCAGCTTTTCTCCCACTGTGTACTCTTTGGGCTCTTCCACGAATGAACTTCTATATGCAGGGTTTCCAACGTGGAGGGAACTGCCTCAACCAAGGCAGGCTGTAGCGAGGACTGTAAGCATTTCCTCTTCCAAAACACGGCAGTTTTACCACAGAATTCTGCTTTAGTTGCAGGTGGAACACAAGCAGCATTTCTCCCACTGTGTACTCTTTGGGCTCTTCCACGAATGAACTTCTTTATGCAGGGATTCCCACGTGCAGCGAACTGCCTCAACCAAGGCAGGCTGCAGCGAATACTGTAAGCATTTCCTCTCCCAAAACACGCAGTTTTACACGAAGAACTCTGCTTTAGTTGCAGGGGGAACACCATCAGCTTTCCTCCCACAGTGTACACAATGGGCACTTCCCCTAATGAACTTGTTCTATAAGAATGGTTTCCTACGTGGAGCGAACTGCCTCAGCCATGGTAGGCACTACTGTGGTCTCTAAGGATTTCCTCTCTGAAAACACGGCACTTTTACCCGAGGAACTCTGCTTTAGTTGCAGGTGGAACACAAGCTGCATTTGTCCCACACTTTATACAAAGGGCCCTCCCCGAAGGAGTCTTCAATATGCAGGGTGTCCCACGTGCAGTGAACTGCCTCAACGAAGGCAGGCTCTCGTAAGGACTGTAAGCATTTCCACTATCAATACACGCAGTTTTGCCCGAAGAATTCTCCTTTAGTTGCAGGTGGAACACAAGCAGCTTTTCTCCCACAGTGTACCCAATGAGCCTTTGCCCGAAAGAATATCTACACTCAAGGGGTCCCGCGTGGAGTGAAATGCCTAAAGCAAGGCAGGCTCTAGTGAGGCCTCTAAGCATTTCCTCTCCGAAAACACGGCAGTTTTACCCAAGGAACTCTGCGTTAGTTGCAGGTGGAACACAAGCAGCATTACTCCCAGTGTGTAATCTTTGGGCTCTTCCACGAATGAATTTCTTTATGCAGGGATTCCCACGTGGATCGAACTGCCTCAACCGTGGCAGGCTGTAGCGAGGACTGTAAGCATATCCTATCCCAAAACACGCAGTTTTAACGGTAGAACTCTGCTTTAGTTGCAGGGGTAACACAAGCAGCTTTTCTCCCACTGTGTACTCTTTGGGCTCTTCCAAGAATGAACTTCTATATGCAGGGTTTCCGACGTGGAGCGAACTGCCTCAACCAAGGCAGGCTGTAGCGAGGACTGTAAGCATGTCCTCTACCAAATCACGCAGGTTTACCCGAAGAACTCTGCTTTAGTTGCAGGGGGAACACAAGCATCTTTTCTCCCACAGTGTACTCGATGGGCACTTCCCCTAATGATCTTGTTCTATAAGAATGGTTTCCCACGTGGAGCGAACTGCCTGAGCCATGGCAGGCACTACTGTGGTCTCTAAGGATTTCCTCTCTGAAAACACGGCACTTTTACCCGAAGAACTCTGCTTTAGTTGCAGGTGGAACACAAGCTGCATTTGTCCCACACTTTATACAAAGGGCCCTTCCCCGAATGAATCCTCAATATGCAGGGTGTCCCACGTGCAGCGAACTGCCTCAATGAAGGCAGGCTCTCGTAAGGACTGTAAGCATTTCCTCTCCCATAACACGCAGTTTTACCCGAAGAACTCTGCTTTAGTTGCAGGTGGAACATAAGCAGCATTTCTCCCACTGTGTACTCTTTGGGCTCTTCCACGAATGAACTTCTTTATGCAGGGATTCCCACGAGGAGCGAACTGCCTCCACCATGGCAGGCTGTAGCGAGGACTGTAAGCATATCCTCTACCAAATCACGCAGGTTTACCCGAAGAACTCAGCTTTAGTTGCAGGGGGAACACAAGCATCTTTTCTCCCACAGTGTACTCTTTGGGCTCTTCCACGAGTGAACTTCTATATGTAGGGTTTCCGAAGTGGAGCGAACTGCCTCAACCAAGGCAGGCTGTACCGAGGACTGTAAGCATTTCCTCTTCCAAAACACGGCAGTTTTACCACAGAATTCTGCTTTAGTTGCAGGTGGAACACAAGCAGCCTTTCTCCCACTGTGTACTCTTTGGGCTCTTCCACGAATGAACTTCTTTATGCAGGGATTCCCACGTGGAGCGAACTGCCTCAACCAAGGCAGGCTGCAGCGAATACTGTAAGCATTTCCTCTCCCAAAACACGCAGTTTTACACGAAGAACTCTGCTTCAGTTGCAGGTGGAACACAAGCAGCATTTCTCCCACTGTGTACTCTTTGGTCTCTTCACGAATGAACTTGTATATGCAGGGTTTCCAACGTGGAGGGAACTGCCTCAACCAAGGCAGGCTGTAGCGAGGACTGTAAGCATTTCTTTTTCCAAAACACGGCAGTTTTACCACAGAATTCTGCTTTAGTTGCAGGTGGAACACAAGCAGCCTTTCTCCCACTGTGTACTCTTTGGGCTCTTCCACGAATGAACTTCTTTATGCAGGGATTCCCACGTGCAGCGAACTGCCTCAACCAAGGCAGGCTGCAGCGAATACTGTAAGCATTTCCTCTCCCAAAACACGCAGTTTTACACGAAGAACTCTGCTTTAGTTGCAGGGGGAACACCATCAGCTTTCCTCCCACAGTGTACACAATGGGCACTTCCCCTAATGAACTTGTTCTATAAGAATGGTTTCCTACGTGGAGCGAACTGCCTCAGCCATGGTAGGCACTACTGTGGTCTCTAAGGATTTCCTCTCTGAAAACACGGCACTTTTACCCGAGGAACTCTGCTTTAGTTGCAGGTGGAACACAAGCTGCATTTGTCCCACACTTTATACAAAGGGCCCTCCCCGAAGGAGTCTTCAATATGCAGGGTGTCCCACGTGCAGTGAACTGCCTCAACGAAGGCAGGATCTCGTAAGGACTGTAAGCATTTCCACTATCAATACACGCAGTTTTGCCCGAAGAATTCTCCTTTAGTTGCAGGTGGAACACAAGCAGCTTTTCTCCCACAGTGTACCAAATGAGCCTTTGCCCGAAAGAATATCTACACTCAAGGGGTCCCGCGTGGAGTGAAATGCCTAAAGCAAGGCAGGCTCTAGTGAGGCCTCTAAGCATTTCCTCTCCGAAAACACGGCAGTTTTACCCAAGGAACTCTGCGTTAGTTGCAGGTGGAACACAGGCAGCATTACTCCCAGTGTGTAATCTTTGGGCTCTTCCACGAATGAATTTCTTTATGCAGGGATTCCCACGTGGATCGAACTGCCTCAACCGTGGCAGGCTGTAGCGAGGACTGTAAGCATATCCTATCCCAAAACACGCAGTTTTAACGGTAGAACTCTGCTTTAGTTGCAGGGTAACACAAGCAGCTTTTCTCCCACTGTGTACTCTTTGGGCTCTTCCAAGAATGAACTTCTATATGCAGGGTTTCCGACGTGGAGCGAACTGCCTCAACCAAGGCAGGCTGTAGCGAGGACTGTAAGCATGTCCTCTACCAAATCACGCAGGTTTACCCGAAGAACTCTGCTTTAGTTGCAGGGGGAACACAAGCATCTTTTCTCCCACTGTGTACTCGATGGGCACTTCCCCTAATGAACTTGTTCTATAAGAATGGTTTCCCACGTGGAGCGAACTGCCTGAGCCATGGCAGGCACTACTGTGGTCTCTAAGGATTTCCTCTCTGAAAACACGGCACTTTTACCCGAAGAACTCTGCTTTAGTTGCAGGTGGAACACAAGCTGCATTTGTCCCACACTTTATACAAAGGGCCCTTCCCCGAATGAATCCTCAATATGCAGGGTGTCCCACGTGCAGCGAACTCCCTCAATGAAGGCAGGCTCTCGTAAGGACTGTAAGCATTTCCTCTCCCATAACACGCAGTTTTACCCGAAGAACTCTGCTTTAGTTGCAGGTGGAACACAAGCAGCATTTCTCCCACAGTGTACCCAATGAGCCTTTGCCCGAAAGAATATCTACACTCAAGGGGTCCCGCGTGGAGTGAAATGCCTAAAGCAAGGCAGGCTCTAGTGAGGCCTCTAAGCATTTCCTCTCCGAAAACACGGCAGTTTTACCCAAGGAACTCTGCGTTAGTTGCAGGTGGAACACAGGCAGCATTACTCCCAGTGTGTAATCTTTGGGCTCTTCCACGAATGAATTTCTTTATGCAGGGATTCCCACGTGGATCGAACTGCCTCAACCGTGGCAGGCTGTAGCGAGGACTGTAAGCATATCCTATCCCAAACCACGCAGTTTTAACGGTAGAACTCTGCTTTAGTTGCAGGGGTAACACAAGCAGCTTTTCTCCCACTGTGTACTCTTTGGGCTCTTCCACGAATGAACTTCTATATGCAGGGTTTCCAACGTGGAGGGAACTGCCTCAACCAAGGCAGGCTGTAGCGAGGACTGTAAGCATTTCCTCTCCCAAAACACGCAGTTTTACACGAAGAACTCTGCTTCAGTTGCAGATGGAACACAAGCAGCATTTCTCCCACTGTGTACTCTTTGGTCTCTTCACCAATGAACTTGTATATGCAGGGTTTCCCACGTGGAGCGAACTGCCTCAACCATGGCAGGCTGTAGCGAGGACTGTAAGCATATCCTCTCCCAAACCACGCAGTTTTAACAGTAGAACTCTGCTTTAGTTGCAGGGGTAACACAAGCAGCTTTTCTCCCACTGTGTACTCTTTGGGCTCTTCCACGAATGAACTTCTATATGCAGGGTTTCCAACGTGGAGGGAACTGCCTCAACCAAGGCAGGGTGTACCGAGGACTGTAAGCATTTCCTCTTCCAAAACACGGCAGTTTTACCACAGAATTCTGCTTTAGTTGCAGGTGGAACACAAGCAGCATTTCTCCCACTGTGTACTCTTTGGGCTCTTCCACGAATGAACTTCTTTATGCAGGGATTCCCACGTGCAGCGAACTGCCTCAACCAAGGCAGGCTGCAGCGAATACTGTAAGCATTTCCTCTCCCAAAACACGCAGTTTTACACGAAGAACTCTGCTTTAGTTGCAGGGGGAACACCATCAGCTTTCCTCCCACAGTGTACACAATGGGCACTTCCCCTAATGAACTTGTTCTATAAGAATGGTTTCCTACGTGGAGCGAACTGCCTCAGCCATGGTAGGCACTACTGTGGTCTCTAAGGATTTCCTCTCTGAAAACACGGCACTTTTACCCGAGGAACTCTGCTTTAGTTGCAGGTGGAACACAAGCTGCATTTGTCCCACACTTTATACAAAGGGCCCTCCCCGAAGGAGTCTTCAATATGCAGGGTGTCCCACGTGCAGTGAACTGCCTCAACGAAGGCAGGCTCTCGTAAGGACTGTAAGCATTTCCACTATCAATACACGCAGTTTTGCCCAAAGAATTCTCCTTTAGTTGCAGGTGGAACACAAGCAGCTTTTCTCCCACAGTGTACCCAATGAGCCTTTGCCCGAAAGAATATCTACACTCAAGGGGTCCCGCGTGGAGTGAAATGCCTAAAGCAAGGCAGGCTCTAGTGAGGCCTCTAAGCATTTCCTCTCCAAAAACACGGCAGTTTTACCCAAGGAACTCTGCGTTAGTTGCAGGTGGAACACAAGCAGCATTACTCCCAGTGTGTAATCTTTGGGCTCTTCCACGAATGAATTTCTTTATGCAGGGATTCCCACGTGGATCGAACTGCCTCAACCGTGGCAGGCTGTAGCGAGGACTGTAAGCATATCCTATCCCAAAACACGCAGTTTTAACGGTAGAACTCTGCTTTAGTTGCAGGGGTAACACAAGCAGCTTTTCTCCCACTGTGTACTCTTTGGGCTCTTCCAAGAATGAACTTCTATATGCAGGGTTTCCGACGTGGAGCGAACTGCCTCAACCAAGGCAGGCTGTAGCGAGTACTCTAAGCATGTCCTCTACCAAATCACGCAGGTTTACCCGAAGAACTCTGCTTTAGTTGCAGGGGGAACACAAGCATCTTTTCTCCCACAGTGTACTCGATGGGCACTTCCCCTAATGAATTTGTTCTATAAGAATGGTTTCCCACGTGGAGCGAACTGTCTGAGCCATGGCAGGCATTACTGTGGTCTCTAAGGATTTCCTCTCTGAAAACACGGCACTTTTACCCGAAGAACTCTGCTTTAGTTGCAGGTGGAACACAAGCTGCATTTGTCCCACACTTTATACAAAGGGCCCTTCCCCGAATGAATCCTCAATATGCAGGGTGTCCCACGTGCAGCGAACTGCCTCAATGAAGGCAGGCTCTCGTAAGGACTGTAAGCATTTCCTTTCCCATAACATGCAGTTTTACCCGAAGAACTCTGCTTTAGTTGCACGTGCAACATAAGCAGCATTTCTCCCACTGTGTACTCTTTGGGCTCTTCCACGAATGAACTTCTTTATGCAGGGATTCCCACGAGGAGCGAACTGCCTCCACCATGGCAGGCTGTAGCGAGGACTGTAAGCATATCCTCTACCAAATCACGCAGGTTTACCCGAAGAACTCAGCTTTAGTTGCAGGGGGAACACAAGCATCTTTTCTCCCACAGTGTACTCTTTGGGCTCTTCCACGAGTGAACTTCTATATGTAGGGTTTCCGAAGTGGAGCGAACTGCCTCAACCAAGGCAGGCTGTACCGAGGACTGTAAGCATTTCCTCTTCCAAAACACGGCAGTTTTACCACAGAATTCTGCTTTAGTTGCAGGTGGAACACAAGCAGCCTTTCTCCCACTGTGTACTCTTTGGGCTCTTCCACGAATGAACTTCTTTATGCAGGGATTCCCACGTGGAGCGAACTGCCTCAACCAAGGCAGGCTGTAGCGAATACTGTAAGCATTTCCTCTCCCAAAACACGCAGTTTTACACGAAGAACTCTGCTTCAGTTGCAGGTGGAACACAAGCAGCATTTCTCCCACTGTGTACTCTTTGGTCTCTTCACCAATGAACTTGTATATGCAGGGTTTCCCACGTGGAGCGAACTGCCTCAACCATGGCAGGCTGTAGCGAGGACTGTAAGCATATCCTCTCCCAAACCACGCAGTTTTAACAGTAGAACTCTGTTTTAGTTGCAGGGGTAAAACAAGCAGCTTTTCTCCCACTGTGTTCTCTTTGGGCTCTTCCACGAATGAACTTCTATATGCAGGGTTTCCAACGTGGAGGGAACTGCCTCAACCAAGGCAGGGTGTACCGAGGACTGTAAGCATGTCCTCTTCCAAAACACGGCAGTTTTACCACAGAATTCTGCTTTAGTTGCAGGTGGAACACAAGCAGCATTTCTCCCACTGTGTACTCTTTGGGCTCTTCCACGAATGAACTTCTTTATGCAGGGATTCCCACGTGCAGCGAACTGCCTCAACCAAGGCAGGCTGCAGCGAATACTGTAAGCATTTCCTCTCCCAAAACACGCAGTTTTACACGAAGAACTCTGCTTTAGTTGCAGGGGGAACACCATCAGCTTTCCTCCCACAGTGTACACAATGGGCACTTCCCCTAATGCAGTTGTTGTATAAGAATGGTTTCCTACGTGGAGCGAACTGCCTCAGCCATGGTAGGCACTACTGTGGTCTCTAAGGATTTCCTCTCTGAAAACACGGCACTTTTACCCGAGGAACTCTGCTTTAGTTGCAGGTGGAACACAAGCTGCATTTGTCCCACACTTTATACAAAGGGCCCTCCCCGAAGGAGTCTTCAATATGCAGGGTGTCCCACGTGCAGTGAACTGCCTCAACGAAGGCAGGCTCTCGTAAGGACTGTAAGCATTTCCACTATCAATACACGCAGTTTTGCCCGAAGAATTCTCCTTTAGTTGCAGGTGGAACACAAGCAGCTTTTCTCCCACAGTGTACCCAATGAGCCTTTGCCCGAAAGAATATCTACACTCAAGGGGTCCCGCGTGGAGTGAAATGCCTAAAGCAAGGCAGGCTCTAGTGAGGCCTCTAAGCATTTCCTCTCCGAAAACACGGCAGTTTTACCCAAGGAACTCTGCGTTAGTTGCAGGTGGAACACAGGCAGCATTACTCCCAGTGTGTAATCTTTGGGCTCTTCCACGAATGAATTTCTTTATGCAGGGATTCCCACGTGGATCGAACTGCCTCAACCGTGGCAGGCTGTAGCGAGGACTGTAAGCATATCCTATCCCAAAACACGCAGTTTTAACGGTAGAACTCTGCTTTAGTTGCAGGGGTAACACAAGCAGCTTTTCTCCCACTGTGTACTCTTTGGGCTCTTCCAAGAATGAACTTCTATATGCAGGGTTTCCGACGTGGAGCGAACTGCCTCAACCAAGGCAGGCTGTAGCGAGGACTGTAAGCATGTCCTCTACCAAATCACGCAGGTTTACCCGAAGAACTCTGCTTTAGTTGCAGGGGGAACACAAGCATCTTTTCTCCCACAGTGTACTCGATGGGCACTTCCCCTAATGAACTTGTTCTATAAGAATGGTTTCCCACGTGGAGCGAACTGCCTGAGCCATGGCAGGCACTACTGTGGTCTCTAAGGATTTCCTCTCTGAAAACACGGCACTTTTACCCGAAGAACTCTGCTTTAGTTGCAGGTGGAACACAAGCTGCATTTGTCCCACACTTTATACAAAGGGCCCTTCCCCGAATGAATCCTCAATATGCAGGGTGTCCCACGTGCAGCGAACTCCCTCAATGAAGGCAGGCTCTCGTAAGGACTGTAAGCATTTCCTCTCCCATAACACGCAGTTTTACCCGAAGAACTCTGCTTTAGTTGCAGGTGGAACACAAGCAGCATTTCTCCCACAGTGTACCCAATGAGCCTTTGCCCGAAAGAATATCTACACTCAAGGGGTCCCGCGTGGAGTGAAATGCCTAAAGCAAGGCAGGCTCTAGTGAGGCCTCTAAGCATTTCCTCTCCAAAAACACGGCAGTTTTACCCAAGGAACTCTGCGTTAGTTGCAGGTGGAACACAGGCAGCATTACTCCCATTGTGTAATCTTTGGGCTCTTCCACGAATGAATTTCTTTATGCAGGGATTCCCACGTGGATCGAACTGCCTCAACCGTGGCAGGCTGTAGCGAGGACTGTAAGCATATCCTATCCCAAAACACGCAGTTTTAACGGTAGAACTCTGCTTTAGTTGCAGGGGTAACACAAGCAGCTTTTCTCCCACTGTGTACTCTTTGGGCTCTTCCAAGAATGAACTTCTATATGCAGGGTTTCCGACGTGGAGCGAACTGCCTCAACCAAGGCAGGCTGTAGCGAGGACTGTAAGCATGTCCTCTACCAAATCACGCAGGTTTACCCGAAGAACTCTGCTTTAGTTGCAGGGGGAACACAAGCATCTTTTCTCCCACAGTGTACTCGATGGGCACTTCCCCTAATGAACTTGTTCTATAAGAATGGTTTCCCACGTGGAGCGAACTGCCTCAGCCATGGCAGGCACTACTGTGGTCTCTAAGGATTTCCTCTCTGAAAACACGGCACTTTTACCCGAAGAACTCTGCTTTAGTTGCAGGTGGAACACAAGCTGCATTTGTCCCACACTTTATACAAAGGGCCCTTCCCCGAATGAATCCTCAATATGCAGGGTGTCCCACGTGCAGCGAACTCCCTCAATGAAGGCAGGCTATCGTAAGGACTGTAAGCATTTCCTCTCCCATAACACGCAGTTTTACCCGAAGAACTCTGCTTTAGTTGCAGGTGGAACACAAGCAGCATTTCTCCCACTGTGTACTCTTTGGGCTCTTCCACGAATGAACTTCTTTAGGCAGGGATTCCCACAAGGAGCGAACTGCCTCCACCATGGCAGGCTGTAGTGAGGACTGTAAGCATATCCTCTACCAAATCACGCAGGTTTACCCGAAGAACTCACCTTTAGTTGCAGGGGGAACACAAGCATCTTTTCTCCCACAGTATACTCTTTGGGCTCTTCCACGAGTGAACTTCTATATGTAGGGTTTCCGAAGTGGAGCGAACTGCCTCAACCAAGGCAGGCTGTACCGAGGACTGTAAGCATTTCCTCTTCCAAAACACGGCAGTTTTACCACAGAATTCTGCTTTAGTTGCAGGTGGAACACAAGCAGCCTTTCTCCCACAGTGTACTCTTTGGGCTCTTCCACGAATGAACTTCTTTATGCAGGGATTCCCACGTGCAGCGAACTGCCTCAACCAAGGCAGGCTGCAGCGAATACTGTAAGCATTTCCTCTCCCAAAACACGCAGTTTTACACGAAGAACTCTGCTTCAGTTGCAGGTGGAACACAAGCAGCATTTCTCCCACTGTGTACTCTTTGGTCTCTTCACCAATGAACTTGTATATGCAGGGTTTCCCACGTGGAGCGAACTGCCTCAACCATGGCAGGCTGTAGCGAGGACTGTAAGCATATCCTCTCCCAAACCACGCAGTTTTAACAGTAGAACTCTGCTTTAGTTGCAGGCGTAACACAAGCAGCTTTTCTCCCACTGTGTACTCTTTGGGCTCTTCCACGAATGAACTTCTATATGCAGGGTTTCCAACGTGGAGGGAACTGCCTCAACCAAGGCAGGGTGTACCGAGGACTGTAAGCATTTCCTCTTCCAAAACACGGCAGTTTTACCACAGAATTCTGCTTTAGTTGCAGGTGGAACACAAGCAGCATTTCTCCCACTGTGTACTCTTTGGGCTCTTCCACGAATGAACTTCTTTATGCAGGGAATCCCACGTGCAGCGAACTGCCTCAACCAAGGCAGGCTGCAGCGAATACTGTAAGCATTTCCTCTCCCAAAACACGCAGTTTTACACGAAGAACTCTGCTTTAGTTGCAGGGGGAACACCATCAGCTTTCCTCCCACAGTGTACACAATGGGCACTTCCCCTAATGAACTTGTTCTATAAGAATGGTTTCCTACGTGGAGCGAACTGCCTCAGCCATGGTAGGCACTACTGTGGTCTCTAAGGATTTCCTCTCTGAAAACACGGCACTTTTACCCGAGGAAATCTGCTTTAGTTGCAGGTGGAACACAAGCTGCATTTGTCCCACACTTTATACAAAGGGCCCTCCCCGAAGGAGTCTTCAATATGCAGGGTGTCCCACGTGCAGTGAACTGCCTCAACGAAGGCAGGCTCTCGTAAGGACTGTAAGCATTTCCACTATCAATACACGCAGTTTTGCCCGAAGAATTCTCCTTTAGTTGCAGGTGGAACACAAGCAGCTTTTCTCCCACAGTGTACCCAATGAGCCTTTGCCCGAAAGAATATCTACACTCAAGGGGTCCCGCGTGGAGTGAAATGCCTAAAGCAAGGCAGGCTCTAGTGAGGCCTCTAAGCATTTCCTCTCCGAAAACACGGCAGTTTTACCCAAGGAACTCTGCGTTAGTTGCAGGTGGAACACAGGCAGCATTACTCCCAGTGTGTAATCTTTGGGCTCTTCCACGAATGAATTTCTTTATGCAGGGATTCCCACGTGGATCGAACTGCCTCAACCGTGGCAGGCTGTAGCGAGGACTGTAAGCATATCCTATCCCAAAACACGCAGTTTTAACGGTAGAACTCTGCTTTAGTTGCAGGGGTAACACAAGCAGCTTTTCTCCCACTGTGTACTCTTTGGGCTCTTCCAAGAATGAACTTCTATATGCAGGGTTTCCGACGTGGAGCGAACTGCCTCAACCAAGGCAGGCTGTAGCGAGGACTGTAAGCATGTCCTCTACCAAATCACGCAGGTTTACCCGAAGAACTCTGCTTTAGTTGCAGGTGGAACACAAGCATCTTTTCTCCCACAGTGTACTCGATGGGCACTTCCCCTAATGAACTTGTTCTATAAGAATGGTTTCCCACGTGGAGCGAACTGCCTGAGCCATGGCAGGCACTACTGTGGTCTCTAAGGATTTCCTCTCTGAAAACACCGCACTTTTACCCGAAGAACTCTGCTTTAGTTGCAGGTGGAACACAAGCTGCATTTGTCCCACACTTTATACAAAGGGCCCTTCCCCGAATGAATCCTCAATATGCAGGGTGTCCCACGTGCAGCGAACTGCCTCAATGAAGGCAGGCTCTCGTAAGGACTGTAAGCATTTCCTCTCCCATAACACGCAGTTTTACCCGAAGAACTCTGCTTTAGTTGCACGTGGAACACAAGCAGCATTTCTCCCACTGTGTACTCTTTGGGCTCTTCCACGAATGAACTTCTTTATGCAGGGATTCCCACGAGGAGCGAACTGCCTCCACCATGGCAGGCTGTAGTGAGGACTGTAAGCATATCCTCTACCAAATCACGCAGGTTTACCCGAAGAACTCAGCTTTAGTTGCAGGGGGAACACAAGCATCTTTTCTCCCACAGTGTACTCTTTGGGCTCTTCCAAGAGTGAACTTCTATATGTAGGGTTTCCGAAGTGGAGCGAACTGCCTCAACCAAGGCAGGCTGTACCGAGGACTGTAAGCATTTCCTCTTCCAAAACACGGCAGTTTTACCACAGAATTCTGCTTTAGTTGCAGGTGGAACACAAGCAGCCTTTCTCCCACTGTGTACTCTTTGGGCTCTTCCACGAATGAACTTCTTTATGCAGGGATTCCCACGTGGAGCGAACTGCCTCAACCAAGGCAGGCTGTAGCGAATACTGTAAGCATTTCCTCTCCCAAAACACGCAGTTTTACACGAAGAACTCTGCTTCAGTTGCAGGTGGAACACAAGCAGCATTTCTCCCACTGTGTACTCTTTGGTCTCTTCACGAATGAACTTGTATATGCAGGGTTTCCCACGTGGAGCGAACTGCCTCAACCATGGCAGGCTGTGGCGAGGACTGTTAGCATATCCTCTCCCAAACAACGCAGTTTTAACAGTAGAACTCTGCTTTAGTTGCAGGGGTAACACAAGCAGCTTTTCTCCCACTGTGTACTCTTTGGTCTCTTCCACGAATGAACTTCTATATGCAGGGTTTCCAACGTGGAGGGAACTGCCTCAACCAAGGCAGGCTGTAGCGAGGACTGTAAGCATTTCCTCTTCCAAAACACGGCAGTTTTACCACAGAATTCTGCTTTAGTTGCAGGTGGAACACAAGCAGCATTTCTCCCACTGTGTACTCTTTGGTCTCTTCACGAATGAATTTGTATATGTAGGGTTTCCCACGTGGAGCGAACTGCCTCAACCATGGCAGGCTGTAGCGAGGACTGTAAGCATGTCCTCTACCAAATCACGCAGGTTTACCCGAAGAACTCTGCTTTAGTTGCAGGGGGAACACAAGCATCTTTTCTCCCACAGTGTACTCGATGGGCACTTCCCCTAATGAACTTGTTCTATAAGAATGGTTTCCCACGTGGAGCGAACTGCCTCAGCCATGGCAGGCACTACTGTGGTCTCTAAGGATTTCCTCTCTGAAAACACGGCACTTTTACCCGAAGAACTCTGCTTTAGTTGCAGGTGGAACACAAGCTGCATTTGTCCTACACTTTATACAAAGGGTCCTTCCCCGAATGAATCCTCAATATGCAGGGATTCCCACGTGCAGCGAACTGCCTCAATGAAGGCAGGCTCTCGTAAGGACTGTAAGCATTTCCTCTCCCATAACACGCAGTTTTACCCGAAGAACTCTGCTTTAGTTGCTTTGGAACACAAGCAGCATTTCTCCCACTGTGTACTCTTTGGGCTCTTCCACGAATGAACTTCTTTATGCAGGGATTCCCACGAGGAGCGAACTGCCTACACCATGGCAGGCTGTAGCGAGGACTGTAAGCATATCCTCTACCAAATCACGCAGGTTTACCCGAAGAACTCAGCTTTAGTTGCAGGGGGAACACAAGCATCTTTTCTCCCACAGTGTACTCTTTGGGCTCTTCCACGAGTGAACTTCTATATGTAGGGTTTCCGAAGTGGAGCGAACTGCCTCAACCAAGGCAGGCTGTACCGAGGACTGTAAGCATTTCCTCTTCCAAAACACGGCAGTTTTACCACAGAATTCTGCTTTAGTTGCAGGTGGAACACAAGCAGCCTTTCTCCCACTGTGTACTCTTTGGGCTCTTCCACGAATGAACTTCTTTATGCAGGGATTCCCACGTGGAGCGAACTGCCTCAACCAAGGCAGGCTGTAGCGAATACTGTAAGCATTTCCTCTCCCAAAACACGCAGTTTTACACGAAGAACTCTGCTTCAGTTGCAGGTGGAACACAAGCAGCATTTCTCCCACTGTGTACTCTTTGGTCTCTTCACGAATGAACTTGTATATGCAGGGTTTCCCACGTGGAGCGAACTGCCTCAACCATGGCAGGCTGTAGCGAGGACTGTAAGCATATCCTCTCCCAAACCACGCAGTTTTAACAGTAGAACTCTGTTTTAGTTGCAGGGGTAAAACAAGCAGCTTTTCTCCCACTGTGTTCTCTTTGGGCTCTTCCACGAATGAACTTCTATATGCAGGGTTTCCAACGTGGAGGGAACTGCCTCAACCAAGGCAGGCTGTAGCGAGGACTGTAAGCATTTCCTCTTCCAAAACACGGCAGTTTTACCACAGAATTCTGCTTTAGTTGCAGGTGGAACACAAGCATCTTTTCTCCCACAGTATACTCTTTGGGCTCTTCCACGAGTGAACTTCTATATGTAGGGTTTCCGAAGTGGAGCGAACTGCCTCAACCAAGGCAGGCTGTACCGAGGACTGTAAGCATTTCCTCTTCCAAAACACGGCAGTTTTACCACAGAATTCTGCTTTAGTTGCAGGTGGAACACAAGCAGCCTTTCTCCCACTGTGTACTCTTTGGTCTCTTCACCAATGAACTTGTATATGCAGGGTTTCCCACGTGGAGCGAACTGCCTCAACCATGGCAGGCTGTAGCGAGGACTGTAAGCATATCCTCTCCCAAACCACGCAGTTTTAACAGTAGAACTCTGCTTTAGTTGCAGGGGTAACACAAGCAGCTTTTCTCCCACTGTGTACTCTTTGGGCTCTTCCACGAATGAACTTCTATATGCAGGGTTTCCAACGTGGAGGGAACTGCCTCAACCAAGGCAGGGTGTACCGAGGACTGTAAGCATTTCCTCTTCCAAAACACGGCAGTTTTACCACAGAATTCTGCTTTAGTTGCAGGTGGAACACAAGCAGCATTTCTCCCACTGTGTACTCTTTGGGCTCTTCCACGAATGAACTTCTTTATGCAGGGATTCCCACGTGCAGCGAACTGCCTCAACCAAGGCAGGCTGCAGCGAATACTGTAAGCATTTCCTCTCCCAAAACACGCAGTTTTACACGAAGAACTCTGCTTTAGTTGCAGGGGGAACACCATCAGCTTTCCTCCCACAGTGTACACAATGGGCACTTCCCCTAATGCAGTTGTTGTATAAGAATGGTTTCCTACGTGGAGCGAACTGCCTCAGCCATGGTAGGCACTACTGTGGTCTCTAAGGATTTCCTCTCTGAAAACACGGCACTTTTACCCGAGGAACTCTGCTTTAGTTGCAGGTGGAACACAAGCTGCATTTGTCCCACACTTTATACAAAGGGCCCTCCCCGAAGGAGTCTTCAATATGCAGGGTGTCCCACGTGCAGTGAACTGCCTCAACGAAGGCAGGCTCTCGTAAGGACTGTAAGCATTTCCACTATCAATACACGCAGTTTTGCCCGAAGAATTCTCCTTTAGTTGCAGGTGGAACACAAGCAGCTTTTCTCCCACAGTGTACCCAATGAGCCTTTGCCCGAAAGAATATCTACACTCAAGGGGTCCCGCGTGGAGTGAAATGCCTAAAGCAAGGCAGGCTCTAGTGAGGCCTCTAAGCATTTCCTCTCCGAAAACACGGCAGTTTTACCCAAGGAACTCTGCGTTAGTTGCAGGTGGAACACAGGCAGCATTACTCCCAGTGTGTAATCTTTGGGCTCTTCCACGAATGAATTTCTTTATGCAGGGATTCCCACGTGGATCGAACTGCCTCAACCGTGGCAGGCTGTAGCGAGGACTGTAAGCATATCCTATCCCAAAACACGCAGTTTTAACGGTAGAACTCTGCTTTAGTTGCAGGGGTAACACAAGCAGCTTTTCTCCCACTGTGTACTCTTTGGGCTCTTCCAAGAATGAACTTCTATATGCAGGGTTTCCGACGTGGAGCGAACTGCCTCAACCAAGGCAGGCTGTAGCGAGGACTGTAAGCATGTCCTCTACCAAATCACGCAGGTTTACCCGAAGAACTCTGCTTTAGTTGCAGGGGGAACACAAGCATCTTTTCTCCCACAGTGTACTCGATGGGCACTTCCCCTAATGAACTTGTTCTATAAGAATGGTTTCCCACGTGGAGCGAACTGCCTGAGCCATGGCAGGCACTACTGTGGTCTCTAAGGATTTCCTCTCTGAAAACACGGCACTTTTACCCGAAGAACTCTGCTTTAGTTGCAGGTGGAACACAAGCTGCATTTGTCCCACACTTTATACAAAGGGCCCTTCCCCGAATGAATCCTCAATATGCAGGGTGTCCCACGTGCAGCGAACTCCCTCAATGAAGGCAGGCTCTCGTAAGGACTGTAAGCATTTCCTCTCCCATAACACGCAGTTTTACCCGAAGAACTCTGCTTTAGTTGCAGGTGGAACACAAGCAGCATTTCTCCCACAGTGTACCCAATGAGCCTTTGCCCGAAAGAATATCTACACTCAAGGGGTCCCGCGTGGAGTGAAATGCCTAAAGCAAGGCAGGCTCTAGTGAGGCCTCTAAGCATTTCCTCTCCAAAAACACGGCAGTTTTACCCAAGGAACTCTGCGTTAGTTGCAGGTGGAACACAGGCAGCATTACTCCCATTGTGTAATCTTTGGGCTCTTCCACGAATGAATTTCTTTATGCAGGGATTCCCACGTGGATCGAACTGCCTCAACCGTGGCAGGCTGTAGCGAGGACTGTAAGCATATCCTATCCCAAAACACGCAGTTTTAACGGTAGAACTCTGCTTTAGTTGCAGGGGTAACACAAGCAGCTTTTCTCCCACTGTGTACTCTTTGGGCTCTTCCAAGAATGAACTTCTATATGCAGGGTTTCCGACGTGGAGCGAACTGCCTCAACCAAGGCAGGCTGTAGCGAGGACTGTAAGCATGTCCTCTACCAAATCACGCAGGTTTACCCGAAGAACTCTGCTTTAGTTGCAGGGGGAACACAAGCATCTTTTCTCCCACAGTGTACTCGATGGGCACTTCCCCTAATGAACTTGTTCTATAAGAATGGTTTCCCACGTGGAGCGAACTGCCTCAGCCATGGCAGGCACTACTGTGGTCTCTAAGGATTTCCTCTCTGAAAACACGGCACTTTTACCCGAAGAACTCTGCTTTAGTTGCAGGTGGAACACAAGCTGCATTTGTCCCACACTTTATACAAAGGGCCCTTCCCCGAATGAATCCTCAATATGCAGGGTGTCCCACGTGCAGCGAACTCCCTCAATGAAGGCAGGCTATCGTAAGGACTGTAAGCATTTCCTCTCCCATAACACGCAGTTTTACCCGAAGAACTCTGCTTTAGTTGCAGGTGGAACACAAGCAGCATTTCTCCCACTGTGTACTCTTTGGGCTCTTCCACGAATGAACTTCTTTATGCAGGGATTCCCACAAGGAGCGAACTGCCTCCACCATGGCAGGCTGTAGTGAGGACTGTAAGCATATCCTCTACCAAATCACGCAGGTTTACCCGAAGAACTCACCTTTAGTTGCAGGGGGAACACAAGCATCTTTTCTCCCACAGTATACTCTTTGGCTCTTCCACGAGTGAACTTCTATATGTAGGGTTTCCGAAGTGGAGCGAACTGCCTCAACCAAGGCAGGCTGTACCGAGGACTGTAAGCATTTCCTCTTCCAAAACACGGCAGTTTTACCACAGAATTCTGCTTTAGTTGCAGGTGGAACACAAGCAGCCTTTCTCCCACAGTGTACTCTTTGGGCTCTTCCACGAATGAACTTCTTTATGCAGGGTTCCCACGTGGAGCGAACTGCCTCAACCAAGGCAGGCTGTAGCGAATACTGTAAGCATTTCCTCTCCCAAAACACGCAGTTTTACACGAAGAACTCTGCTTCAGTTGCAGGTGGAACACAAGCAGCATTTCTCCCACTGTGTACTCTTTGGTCTCTTCACCAATGAACTTGTATATGCAGGGTTTCCCACGTGGAGCGAACTGCCTCAACCATGGCAGGCTGTAGCGAGGACTGTAAGCATATCCTCTCCCAAACCACGCAGTTTTAACAGTAGAACTCTGCTTTAGTTGCAGGGGTAACACAAGCAGCTTTTCTCCCACTGTGTACTCTTTGGGCTCTTCCACGAATGAACTTCTATATGCAGGGTTTCCAACGTGGAGGGAACTGCCTCAACCAAGGCAGGGTGTACCGAGGACTGTAAGCATTTCCTCTTCCAAAACACGGCAGTTTTACCACAGAATTCTGCTTTAGTTGCAGGTGGAACACAAGCAGCATTTCTCCCACTGTGTACTCTTTGGGCTCTTCCACGAATGAACTTCTTTATGCAGGGATTCCCACGTGCAGCGAACTGCCTCAACCAAGGCAGGCTGCAGCGAATACTGTAAGCATTTCCTCTCCCAAAACACGCAGTTTTACACGAAGAACTCTGCTTTAGTTGCAGGGGGAACACCATCAGCTTTCCTCCCACAGTGTACACAATGGGCACTTCCCCTAATGAACTTGTTCTATAAGAATGGTTTCCTACGTGGAGCGAACTGCCTCAGCCATGGTAGGCACTACTGTGGTCTCTAAGGATTTCCTCTCTGAAAACACGGCACTTTTACCCGAGGAACTCTGCTTTAGTTGCAGGTGGAACACAAGCTGCATTTGTCCCACACTTTATACAAAGGGCCCTCCCCGAAGGAGTCTTCAATATGCAGGGTGTCCCACGTGCAGTGAACTGCCTCAACGAAGGCAGGCTCTCGTAAGGACTGTAAGCATTTCCACTATCAATACACGCAGTTTTGCCCGAAGAATTCTCCTTTAGTTGCAGGTGGAACACAAGCAGCTTTTCTCCCACAGTGTACCCAATGAGCCTTTGCCCGAAAGAATATCTACACTCAAGGGGTCCCGCGTGGAGTGAAATGCCTAAAGCAAGGCAGGCTCTAGTGAGGCCTCTAAGCATTTCCTCTCCGAAAACACGGCAGTTTTACCCAAGGAACTCTGCGTTAGTTGCAGGTGGAACACAGGCAGCATTACTCCCAGTGTGTAATCTTTGGGCTCTTCCACGAATGAATTTCTTTATGCAGGGATTCCCACGTGGATCGAACTGCCTCAACCGTGGCAGGCTGTAGCGAGGACTGTAAGCATATCCTATCCCAAAACACGCAGTTTTAACGGTAGAACTCTGCTTTAGTTGCAGGGGTAACACAAGCAGCTTTTCTCCCACTGTGTACTCTTTGGGCTCTTCCAAGAATGAACTTCTATATGCAGGGTTTCCGACGTGGAGCGAACTGCCTCAACCAAGGCAGGCTGTAGCGAGGACTGTAAGCATGTCCTCTACCAAATCACGCAGGTTTACCCGAAGAACTCTGCTTTAGTTGCAGGTGGAACACAAGCATCTTTTCTCCCACAGTGTACTCGATGGGCACTTCCCCTAATGAACTTGTTCTATAAGAATGGTTTCCCACGTGGAGCGAACTGCCTGAGCCATGGCAGGCACTACTGTGGTCTCTAAGGATTTCCTCTCTGAAAACACCGCACTTTTACCCGAAGAACTCTGCTTTAGTTGCAGGTGGAACACAAGCTGCATTTGTCCCACACTTTATACAAAGGGCCCTTCCCCGAATGAATCCTCAATATGCAGGGTGTCCCACGTGCAGCGAACTGCCTCAATGAAGGCAGGCTCTCGTAAGGACTGTAAGCATTTCCTCTCCCATAACACGCAGTTTTACCCGAAGAACTCTGCTTTAGTTGCACGTGGAACACAAGCAGCATTTCTCCCACTGTGTACTCTTTGGGCTCTTCCACGAATGAACTTCTTTATGCAGGGATTCCCACGAGGAGCGAAGTGCCTCCACCATGGCAGGCTGTAGTGAGGACTGTAAGCATATCCTCTACCAAATCACGCAGGTTTACCCGAAGAACTCAGCTTTAGTTGCAGGGGGAACACAAGCATCTTTTCTCCCACAGTGTACTCTTTGGGCTCTTCCAAGAGTGAACTTCTATATGTAGGGTTTCCGAAGTGGAGCGAACTGCCTCAACCAAGGCAGGCTGTACCGAGGACTGTAAGCATTTCCTCTTCCAAAACACGGCAGTTTTACCACAGAATTCTGCTTTAGTTGCAGGTGGAACACAAGCAGCCTTTCTCCCACTGTGTACTCTTTGGGCTCTTCCACGAATGAACTTCTTTATGCAGGGATTCCCACGTGGAGCGAACTGCCTCAACCAAGGCAGGCTGTAGCGAATACTGTAAGCATTTCCTCTCCCAAAACACGCAGTTTTACACGAAGAACTCTGCTTCAGTTGCAGGTGGAACACAAGCAGCATTTCTCCCACTGTGTACTCTTTGGTCTCTTCACGAATGAACTTGTATATGCAGGGTTTCCCACGTGGAGCGAACTGCCTCAACCATGGCAGGCTGTGGCGAGGACTGTTAGCATATCCTCTCCCAAACAACGCAGTTTTAACAGTAGAACTCTGCTTTAGTTGCAGGGGTAACACAAGCAGCTTTTCTCCCACTGTGTACTCTTTGGTCTCTTCCACGAATGAACTTCTATATGCAGGGTTTCCAACGTGGAGGGAACTGCCTCAACCAAGGCAGGGTGTACCGAGGACTGTAAGCATTTCCTCTTCCAAAACACGGCAGTTTTACCACAGAATTCTGCTTTAGTTGCAGGTGGAACACAAGCAGCATTTCTCCCACTGTGTACCCCATGAGCCTTTGCCCGAAAGAATATCTATACTCAAGGGGTCCCGCGTGGAGTAAAATGCCTAAAGCAAGGCAGGCTCTAGTGAGGCCTCTAAGCATTTCCTCTCCGAAAACACGGCAGTTTTACCCAAGGAACTCTGCGTTAGTTGCAGGTGGAACACAGGCAGCATTACTCCCAGTGTGTAATCTTTGGGCTCTTCCACGAATGAATTTCTTTATGCAGGGATTCCCACGTGGATCGAACTGCCTCAACCGTGGCAGGCTGTAGCGAGGACTGTAAGCATATCCTATCCCAAAACACGCAGTTTTAATGGTAGAACTCTGCTTTAGTTGCAGGGGTAACACAAGCAGCTTTTCTCCCACTGTGTACTCTTTGGGCTCTTCCAAGAATGAACTTCTATATGCAGGGTTTCCGACGTGGAGCGAACTGCCTCAACCAAGGCAGGCTGTAGCGAGGACTGTAAGCATGTCCTCTACCAAATCACGCAGGTTTACCCGAAGAACTCTGCTTTAGTTGCAGGTGGAACACAAGCATCTTTTCTCCCACAGTGTACTCGATGGGCACTTCCCCTAATGAACTTGTTCTATAAGAATGGTTTCAAACGTGGAGCGAACTGCCTGAGCCATGGCAGGCACTACTGTGGTCTCTAAGGATTTCCTCTCTGAAAACACGGCACTTTTACCCGAAGAACTCTGCTTTAGTTGCTGGTGGAACACAAGCTGCATTTGTCCCACACTTTATACAAAGGGCCCTTCCCCGAATGAATCCTCAATATGCAGGGTGTCCCACGTGCAGCGAACTGCCTCAATGAAGGCAAGTTCCCGTAAGGACTGTAAGCATTTCCTCTCCCATAACACGCAGTTTTACCCGAAGAACTCTGCTTTAGTTGCACGTGGAACATAAGCAGCATTTCTCCCACTGTGTACTCTTTGGGCTCTTCCACGAATGAACTTCTTTATGCAGGGATTCCCACGAGGAGCGAACTGCCTCCACCATGGCAGGCTGTAGTGAGGACTGTAAGCATATCCTCTACCAAATCACGCAGGTTTACCCGAAGAACTCAGCTTTAGTTGCAGGGGGAACACAAGCATCTTTTCTCCCACAGTGTACTCTTTGGGCTCTTCCACGAGTGAACTTCTATATGTAGGGTTTCCGAAGTGGAGCGAACTGCCTCAACCAAGGCAGGCTGTACCGAGGACTGTAAGCATTTCCTCTTCCAAAACACGGCAGTTTTACCACAGAATTATGCTTTAGTTGCAGGTGGAACACAAGCAGCCTTTCTCCCACTGTGTACACTTTGGGCTCTTCCACGAATGAACTTCTTTATGCAGGGATTCCCACGTGGAGCGAACTGCCTCAACCAAGGCAGGCTGTAGCGAATACTGTAAGCATTTCCTCTCCCAAAACACGCAGTTTTACACGAAGAACTCTGCTTCAGTTGCAGGTGGAACACAAGCAGCATTTCTCCCACTGTGTACTCTTTGGTCTCTTCACGAATGAATTTGTATATGCAGGGTTTCCCACGTGGAGCGAACTGCCTCAACCATGGCAGGCTGTAGCGAGGACTGTAAGCATGTCCTCTACCAAATCACGCAGGTTTACCCGAAGAACTCTGCTTTAGTTGCAGGGGGAACACAAGCATCTTTTCTCCCACAGTGTACTCGATGGGCACTTCCCCTAATGAACTTGTTCTATAAGAATGGTTTCCCACGTGGAGCGAACTGCCTCAGCCATGGCAGGCACTACTGTGGTCTCTAAGGATTTCCTCTCTGAAAACACGGCACTTTTACCCGAAGAACTCTGCTTTAGTTGCAGGTGGAACACAAGCTGCATTTGTCCTACACTTTATACAAAGGGTCCTTCCCCGAATGAATCCTCAATATGCAGGGATTCCCACGTGCAGCGAACTGCCTCAATGAAGGCAGGCTCTCGTAAGAACTGTAAGCATTTCCTCTCCCATAACACGCAGTTTTACCCGAAGAACTCTGCTTTAGTTGCTTTGGAACACAAGCAGCATTTCTCCCACTGTGTACTCTTTGGGCTCTTCCACGAATGAACTTCTTTATGCAGGGATTCCCACGAGGAGCGAACTGCCTCCACCATGGCAGGCTGTAGCGAGGACTGTAAGCATATCCTCTACCAAATCACGCAGGTTTACCCGAAGAACTCAGCTTTAGTTGCAGGGGGAACACAAGCATCTTTTCTCCCACAGTGTACTCTTTGGGCTCTTCCACGAGTGAACTTCTATATGTAGGGTTTCCGAAGTGGAGCGAACTGCCTCAACCAAGGCAGGCTGTACCGAGGACTGTAAGCATTTCCTCTTCCAAAACACGGCAGTTTTACCACAGAATTCTGCTTTAGTTGCAGGTGGAACACAAGCAGCCTTTCTCCCACTGTGTACTCTTTGGGCTCTTCCACGAATGAACTTCTTTATGCAGGGATTCCCACGTGGAGCGAACTGCCTCAACCAAGGCAGGCTGTAGCGAATACTGTAAGCATTTCCTCTCCCAAAACACGCAGTTTTACACGAAGAACTCTGCTTCAGTTGCAGGTGGAACACAAGCAGCATTTCTCCCACTGTGTACTCTTTGGTCTCTTCACGAATGAACTTGTATATGCAGGGTTTCCCACGTGGAGCGAACTGCCTCAACCATGGCAGGCTGTAGCGAGGACTGTAAGCATATCCTCTCCCAAACCACGCAGTTTTAACAGTAGAACTCTGTTTTAGTTGCAGGGGTAAAACAAGCAGCTTTTCTCCCACTGTGTTCTCTTTGGGCTCTTCCACGAATGAACTTCTATATGCAGGGTTTCCAACGTGGAGGGAACTGCCTCAACCAAGGCAGGCTGTAGCGAGGACTGTAAGCATTTCCTCTTCCAAAACACGGCAGTTTTACCACAGAATTCTGCTTTAGTTGCAGGTGGAACACAAGCATCTTTTCTCCCACAGTATACTCTTTGGGCTCTTCCACGAGTGAACTTCTATATGTAGGGTTTCCGAAGTGGAGCGAACTGCCTCAACCAAGGCAGGCTGTACCGAGGACTGTAAGCATTTCCTCTTCCAAAACACGGCAGTTTTACCACAGAATTCTGCTTTAGTTGCAGGTGGAACACAAGCAGCCTTTCTCCCACTGTGTACTCTTTAGGCTCTTCCACGAATGAACTTCTTTATGCAGGGATTCCCACGTGGAGCGAACTGCCTCAACCAAGGCAGGCTGTAGCGAATACTGTAAGCATTTCCTCTCCCAAAACACGCAGTTTTACACGAAGAACTCTGCTTCAGTTGCAGATGGAACACAAGCAGCATTTCTCCCACTGTGTACTCTTTGGTCTCTTCACCAATGAACTTGTATATGCAGGGTTTCCCACGTGGAGCGAACTGCCTCAACCATGGCAGGCTGTAGCGAGGACTGTAAGCATATCCTCTCCCAAACCACGCAGTTTTAACAGTAGAACTCTGCTTTAGTTGCAGGGGTAACACAAGCAGCTTTTCTCCCACTGTGTACTCTTTGGGCTCTTCCACGAATGAACTTCTATATGCAGGGTTTCCAACGTGGAGGGAACTGCCTCAACCAAGGCAGGGTGTACCGAGGACTGTAAGCATTTCCTCTTCCAAAACACGGCAGTTTTACCACAGAATTCTGCTTTAGTTGCAGGTGGAACACAAGCAGCATTTCTCCCACTGTGTACTCTTTGGGCTCTTCCACGAATGAACTTCTTTATGCAGGGATTCCCACGTGCAGCGAACTGCCTCAACCAAGGCAGGCTGCAGCGAATACTGTAAGCATTTCCTCTCCCAAAACACGCAGTTTTACACGAAGAACTCTGCTTTAGTTGCAGGGGGAACACCATCAGCTTTCCTCCCACAGTGTACACAATGGGCACTTCCCCTAATGAACTTGTTCTATAAGAATGGTTTCCTACGTGGAGCGAACTGCCTCAGCCATGGTAGGCACTACTGTGGTCTCTAAGGATTTCCTCTCTGAAAACACGGCACTTTTACCCGAGGAACTCTGCTTTAGTTGCAGGTGGAACACAAGCTGCATTTGTCCCACACTTTATACAAAGGGCCCTCCCCGAAGGAGTCTTCAATATGCAGGGTGTCCCACGTGCAGTGAACTGCCTCAACGAAGGCAGGCTCTCGTAAGGACTGTAAGCATTTCCACTATCAATACACGCAGTTTTGCCCGAAGAATTCTCCTTTAGTTGCAGGTGGAACACAAGCAGCTTTTCTCCCACAGTGTACCCAATGAGCCTTTGCCCGAAAGAATATCTACACTCAAGGGGTCCCGCGTGGAGTGAAATGCCTAAAGCAAGGCAGGCTCTAGTGAGGCCTCTAAGCATTTCCTCTCCGAAAACACGGCAGTTTTACCCAAGGAACTCTGCGTTAGTTGCAGGTGGAACACAGGCAGCATTACTCCCAGTGTGTAATCTTTGGGCTCTTCCACGAATGAATTTCTTTATGCAGGGATTCCCACGTGGATCGAACTGCCTCAACCGTGGCAGGCTGTAGCGAGGACTGTAAGCATATCCTATCCCAAAACACGCAGTTTTAACGGTAGAACTCTGCTTTAGTTGCAGGGGTAACACAAGCAGCTTTTCTCCCACTGTGTACTCTTTGGGCTCTTCCAAGAATGAACTTCTATATGCAGGGTTTCCGACGTGGAGCGAACTGCCTCAACCAAGGCAGGCTGTAGCGAGGACTGTAAGCATGTCCTCTACCAAATCACGCAGGTTTACCCGAAGAACTCTGCTTTAGTTGCAGGTGGAACACAAGCATCTTTTCTCCCACAGTGTACTCGATGGGCACTTCCCCTAATGAACTTGTTCTATAAGAATGGTTTCCCACGTGGAGCGAACTGCCTGAGCCATGGCAGGCACTACTGTGGTCTCTAAGGATTTCCTCTCTGAAAACACCGCACTTTTACCCGAAGAACTCTGCTTTAGTTGCAGGTGGAACACAAGCTGCATTTGTCCCACACTTTATACAAAGGGCCCTTCCCCGAATGAATCCTCAATATGCAGGGTGTCCCACGTGCAGCGAACTGCCTCAATGAAGGCAGGCTCTCGTAAGGACTGTAAGCATTTCCTCTCCCATAACACGCAGTTTTACCCGAAGAACTCTGCTTTAGTTGCACGTGGAACACAAGCAGCATTTCTCCCACTGTGTACTCTTTGGGCTCTTCCACGAATGAACTTCTTTATGCAGGGATTCCCACGAGGAGCGAACTGCCTCCACCATGGCAGGCTGTAGTGAGGACTGTAAGCATATCCTCTACCAAATCACGCAGGTTTACCCGAAGAACTCAGCTTTAGTTGCAGGGGGAACACAAGCATCTTTTCTCCCACAGTGTACTCTTTGGGCTCTTCCAAGAGTGAACTTCTATATGTAGGGTTTCCGAAGTGGAGCGAACTGCCTCAACCAAGGCAGGCTGTACCGAGGACTGTAAGCATTTCCTCTTCCAAAACACGGCAGTTTTACCACAGAATTCTGCTTTAGTTGCAGGTGGAACACAAGCAGCCTTTCTCCCACTGTGTACTCTTTGGGCTCTTCCACGAATGAACTTCTTTATGCAGGGATTCCCACGTGGAGCGAACTGCCTCAACCAAGGCAGGCTGTAGCGAATACTGTAAGCATTTCCTCTCCCAAAACACGCAGTTTTACACGAAGAACTCTGCTTCAGTTGCAGGTGGAACACAAGCAGCATTTCTCCCACTGTGTACTCTTTGGTCTCTTCACGAATGAACTTGTATATGCAGGGTTTCCCACGTGGAGCGAACTGCCTCAACCATGGCAGGCTGTGGCGAGGACTGTTAGCATATCCTCTCCCAAACAACGCAGTTTTAACAGTAGAACTCTGCTTTAGTTGCAGGGGTAACACAAGCAGCTTTTCTCCCACTGTGTACTCTTTGGTCTCTTCCACGAATGAACTTCTATATGCAGGGTTTCCAACGTGGAGGGAACTGCCTCAACCAAGGCAGGGTGTACCGAGGACTGTAAGCATTTCCTCTTCCAAAACACGGCAGTTTTACCACAGAATTCTGCTTTAGTTGCAGGTGGAACACAAGCAGCATTTCTCCCACTGTGTACCCCATGAGCCTTTGCCCGAAAGAATATCTATACTCAAGGGGTCCCGCGTGGAGTAAAATGCCTAAAGCAAGGCAGGCTCTAGTGAGGCCTCTAAGCATTTCCTCTCCGAAAACACGGCAGTTTTACCCAAGGAACTCTGCGTTAGTTGCAGGTGGAACACAGGCAGCATTACTCCCAGTGTGTAATCTTTGGGCTCTTCCACGAATGAATTTCTTTATGCAGGGATTCCCACGTGGATCGAACTGCCTCAACCGTGGCAGGCTGTAGCGAGGACTGTAAGCATATCCTATCCCAAAACACGCAGTTT
The DNA here is from genome assembly GCF_025265405.1 of Mesoplodon densirostris. Lineage (NCBI taxonomy): Eukaryota > Metazoa > Chordata > Mammalia > Artiodactyla > Ziphiidae > Mesoplodon > Mesoplodon densirostris. The sequence goes on along the minus strand of NC_082667.1, from coordinate 86,400,337 downwards.
TAATGGTAGAACTCTGCTTTAGTTGCAGGGGTAACACAAGCAGCTTTTCTCCCACTGTGTACTCTTTGGGCTCTTCCAAGAATGAACTTCTATATGCAGGGTTTCCGACGTGGATCGAACTGCCTCAACCAAGGCAGGCTGTAGCGAGGACTGTAAGCATGTCCTCTACCAAATCACGCAGGTTTACCCGAAGAACTCTGCTTTAGTTGCAGGGGGAACACAAGCATCTTTTCTCCCACAGTGTACTCGATGGGCACTTCCCCTAATGAACTTGTTCTATAAGAATGGTTTCAAACGTGGAGCGAACTGCCTCAGCCATGGCAGGCACTACTGTGGTCTCTAAGGATTTCCTCTCTGAAAACACGGCACTTTTACCCGAAGAACTCTGCTTTAGTTGCAGGTGGAACACAAGCTGCATTTGTCCCACACTTTATACAAAGGGCCCTTCCCCGAATGAATCCTCAATATGCAGGGTGTCCCACGTGCAGCGAACTGCCTCAATGAAGGCAAGTTCCCGTAAGGACTGTAAGCATTTCCTCTCCCATAACACGCAGTTTTACCCGAAGAACTCTGCTTTAGTTGCACGTGGAACATAAGCAGCATTTCTCCCACTGTGTACTCTTTGGGCTCTTCCACGAATGAACTTCTTTATGCAGGGATTCCCACGAGGAGCGAACTGCCTCCACCATGGCAGGCTGTAGTGAGGACTGTAAGCATATCCTCTACCAAATCACGCAGGTTTACCCGAAGAACTCAGCTTTAGTTGCAGGGGGAACACAGCATCTTTTCTCCCACAGTGTACTCTTTGGGCTCTTGCACGAGTGAACTTCTATATGTAGGGTTTCCGAAGTGGAGCGAACTGCCTCAACCAAGGCAGGGTGTACCGAGGACTGTAAGCATTTCCTCTTCCAAAACACGGCAGTTTTACCACAGAATTCTGCTTTAGTTGCAGGTGGAACACAAGCAGCCTTTCTCCCACTGTGTACACTTTGGGCTCTTCCACGAATGAACTTCTTTATGCAGGGATTCCCACGTGGAGCGAACTGCCTCAACCAAGGCAGGCTGTAGCGAATACTGTAAGCATTTCTTTTTCCAAAACACGGCAGTTTTACCACAGAATTCTGCTTTAGTTGCAGGTGGAACACAAGCAGCCTTTCTCCCACTGTGTACTCTTTGGGCTCTTCCACGAATGAACTTCTTTATGCAGGGATTCCCACGTGCAGCGAACTGCCTCAACCAAGGCAGGCTGCAGCGAATACTGTAAGCATTTCCTCTCCCAAAACACGCAGTTTTACACGAAGAACTCTGCTTTAGTTGCAGGCGGAACACCATCAGCTTTCCTCCCACAGTGTACACAATGGGCACTTCCCCTAATGAACTTGTTCTATAAGAATGGTTTCCTACGTGGAGCGAACTGCCTCAGCCATGGTAGGCACTACTGTGGTCTCTAAGGATTTCCTCTCTGAAAACACGGCACTTTTACCCGAGGAACTCTGCTTTAGTTGCAGGTGGAACACAAGCTGCATTTGTCCCACACTTTATACAAAGGGCCCTCCCCGAAGGAGTCTTCAATATGCAGGGTGTCCCACGTGCAGTGAACTGCCTCAACGAAGGCAGGCTCTCGTAAGGACTGTAAGCATTTCCACTATCAATACACGCAGTTTTGCCCGAAGAATTCTCCTTTAGTTGCAGGTGGAACACAAGCAGCTTTTCTCCCACAGTGTACCCAATGAGCCTTTGCCCGAAAGAATATCTACACTCAAGGGGTCCCGCGTGGAGTGAAACGCCTAAAGCAAGGCAGGCTCTAGTGAGGCCTCTAAGCATTTCCTCTCCGAAAACACGGCAGTTTTACCCAAGGAACTCTGCGTTAGTTGCAGGTGGAACACAGGCAGCATTACTCCCAGTGTGTAATCTTTGGGCTCTTCCACGAATGAATTTCTTTATGCAGGGATTCCCACGTGGATCGAACTGCCTCAACCGTGGCAGGCTGTAGCGAGGACTGTAAGCATATCCTATCCCAAAACACGCAGTTTTAACGGTAGAACTCTGCTTTAGTTGCAGGCGGAACACAAGCATCTTTTCTCCCACAGTGTACTCGATGGGCACTTCCCCTAATGAACTTGTTCTATAAGAATGGTTTCCCACGTGGAGCGAACTGCCTCAGCCATGGCAGGCACTACTGTGGTCTCTAAGGATTTCCTCTCTGAAAACACGGCACTTTTACCCGAAGAACTCTGCTTTAGTTGCAGGTGGAACACAAGCTGCATTTGTCCTACACTTTATACAAAGGGTCCTTCCCCGAATGAATCCTCAATATGCAGGGATTCCCACGTGCAGCGAACTGCCTCAATGAAGGCAGGCTCTCGTAAGGACTGTAAGCATTTCCTCTCCCATAACACGCAGTTTTACCCGAAGAACTCTGCTTTAGTTGCTTTGGAACACAAGCAGCATTTCTCCCACTGTGTACTCTTTGGGCTCTTCCACGAATGAACTTCTTTATGCAGGGATTCCCACGAGGAGCGAACTGCCTACACCATGGCAGGCTGTAGCGAGGACTGTAAGCATATCCTCTACCAAATCACGCAGGTTTACCCGAAGAACTCAGCTTTAGTTGCAGGGGGAACACAAGCATCTTTTCTCCCACAGTGTACTCTTTGGGCTCTTCCACGAGTGAACTTCTATATGTAGGGTTTCCGAAGTGGAGCGAACTGCCTCAACCAAGGCAGGCTGTACCGAGGACTGTAAGCATTTCCTCTTCCAAAACACGGCAGTTTTACCACAGAATTCTGCTTTAGTTGCAGGTGGAACACAAGCAGCCTTTCTCCCACTGTGTACTCTTTGGGCTCTTCCACGAATGAACTTCTTTATGCAGGGATTCCCACGTGGAGCGAACTGCCTCAACCAAGGCAGGCTGTAGCGAATACTGTAAGCATTTCCTCTCCCAAAACACGCAGTTTTACACGAAGAACTCTGCTTCAGTTGCAGGTGGAACACAAGCAGCATTTCTCCCACTGTGTACTCTTTGGTCTCTTCACGAATGAACTTGTATATGCAGGGTTTCCCACGTGGAGCGAACTGCCTCAACCATGGCAGGCTGTAGCGAGGACTGTAAGCATATCCTCTCCCAAACCACGCAGTTTTAACAGTAGAACTCTGTTTTAGTTGCAGGGGTAAAACAAGCAGCTTTTCTCCCACTGTGTTCTCTTTGGGCTCTTCCACGAATGAACTTCTATATGCAGGGTTTCCAACGTGGAGGGAACTGCCTCAACCAAGGCAGGCTGTAGCGAGGACTGTAAGCATTTCCTCTTCCAAAACACGGCAGTTTTACCACAGAATTCTGCTTTAGTTGCAGGTGGAACACAAGCATCTTTTCTCCCACAGTATACTCTTTGGGCTCTTCCACGAGTGAACTTCTATATGTAGGGTTTCCGAAGTGGAGCGAACTGCCTCAACCAAGGCAGGCTGTACCGAGGACTGTAAGCATTTCCTCTTCCAAAACACGGCAGTTTTACCACAGAATTCTGCTTTAGTTGCAGGTGGAACACAAGCAGCCTTTCTCCCACTGTGTACTCTTTAGGCTCTTCCACGAATGAACTTCTTTATGCAGGGATTCCCACGTGGAGCGAACTGCCTCAACCAAGGCAGGCTGTAGCGAATACTGTAAGCATTTCCTCTCCCAAAACACGCAGTTTTACACGAAGAACTCTGCTTCAGTTGCAGATGGAACACAAGCAGCATTTCTCCCACTGTGTACTCTTTGGTCTCTTCACCAATGAACTTGTATATGCAGGGTTTCCCACGTGGAGCGAACTGCCTCAACCATGGCAGGCTGTAGCGAGGACTGTAAGCATATCCTCTCCCAAACCACGCAGTTTTAACAGTAGAACTCTGCTTTAGTTGCAGGGGTAACACAAGCAGCTTTTCTCCCACTGTGTACTCTTTGGGCTCTTCCACGAATGAACTTCTATATGCAGGGTTTCCAACGTGGAGGGAACTGCCTCAACCAAGGCAGGGTGTACCGAGGACTGTAAGCATTTCCTCTTCCAAAACACGGCAGTTTTACCACAGAATTCTGCTTTAGTTGCAGGTGGAACACAAGCAGCATTTCTCCCACTGTGTACTCTTTGGGCTCTTCCACGAATGAACTTCTTTATGCAGGGATTCCCACGTGCAGCGAACTGCCTCAACCAAGGCAGGCTGCAGCGAATACTGTAAGCATTTCCTCTCCCAAAACACGCAGTTTTACACGAAGAACTCTGCTTTAGTTGCAGGGGGAACACCATCAGCTTTCCTCCCACAGTGTACACAATGGGCACTTCCCCTAATGCAGTTGTTGTATAAGAATGGTTTCCTACGTGGAGCGAACTGCCTCAGCCATGGTAGGCACTACTGTGGTCTCTAAGGATTTCCTCTCTGAAAACACGGCACTTTTACCCGAGGAACTCTGCTTTAGTTGCAGGTGGAACACAAGCTGCATTTGTCCCACACTTTATACAAAGGGCCCTCCCCGAAGGAGTCTTCAATATGCAGGGTGTCCCACGTGCAGTGAACTGCCTCAACGAAGGCAGGCTCTCGTAAGGACTGTAAGCATTTCCACTATCAATACACGCAGTTTTGCCCGAAGAATTCTCCTTTAGTTGCAGGTGGAACACAAGCAGCTTTTCTCCCACAGTGTACCCAATGAGCCTTTGCCCGAAAGAATATCTACACTCAAGGGGTCCCGCGTGGAGTGAAATGCCTAAAGCAAGGCAGGCTCTAGTGAGGCCTCTAAGCATTTCCTCTCCGAAAACACGGCAGTTTTACCCAAGGAACTCTGCGTTAGTTGCAGGTGGAACACAGGCAGCATTACTCCCAGTGTGTAATCTTTGGGCTCTTCCACGAATGAATTTCTTTATGCAGGGATTCCCACGTGGATCGAACTGCCTCAACCGTGGCAGGCTGTAGCGAGGACTGTAAGCATATCCTATCCCAAAACACGCAGTTTTAACGGTAGAACTCTGCTTTAGTTGCAGGGGTAACACAAGCAGCTTTTCTCCCACTGTGTACTCTTTGGGCTCTTCCAAGAATGAACTTCTATATGCAGGGTTTCCGACGTGGAGCGAACTGCCTCAACCAAGGCAGGCTGTAGCGAGGACTGTAAGCATGTCCTCTACCAAATCACGCAGGTTTACCCGAAGAACTCTGCTTTAGTTGCAGGGGGAACACAAGCATCTTTTCTCCCACAGTGTACTCGATGGGCACTTCCCCTAATGAACTTGTTCTATAAGAATGGTTTCCCACGTGGAGCGAACTGCCTGAGCCATGGCAGGCACTACTGTGGTCTCTAAGGATTTCCTCTCTGAAAACACGGCACTTTTACCCGAAGAACTCTGCTTTAGTTGCAGGTGGAACACAAGCTGCATTTGTCCCACACTTTATACAAAGGGCCCTTCCCCGAATGAATCCTCAATATGCAGGGTGTCCCACGTGCAGCGAACTCCCTCAATGAAGGCAGGCTCTCGTAAGGACTGTAAGCATTTCCTCTCCCATAACACGCAGTTTTACCCGAAGAACTCTGCTTTAGTTGCAGGTGGAACACAAGCAGCATTTCTCCCACAGTGTACCCAATGAGCCTTTGCCCGAAAGAATATCTACACTCAAGGGGTCCCGCGTGGAGTGAAATGCCTAAAGCAAGGCAGGCTCTAGTGAGGCCTCTAAGCATTTCCTCTCCAAAAACACGGCAGTTTTACCCAAGGAACTCTGCGTTAGTTGCAGGTGGAACACAGGCAGCATTACTCCCATTGTGTAATCTTTGGGCTCTTCCACGAATGAATTTCTTTATGCAGGGATTCCCACGTGGATCGAACTGCCTCAACCGTGGCAGGCTGTAGCGAGGACTGTAAGCATATCCTATCCCAAAACACGCAGTTTTAACGGTAGAACTCTGCTTTAGTTGCAGGGGTAACACAAGCAGCTTTTCTCCCACTGTGTACTCTTTGGGCTCTTCCAAGAATGAACTTCTATATGCAGGGTTTCCGACGTGGAGCGAACTGCCTCAACCAAGGCAGGCTGTAGCGAGGACTGTAAGCATGTCCTCTACCAAATCACGCAGGTTTACCCGAAGAACTCTGCTTTAGTTGCAGGGGGAACACAAGCATCTTTTCTCCCACAGTGTACTCGATGGGCACTTCCCCTAATGAACTTGTTCTATAAGAATGGTTTCCCACGTGGAGCGAACTGCCTCAGCCATGGCAGGCACTACTGTGGTCTCTAAGGATTTCCTCTCTGAAAACACGGCACTTTTACCCGAAGAACTCTGCTTTAGTTGCAGGTGGAACACAAGCTGCATTTGTCCCACACTTTATACAAAGGGCCCTTCCCCGAATGAATCCTCAATATGCAGGGTGTCCCACGTGCAGCGAACTCCCTCAATGAAGGCAGGCTATCGTAAGGACTGTAAGCATTTCCTCTCCCATAACACGCAGTTTTACCCGAAGAACTCTGCTTTAGTTGCAGGTGGAACACAAGCAGCATTTCTCCCACTGTGTACTCTTTGGGCTCTTCCACGAATGAACTTCTTTAGGCAGGGATTCCCACAAGGAGCGAACTGCCTCCACCATGGCAGGCTGTAGTGAGGACTGTAAGCATATCCTCTACCAAATCACGCAGGTTTACCCGAAGAACTCACCTTTAGTTGCAGGGGGAACACAAGCATCTTTTCTCCCACAGTATACTCTTTGGCTCTTCCACGAGTGAACTTCTATATGTAGGGTTTCCGAAGTGGAGCGAACTGCCTCAACCAAGGCAGGCTGTACCGAGGACTGTAAGCATTTCCTCTTCCAAAACACGGCAGTTTTACCACAGAATTCTGCTTTAGTTGCAGGTGGAACACAAGCAGCCTTTCTCCCACAGTGTACTCTTTGGGCTCTTCCACGAATGAACTTCTTTATGCAGGGTTCCCACGTGGAGCGAACTGCCTCAACCAAGGCAGGCTGTAGCGAATACTGTAAGCATTTCCTCTCCCAAAACACGCAGTTTTACACGAAGAACTCTGCTTCAGTTGCAGGTGGAACACAAGCAGCATTTCTCCCACTGTGTACTCTTTGGTCTCTTCACCAATGAACTTGTATATGCAGGGTTTCCCACGTGGAGCGAACTGCCTCAACCATGGCAGGCTGTAGCGAGGACTGTAAGCATATCCTCTCCCAAACCACGCAGTTTTAACAGTAGAACTCTGCTTTAGTTGCAGGGGTAACACAAGCAGCTTTTCTCCCACTGTGTACTCTTTGGGCTCTTCCACGAATGAACTTCTATATGCAGGGTTTCCAACGTGGAGGGAACTGCCTCAACCAAGGCAGGGTGTACCGAGGACTGTAAGCATTTCCTCTTCCAAAACACGGCAGTTTTACCACAGAATTCTGCTTTAGTTGCAGGTGGAACACAAGCAGCATTTCTCCCACTGTGTACTCTTTGGGCTCTTCCACGAATGAACTTCTTTATGCAGGGATTCCCACGTGCAGCGAACTGCCTCAACCAAGGCAGGCTGCAGCGAATACTGTAAGCATTTCCTCTCCCAAAACACGCAGTTTTACACGAAGAACTCTGCTTTAGTTGCAGGGGGAACACCATCAGCTTTCCTCCCACAGTGTACACAATGGGCACTTCCCCTAATGAACTTGTTCTATAAGAATGGTTTCCTACGTGGAGCGAACTGCCTCAGCCATGGTAGGCACTACTGTGGTCTCTAAGGATTTCCTCTCTGAAAACACGGCACTTTTACCCGAGGAACTCTGCTTTAGTTGCAGGTGGAACACAAGCTGCATTTGTCCCACACTTTATACAAAGGGCCCTCCCCGAAGGAGTCTTCAATATGCAGGGTGTCCCACGTGCAGTGAACTGCCTCAACGAAGGCAGGCTCTCGTAAGGACTGTAAGCATTTCCACTATCAATACACGCAGTTTTGCCCGAAGAATTCTCCTTTAGTTGCAGGTGGAACACAAGCAGCTTTTCTCCCACAGTGTACCCAATGAGCCTTTGCCCGAAAGAATATCTACACTCAAGGGGTCCCGCGTGGAGTGAAATGCCTAAAGCAAGGCAGGCTCTAGTGAGGCCTCTAAGCATTTCCTCTCCGAAAACACGGCAGTTTTACCCAAGGAACTCTGCGTTAGTTGCAGGTGGAACACAGGCAGCATTACTCCCAGTGTGTAATCTTTGGGCTCTTCCACGAATGAATTTCTTTATGCAGGGATTCCCACGTGGATCGAACTGCCTCAACCGTGGCAGGCTGTAGCGAGGACTGTAAGCATATCCTATCCCAAAACACGCAGTTTTAACGGTAGAACTCTGCTTTAGTTGCAGGGGTAACACAAGCAGCTTTTCTCCCACTGTGTACTCTTTGGGCTCTTCCAAGAATGAACTTCTATATGCAGGGTTTCCGACGTGGAGCGAACTGCCTCAACCAAGGCAGGCTGTAGCGAGGACTGTAAGCATGTCCTCTACCAAATCACGCAGGTTTACCCGAAGAACTCTGCTTTAGTTGCAGGTGGAACACAAGCATCTTTTCTCCCACAGTGTACTCGATGGGCACTTCCCCTAATGAACTTGTTCTATAAGAATGGTTTCCCACGTGGAGCGAACTGCCTGAGCCATGGCAGGCACTACTGTGGTCTCTAAGGATTTCCTCTCTGAAAACACCGCACTTTTACCCGAAGAACTCTGCTTTAGTTGCAGGTGGAACACAAGCTGCATTTGTCCCACACTTTATACAAAGGGCCCTTCCCCGAATGAATCCTCAATATGCAGGGTGTCCCACGTGCAGCGAACTGCCTCAATGAAGGCAGGCTCTCGTAAGGACTGTAAGCATTTCCTCTCCCATAACACGCAGTTTTACCCGAAGAACTCTGCTTTAGTTGCACGTGGAACACAAGCAGCATTTCTCCCACTGTGTACTCTTTGGGCTCTTCCACGAATGAACTTCTTTATGCAGGGATTCCCACGAGGAGCGAACTGCCTCCACCATGGCAGGCTGTAGTGAGGACTGTAAGCATATCCTCTACCAAATCACGCAGGTTTACCCGAAGAACTCAGCTTTAGTTGCAGGGGGAACACAAGCATCTTTTCTCCCACAGTGTACTCTTTGGGCTCTTCCAAGAGTGAACTTCTATATGTAGGGTTTCCGAAGTGGAGCGAACTGCCTCAACCAAGGCAGGCTGTACCGAGGACTGTAAGCATTTCCTCTTCCAAAACACGGCAGTTTTACCACAGAATTCTGCTTTAGTTGCAGGTGGAACACAAGCAGCCTTTCTCCCACTGTGTACTCTTTGGGCTCTTCCACGAATGAACTTCTTTATGCAGGGATTCCCACGTGGAGCGAACTGCCTCAACCAAGGCAGGCTGTAGCGAATACTGTAAGCATTTCCTCTCCCAAAACACGCAGTTTTACACGAAGAACTCTGCTTCAGTTGCAGGTGGAACACAAGCAGCATTTCTCCCACTGTGTACTCTTTGGTCTCTTCACGAATGAACTTGTATATGCAGGGTTTCCCACGTGGAGCGAACTGCCTCAACCATGGCAGGCTGTGGCGAGGACTGTTAGCATATCCTCTCCCAAACAACGCAGTTTTAACAGTAGAACTCTGCTTTAGTTGCAGGGGTAACACAAGCAGCTTTTCTCCCACTGTGTACTCTTTGGTCTCTTCCACGAATGAACTTCTATATGCAGGGTTTCCAACGTGGAGGGAACTGCCTCAACCAAGGCAGGGTGTACCGAGGACTGTAAGCATTTCCTCTTCCAAAACACGGCAGTTTTACCACAGAATTCTGCTTTAGTTGCAGGTGGAACACAAGCAGCATTTCTCCCACTGTGTACCCCATGAGCCTTTGCCCGAAAGAATATCTATACTCAAGGGGTCCCGCGTGGAGTAAAATGCCTAAAGCAAGGCAGGCTCTAGTGAGGCCTCTAAGCATTTCCTCTCCGAAAACACGGCAGTTTTACCCAAGGAACTCTGCGTTAGTTGCAGGTGGAACACAGGCAGCATTACTCCCAGTGTGTAATCTTTGGGCTCTTCCACGAATGAATTTCTTTATGCAGGGATTCCCACGTGGATCGAACTGCCTCAACCGTGGCAGGCTGTAGCGAGGACTGTAAGCATATCCTATCCCAAAACACGCAGTTTTAATGGTAGAACTCTGCTTTAGTTGCAGGGGTAACACAAGCAGCTTTTCTCCCACTGTGTACTCTTTGGGCTCTTCCAAGAATGAACTTCTATATGCAGGGTTTCCGACGTGGAGCGAACTGCCTCAACCAAGGCAGGCTGTAGCGAGGACTGTAAGCATGTCCTCTACCAAATCACGCAGGTTTACCCGAAGAACTCTGCTTTAGTTGCAGGTGGAACACAAGCATCTTTTCTCCCACAGTGTACTCGATGGGCACTTCCCCTAATGAACTTGTTCTATAAGAATGGTTTCAAACGTGGAGCGAACTGCCTGAGCCATGGCAGGCACTACTGTGGTCTCTAAGGATTTCCTCTCTGAAAACACGGCACTTTTACCCGAAGAACTCTGCTTTAGTTGCTGGTGGAACACAAGCTGCATTTGTCCCACACTTTATACAAAGGGCCCTTCCCCGAATGAATCCTCAATATGCAGGGTGTCCCACGTGCAGCGAACTGCCTCAATGAAGGCAAGTTCCCGTAAGGACTGTAAGCATTTCCTCTCCCATAACACGCAGTTTTACCCGAAGAACTCTGCTTTAGTTGCACGTGGAACATAAGCAGCATTTCTCCCACTGTGTACTCTTTGGGCTCTTCCACGAATGAACTTCTTTATGCAGGGATTCCCACGAGGAGCGAACTGCCTCCACCATGGCAGGCTGTAGTGAGGACTGTAAGCATATCCTCTACCAAATCACGCAGGTTTACCCGAAGAACTCAGCTTTAGTTGCAGGGGGAACACAAGCATCTTTTCTCCCACAGTGTACTCTTTGGGCTCTTCCACGAGTGAACTTCTATATGTAGGGTTTCCGAAGTGGAGCGAACTGCCTCAACCAAGGCAGGCTGTACCGAGGACTGTAAGCATTTCCTCTTCCAAAACACGGCAGTTTTACCACAGAATTCTGCTTTAGTTGCAGGTGGAACACAAGCAGCCTTTCTCCCACTGTGTACACTTTGGGCTCTTCCACGAATGAACTTCTTTATGCAGGGATTCCCACGTGGAGCGAACTGCCTCAACCAAGGCAGGCTGTAGCGAATACTGTAAGCATTTCCTCTCCCAAAACACGCAGTTTTACACGAAGAACTCTGCTTCAGTTGCAGGTGGAACACAAGCAGCATTTCTCCCACTGTGTACTCTTTGGTCTCTTCACGAATGAATTTGTATATGCAGGGTTTCCCACGTGGAGCGAACTGCCTCAACCATGGCAGGCTGTAGCGAGGACTGTAAGCATGTCCTCTACCAAATCACGCAGGTTTACCCGAAGAACTCTGCTTTAGTTGCAGGGGGAACACAAGCATCTTTTCTCCCACAGTGTACTCGATGGGCACTTCCCCTAATGAACTTGTTCTATAAGAATGGTTTCCCACGTGGAGCGAACTGCCTCAGCCATGGCAGGCACTACTGTGGTCTCTAAGGATTTCCTCTCTGAAAACACGGCACTTTTACCCGAAGAACTCTGCTTTAGTTGCAGGTGGAACACAAGCTGCATTTGTCCTACACTTTATACAAAGGGTCCTTCCCCGAATGAATCCTCAATATGCAGGGATTCCCACGTGCAGCGAACTGCCTCAATGAAGGCAGGCTCTCGTAAGAACTGTAAGCATTTCCTCTCCCATAACACGCAGTTTTACCCGAAGAACTCTGCTTTAGTTGCTTTGGAACACAAGCAGCATTTCTCCCACTGTGTACTCTTTGGGCTCTTCCACGAATGAACTTCTTTATGCAGGGATTCCCACGAGGAGCGAACTGCCTCCACCATGGCAGGCTGTAGCGAGGACTGTAAGCATATCCTCTACCAAATCACGCAGGTTTACCCGAAGAACTCAGCTTTAGTTGCAGGGGGAACACAAGCATCTTTTCTCCCACAGTGTACTCTTTGGGCTCTTCCACGAGTGAACTTCTATATGTAGGGTTTCCGAAGTGGAGCGAACTGCCTCAACCAAGGCAGGCTGTACCGAGGACTGTAAGCATTTCCTCTTCCAAAACACGGCAGTTTTACCACAGAATTCTGCTTTAGTTGCAGGTGGAACACAAGCAGCCTTTCTCCCACTGTGTACTCTTTGGGCTCTTCCACGAATGAACTTCTTTATGCAGGGATTCCCACGTGGAGCGAACTGCCTCAACCAAGGCAGGCTGTAGCGAATACTGTAAGCATTTCCTCTCCCAAAACACGCAGTTTTACACGAAGAACTCTGCTTCAGTTGCAGGTGGAACACAAGCAGCATTTCTCCCACTGTGTACTCTTTGGTCTCTTCACGAATGAACTTGTATATGCAGGGTTTCCCACGTGGAGCGAACTGCCTCAACCATGGCAGGCTGTAGCGAGGACTGTAAGCATATCCTCTCCCAAACCACGCAGTTTTAACAGTAGAACTCTGTTTTAGTTGCAGGGGTAAAACAAGCAGCTTTTCTCCCACTGTGTTCTCTTTGGGCTCTTCCACGAATGAACTTCTATATGCAGGGTTTCCAACGTGGAGGGAACTGCCTCAACCAAGGCAGGCTGTAGCGAGGACTGTAAGCATTTCCTCTTCCAAAACACGGCAGTTTTACCACAGAATTCTGCTTTAGTTGCAGGTGGAACACAAGCATCTTTTCTCCCACAGTATACTCTTTGGGCTCTTCCACGAGTGAACTTCTATATGTAGGGTTTCCGAAGTGGAGCGAACTGCCTCAACCAAGGCAGGCTGTACCGAGGACTGTAAGCATTTCCTCTTCCAAAACACGGCAGTTTTACCACAGAATTCTGCTTTAGTTGCAGGTGGAACACAAGCAGCCTTTCTCCCACTGTGTACTCTTTAGGCTCTTCCACGAATGAACTTCTTTATGCAGGGATTCCCACGTGGAGCGAACTGCCTCAACCAAGGCAGGCTGTAGCGAATACTGTAAGCATTTCCTCTCCCAAAACACGCAGTTTTACACGAAGAACTCTGCTTCAGTTGCAGATGGAACACAAGCAGCATTTCTCCCACTGTGTACTCTTTGGTCTCTTCACCAATGAACTTGTATATGCAGGGTTTCCCACGTGGAGCGAACTGCCTCAACCATGGCAGGCTGTAGCGAGGACTGTAAGCATATCCTCTCCCAAACCACGCAGTTTTAACAGTAGAACTCTGCTTTAGTTGCAGGGGTAACACAAGCAGCTTTTCTCCCACTGTGTACTCTTTGGGCTCTTCCACGAATGAACTTCTATATGCAGGGTTTCCAACGTGGAGGGAACTGCCTCAACCAAGGCAGGGTGTACCGAGGACTGTAAGCATTTCCTCTTCCAAAACACGGCAGTTTTACCACAGAATTCTGCTTTAGTTGCAGGTGGAACACAAGCAGCATTTCTCCCACTGTGTACTCTTTGGGCTCTTCCACGAATGAACTTCTTTATGCAGGGATTCCCACGTGCAGCGAACTGCCTCAACCAAGGCAGGCTGCAGCGAATACTGTAAGCATTTCCTCTCCCAAAACACGCAGTTTTACACGAAGAACTCTGCTTTAGTTGCAGGGGGAACACCATCAGCTTTCCTCCCACAGTGTACACAATGGGCACTTCCCCTAATGAACTTGTTCTATAAGAATGGTTTCCTACGTGGAGCGAACTGCCTCAGCCATGGTAGGCACTACTGTGGTCTCTAAGGATTTCCTCTCTGAAAACACGGCACTTTTACCCGAGGAACTCTGCTTTAGTTGCAGGTGGAACACAAGCTGCATTTGTCCCACACTTTATACAAAGGGCCCTCCCCGAAGGAGTCTTCAATATGCAGGGTGTCCCACGTGCAGTGAACTGCCTCAACGAAGGCAGGCTCTCGTAAGGACTGTAAGCATTTCCACTATCAATACACGCAGTTTTGCCCGAAGAATTCTCCTTTAGTTGCAGGTGGAACACAAGCAGCTTTTCTCCCACAGTGTACCCAATGAGCCTTTGCCCGAAAGAATATCTACACTCAAGGGGTCCCGCGTGGAGTGAAATGCCTAAAGCAAGGCAGGCTCTAGTGAGGCCTCTAAGCATTTCCTCTCCGAAAACACGGCAGTTTTACCCAAGGAACTCTGCGTTAGTTGCAGGTGGAACACAGGCAGCATTACTCCCAGTGTGTAATCTTTGGGCTCTTCCACGAATGAATTTCTTTATGCAGGGATTCCCACGTGGATCGAACTGCCTCAACCGTGGCAGGCTGTAGCGAGGACTGTAAGCATATCCTATCCCAAAACACGCAGTTTTAACGGTAGAACTCTGCTTTAGTTGCAGGGGTAACACAAGCAGCTTTTCTCCCACTGTGTACTCTTTGGGCTCTTCCAAGAATGAACTTCTATATGCAGGGTTTCCGACGTGGAGCGAACTGCCTCAACCAAGGCAGGCTGTAGCGAGGACTGTAAGCATGTCCTCTACCAAATCACGCAGGTTTACCCGAAGAACTCTGCTTTAGTTGCAGGTGGAACACAAGCATCTTTTCTCCCACAGTGTACTCGATGGGCACTTCCCCTAATGAACTTGTTCTATAAGAATGGTTTCCCACGTGGAGCGAACTGCCTGAGCCATGGCAGGCACTACTGTGGTCTCTAAGGATTTCCTCTCTGAAAACACCGCACTTTTACCCGAAGAACTCTGCTTTAGTTGCAGGTGGAACACAAGCTGCATTTGTCCCACACTTTATACAAAGGGCCCTTCCCCGAATGAATCCTCAATATGCAGGGTGTCCCACGTGCAGCGAACTGCCTCAATGAAGGCAGGCTCTCGTAAGGACTGTAAGCATTTCCTCTCCCATAACACGCAGTTTTACCCGAAGAACTCTGCTTTAGTTGCACGTGGAACACAAGCAGCATTTCTCCCACTGTGTACTCTTTGGGCTCTTCCACGAATGAACTTCTTTATGCAGGGATTCCCACGAGGAGCGAACTGCCTCCACCATGGCAGGCTGTAGTGAGGACTGTAAGCATATCCTCTACCAAATCACGCAGGTTTACCCGAAGAACTCAGCTTTAGTTGCAGGGGGAACACAAGCATCTTTTCTCCCACAGTGTACTCTTTGGGCTCTTCCAAGAGTGAACTTCTATATGTAGGGTTTCCGAAGTGGAGCGAACTGCCTCAACCAAGGCAGGCTGTACCGAGGACTGTAAGCATTTCCTCTTCCAAAACACGGCAGTTTTACCACAGAATTCTGCTTTAGTTGCAGGTGGAACACAAGCAGCCTTTCTCCCACTGTGTACTCTTTGGGCTCTTCCACGAATGAACTTCTTTATGCAGGGATTCCCACGTGGAGCGAACTGCCTCAACCAAGGCAGGCTGTAGCGAATACTGTAAGCATTTCCTCTCCCAAAACACGCAGTTTTACACGAAGAACTCTGCTTTAGTTGCACGTGGAACATAAGCAGCATTTCTCCCACTGTGTACTCTTTGGGCTCTTCCACGAATGAACTTCTTTATGCAGGGATTCCCACGAGGAGCGAACTGCCTCCACCATGGCAGGCTGTAGTGAGGACTGTAAGCATATCCTCTACCAAATCACGCAGGTTTACCCGAAGAACTCAGCTTTAGTTGCAGGGGGAACACAGCATCTTTTCTCCCACAGTGTACTCTTTGGGCTCTTCCACGAGTGAACTTCTATATGTAGGGTTTCCGAAGTGGAGCGAACTGCCTCAACCAAGGCAGGGTGTACCGAGGACTGTAAGCATTTCCTCTTCCAAAACACGGCAGTTTTACCACAGAATTCTGCTTTAGTTGCAGGTGGAACACAAGCAGCCTTTCTCCCACTGTGTACACTTTGGGCTCTTCCACGAATGAACTTCTTTATGCAGGGATTCCCACGTGGAGCGAACTGCCTCAACCAAGGCAGGCTGTAGCGAATACTGTAAGCATTTCTTTTTCCAAAACACGGCAGTTTTACCACAGAATTCTGCTTTAGTTGCAGGTGGAACACAAGCAGCCTTTCTCCCACTGTGTACTCTTTGGGCTCTTCCACGAATGAACTTCTTTATGCAGGGATTCCCACGTGCAGCGAACTGCCTCAACCAAGGCAGGCTGCAGCGAATACTGTAAGCATTTCCTCTCCCAAAACACGCAGTTTTACACGAAGAACTCTGCTTTAGTTGCAGGCGGAACACCATCAGCTTTCCTCCCACAGTGTACACAATGGGCACTTCCCCTAATGAACTTGTTCTATAAGAATGGTTTCCTACGTGGAGCGAACTGCCTCAGCCATGGTAGGCACTACTGTGGTCTCTAAGGATTTCCTCTCTGAAAACACGGCACTTTTACCCGAGGAACTCTGCTTTAGTTGCAGGTGGAACACAAGCTGCATTTGTCCCACACTTTATACAAAGGGCCCTCCCCGAAGGAGTCTTCAATATGCAGGGTGTCCCACGTGCAGTGAACTGCCTCAACGAAGGCAGGCTCTCGTAAGGACTGTAAGCATTTCCACTATCAATACACGCAGTTTTGCCCGAAGAATTCTCCTTTAGTTGCAGGTGGAACACAAGCAGCTTTTCTCCCACAGTGTACCCAATGAGCCTTTGCCCGAAAGAATATCTACACTCAAGGGGTCCCGCGTGGAGTGAAACGCCTAAAGCAAGGCAGGCTCTAGTGAGGCCTCTAAGCATTTCCTCTCCGAAAACACGGCAGTTTTACCCAAGGAACTCTGCGTTAGTTGCAGGTGGAACACAGGCAGCATTACTCCCAGTGTGTAATCTTTGGGCTCTTCCACGAATGAATTTCTTTATGCAGGGATTCCCACGTGGATCGAACTGCCTCAACCGTGGCAGGCTGTAGCGAGGACTGTAAGCATATCCTATCCCAAAACACGCAGTTTTAACGGTAGAACTCTGCTTTAGTTGCAGGCGGAACACAAGCATCTTTTCTCCCACAGTGTACTCGATGGGCACTTCCCCTAATGAACTTGTTCTATAAGAATGGTTTCCCACGTGGAGCGAACTGCCTCAGCCATGGCAGGCACTACTGTGGTCTCTAAGGATTTCCTCTCTGAAAACACGGCACTTTTACCCGAAGAACTCTGCTTTAGTTGCAGGTGGAACACAAGCTGCATTTGTCCTACACTTTATACAAAGGGTCCTTCCCCGAATGAATCCTCAATATGCAGGGATTCCCACGTGCAGCGAACTGCCTCAATGAAGGCAGGCTCTCGTAAGGACTGTAAGCATTTCCTCTCCCATAACACGCAGTTTTACCCGAAGAACTCTGCTTTAGTTGCACGTGGAACATAAGCAGCATTTCTCCCACTGTGTACTCTTTGGGCTCTTCCACGAATGAACTTCTTTATGCAGGGATTCCCACGAGGAGCGAACTGCCTCCACCATGGCAGGCTGTAGCGAGGACTGTAAGCATATCCTCTACCAAATCACGCAGGTTTACCCGAAGAACTCAGCTTTAGTTGCAGGGGGAACACAGCATCTTTTCTCCCACAGTGTACTCTTTGGGCTCTTCCACGAGTGAACTTCTATATGTAGGGTTTCCGAAGTGGAGCGAACTGCCTCAACCAAGGCAGGCTGTACCGAGGACTGTAAGCATTTCCTCTTCCAAAACACGGCAGTTTTACCACAGAATTCTGCTTTAGTTGCAGGTGGAACACAAGCAGCCTTTCTCCCACTGTGTACTCTTTGGGCTCTTCCACGAATGAACTTCTTTATGCAGGGATTCCCACGTGGAGCGAACTGCCTCAACCAAGGCAGGCTGTAGCGAATACTGTAAGCATTTCCTCTCCCAAAACACGCAGTTTTACACGAAGAACTCTGCTTCAGTTGCAGGTGGAACACAAGCAGCATTTCTCCCACTGTGTACTCTTTGGTCTCTTCACGAATGAACTTGTATATGCAGGGTTTCCCACGTGGAGCGAACTGCCTCAACCATGGCAGGCTGTAGCGAGGACTGTAAGCATATCCTCTCCCAAACCACGCAGTTTTAACAGTAGAACTCTGTTTTAGTTGCAGGGGTAAAACAAGCAGCTTTTCTCCCACTGTGTTCTCTTTGGGCTCTTCCACGAATGAACTTCTATATGCAGGGTTTCCAACGTGGAGGGAACTGCCTCAACCAAGGCAGGCTGTAGCGAGGACTGTAAGCATTTCCTCTTCCAAAACACGGCAGTTTTACCACAGAATTCTGCTTTAGTTGCAGGTGGAACACAAGCATCTTTTCTCCCACAGTATACTCTTTGGGCTCTTCCACGAGTGAACTTCTATATGTAGGGTTTCCGAAGTGGAGCGAACTGCCTCAACCAAGGCAGGCTGTACCGAGGACTGTAAGCATTTCCTCTTCCAAAACACGGCAGTTTTACCACAGAATTCTGCTTTAGTTGCAGGTGGAACACAAGCAGCCTTTCTCCCACTGTGTACTCTTTAGGCTCTTCCACGAATGAACTTCTTTATGAGGGATTCCCACGTGGAGCGAACTGCCTCAAGCAAGGCAGGCTGTAGCGAATACTGTAAGCATTTCCTCTCCCAAAACACGCAGTTTTACACGAAGAACTCTGCTTCAGTTGCAGATGGAACACAAGCAGCATTTCTCCCACTGTGTACTCTTTGGTCTCTTCACCAATGAACTTGTATATGCAGGGTTTCCCACGTGGAGCGAACTGCCTCAACCATGGCAGGCTGTAGCGAGGACTGTAAGCATATCCTCTCCCAAACCACGCAGTTTTAACAGTAGAACTCTGCTTTAGTTGCAGGGGTAACACAAGCAGCTTTTCTCCCACTGTGTACTCTTTGGGCTCTTCCACGAATGAACTTCTATATGCAGGGTTTCCAACGTGGAGGGAACTGCCTCAACCAAGGCAGGGTGTACCGAGGACTGTAAGCATTTCCTCTTCCAAAACACGGCAGTTTTACCACAGAATTCTGCTTTAGTTGCAGGTGGAACACAAGCAGCATTTCTCCCACTGTGTACTCTTTGGGCTCTTCCACGAATGAACTTCTTTATGCAGGGATTCCCACGTGCAGCGAACTGCCTCAACCAAGGCAGGCTGCAGCGAATACTGTAAGCATTTCCTCTCCCAAAACACGCAGTTTTACACGAAGAACTCTGCTTTAGTTGCAGGGGGAACACCATCAGCTTTCCTCCCACAGTGTACACAATGGGCACTTCCCCTAATGAACTTGTTCTATAAGAATGGTTTCCTACGTGGAGCGAACTGCCTCAGCCATGGTAGGCACTACTGTGGTCTCTAAGGATTTCCTCTCTGAAAACACGGCACTTTTACCCGAGGAACTCTGCTTTAGTTGCAGGTGGAACACAAGCTGCATTTGTCCCACACTTTATACAAAGGGCCCTCCCCGAAGGAGTCTTCAATATGCAGGGTGTCCCACGTGCAGTGAACTGCCTCAACGAAGGCAGGCTCTCGTAAGGACTGTAAGCATTTCCACTATCAATACACGCAGTTTTGCCCGAAGAATTCTCCTTTAGTTGCAGGTGGAACACAAGCAGCTTTAATCCCACAGTGTACCCAATGAGCCTTTGCCCGAAAGAATATCTACACTCAAGGGGTCCCGCGTGGAGTGAAATGCCTAAAGCAAGGCAGGCTCTAGTGAGGCCTCTAAGCATTTCCTCTCCGAAAACACGGCAGTTTTACCCAAGGAACTCTGCGTTAGTTGCAGGTGGAACACAGGCAGCATTACTCCCAGTGTGTAATCTTTGGGCTCTTCCACGAATGAATTTCTTTATGCAGGGATTCCCACGTGGATCGAACTGCCTCAACCGTGGCAGGCTGTAGCGAGGACTGTAAGCATATCCTATCCCAAAACACGCAGTTTTAACGGTAGAACTCTGCTTTAGTTGCAGGGGTAACACAAGCAGCTTTTCTCCCACTGTGTACTCTTTGGGCTCTTCCAAGAATGAACTTCTATATGCAGGGTTTCCGACGTGGAGCGAACTGCCTCAACCAAGGCAGGCTGTAGCGAGGACTGTAAGCATGTCCTCTACCAAATCACGCAGGTTTACCCGAAGAACTCTGCTTTAGTTGCAGGTGGAACACAAGCATCTTTTCTCCCACAGTGTACTCGATGGGCACTTCCCCTAATGAACTTGTTCTATAAGAATGGTTTCCCACGTGGAGCGAACTGCCTCAGCCATGGCAGGCACTACTGTGGTCTCTAAGGATTTCCTCTCTGAAAACACCGCACTTTTACCCGAAGAACTCTGCTTTAGTTGCAGGTGGAACACAAGCTGCATTTGTCCCACACTTTATACAAAGGGCCCTTCCCCGAATGAATCCTCAATATGCAGGGTGTCCCACGTGCAGCGAACTGCCTCAATGAAGGCAGGCTCTCGTAAGGACTGTAAGCATTTCCTCTCCCATAACACGCAGTTTTACCCGAAGAACTCTGCTTTAGTTGCACGTGGAACACAAGCAGCATTTCTCCCACTGTGTACTCTTTGGGCTCTTCCACGAATGAACTTCTTTATGCAGGGATTCCCACGAGGAGCGAACTGCCTCCACCATGGCAGGCTGTAGTGAGGACTGTAAGCATATCCTCTACCAAATCACGCAGGTTTACCCGAAGAACTCAGCTTTAGTTGCAGGGGGAACACAAGCATCTTTTCTCCCACAGTGTACTCTTTGGGCTCTTCCAAGAGTGAACTTCTATATGTAGGGTTTCCGAAGTGGAGCGAACTGCCTCAACCAAGGCAGGCTGTACCGAGGACTGTAAGCATTTCCTCTTCCAAAACACGGCAGTTTTACCACAGAATTCTGCTTTAGTTGCAGGTGGAACACAAGCAGCCTTTCTCCCACTGTGTACTCTTTGGGCTCTTCCACGAATGAACTTCTTTATGCAGGGATTCCCACGTGGAGCGAACTGCCTCAACCAAGGCAGGCTGTAGCGAATACTGTAAGCATTTCCTCTCCCAAAACACGCAGTTTTACACGAAGAACTCTGCTTCAGTTGCAGGTGGAACACAAGCAGCATTTCTCCCACTGTGTACTCTTTGGTCTCTTCACGAATGAACTTGTATATGCAGGGTTTCCCACGTGGAGCGAACTGCCTCAACCATGGCAGGCTGTGGCGAGGACTGTTAGCATATCCTCTCCCAAACAACGCAGTTTTAACAGTAGAACTCTGCTTTAGTTGCAGGGGTAACACAAGCAGCTTTTCTCCCACTGTGTACTCTTTGGTCTCTTCCACGAATGAACTTCTATATGCAGGGTTTCCAACGTGGAGGGAACTGCCTCAACCAAGGCAGGGTGTACCGAGGACTGTAAGCATTTCCTCTTCCAAAACACGGCAGTTTTACCACAGAATTCTGCTTTAGTTGCAGGTGGAACACAAGCAGCATTTCTCCCACTGTGTACCCCATGAGCCTTTGCCCGAAAGAATATCTATACTCAAGGGGTCCCGCGTGGAGTAAAATGCCTAAAGCAAGGCAGGCTCTAGTGAGGCCTCTAAGCATTTCCTCTCCGAAAACACGGCAGTTTTACCCAAGGAACTCTGCGTTAGTTGCAGGTGGAACACAGGCAGCATTACTCCCAGTGTGTAATCTTTGGGCTCTTCCACGAATGAATTTCTTTATGCAGGGATTCCCACGTGGATCGAACTGCCTCAACCGTGGCAGGCTGTAGCGAGGACTGTAAGCATATCCTATCCCAAAACACGCAGTTTTAATGGTAGAACTCTGCTTTAGTTGCAGGGGTAACACAAGCAGCTTTTCTCCCACTGTGTACTCTTTGGGCTCTGCCAAGAATGAACTTCTATATGCAGGGTTTCCGACGTGGATCGAACTGCCTCAACCAAGGCAGGCTGTAGCGAGGACTGTAAGCATGTCCTCTACCAAATCACGCAGGTTTACCCGAAGAACTCTGCTTTAGTTGCAGGGGGAACACAAGCATCTTTTCTCCCACAGTGTACTCGATGGGCACTTCCCCTAATGAACTTGTTCTATAAAAATGGTTTCAAACGTGGAGCGAACTGCCTCAGCCATGGCAGGCACTACTGTGGTCTCTAAGGATTTCCTCTCTGAAAACACGGCACTTTTACCCGAAGAACTCTGCTTTAGTTGCAGGTGGAACACAAGCTGCATTTGTCCCACACTTTATACAAAGGGCCCTTCCCCGAATGAATCCTCAATATGCAGGGTGTCCCACGTGCAGCGAACTGCCTCAATGAAGGCAAGTTCCCGTAAGGACTGTAAGCATTTCCTCTCCCATAACACGCAGTTTTACCCGAAGAACTCTGCTTTAGTTGCACGTGGAACATAAGCAGCATTTCTCCCACTGTGTACTCTTTGGGCTCTTCCACGAATGAACTTCTTTATGCAGGGATTCCCACGAGGAGCGAACTGCCTCCACCATGGCAGGCTGTAGTGAGGACTGTAAGCATATCCTCTACCAAATCACGCAGGTTTACCCGAAGAACTCAGCTTTAGTTGCAGGGGGAACACAGCATCTTTTCTCCCACAGTGTACACTTTGGGCTCTTCCACGAGTGAACTTCTATATGTAGGGTTTCCGAAGTGGAGCGAACTGCCTCAACCAAGGCAGGGTGTACCGAGGACTGTAAGCATTTCCTCTTCCAAAACACGGCAGTTTTACCACAGAATTCTGCTTTAGTTGCAGGTGGAACACAAGCAGCCTTTCTCCCACTGTGTACACTTTGGGCTCTTCCACGAATGAACTTCTTTATGCAGGGATTCCCACGTGGAGCGAACTGCCTCAACCAAGGCAGGCTGTAGCGAATACTGTAAGCATTTCTTTTTCCAAAACACGGCAGTTTTACCACAGAATTCTGCTTTAGTTGCAGGTGGAACACAAGCAGCCTTTCTCCCACTGTGTACTCTTTGGGCTCTTCCACGAATGAACTTCTTTATGCAGGGATTCCCACGTGCAGCGAACTGCCTCAACCAAGGCAGGCTGCAGCGAATACTGTAAGCATTTCCTCTCCCAAAACACGCAGTTTTACACGAAGAACTCTGCTTTAGTTGCAGGCGGAACACCATCAGCTTTCCTCCCACAGTGTACACAATGGGCACTTCCCCTAATGAACTTGTTCTATAAGAATGGTTTCCTACGTGGAGCGAACTGCCTCAGCCATGGTAGGCACTACTGTGGTCTCTAAGGATTTCCTCTCTGAAAACACGGCACTTTTACCCGAGGAACTCTGCTTTAGTTGCAGGTGGAACACAAGCTGCATTTGTCCCACACTTTATACAAAGGGCCCTCCCCGAAGGAGTCTTCAATATGCAGGGTGTCCCACGTGCAGTGAACTGCCTCAACGAAGGCAGGCTCTCGTAAGGACTGTAAGCATTTCCACTATCAATACACGCAGTTTTGCCCGAAGAATTCTCCTTTAGTTGCAGGTGGAACACAAGCAGCTTTTCTCCCACAGTGTACCCAATGAGCCTTTGCCCGAAAGAATATCTACACTCAAGGGGTCCCGCGTGGAGTGAAATGCCTAAAGCAAGGCAGGCTCTAGTGAGGCCTCTAAGCATTTCCTCTCCGAAAACACGGCAGTTTTACCCAAGGAACTCTGCGTTAGTTGCAGGTGGAACACAGGCAGCATTACTCCCAGTGTGTAATCTTTGGGCTCTTCCACGAATGAATTTCTTTATGCAGGGATTCCCACGTGGATCGAACTGCCTCAACCGTGGCAGGCTGTAGCGAGGACTGTAAGCATATCCTATCCCAAAACACGCAGTTTTAACGGTAGAACTCTGCTTTAGTTGCAGGGGTAACACAAGCAGCTTTTCTCCCACTGTGTACTCTTTGGGCTCTTCCAAGAATGAACTTCTATATGCAGGGTTTCCGACGTGGAGCGAACTGCCTCAACCAAGGCAGGCTGTAGCGAGGACTGTAAGCATGTCCTCTACCAAATCACGCAGGTTTACCCGAAGAACTCTGCTTTAGTTGCAGGTGGAACACAAGCATCTTTTCTCCCACAGTGTACTCGATGGGCACTTCCCCTAATGAACTTGTTCTATAAGAATGGTTTCCCACGTGGAGCGAACTGCCTCAGCCATGGCAGGCACTACTGTGGTCTCTAAGGATTTCCTCTCTGAAAACACGGCACTTTTACCCGAAGAACTCTGCTTTAGTTGCAGGTGGAACACAAGCTGCATTTGTCCCACACTTTATACAAAGGGCCCTTCCCCGAATGAATCCTCAATATGCAGGGTGTCCCACGTGCAGCGAACTGCCTCAATGAAGGCAGGCTCTCGTAAGGACTGTAAGCATTTCCTCTCCCATAACACGCAGTTTTACGCGAAGAACTCTGCTTTACTTGCAGGTGGAACATAAGCAGCATTTCTCCCACTGTGTACTCTTTGGGCTCTTCCACGAATGAACTTCTTTATGCAGGGATTCCCACGAGGAGCGAACTGCCTCCACCATGGCAGGCTGTAGCGAGGACTGTAAGCATATCCTCTACCAAATCACGCAGGTTTACCCGAAGAACTCAGCTTTAGTTGCAGGGGGAACACAAGCATCTTTTCTCCCACAGTGTACTCTTTGGGCTCTTCCACGAGTGAACTTCTATATGTAGGGTTTCCGAAGTGGAGCGAACTGCCTCAACCAAGGCAGGCTGTACCGAGGACTGTAAGCATTTCCTCTTCCAAAACACGGCAGTTTTACCACAGAATTCTGCTTTAGTTGCAGGTGGAACACAAGCAGCCTTTCTCCCACTGTGTACTCTTTGGGCTCTTCCACGAATGAACTTCTTTATGCAGGGATTCCCACGTGGAGCGAACTGCCTCAACCAAGGCAGGCTGCAGCGAATACTGTAAGCATTTCCTCTCCCAAAACACGCAGTTTTACACGAAGAACTCTGCTTCAGTTGCAGGTGGAACACAAGCAGCATTTCTCCCACTGTGTACTCTTTGGTCTCTTCACCAATGAACTTGTATATGCA
This sequence comes from Mesoplodon densirostris, assembly GCF_025265405.1. Lineage (NCBI taxonomy): Eukaryota > Metazoa > Chordata > Mammalia > Artiodactyla > Ziphiidae > Mesoplodon > Mesoplodon densirostris. Next base: position 86,375,321 of record NC_082667.1, on the reverse strand, counting down.
GGGTTTCCCACGTGGAGTGAACTGCCTCAACCATGGCAGGCTGTAGCGAGGACTGTAAGCATATCCTCTCCCAAACCACGCAGTTTTAACGGTAGAACTCTGCTTTAGTTGCAGGGGTAAAACAAGCAGCTTTTCTCCCACTGTGTACTCTTTGGGCTCTTCCACGAATGAACTTCTATATGCAGGGTTTCCAACGTGGAGGGAACTGCCTCAACCAAGGCAGGCTGTAGCGAGAACTGTAAGCATTTCCTCTTCCAAAACACGGCAGTTTTACCACAGAATTCTGCTTTAGTTGCAGGTGGAACACAAGCAGCATTTCTCCCACTGTGTACTCTTTGGGCTCTTCCACGAATGAACTTCTTTATGCAGGGATTCCCACGTGCAGCGAACTGCCTCAACCAAGGCAGGCTGCAGCGAATACTGTAAGCATTTCCTCTCCCAAAACACGCAGTTTTACACGAAGAACTCTGCTTTAGTTGCAGGGGGAACACCATCAGCTTTCCTCCCACAGTGTACACAATGGGCACTTCCCCTAATGAACTTGTTCTATAAGAATGGTTTCCTACGTGGAGCGAACTGCCTCAGCCATGGTAGGCACTACTGTGGTCTCTAAGGATTTCCTCTCTGAAAACACGGCACTTTTACCCGAGGAACTCTGCTTTAGTTGCAGGTGGAACACAAGCTGCATTTGTCCCACACTTTATACAAAGGGCCCTCCCCGAAGGAGTCTTCAATATGCAGGGTGTCCCACGTGCAGTGAACTGCCTCAACGAAGGCAGGCTCTCGTAAGGACTGTAAGCATTTCCACTATCAATACACGCAGTTTTGCCCGAAGAATTCTCCTTTAGTTGCAGGTGGAACACAAGCAGCTTTTCTCCCACAGTGTACCCAATGAGCCTTTGCCCGAAAGAATATCTACACTCAAGGGGTCCCGCGTGGAGTGAAATGCCTAAAGCAAGGCAGGCTCTAGTGAGGCCTCTAAGCATTTCCTCTCCGAAAACACGGCAGTTTTACCCAAGGAACTCTGCGTTAGTTGCAGGTGGAACACAGGCAGCATTACTCCCAGTGTGTAATCTTTGGGCTCTTCCACGAATGAATTTCTTTATGCAGGGATTCCCACGTGGATCGAACTGCCTCAACCGTGGCAGGCTGTAGCGAGGACTGTAAGCATATCCTATCCCAAAACACGCAGTTTTAACGGTAGAACTCTGCTTTAGTTGCAGGGGTAACACAAGCAGCTTTTCTCCCACTGTGTACTCTTTGGGCTCTTCCAAGAATGAACTTCTATATGCAGGGTTTCCGACGTGGAGCGAACTGCCTCAACCAAGGCAGGCTGTAGCGAGGACTGTAAGCATGTCCTCTACCAAATCACGCAGGTTTACCCGAAGAACTCTGCTTTAGTTGCAGGGGGAACACAAGCATCTTTTCTCCCACAGTGTACTCGATGGGCACTTCCCCTAATGATCTTGTTCTATAAGAATGGTTTCCCACGTGGAGCGAACTGCCTCAGCCATGGCAGGCACTACTGTGGTCTCTAAGGATTTCCTCTCTGAAAACACGGCACTTTTACCCGAAGAACTCTGCTTTAGTTGCAGGTGGAACACAAGCTGCATTTGTCCCACACTTTATACAAAGGGCCCTTCCCCGAATGAATCCTCAATATGCAGGGTGTCCCACGTGCAGCGAACTGCCTCAATGAAGGCAGGCTCTCGTAAGGACTGTAAGCATTTCCTCTCCCATAACACGCAGTTTTACCCGAAGAACTCTGCTTTAGTTGCAGGTGGAACATAAGCAGCATTTCTCCCACTGTGTACTCTTTGGGCTCTTCCACGAATGAACTTCTTTATGCAGGGATTCCCACGAGGAGCGAACTGCCTCCACCATGGCAGGCTGTAGCGAGGACTGTAAGCATATCCTCTACCAAATCACGCAGGTTTACCCGAAGAACTCAGCTTTAGTTGCAGGGGGAACACAAGCATCTTTTCTCCCACAGTGTACTCTTTGGGCTCTTCCACGAGTGAACTTCTATATGTAGGGTTTCCGAAGTGGAGCGAACTGCCTCAACCAAGGCAGGCTGTACCGAGGACTGTAAGCATTTCCTCTTCCAAAACACGGCAGTTTTACCACAGAATTCTGCTTTAGTTGCAGGTGGAACACAAGCAGCCTTTCTCCCACTGTGTACTCTTTGGGCTCTTCCACGAATGAACTTCTTTATGCAGGGATTCCCACGTGGAGCGAACTGCCTCAACCAAGGCAGGCTGCAGCGAATACTGTAAGCATTTCCTCTCCCAAAACACGCAGTTTTACACGAAGAACTCTGCTTCAGTTGCAGGTGGAACACAAGCAGCATTTCTCCCACTGTGTACTCTTTGGTCTCTTCACGAATGAACTTGTATATGCAGGGTTTCCCACTTGGAGCGAACTGCCTCAACCATGGCAGGCTGTAGCGAGGACTGTAAGCATATCCTATCCCAAACCACGCAGTTTTAACGGTAGAACTCTGCTTTAGTTGCAGGGGTAACACAAGCAGCTTTTCTCCCACTGTGTACTCTTTGGGCTCTTCCACGAATGAACTTCTATATGCAGGGTTTCCAACGTGGAGGGAACTGCCTCAACCAAGGCAGGCTGTAGCGAGGACTGTAAGCATTTCTTTTTCCAAAACACGGCAGTTTTACCACAGAATTCTGCTTTAGTTGCAGGTGGAACACAAGCAGCCTTTCTCCCACTGTGTACTCTTTGGGCTCTTCCACGAATGAACTTCTTTATGCAGGGATTCCCACGTGCAGCGAACTGCCTCAACCAAGGCAGGCTGCAGCGAATACTGTAAGCATTTCCTCTCCCAAAACACGCAGTTTTACACGAAGAACTCTGCTTTAGTTGCAGGCGGAACACCATCAGCTTTCCTCCCACAGTGTACACAATGGGCACTTCCCCTAATGAACTTGTTCTATAAGAATGGTTTCCTACGTGGAGCGAACTGCCTCAGCCATGGTAGGCACTACTGTGGTCTCTAAGGATTTCCTCTCTGAAAACACGGCACTTTTACCCGAGGAACTCTGCTTTAGTTGCAGGTGGAACACAAGCTGCATTTGTCCCACACTTTATACAAAGGGCCCTCCCCGAAGGAGTCTTCAATATGCAGGGTGTCCCACGTGCAGTGAACTGCCTCAACGAAGGCAGGCTCTCGTAAGGACTGTAAGCATTTCCACTATCAATACACGCAGTTTTGCCCGAAGAATTCTCCTTTAGTTGCAGGTGGAACACAAGCAGCTTTTCTCCCACAGTGTACCCAATGAGCCTTTGCCCGAAAGAATATCTACACTCAAGGGGTCCCGCGTGGAGTGAAATGCCTAAAGCAAGGCAGGCTCTAGTGAGGCCTCTAAGCATTTCCTCTCCGAAAACACGGCAGTTTTACCCAAGGAACTCTGCGTTAGTTGCAGGTGGAACACAGGCAGCATTACTCCCAGTGTGTAATCTTTGGGCTCTTCCACGAATGAATTTCTTTATGCAGGGATTCCCACGTGGATCGAACTGCCTCAACCGTGGCAGGCTGTAGCGAGGACTGTAAGCATATCCTATCCCAAAACACGCAGTTTTAACGGTAGAACTCTGCTTTAGTTGCAGGGGTAACACAAGCAGCTTTTCTCCCACTGTGTACTCTTTGGGCTCTTCCAAGAATGAACTTCTATATGCAGGGTTTCCGACGTGGAGCGAACTGCCTCAACCAAGGCAGGCTGTAGCGAGGACTGTAAGCATGTCCTCTACCAAATCACGCAGGTTTACCCGAAGAACTCTGCTTTAGTTGCAGGGGGAACACAAGCATCTTTTCTCCCACTGTGTACTCGATGGGCACTTCCCCTAATGAACTTGTTCTATAAGAATGGTTTCCCACGTGGAGCGAACTGCCTGAGCCATGGCAGGCACTACTGTGGTCTCTAAGGATTTCCTCTCTGAAAACACGGCACTTTTACCCGAAGAACTCTGCTTTAGTTGCAGGTGGAACACAAGCTGCATTTGTCCCACACTTTATACAAAGGGCCCTCCCCGAAGGAGTCTTCAATATGCAGGGTGTCCCACGTGCAGTGAACTGCCTCAACGAAGGCAGGCTCTCGTAAGGACTGTAAGCATTTCCACTATCAATACACGCAGTTTTGCCCGAAGAATTCTCCTTTAGTTGCAGGTGGAACACAAGCAGCATTTCTCCCACAGTGTACCCAATGAGCCTTTGCCCGAAAGAATATCTACACTCAAGGGGTCCCGCGTGGAGTGAAATGCCTAAAGCAAGGCAGGCTCTAGTGAGGCCTCTAAGCATTTCCTCTCCGAAAACACGGCAGTTTTACCCAAGGAACTCTGCGTTAGTTGCAGGTGGAACACAGGCAGCATTACTCCCAGTGTGTAATCTTTGGGCTCTTCCACGAATGAATTTCTTTATGCAGGGATTCCCACGTGGATCGAACTGCCTCAACCGTGGCAGGCTGTAGCGAGGACTGTAAGCATATCCTATCCCAAAACACGCAGTTTTAACGGTAGAACTCTGCTTTAGTTGCAGGGGTAACACAAGCAGCTTTTCTCCCACTGTGTACTCTTTGGGCTCTTCCAAGAATGAACTTCTATATGCAGGGTTTCCGACGTGGAGCGAACTGCCTCAACCAAGGCAGGCTGTAGCGAGGACTGTAAGCATGTCCTCTACCAAATCACGCAGGTTTACCCGAAGAACTCTGCTTTAGTTGCAGGGGGAACACAAGCATCTTTTCTCCCACTGTGTACTCGATGGGCACTTCCCCTAATGAACTTGTTCTATAAGAATGGTTTCCCACGTGGAGCGAACTGCCTGAGCCATGGCAGGCACTACTGTGGTCTCTAAGGATTTCCTCTCTGAAAACACGGCACTTTTACCCGAAGAACTCTGCTTTAGTTGCAGGTGGAACACAAGCTGCATTTGTCCCACACTTTATACAAAGGGCCCTTCCCCGAATGAATCCTCAATATGCAGGGTGTCCCACGTGCAGCGAACTCCCTCAAAGAAGGCAGGCTCTCGTAAGGACTGTAAGCATTTCCTCTCCCATAACACGCAGTTTTACCCGAAGAACTCTGCTTTAGTTGCAGGTGGAACACAAGCAGCATTTCTCCCACAGTGTACCCAATGAGCCTTTGCCCGAAAGAATACCTACACTCAAGGGGTCCCGCGTGGAGTGAAATGCCTAAAGCAAGGCAGGCTCTAGTGAGGCCTCTAAGCATTTCCTCTCCGAAAACACGGCAGTTTTACCCAAGGAACTCTGCGTTAGTTGCAGGTGGAACACAGGCAGCATTACTCCCAGTGTGTAATCTTTGGGCTCTTCCACGAATGAATTTCTTTATGCAGGGATTCCCACGTGGATCGAACTGCCTCAACCGTGGCAGGCTGTAGCGAGGACTGTAAGCATATCCTATCCCAAACCACGCAGTTTTAACGGTAGAACTCTGCTTTAGTTGCAGGGGTAACACAAGCAGCTTTTCTCCCACTGTGTACTCTTTGGGCTCTTCCACGAATGAACTTCTATATGCAGGGTTTCCAACGTGGAGGGAACTGCCTCAACCAAGGCAGGCTGTAGCGAGGACTGTAAGCATTTCTTCTTCCAAAACACGGCAGTTTTACCACAGAATTCTGCTTTAGTTGCAGGTGGAACACAAGCAGCCTTTCTCCCACTGTGTACTCTTTGGGCTCTTCCACGAATGAACTTCTTTATGCAGGGATTCCCACGTGCAGCGAACTGCCTCAACCAAGGCAGGCTGCAGCGAATACTGTAAGCATTTCCTCTCCCAAAACACGCAGTTTTACACGAAGAACTCTGCTTTAGTTGCAGGCGGAACACCATCAGCTTTCCTCCCACAGTGTACACAATGGGCACTTCCCCTAATGAACTTGTTCTATAAGAATGGTTTCCTACGTGGAGCGAACTGCCTCAGCCATGGTAGGCACTACTGTGGTCTCTAAGGATTTCCTCTCTGAAAACACGGCACTTTTACCCGAGGAACTCTGCTTTAGTTGCAGGTGGAACACAAGCTGCATTTGTCCCACACTTTATACAAAGGGCCCTCCCCGAAGGAGTCTTCAATATGCAGGGTGTCCCACGTGCAGTGAACTGCCTCAACGAAGGCAGGCTCTCGTAAGGACTGTAAGCATTTCCACTATCAATACACGCAGTTTTGCCCGAAGAATTCTCCTTTAGTTGCAGGTGGAACACAAGCAGCTTTTCTCCCACAGTGTACCCAATGAGCCTTTGCCCGAAAGAATATCTACACTCAAGGGGTCCCGCGTGGAGTGAAATGCCTAAAGCAAGGCAGGCTCTAGTGAGGCCTCTAAGCATTTCCTCTCCGAAAACACGGCAGTTTTACCCAAGGAACTCTGCGTTAGTTGCAGGTGGAACACAGGGAGCATTACTCCCAGTGTGTAATCTTTGGGCTCTTCCACGAATGAATTTCTTTATGCAGGGATTCCCACGTGGATCGAACTGCCTCAACCGTGGCAGGCTGTAGCGAGGACTGTAAGCATATCCTATCCCAAAACACGCAGTTTTAACGGTAAAACTCTGCTTTAGTTGCAGGGGTAACACAAGCAGCTTTTCTCCCACTGTGTACTCTTTGGGCTCTTCCAAGAATGAACTTCTATATGCAGGGTTTCCGACGTGGAGCGAACTGCCTCAACCAAGGCAGGCTGTAGCGAGGACTGTAAGCATGTCCTCTACCAAATCACGCAGGTTTACCCGAAGAACTCTGCTTTAGTTGCAGGGGGAACACAAGCATCTTTTCTCCCACAGTGTACTCGATGGGCACTTCCCCTAATGAACTTGTTCTATAAGAATGGTTTCAAACGTGGAGCGAACTGCCTGAGCCATGGCAGGCACTACTGTGGTCTCTAAGGATTTCCTCTCTGAAAACACGGCACTTTTACCCGAAGAACTCTGCTTTAGTTGCTGGTGGAACACAAGCTGCATTTGTCCCACACTTTATACAAAGGGCCCTTCCCCGAATGAATCCTCAATATGCAGGGTGTCCCACGTGCAGCGAACTGCCTCAATGAAGGCAAGTTCCCGTAAGGACTGTAAGCATTTCCTCTCCCATAACACGCAGTTTTACCCGAAGAACTCTGCTTTAGTTGCACGTGGAACACAAGCAGCATTTCTCCCACTGTGTACTCTTTGGGCTCTTCCACGAATGAACTTCTTTATGCAGGGATTCCCACGAGGAGCGAACTGCCTCCACCATGGCAGGCTGTAGTGAGGACTGTAAGCATATCCTCTACCAAATCACGCAGGTTTACCCGAAGAACTCAGCTTTAGTTGCAGGGGGAACACAAGCATCTTTTCTCCCACAGTGTACTCTTTGGGCTCTTCCAAGAGTGAACTTCTATATGTAGGGTTTCCGAAGTGGAGCGAACTGCCTCAACCAAGGCAGGCTGTACCGAGGACTGTAAGCATTTCCTCTTCCAAAACACGGCAGTTTTACCACAGAATTCTGCTTTAGTTGCAGGTGGAACACAAGCAGCCTTTCTCCCACTGTGTACTCTTTGGGCTCTTCCACGAATGAACTTCTTTATGCAGGGATTCCCACGTGGAGCGAACTGCCTCAACCAAGGCAGGCTGTAGCGAATACTGTAAGCATTTCCTCTCCCAAAACACGCAGTTTTACACGAAGAACTCTGCTTCAGTTGCAGGTGGAACACAAGCAGCATTTCTCCCACTGTGTACTCTTTGGTCTCTTCACGAATGAACTTGTATATGCAGGGTTTCCCACGTGGAGCGAACTGCCTCAACCATGGCAGGCTGTGGCGAGGACTGTTAGCATATCCTCTCCCAAACAACGCAGTTTTAACAGTAGAACTCTGCTTTAGTTGCAGGGGTAACACAAGCAGCTTTTCTCCCACTGTGTACTCTTTGGTCTCTTCCACGAATGAACTTCTATATGCAGGGTTTCCAACGTGGAGGGAACTGCCTCAACCAAGGCAGGGTGTACCGAGGACTGTAAGCATTTCCTCTTCCAAAACACGGCAGTTTTACCAGAGAATTCTGCTTTAGTTGCAGGTGGAACACAAGCAGCATTTCTCCCACTGTGTACCCCATGAGCCTTTGCCCGAAAGAATATCTATACTCAAGGGGTCCCGCGTGGAGTAAAATGCCTAAAGCAAGGCAGGCTCTAGTGAGGCCTCTAAGCATTTCCTCTCCGAAAACACGGCAGTTTTACCCAAGGAACTCTGCGTTAGTTGCAGGTGGAACACAGGCAGCATTACTCCCAGTGTGTAATCTTTGGGCTCTTCCACGAATGAATTTCTTTATGCAGGGATTCCCACGTGGATCGAACTGCCTCAACCGTGGCAGGCTGTAGCGAGGACTGTAAGCATATCCTATCCCAAAACACGCAGTTTTAATGGTAGAACTCTGCTTTAGTTGCAGGGGTAACACAAGCAGCTTTTCTCCCACTGTGTACTCTTTGGGCTCTGCCAAGAATGAACTTCTATATGCAGGGTTTCCGACGTGGATCGAACTGCCTCAACCAAGGCAGGCTGTAGCGAGGACTGTAAGCATGTCCTCTACCAAATCACGCAGGTTTACCCGAAGAACTCTGCTTTAGTTGCAGGGGGAACACAAGCATCTTTTCTCCCACAGTGTACTCGATGGGCACTTCCCCTAATGAACTTGTTCTATAAAAATGGTTTCAAACGTGGAGCGAACTGCCTCAGCCATGGCAGGCACTACTGTGGTCTCTAAGGATTTCCTCTCTGAAAACACGGCACTTTTACCCGAAGAACTCTGCTTTAGTTGCAGGTGGAACACAAGCTGCATTTGTCCCACACTTTATACAAAGGGCCCTTCCCCGAATGAATCCTCAATATGCAGGGTGTCCCACGTGCAGCGAACTGCCTCAATGAAGGCAAGTTCCCGTAAGGACTGTAAGCATTTCCTCTCCCATAACACGCAGTTTTACCCGAAGAACTCTGCTTTAGTTGCACGTGGAACATAAGCAGCATTTCTCCCACTGTGTACTCTTTGGGCTCTTCCACGAATGAACTTCTTTATGCAGGGATTCCCACGAGGAGCGAACTGCCTCCACCATGGCAGGCTGTAGTGAGGACTGTAAGCATATCCTCTACCAAATCACGCAGGTTTACCCGAAGAACTCAGCTTTAGTTGCAGGGGGAACACAGCATCTTTTCTCCCACAGTGTACACTTTGGGCTCTTCCACGAGTGAACTTCTATATGTAGGGTTTCCGAAGTGGAGCGAACTGCCTCAACCAAGGCAGGGTGTACCGAGGACTGTAAGCATTTCCTCTTCCAAAACACGGCAGTTTTACCACAGAATTCTGCTTTAGTTGCAGGTGGAACACAAGCAGCCTTTCTCCCACTGTGTACACTTTGGGCTCTTCCACGAATGAACTTCTTTATGCAGGGATTCCCACGTGGAGCGAACTGCCTCAACCAAGGCAGGCTGTAGCGAATACTGTAAGCATTTCTTTTTCCAAAACACGGCAGTTTTACCACAGAATTCTGCTTTAGTTGCAGGTGGAACACAAGCAGCCTTTCTCCCACTGTGTACTCTTTGGGCTCTTCCACGAATGAACTTCTTTATGCAGGGATTCCCACGTGCAGCGAACTGCCTCAACCAAGGCAGGCTGCAGCGAATACTGTAAGCATTTCCTCTCCCAAAACACGCAGTTTTACACGAAGAACTCTGCTTTAGTTGCAGGCGGAACACCATCAGCTTTCCTCCCACAGTGTACACAATGGGCACTTCCCCTAATGAACTTGTTCTATAAGAATGGTTTCCTACGTGGAGCGAACTGCCTCAGCCATGGTAGGCACTACTGTGGTCTCTAAGGATTTCCTCTCTGAAAACACGGCACTTTTACCCGAGGAACTCTGCTTTAGTTGCAGGTGGAACACAAGCTGCATTTGTCCCACACTTTATACAAAGGGCCCTCCCCGAAGGAGTCTTCAATATGCAGGGTGTCCCACGTGCAGTGAACTGCCTCAACGAAGGCAGGCTCTCGTAAGGACTGTAAGCATTTCCACTATCAATACACGCAGTTTTGCCCGAAGAATTCTCCTTTAGTTGCAGGTGGAACACAAGCAGCTTTTCTCCCACAGTGTACCCAATGAGCCTTTGCCCGAAAGAATATCTACACTCAAGGGGTCCCGCGTGGAGTGAAATGCCTAAAGCAAGGCAGGCTCTAGTGAGGCCTCTAAGCATTTCCTCTCCGAAAACACGGCAGTTTTACCCAAGGAACTCTGCGTTAGTTGCAGGTGGAACACAGGCAGCATTACTCCCAGTGTGTAATCTTTGGGCTCTTCCACGAATGAATTTCTTTATGCAGGGATTCCCACGTGGATCGAACTGCCTCAACCGTGGCAGGCTGTAGCGAGGACTGTAAGCATATCCTATCCCAAAACACGCAGTTTTAACGGTAGAACTCTGCTTTAGTTGCAGGGGTAACACAAGCAGCTTTTCTCCCACTGTGTACTCTTTGGGCTCTTCCAAGAATGAACTTCTATATGCAGGGTTTCCGACGTGGAGCGAACTGCCTCAACCAAGGCAGGCTGTAGCGAGGACTGTAAGCATGTCCTCTACCAAATCACGCAGGTTTACCCGAAGAACTCTGCTTTAGTTGCAGGTGGAACACAAGCATCTTTTCTCCCACAGTGTACTCGATGGGCAATTCCCCTAATGATCTTGTTCTATAAGAATGGTTTCCCACGTGGAGCGAACTGCCTCAGCCATGGCAGGCACTACTGTGGTCTCTAAGGATTTCCTCTCTGAAAACACGGCACTTTTACCCGAAGAACTCTGCTTTAGTTGCAGGTGGAACACAAGCTGCATTTGTCCCACACTTTATACAAAGGGCCCTTCCCCGAATGAATCCTCAATATGCAGGGTGTCCCACGTGCAGCGAACTGCCTCAATGAAGGCAGGCTCTCGTAAGGACTGTAAGCATTTCCTCTCCCATAACACGCAGTTTTACGCGAAGAACTCTGCTTTACTTGCAGGTGGAACATAAGCAGCATTTCTCCCACTGTGTACTCTTTGGGCTCTTCCACGAATGAACTTCTTTATGCAGGGATTCCCACGAGGAGCGAACTGCCTCCACCATGGCAGGCTGTAGCGAGGACTGTAAGCATATCCTCTACCAAATCACGCAGGTTTACCCGAAGAACTCAGCTTTAGTTGCAGGGGGAACACAAGCATCTTTTCTCCCACAGTGTACTCTTTGGGCTCTTCCACGAGTGAACTTCTATATGTAGGGTTTCCGAAGTGGAGCGAACTGCCTCAACCAAGGCAGGCTGTACCGAGGACTGTAAGCATTTCCTCTTCCAAAACACGGCAGTTTTACCACAGAATTCTGCTTTAGTTGCAGGTGGAACACAAGCAGCCTTTCTCCCACTGTGTACTCTTTGGGCTCTTCCACGAATGAACTTCTTTATGCAGGGATTCCCACGTGGAGCGAACTGCCTCAACCAAGGCAGGCTGCAGCGAATACTGTAAGCATTTCCTCTCCCAAAACACGCAGTTTTACACGAAGAACTCTGCTTCAGTTGCAGGTGGAACACAAGCAGCATTTCTCCCACTGTGTACTCTTTGGTCTCTTCACGAATGAACTTGTATATGCAGGGTTTCCCACGTGGAGTGAACTGCCTCAACCATGGCAGGCTGTAGCGAGGACTGTAAGCATATCCTCTCCCAAACCACGGCAGTTTTACCACAGAATTCTGCTTTAGTTGCAGGTGGAACACAAGCAGCATTTCTCCCACTGTGTACTCTTTGGGCTCTTCCACGAATGAACTTCTATATGCAGGGTTTCCAACGTGGAGGGAACTGCCTCAACCAAGGCAGGCTGTAGCGAGAACTGTAAGCATTTCCTCTTCCAAAACACGGCAGTTTTACCACAGAATTCTGCTTTAGTTGCAGGTGGAACACAAGCAGCATTTCTCCCACTGTGTACTCTTTGGGCTCTTCCACGAATGAACTTCTTTATGCAGGGATTCCCACGTGCAGCGAACTGCCTCAACCAAGGCAGGCTGCAGCGAATACTGTAAGCATTTCCTCTCCCAAAACACGCAGTTTTACACGAAGAACTCTGCTTTAGTTGCAGGGGGAACACCATCAGCTTTCCTCCCACAGTGTACACAATGGGCACTTCCCCTAATGAACTTGTTCTATAAGAATGGTTTCCTACGTGGAGCGAACTGCCTCAGCCATGGTAGGCACTACTGTGGTCTCTAAGGATTTCCTCTCTGAAAACACGGCACTTTTACCCGAGGAACTCTGCTTTAGTTGCAGGTGGAACACAAGCTGCATTTGTCCCACACTTTATACAAAGGGCCCTCCCCGAAGGAGTCTTCAATATGCAGGGTGTCCCACGTGCAGTGAACTGCCTCAACGAAGGCAGGCTCTCGTAAGGACTGTAAGCATTTCCACTATCAATACACGCAGTTTTGCCCGAAGAATTCTCCTTTAGTTGCAGGTGGAACACAAGCAGCTTTTCTCCCACAGTGTACCCAATGAGCCTTTGCCCGAAAGAATATCTACACTCAAGGGGTCCCGCGTGGAGTGAAATGCCTAAAGCAAGGCAGGCTCTAGTGAGGCCTCTAAGCATTTCCTCTCCGAAAACACGGCAGTTTTACCCAAGGAACTCTGCGTTAGTTGCAGGTGGAACACAGGCAGCATTACTCCCAGTGTGTAATCTTTGGGCTCTTCCACGAATGAATTTCTTTATGCAGGGATTCCCACGTGGATCGAACTGCCTCAACCGTGGCAGGCTGTAGCGAGGACTGTAAGCATATCCTATCCCAAAACACGCAGTTTTAACGGTAGAACTCTGCTTTAGTTGCAGGGGTAACACAAGCAGCTTTTCTCCCACTGTGTACTCTTTGGGCTCTTCCAAGAATGAACTTCTATATGCAGGGTTTCCGACGTGGAGCGAACTGCCTCAACCAAGGCAGGCTGTAGCGAGGACTGTAAGCATGTCCTCTACCAAATCACGCAGGTTTACCCGAAGAACTCTGCTTTAGTTGCAGGGGGAACACAAGCATCTTTTCTCCCACAGTGTACTCGATGGGCACTTCCCCTAATGATCTTGTTCTATAAGAATGGTTTCCCACGTGGAGCGAACTGCCTCAGCCATGGCAGGCACTACTGTGGTCTCTAAGGATTTCCTCTCTGAAAACACGGCACTTTTACCCGAAGAACTCTGCTTTAGTTGCAGGTGGAACACAAGCTGCATTTGTCCCACACTTTATACAAAGGGCCCTTCCCCGAATGAATCCTCAATATGCAGGGTGTCCCACGTGCAGCGAACTGCCTCAATGAAGGCAGGCTCTCGTAAGGACTGTAAGCATTTCCTCTCCCATAACACGCAGTTTTACCCGAAGAACTCTGCTTTAGTTGCAGGTGGAACATAAGCAGCATTTCTCCCACTGTGTACTCTTTGGGCTCTTCCACGAATGAACTTCTTTATGCAGGGATTCCCACGAGGAGCGAACTGCCTCCACCATGGCAGGCTGTAGCGAGGACTGTAAGCATATCCTCTACCAAATCACGCAGGTTTACCCGAAGAACTCAGCTTTAGTTGCAGGGGGAACACAAGCATCTTTTCTCCCACAGTGTACTCTTTGGGCTCTTCCACGAGTGAACTTCTATATGTAGGGTTTCCGAAGTGGAGCGAACTGCCTCAACCAAGGCAGGCTGTACCGAGGACTGTAAGCATTTCCTCTTCCAAAACACGGCAGTTTTACCACAGAATTCTGCTTTAGTTGCAGGTGGAACACAAGCAGCCTTTCTCCCACTGTGTACTCTTTGGGCTCTTCCACGAATGAACTTCTTTATGCAGGGATTCCCACGTGGAGCGAACTGCCTCAACCAAGGCAGGCTGCAGCGAATACTGTAAGCATTTCCTCTCCCAAAACACGCAGTTTTACACGAAGAACTCTGCTTCAGTTGCAGGTGGAACACAAGCAGCATTTCTCCCACTGTGTACTCTTTGGTCTCTTCACGAATGAACTTGTATATGCAGGGTTTCCCACGTGGAGCGAACTGCCTCAACCATGGCAGGCTGTAGCGAGGACTGTAAGCATATCCTATCCCAAACCACGCAGTTTTAACGGTAGAACTCTGCTTTAGTTGCAGGGGTAACACAAGCAGCTTTTCTCCCACTGTGTACTCTTTGGGCTCTTCCACGAATGAACTTCTATATGCAGGGTTTCCAACGTGGAGGGAACTGCCTCAACCAAGGCAGGCTGTAGCGAGGACTGTAAGCATTTCTTTTTCCAAAACACGGCAGTTTTACCACAGAATTCTGCTTTAGTTGCAGGTGGAACACAAGCAGCCTTTCTCCCACTGTGTACTCTTTGGGCTCTTCCACGAATGAACTTCTTTATGCAGGGATTCCCACGTGCAGCGAACTGCCTCAACCAAGGCAGGCTGCAGCGAATACTGTAAGCATTTCCTCTCCCAAAACACGCAGTTTTACACGAAGAACTCTGCTTTAGTTGCAGGCGGAACACCATCAGCTTTCCTCCCACAGTGTACACAATGGGCACTTCCCCTAATGAACTTGTTCTATAAGAATGGTTTCCTACGTGGAGCGAACTGCCTCAGCCATGGTAGGCACTACTGTGGTCTCTAAGGATTTCCTCTCTGAAAACACGGCACTTTTACCCGAGGAACTCTGCTTTAGTTGCAGGTGGAACACAAGCTGCATTTGTCCCACACTTTATACAAAGGGCCCTCCCCGAAGGAGTCTTCAATATGCAGGGTGTCCCACGTGCAGTGAACTGCCTCAACGAAGGCAGGCTCTCGTAAGGACTGTAAGCATTTCCACTATCAATACACGCAGTTTTGCCCGAAGAATTCTCCTTTAGTTGCAGGTGGAACACAAGCAGCTTTTCTCCCACAGTGTACCCAATGAGCCTTTGCCCGAAAGAATATCTACACTCAAGGGGTCCCGCGTGGAGTGAAATGCCTAAAGCAAGGCAGGCTCTAGTGAGGCCTCTAAGCATTTCCTCTCCGAAAACACGGCAGTTTTACCCAAGGAACTCTGCGTTAGTTGCAGGTGGAACACAGGCAGCATTACTCCCAGTGTGTAATCTTTGGGCTCTTCCACGAATGAATTTCTTTATGCAGGGATTCCCACGTGGATCGAACTGCCTCAACCGTGGCAGGCTGTAGCGAGGACTGTAAGCATATCCTATCCCAAAACACGCAGTTTTAACGGTAGAACTCTGCTTTAGTTGCAGGGGTAACACAAGCAGCTTTTCTCCCACTGTGTACTCTTTGGGCTCTTCCAAGAATGAACTTCTATATGCAGGGTTTCCGACGTGGAGCGAACTGCCTCAACCAAGGCAGGCTGTAGCGAGGACTGTAAGCATGTCCTCTACCAAATCACGCAGGTTTACCCGAAGAACTCTGCTTTAGTTGCAGGGGGAACACAAGCATCTTTTCTCCCACTGTGTACTCGATGGGCACTTCCCCTAATGAACTTGTTCTATAAGAATGGTTTCCCACGTGGAGCGAACTGCCTGAGCCATGGCAGGCACTACTGTGGTCTCTAAGGATTTCCTCTCTGAAAACACGGCACTTTTACCCGAAGAACTCTGCTTTAGTTGCAGGTGGAACACAAGCTGCATTTGTCCCACACTTTATACAAAGGGCCCTCCCCGAAGGAGTCTTCAATATGCAGGGTGTCCCACGTGCAGTGAACTGCCTCAACGAAGGCAGGCTCTCGTAAGGACTGTAAGCATTTCCACTATCAATACACGCAGTTTTGCCCGAAGAATTCTCCTTTAGTTGCAGGTGGAACACAAGCAGCTTTTCTCCCACAGTGTACCCAATGAGCCTTTGCCCGAAAGAATATCTACACTCAAGGGGTCCCGCGTGGAGTGAAATGCCTAAAGCAAGGCAGGCTCTAGTGAGGCCTCTAAGCATTTCCTCTCCGAAAACACGGCAGTTTTACCCAAGGAACTCTGCGTTAGTTGCAGGTGGAACACAGGCAGCATTACTCCCAGTGTGTAATCTTTGGGCTCTTCCACGAATGAATTTCTTTATGCAGGGATTCCCACGTGGATCGAACTGCCTCAACCGTGGCAGGCTGTAGCGAGGACTGTAAGCATATCCTATCCCAAAACACGCAGTTTTAACGGTAGAACTCTGCTTTAGTTGCAGGGGTAACACAAGCAGCTTTTCTCCCACTGTGTACTCTTTGGGCTCTTCCAAGAATGAACTTCTATATGCAGGGTTTCCGACGTGGAGCGAACTGCCTCAACCAAGGCAGGCTGTAGCGAGGACTGTAAGCATGTCCTCTACCAAATCACGCAGGTTTACCCGAAGAACTCTGCTTTAGTTGCAGGGGGAACACAAGCATCTTTTCTCCCACTGTGTACTCGATGGGCACTTCCCCTAATGAACTTGTTCTATAAGAATGGTTTCCCACGTGGAGCGAACTGCCTGAGCCATGGCAGGCACTACTGTGGTCTCTAAGGATTTCCTCTCTGAAAACACGGCACTTTTACCCGAAGAACTCTGCTTTAGTTGCAGGTGGAACACAAGCTGCATTTGTCCCACACTTTATACAAAGGGCCCTTCCCCGAATGAATCCTCAATATGCAGGGTGTCCCACGTGCAGCGAACTCCCTCAAAGAAGGCAGGCTCTCGTAAGGACTGTAAGCATTTCCTCTCCCATAACACGCAGTTTTACCCGAAGAACTCTGCTTTAGTTGCAGGTGGAACACAAGCAGCATTTCTCCCACAGTGTACCCAATGAGCCTTTGCCCGAAAGAATATCTACACTCAAGGGGTCCCGCGTGGAGTGAAATGCCTAAAGCAAGGCAGGCTCTAGTGAGGCCTCTAAGCATTTCCTCTCCGAAAACACGGCAGTTTTACCCAAGGAACTCTGCGTTAGTTGCAGGTGGAACACAGGCAGCATTACTCCCAGTGTGTAATCTTTGGGCTCTTCCACGAATGAATTTCTTTATGCAGGGATTCCCACGTGGATCGAACTGCCTCAACCGTGGCAGGCTGTAGCGAGGACTGTAAGCATATCCTATCCCAAACCACGCAGTTTTAACGGTAGAACTCTGCTTTAGTTGCAGGGGTAACACAAGCAGCTTTTCTCCCACTGTGTACTCTTTGGGCTCTTCCACGAATGAACTTCTATATGCAGGGTTTCCAACGTGGAGGGAACTGCCTCAACCAAGGCAGGCTGTAGCGAGGACTGTAAGCATTTCTTCTTCCAAAACACGGCAGTTTTACCACAGAATTCTGCTTTAGTTGCAGGTGGAACACAAGCAGCCTTTCTCCCACTGTGTACTCTTTGGGCTCTTCCACGAATGAACTTCTTTATGCAGGGATTCCCACGTGCAGCGAACTGCCTCAACCAAGGCAGGCTGCAGCGAATACTGTAAGCATTTCCTCTCCCAAAACACGCAGTTTTACACGAAGAACTCTGCTTTAGTTGCAGGCGGAACACCATCAGCTTTCCTCCCACAGTGTACACAATGGGCACTTCCCCTAATGAACTTGTTCTATAAGAATGGTTTCCTACGTGGAGCGAACTGCCTCAGCCATGGTAGGCACTACTGTGGTCTCTAAGGATTTCCTCTCTGAAAACACGGCACTTTTACCCGAGGAACTCTGCTTTAGTTGCAGGTGGAACACAAGCTGCATTTGTCCCACACTTTATACAAAGGGCCCTCCCCGAAGGAGTCTTCAATATGCAGGGTGTCCCACGTGCAGTGAACTGCCTCAACGAAGGCAGGCTCTCGTAAGGACTGTAAGCATTTCCACTATCAATACACGCAGTTTTGCCCGAAGAATTCTCCTTTAGTTGCAGGTGGAACACAAGCAGCTTTTCTCCCACAGTGTACCCAATGAGCCTTTGCCCGAAAGAATATCTACACTCAAGGGGTCCCGCGTGGAGTGAAATGCCTAAAGCAAGGCAGGCTCTAGTGAGGCCTCTAAGCATTTCCTCTCCGAAAACACGGCAGTTTTACCCAAGGAACTCTGCGTTAGTTGCAGGTGGAACACAGGGAGCATTACTCCCAGTGTGTAATCTTTGGGCTCTTCCACGAATGAATTTCTTTATGCAGGGATTCCCACGTGGATCGAACTGCCTCAACCGTGGCAGGCTGTAGCGAGGACTGTAAGCATATCCTATCCCAAAACACGCAGTTTTAACGGTAAAACTCTGCTTTAGTTGCAGGGGTAACACAAGCAGCTTTTCTCCCACTGTGTACTCTTTGGGCTCTTCCAAGAATGAACTTCTATATGCAGGGTTTCCGACGTGGAGCGAACTGCCTCAACCAAGGCAGGCTGTAGCGAGGACTGTAAGCATGTCCTCTACCAAATCACGCAGGTTTACCCGAAGAACTCTGCTTTAGTTGCAGGGGGAACACAAGCATCTTTTCTCCCACAGTGTACTCGATGGGCACTTCCCCTAATGAACTTGTTCTATAAGAATGGTTTCCCACGTGGAGCGAACTGCCTCAGCCATGGCAGGCACTACTGTGGTCTCTAAGGATTTCCTCTCTGAAAACACGGCACTTTTACCCGAAGAACTCTGCTTTAGTTGCAGGTGGAACACAAGCTGCATTTGTCCCACACTTTATACAAAGGGCCCTCCCCGAAGGAGTCTTCAATATGCAGGGTGTCCCACGTGCAGTGAACTGCCTCAACGAAGGCAGGCTCTCGTAAGGACTGTAAGCATTTCCACTATCAATACACGCAGTTTTGCCCGAAGAATTCTCCTTTAGTTGCAGGTGGAACACAAGCAGCTTTTCTCCCACAGTGTACCCAATGAGCCTTTGCCCGAAAGAATATCTACACTCAAGGGGTCCCGCGTGGAGTGAAATGCCTAAAGCAAGGCAGGCTCTAGTGAGGCCTCTAAGCATTTCCTCTCCGAAAACACGGCAGTTTTACCCAAGGAACTCTGCGTTAGTTGCAGGTGGAACACAGGCAGCATTACTCCCAGTGTGTAATCTTTGGGCTCTTCCACGAATGAATTTCTTTATGCAGGGATTCCCACGTGGATCGAACTGCCTCAACCGTGGCAGGCTGTAGCGAGGACTGTAAGCATATCCTATCCCAAAACACGCAGTTTTAACGGTAGAACTCTGCTTTAGTTGCAGGGGTAACACAAGCAGCTTTTCTCCCACTGTGTACTCTTTGGGCTCTTCCAAGAATGAACTTCTATATGCAGGGTTTCCGACGTGGAGCGAACTGCCTCAACCAAGGCAGGCTGTAGCGAGGACTGTAAGCATGTCCTCTACCAAATCACGCAGGTTTACCCGAAGAACTCTGCTTTAGTTGCAGGTGGAACACAAGCATCTTTTCTCCCACAGTGTACTCGATGGGCACTTCCCCTAATGAACTTGTTCTATAAGAATGGTTTCCCACGTGGAGCGAACTGCCTCAGCCATGGCAGGCACTACTGTGGTCTCTAAGGATTTCCTCTCTGAAAACACGGCACTTTTACCCGAAGAACTCTGCTTTAGTTGCAGGTGGAACACAAGCTGCATTTGTCCCACACTTTATACAAAGGGCCCTTCCCCGAATGAATCCTCAATATGCAGGGTGTCCCACGTGCAGCGAACTGCCTCAATGAAGGCAGGCTCTCGTAAGGACTGTAAGCATTTCCTCTCCCATAACACGCAGTTTTACCCGAAGAACTCTGCTTTAGTTGCACGTGGAACACAAGCAGCATTTCTCCCACTGTGTACTCTTTGGGCTCTTCCACGAATGAACTTCTTTATGCAGGGATTCCCACGAGGAGCGAACTGCCTCCACCATGGCAGGCTGTAGTGAGGACTGTAAGCATATCCTCTACCAAATCACGCAGGTTTACCCGAAGAACTCAGCTTTAGTTGCAGGGGGAACACAAGCATCTTTTCTCCCACAGTGTACTCTTTGGGCTCTTCCAAGAGTGAACTTCTATATGTAGGGTTTCCGAAGTGGAGCGAACTGCCTCAACCAAGGCAGGCTGTACCGAGGACTGTAAGCATTTCCTCTTCCAAAACACGGCAGTTTTACCACAGAATTCTGCTTTAGTTGCAGGTGGAACACAAGCAGCCTTTCTCCCACTGTGTACTCTTTGGGCTCTTCCACGAATGAACTTCTTTATGCAGGGATTCCCACGTGGAGCGAACTGCCTCAACCAAGGCAGGCTGTAGCGAATACTGTAAGCATTTCCTCTCCCAAAACACGCAGTTTTACACGAAGAACTCTGCTTCAGTTGCAGGTGGAACACAAGCAGCATTTCTCCCACTGTGTACTCTTTGGTCTCTTCACGAATGAACTTGTATATGCAGGGTTTCCCACGTGGAGCGAACTGCCTCAACCATGGCAGGCTGTGGCGAGGACTGTTAGCATATCCTCTCCCAAACAACGCAGTTTTAACAGTAGAACTCTGCTTTAGTTGCAGGGGTAACACAAGCAGCTTTTCTCCCACTGTGTACTCTTTGGTCTCTTCCACGAATGAACTTCTATATGCAGGGTTTCCAACGTGGAGGGAACTGCCTCAACCAAGGCAGGGTGTACCGAGGACTGTAAGCATTTCCTCTTCCAAAACACGGCAGTTTTACCACAGAATTCTGCTTTAGTTGCAGGTGGAACACAAGCAGCATTTCTCCCACTGTGTACCCCATGAGCCTTTGCCCGAAAGAATATCTATACTCA
The DNA here is from genome assembly GCF_025265405.1 of Mesoplodon densirostris. Taxonomy (NCBI): domain Eukaryota; kingdom Metazoa; phylum Chordata; class Mammalia; order Artiodactyla; family Ziphiidae; genus Mesoplodon; species Mesoplodon densirostris. Next base: position 86,354,626 of record NC_082667.1, on the reverse strand, counting down.
AGGGGTCCCGCGTGGAGTAAAATGCCTAAAGCAAGGCAGGCTCTAGTGAGGCCTCTAAGCATTTTCTCTCCGAAAACACGGCAGTTTTACCCAAGGAACTCTGCGTTAGTTGCAGGTGGAACACAGGCAGCATTACTCCCAGTGTGTAATCTTTGGGCTCTTCCACGAATGAATTTCTTTATGCAGGGATTCCCACGTGGATCGAACTGCCTCAACCGTGGCAGGCTGTAGCGAGGACTGTAAGCATATCCTATCCCAAAACACGCAGTTTTAATGGTAGAACTCTGCTTTAGTTGCAGGGGTAACACAAGCAGCTTTTCTCCCACTGTGTACTCTTTGGGCTCTTCCAAGAATGAACTTCTATATGCAGGGTTTCCGACGTGGATCGAACTGCCTCAACCAAGGCAGGCTGTAGCGAGGACTGTAAGCATGTCCTCTACCAAATCACGCAGGTTTACCCGAAGAACTCTGCTTTAGTTGCAGGGGGAACACAAGCATCTTTTCTCCCACAGTGTACTCGATGGGCACTTCCCCTAATGAACTTGTTCTATAAGAATGGTTTCAAACGTGGAGCGAACTGCCTCAGCCATGGCAGGCACTACTGTGGTCTCTAAGGATTTCCTCTCTGAAAACACGGCACTTTTACCCGAAGAACTCTGCTTTAGTTGCAGGTGGAACACAAGCTGCATTTGTCCCACACTTTATACAAAGGGCCCTTCCCCGAATGAATCCTCAATATGCAGGGTGTCCCACGTGCAGCGAACTGCCTCAATGAAGGCAAGTTCCCGTAAGGACTGTAAGCATTTCCTCTCCCATAACACGCAGTTTTACCCGAAGAACTCTGCTTTAGTTGCACGTGGAACATAAGCAGCATTTCTCCCACTGTGTACTCTTTGGGCTCTTCCACGAATGAACTTCTTTATGCAGGGATTCCCACGAGGAGCGAACTGCCTCCACCATGGCAGGCTGTAGTGAGGACTGTAAGCATATCCTCTACCAAATCACGCAGGTTTACCCGAAGAACTCAGCTTTAGTTGCAGGGGGAACACAGCATCTTTTCTCCCACAGTGTACACTTTCGGCTCTTCCACGAGTGAACTTCTATATGTAGGGTTTCCGAAGTGGAGCGAACTGCCTCAACCAAGGCAGGGTGTACCGAGGAAGTAAGCATTTCCTCTTCCAAAACACGGCAGTTTTACCACAGAATTCTGCTTTAGTTGCAGGTGGAACACAAGCAGCCTTTCTCACACTGTGTACACTTTGGGCTCTTCCACGAATGAACTTCTTTATGCAGGGATTCCCACGTGGAGCGAACTGCCTCAACCAAGGCAGGCTGTAGCGAATACTGTAAGCATTTCTTTTTCCAAAACACGGCAGTTTTACCACAGAATTCTGCTTTAGTTGCAGGTGGAACACAAGCAGCCTTTCTCCCACTGTGTACTCTTTGGGCTCTTCCACGAATGAACTTCTTTATGCAGGGATTCCCACGTGCAGCGAACTGCCTCAACCAAGGCAGGCTGCAGCGAATACTGTAAGCATTTCCTCTCCCAAAACACGCAGTTTTACACGAAGAACTCTGCTTTAGTTGCAGGGGGAACACCATCAGCTTTCCTCCCACAGTGTACACAATGGGCACTTCCCCTAATGAACTTGTTCTATAAGAATGGTTTCCTACGTGGAGCGAACTGCCTCAGCCATGGTAGGCACTACTGTGGTCTCTAAGGATTTCCTCTCTGAAAACACGGCACTTTTACCCGAGGAACTCTGCTTTAGTTGCAGGTGGAACACAAGCTGCATTTGTCCCACACTTTATACAAAGGGCCCTCCCCGAAGGAGTCTTCAATATGCAGGGTGTCCCACGTGCAGTGAACTGCCTCAACGAAGGCAGGCTCTCGTAAGGACTGTAAGCATTTCCACTATCAATACACGCAGTTTTGCCCGAAGAATTCTCCTTTAGTTGCAGGTGGAACACAAGCAGCTTTTCTCCCACAGTGTACCCAATGAGCCTTTGCCCGAAAGAATATCTACACTCAAGGGGTCCCGCGTGGAGTGAAATGCCTAAAGCAAGGCAGGCTCTAGTGAGGCCTCTAAGCATTTCCTCTCCGAAAACACGGCAGTTTTACCCAAGGAACTCTGCGTTAGTTGCAGGTGGAACACAGGCAGCATTACTCCCAGTGTGTAATCTTTGGGCTCTTCCACGAATGAATTTCTTTATGCAGGGATTCCCACGTGGATCGAACTGCCTCAACCGTGGCAGGCTGTAGCGAGGACTGTAAGCATATCCTATCCCAAAACACGCAGTTTTAACGGTAGAACTCTGCTTTAGTTGCAGGGGTAACACAAGCAGCTTTTCTCCCACTGTGTACTCTTTGGGCTCTTCCAAGAATGAACTTCTATATGCAGGGTTTCCGACGTGGAGCGAACTGCCTCAACCAAGGCAGGCTGTAGCGAGGACTGTAAGCATGTCCTCTACCAAATCACGCAGGTTTACCCGAAGAACTCTGCTTTAGTTGCAGGGGGAACACAAGCATCTTTTCTCCCACAGTGTACTCGATGGGCACTTCCCCTAATGATCTTGTTCTATAAGAATGGTTTCCCACGTGGAGCGAACTGCCTCAGCCATGGCAGGCACTACTGTGGTCTCTAAGGATTTCCTCTCTGAAAACACGGCACTTTTACCCGAAGAACTCTGCTTTAGTTGCAGGTGGAACACAAGCTGCATTTGTCCCACACTTTATACAAAGGGCCCTTCCCCGAATGAATCCTCAATATGCAGGGTGTCCCACGTGCAGCGAACTGCCTCAATGAAGGCAGGCTCTCGTAAGGACTGTAAGCATTTCCTCTCCCATAACACGCAGTTTTACCCGAAGAACTCTGCTTTACTTGCAGGTGGAACATAAGCAGCATTTCTCCCACTGTGTACTCTTTGGGCTCTTCCACGAATGAACTTCTTTATGCAGGGATTCCCACGAGGAGCGAACTGCCTCCACCATGGCAGGCTGTAGCGAGGACTGTAAGCATATCCTCTACCAAATCACGCAGGTTTACCCGAAGAACTCAGCTTTAGTTGCAGGGGGAACACAAGCATCTTTTCTCCCACAGTGTACTCTTTGGGCTCTTCCACGAGTGAACTTCTATATGTAGGGTTTCCGAAGTGGAGCGAACTGCCTCAACCAAGGCAGGCTGTACCGAGGACTGTAAGCATTTCCTCTTCCAAAACACGGCAGTTTTACCACAGAATTCTGCTTTAGTTGCAGGTGGAACACAAGCAGCCTTTCTCCCACTGTGTACTCTTTGGGCTCTTCCACGAATGAACTTCTTTATGCAGGGATTCCCACGTGGAGCGAACTGCCTCAACCAAGGCAGGCTGCAGCGAATACTGTAAGCATTTCCTCTCCCAAAACACGCAGTTTTACACGAAGAACTCTGCTTCAGTTGCAGGTGGAACACAAGCAGCATTTCTCCCACTGTGTACTCTTTGGTCTCTTCACGAATGAACTTGTATATGCAGGGTTTCCCACGTGGAGCGAACTGCCTCAACCATGGCAGGCTGTAGCGAGGACTGTAAGCATATCCTATCCCAAACCACGCAGTTTTAACGGTAGAACTCTGCTTTAGTTGCAGGGGTAACACAAGCAGCTTTTCTCCCACTGTGTACTCTTTGGGCTCTTCCACGAATGAACTTCTATATGCAGGGTTTCCAACGTGGAGGGAACTGCCTCAACCAAGGCAGGCTGTAGCGAGGACTGTAAGCATTTCTTTTTCCAAAACACGGCAGTTTTACCACAGAATTCTGCTTTAGTTGCAGGTGGAACACAAGCAGCATTTCTCCCACTGTGTACTCTTTGGGCTCTTCCACGAATGAACTTCTTTATGCAGGGATTCCCACGTGCAGCGAACTGCCTCAACCAAGGCAGGCTGCAGCGAATACTGTAAGCATTTCCTCTCCCAAAACACGCAGTTTTACACGAAGAACTCTGCTTTAGTTGCAGGCGGAACACCATCAGCTTTCCTCCCACAGTGTACACAATGGGCACTTCCCCTAATGAACTTGTTCTATAAGAATGGTTTCCTACGTGGAGCGAACTGCCTCAGCCATGGTAGGCACTACTGTGGTCTCTAAGGATTTCCTCTCTGAAAACACGGCACTTTTACCCGAGGAACTCTGCTTTAGTTGCAGGTGGAACACAAGCTGCATTTGTCCCACACTTTATACAAAGGGCCCTCCCCGAAGGAGTCTTCAATATGCAGGGTGTCCCACGTGCAGTGAACTGCCTCAACGAAGGCAGGCTCTCGTAAGGACTGTAAGCATTTCCACTATCAATACACGCAGTTTTGCCCGAAGAATTCTCCTTTAGTTGCAGGTGGAACACAAGCAGCTTTTCTCCCACAGTGTACCCAATGAGCCTTTGCCCGAAAGAATATCTACACTCAAGGGGTCCCGCGTGGAGTGAAATGCCTAAAGCAAGGCAGGCTCTAGTGAGGCCTCTAAGCATTTCCTCTCCGAAAACACGGCAGTTTTACCCAAGGAACTCTGCGTTAGTTGCAGGTGGAACACAGGCAGCATTACTCCCAGTGTGTAATCTTTGGGCTCTTCCACGAATGAATTTCTTTATGCAGGGATTCCCACGTGGATCGAACTGCCTCAACCGTGGCAGGCTGTAGCGAGGACTGTAAGCATATCCTATCCCAAAACACGCAGTTTTAACGGTAGAACTCTGCTTTAGTTGCAGGGGTAACACAAGCAGCTTTTCTCCCACTGTGTACTCTTTGGGCTCTTCCAAGAATGAACTTCTATATGCAGGGTTTCCGACGTGGAGCGAACTGCCTCAACCAAGGCAGGCTGTAGCGAGGACTGTAAGCATGTCCTCTACCAAATCACGCAGGTTTACCCGAAGAACTCTGCTTTAGTTGCAGGGGGAACACAAGCATCTTTTCTCCCACTGTGTACTCGATGGGCACTTCCCCTAATGAACTTGTTCTATAAGAATGGTTTCCCACGTGGAGCGAACTGCCTCAGCCATGGCAGGCACTACTGTGGTCTCTAAGGATTTCCTCTCTGAAAACACGGCACTTTTACCCGAAGAACTCTGCTTTAGTTGCAGGTGGAACACAAGCTGCATTTGTCCCACACTTTATACAAAGGGCCCTTCCCCGAATGAATCCTCAATATGCAGGGTGTCCCACGTGCAGCGAACTCCCTCAAAGAAGGCAGGCTCTCGTAAGGACTGTAAGCATTTCCTCTCCCATAACACGCAGTTTTACCCGAAGAACTCTGCTTTAGTTGCAGGTGGAACACAAGCAGCATTTCTCCCACAGTGTACCCAATGAGCCTTTGCCCGAAAGAATATCTACACTCAAGGGGTCCCGCGTGGAGTGAAATGCCTAAAGCAAGGCAGGCTCTAGTGAGGCCTCTAAGCATTTCCTCTCCGAAAACACGGCAGTTTTACCCAAGGAACTCTGCGTTAGTTGCAGGTGGAACACAGGCAGCATTACTCCCAGTGTGTAATCTTTGGGCTCTTCCACGAATGAATTTCTTTATGCAGGGATTCCCACGTGGATCGAACTGCCTCAACCGTGGCAGGCTGTAGCGAGGACTGTAAGCATATCCTATCCCAAACCACGCAGTTTTAACGGTAGAACTCTGCTTTAGTTGCAGGGGTAACACAAGCAGCTTTTCTCCCACTGTGTACTCTTTGGGCTCTTCCACGAATGAACTTCTATATGCAGGGTTTCCAACGTGGAGGGAACTGCCTCAACCAAGGCAGGCTGTAGCGAGGACTGTAAGCATTTCTTCTTCCAAAACACGGCAGTTTTACCACAGAATTCTGCTTTAGTTGCAGGTGGAACACAAGCAGCCTTTCTCCCACTGTGTACTCTTTGGGCTCTTCCACGAATGAACTTCTTTATGCAGGGATTCCCACGTGCAGCGAACTGCCTCAACCAAGGCAGGCTGCAGCGAATACTGTAAGCATTTCCTCTCCCAAAACACGCAGTTTTACACGAAGAACTCTGCTTTAGTTGCAGGCGGAACACCATCAGCTTTCCTCCCACAGTGTACACAATGGGCACTTCCCCTAATGAACTTGTTCTATAAGAATGGTTTCCTACGTGGAGCGAACTGCCTCAGCCATGGTAGGCACTACTGTGGTCTCTAAGGATTTCCTCTCTGAAAACACGGCACTTTTACCCGAGGAACTCTGCTTTAGTTGCAGGTGGAACACAAGCTGCATTTGTCCCACACTTTATACAAAGGGCCCTCCCCGAAGGAGTCTTCAATATGCAGGGTGTCCCACGTGCAGTGAACTGCCTCAACGAAGGCAGGCTCTCGTAAGGACTGTAAGCATTTCCACTATCAATACACGCAGTTTTGCCCGAAGAATTCTCCTTTAGTTGCAGGTGGAACACAAGCAGCTTTTCTCCCACAGTGTACCCAATGAGCCTTTGCCCGAAAGAATATCTACACTCAAGGGGTCCCGCGTGGAGTGAAATGCCTAAAGCAAGGCAGGCTCTAGTGAGGCCTCTAAGCATTTCCTCTCCGAAAACATGGCAGTTTTACCCAAGGAACTCTGCGTTAGTTGCAGGTGGAACACAGGCAGCATTACTCCCAGTGTGTAATCTTTGGGCTCTTCCACGAATGAATTTCTTTATGCAGGGATTCCCACGTGGATCGAACTGCCTCAACCGTGGCAGGCTGTAGCGAGGACTGTAAGCATATCCTATCCCAAAACACGCAGTTTTAACGGTAGAACTCTGCTTTAGTTGCAGGGGTAACACAAGCAGCTTTTCTCCCACTGTGTACTCTTTGGGCTCTTCCAAGAATGAACTTCTATATGCAGGGTTTCCGACGTGGAGCGAACTGCCTCAACCAAGGCAGGCTGTAGCGAGGACTGTAAGCATGTCCTCTACCAAATCACGCAGGTTTACCCGAAGAATTCTGCTTTAGTTGCAGGGGGAACACAAGCATCTTTTCTCCCACAGTGTACTCGATGGGCACTTCCCCTAATGAACTTGTTCTATAAGAATGGTTTCCCACGTGGAGCGAACTGCCTCAGCCATGGCAGGCACTACTGTGGTCTCTAAGGATTTCCTCTCTGAAAACACGGCACTTTTACCCGAAGAACTCTGCTTTAGTTGCAGGTGGAACACAAGCTGCATTTGTCCCACACTTTATACAAAGGGCCCTTCCCCGAATGAATCCTCAATATGCAGGGTGTCCCACGTGCAGCGAACTGCCTCAATGAAGGCAGGCTCTCGTAAGGACTGTAAGCATTTCCTCTCCCATAACACGCAGTTTTACCCGAAGAACTCTGCTTTAGTTGCACGTGCAACACAAGCAGCATTTCTCCCACTGTGTACTCTTTGGGCTCTTCCACGAATGAACTTCTTTATGCAGGGATTCCCACGAGGAGCGAACTGCCTCCACCATGGCAGGCTGTAGTGAGGACTGTAAGCATATCCTCTACCAAATCACGCAGGTTTACCCGAAGAACTCAGCTTTAGTTGCAGGGGGAACACAAGCATCTTTTCTCCCACAGTGTACTCTTTGGGCTCTTCCAAGAGTGAACTTCTATATGTAGGGTTTCCGAAGTGGAGCGAACTGCCTCAACCAAGGCAGGCTGTACCGAGGACTGTAAGCATTTCCTCTTCCAAAACACGGCAGTTTTACCACAGAATTCTGCTTTAGTTGCAGGTGGAACACAAGCAGCCTTTCTCCCACTGTGTACTCTTTGGGCTCTTCCACGAATGAACTTCTTTATGCAGGGATTCCCACGTGGAGCGAACTGCCTCAACCAAGGCAGGCTGTAGCGAATACTGTAAGCATTTCCTCTCCCAAAACACGCAGTTTTACACGAAGAACTCTGCTTCAGTTGCAGGTGGAACACAAGCAGCATTTCTCCCACTGTGTACTCTTTGGTCTCTTCACGAATGAACTTGTATATGCAGGGTTTCCCACGTGGAGCGAACTGCCTCAACCATGGCAGGCTGTGGCGAGGACTGTTAGCATATCCTCTCCCAAACAACGCAGTTTTAACAGTAGAACTCTGCTTTAGTTGCAGGGGTAACACAAGCAGCTTTTCTCCCACTGTGTACTCTTTGGTCTCTTCCACGAATGAACTTCTATATGCAGGGTTTCCAACGTGGAGGGAACTGCCTCAACCAAGGCAGGGTGTACCGAGGACTGTAAGCATTTCCTCTTCCAAAACACGGCAGTTTTACCACAGAATTCTGCTTTAGTTGCAGGTGGAACACAAGCAGCATTTCTCCCACTGTGTACCCCATGAGCCTTTGCCCGAAAGAATATCTATACTCAAGGGGTCCCGCGTGGAGTAAAATGCCTAAAGCAAGGCAGGCTCTAGTGAGGCCTCTAAGCATTTTCTCTCCGAAAACACGGCAGTTTTACCCAAGGAACTCTGCGTTAGTTGCAGGTGGAACACAGGCAGCATTACTCCCAGTGTGTAATCTTTGGGCTCTTCCACGAATGAATTTCTTTATGCAGGGATTCCCACGTGGATCGAACTGCCTCAACCGTGGCAGGCTGTAGCGAGGACTGTAAGCATATCCTATCCCAAAACACGCAGTTTTAATGGTAGAACTCTGCTTTAGTTGCAGGGGTAACACAAGCAGCTTTTCTCCCACTGTGTACTCTTTGGGCTCTTCCAAGAATGAACTTCTATATGCAGGGTTTCCGACGTGGATCGAACTGCCTCAACCAAGGCAGGCTGTAGCGAGGACTGTAAGCATGTCCTCTACCAAATCACGCAGGTTTACCCGAAGAACTCTGCTTTAGTTGCAGGGGGAACACAAGCATCTTTTCTCCCACAGTGTACTCGATGGGCACTTCCCCTAATGAACTTGTTCTATAAGAATGGTTTCAAACGTGGAGCGAACTGCCTCAGCCATGGCAGGCACTACTGTGGTCTCTAAGGATTTCCTCTCTGAAAACACGGCACTTTTACCCGAAGAACTCTGCTTTAGTTGCAGGTGGAACACAAGCTGCATTTGTCCCACACTTTATACAAAGGGCCCTTCCCCGAATGAATCCTCAATATGCAGGGTGTCCCACTTGCAGCGAACTGCCTCAATGAAGGCAAGTTCCCGTAAGGACTGTAAGCATTTCCTCTCCCATAACACGCAGTTTTACCCGAAGAACTCTGCTTTAGTTGCACGTGGAACATAAGCAGCATTTCTCCCACTGTGTACTCTTTGGGCTCTTCCACGAATGAACTTCTTTATGCAGGGATTCCCACGAGGAGCGAACTGCCTCCACCATGGCAGGCTGTAGTGAGGACTGTAAGCATATCCTCTACCAAATCACGCAGGTTTACCCGAAGAACTCAGCTTTAGTTGCAGGGGGAACACAGCATCTTTTCTCCCACAGTGTACACTTTCGGCTCTTCCACGAGTGAACTTCTATATGTAGGGTTTCCGAAGTGGAGCGAACTGCCTCAACCAAGGCAGGGTGTACCGAGGACTGTAAGCATTTCCTCTTCCAAAACACGGCAGTTTTACCACAGAATTCTGCTTTAGTTGCAGGTGGAACACAAGCAGCCTTTCTCACACTGTGTACACTTTGGGCTCTTCCACGAATGAACTTCTTTATGCAGGGATTCCCACGTGGAGCGAACTGCCTCAACCAAGGCAGGCTGTAGCGAATACTGTAAGCATTTCTTTTTCCAAAACACGGCAGTTTTACCACAGAATTCTGCTTTAGTTGCAGGTGGAACACAAGCAGCCTTTCTCCCACTGTGTACTCTTTGGGCTCTTCCACGAATGAACTTCTTTATGCAGGGATTCCCACGTGCAGCGAACTGCCTCAACCAAGGCAGGCTGCAGCGAATACTGTAAGCATTTCCTCTCCCAAAACACGCAGTTTTACACGAAGAACTCTGCTTTAGTTGCAGGGGGAACACCATCAGCTTTCCTCCCACAGTGTACACAATGGGCACTTCCCCTAATGAACTTGTTCTATAAGAATGGTTTCCTACGTGGAGCGAACTGCCTCAGCCATGGTAGGCACTACTGTGGTCTCTAAGGATTTCCTCTCTGAAAACACGGCACTTTTACCCGAGGAACTCTGCTTTAGTTGCAGGTGGAACACAAGCTGCATTTGTCCCACACTTTATACAAAGGGCCCTCCCCGAAGGAGTCTTCAATATGCAGGGTGTCCCACGTGCAGTGAACTGCCTCAACGAAGGCAGGCTCTCGTAAGGACTGTAAGCATTTCCACTATCAATACACGCAGTTTTGCCCGAAGAATTCTCCTTTAGTTGCAGGTGGAACACAAGCAGCTTTTCTCCCACAGTGTACCCAATGAGCCTTTGCCCGAAAGAATATCTACACTCAAGGGGTCCCGCGTGGAGTGAAATGCCTAAAGCAAGGCAGGCTCTAGTGAGGCCTCTAAGCATTTCCTCTCCGAAAACACGGCAGTTTTACCCAAGGAACTCTGCGTTAGTTGCAGGTGGAACACAGGCAGCATTACTCCCAGTGTGTAATCTTTGGGCTCTTCCACGAATGAATTTCTTTATGCAGGGATTCCCACGTGGATCGAACTGCCTCAACCGTGGCAGGCTGTAGCGAGGACTGTAAGCATATCCTATCCCAAAACACGCAGTTTTAACGGTAGAACTCTGCTTTAGTTGCAGGGGTAACACAAGCAGCTTTTCTCCCACTGTGTACTCTTTGGGCTCTTCCAAGAATGAACTTCTATATGCAGGGTTTCCGACGTGGAGCGAACTGCCTCAACCAAGGCAGGCTGTAGCGAGGACTGTAAGCATGTCCTCTACCAAATCACGCAGGTTTACCCGAAGAACTCTGCTTTAGTTGCAGGGGGAACACAAGCATCTTTTCTCCCACAGTGTACTCGATGGGCACTTCCCCTAATGATCTTGTTCTATAAGAATGGTTTCCCACGTGGAGCGAACTGCCTCAGCCATGGCAGGCACTACTGTGGTCTCTAAGGATTTCCTGTCTGAAAACACGGCACTTTTACCCGAAGAACTCTGCTTTAGTTGCAGGTGGAACACAAGCTGCATTTGTCCCACACTTTATACAAAGGGCCCTTCCCCGAATGAATCCTCAATATGCAGGGTGTCCCACGTGCAGCGAACTGCCTCAATGAAGGCAGGCTCTCGTAAGGACTGTAAGCATTTCCTCTCCCATAACACGCAGTTTTACCCGAAGAACTCTGCTTTACTTGCAGGTGGAACATAAGCAGCATTTCTCCCACTGTGTACTCTTTGGGCTCTTCCACGAATGAACTTCTTTATGCAGGGATTCCCACGAGGAGCGAACTGCCTCCACCATGGCAGGCTGTAGCGAGGACTGTAAGCATATCCTCTACCAAATCACGCAGGTTTACCCGAAGAACTCAGCTTTAGTTGCAGGGGGAACACAAGCATCTTTTCTCCCACAGTGTACTCTTTGGGCTCTTCCACGAGTGAACTTCTATATGTAGGGTTTCCGAAGTGGAGCGAACTGCCTCAACCAAGGCAGGCTGTACCGAGGACTGTAAGCATTTCCTCTTCCAAAACACGGCAGTTTTACCACAGAATTCTGCTTTAGTTGCAGGTGGAACACAAGCAGCCTTTCTCCCACTGTGTACTCTTTGGGCTCTTCCACGAATGAACTTCTTTATGCAGGGATTCCCACGTGGAGCGAACTGCCTCAACCAAGGCAGGCTGCAGCGAATACTGTAAGCATTTCCTCTCCCAAAACACGCAGTTTTACACGAAGAACTCTGCTTCAGTTGCAGGTGGAACACAAGCAGCATTTCTCCCACTGTGTACTCTTTGGTCTCTTCACGAATGAACTTGTATATGCAGGGTTTCCCACGTGGAGCGAACTGCCTCAACCATGGCAGGCTGTAGCGAGGACTGTAAGCATATCCTATCCCAAACCACGCAGTTTTAACGGTAGAACTCTGCTTTAGTTGCAGGGGTAACACAAGCAGCTTTTCTCCCACTGTGTACTCTTTGGGCTCTTCCACGAATGAACTTCTATATGCAGGGTTTCCAACGTGGAGGGAACTGCCTCAACCAAGGCAGGCTGTAGCGAGGACTGTAAGCATTTCTTTTTCCAAAACACGGCAGTTTTACCACAGAATTCTGCTTTAGTTGCAGGTGGAACACAAGCAGCCTTTCTCCCACTGTGTACTCTTTGGGCTCTTCCACGAATGAACTTCTTTATGCAGGGATTCCCACGTGCAGCGAACTGCCTCAACCAAGGCAGGCTGCAGCGAATACTGTAAGCATTTCCTCTCCCAAAACACGCAGTTTTACACGAAGAACTCTGCTTTAGTTGCAGGCGGAACACCATCAGCTTTCCTCCCACAGTGTACACAATGGGCACTTCCCCTAATGAACTTGTTCTATAAGAATGGTTTCCTACGTGGAGCGAACTGCCTCAGCCATGGTAGGCACTACTGTGGTCTCTAAGGATTTCCTCTCTGAAAACACGGCACTTTTACCCGAGGAACTCTGCTTTAGTTGCAGGTGGAACACAAGCTGCATTTGTCCCACACTTTATACAAAGGGCCCTCCCCGAAGGAGTCTTCAATATGCAGGGTGTCCCACGTGCAGTGAACTGCCTCAACGAAGGCAGGCTCTCGTAAGGACTGTAAGCATTTCCACTATCAATACACGCAGTTTTGCCCGAAGAATTCTCCTTTAGTTGCAGGTGGAACACAAGCAGCTTTTCTCCCACAGTGTACCCAATGAGCCTTTGCCCGAAAGAATATCTACACTCAAGGGGTCCCGCGTGGAGTGAAATGCCTAAAGCAAGGCAGGCTCTAGTGAGGCCTCTAAGCATTTCCTCTCCGAAAACACGGCAGTTTTACCCAAGGAACTCTGCGTTAGTTGCAGGTGGAACACAGGCAGCATTACTCCCAGTGTGTAATCTTTGGGCTCTTCCACGAATGAATTTCTTTATGCAGGGATTCCCACGTGGATCGAACTGCCTCAACCGTGGCAGGCTGTAGCGAGGACTGTAAGCATATCCTATCCCAAAACACGCAGTTTTAACGGTAGAACTCTGCTTTAGTTGCAGGGGTAACACAAGCAGCTTTTCTCCCACTGTGTACTCTTTGGGCTCTTCCAAGAATGAACTTCTATATGCAGGGTTTCCGACGTGGAGCGAACTGCCTCAACCAAGGCAGGCTGTAGCGAGGACTGTAAGCATGTCCTCTACCAAATCACGCAGGTTTACCCGAAGAACTCTGCTTTAGTTGCAGGGGGAACACAAGCATCTTTTCTCCCACTGTGTACTCGATGGGCACTTCCCCTAATGAACTTGTTCTATAAGAATGGTTTCCCACGTGGAGCGAACTGCCTCAGCCATGGCAGGCACTACTGTGGTCTCTAAGGATTTCCTCTCTGAAAACACGGCACTTTTACCCGAAGAACTCTGCTTTAGTTGCAGGTGGAACACAAGCTGCATTTGTCCCACACTTTATACAAAGGGCCCTTCCCCGAATGAATCCTCAATATGCAGGGTGTCCCACGTGCAGCGAACTCCCTCAAAGAAGGCAGGCTCTCGTAAGGACTGTAAGCATTTCCTCTCCCATAACACGCAGTTTTACCCGAAGAACTCTGCTTTAGTTGCAGGTGGAACACAAGCAGCATTTCTCCCACAGTGTACCCAATGAGCCTTTGCCCGAAAGAATATCTACACTCAAGGGGTCCCGCGTGGAGTGAAATGCCTAAAGCAAGGCAGGCTCTAGTGAGGCCTCTAAGCATTTCCTCTCCGAAAACACGGCAGTTTTACCCAAGGAACTCTGCGTTAGTTGCAGGTGGAACACAGGCAGCATTACTCCCAGTGTGTAATCTTTGGGCTCTTCCACGAATGAATTTCTTTATGCAGGGATTCCCACGTGGATCGAACTGCCTCAACCGTGGCAGGCTGTAGCGAGGACTGTAAGCATATCCTATCCCAAACCACGCAGTTTTAACGGTAGAACTCTGCTTTAGTTGCAGGGGTAACACAAGCAGCTTTTCTCCCACTGTGTACTCTTTGGGCTCTTCCACGAATGAACTTCTATATGCAGGGTTTCCAACGTGGAGGGAACTGCCTCAACCAAGGCAGGCTGTAGCGAGGACTGTAAGCATTTCTTCTTCCAAAACACGGCAGTTTTACCACAGAATTCTGCTTTAGTTGCAGGTGGAACACAAGCAGCCTTTCTCCCACTGTGTACTCTTTGGGCTCTTCCACGAATGAACTTCTTTATGCAGGGATTCCCACGTGCAGCGAACTGCCTCAACCAAGGCAGGCTGCAGCGAATACTGTAAGCATTTCCTCTCCCAAAACACGCAGTTTTACACGAAGAACTCTGCTTTAGTTGCAGGCGGAACACCATCAGCTTTCCTCCCACAGTGTACACAATGGGCACTTCCCCTAATGAACTTGTTCTATAAGAATGGTTTCCTACGTGGAGCGAACTGCCTCAGCCATGGTAGGCACTACTGTGGTCTCTAAGGATTTCCTCTCTGAAAACACGGCACTTTTACCCGAGGAACTCTGCTTTAGTTGCAGGTGGAACACAAGCTGCATTTGTCCCACACTTTATACAAAGGGCCCTCCCCGAAGGAGTCTTCAATATGCAGGGTGTCCCACGTGCAGTGAACTGCCTCAACGAAGGCAGGCTCTCGTAAGGACTGTAAGCATTTCCACTATCAATACACGCAGTTTTGCCCGAAGAATTCTCCTTTAGTTGCAGGTGGAACACAAGCAGCTTTTCTCCCACAGTGTACCCAATGAGCCTTTGCCCGAAAGAATATCTACACTCAAGGGGTCCCGCGTGGAGTGAAATGCCTAAAGCAAGGCAGGCTCTAGTGAGGCCTCTAAGCATTTCCTCTCCGAAAACATGGCAGTTTTACCCAAGGAACTCTGCGTTAGTTGCAGGTGGAACACAGGCAGCATTACTCCCAGTGTGTAATCTTTGGGCTCTTCCACGAATGAATTTCTTTATGCAGGGATTCCCACGTGGATCGAACTGCCTCAACCGTGGCAGGCTGTAGCGAGGACTGTAAGCATATCCTATCCCAAAACACGCAGTTTTAACGGTAGAACTCTGCTTTAGTTGCAGGGGTAACACAAGCAGCTTTTCTCCCACTGTGTACTCTTTGGGCTCTTCCAAGAATGAACTTCTATATGCAGGGTTTCCGACGTGGAGCGAACTGCCTCAACCAAGGCAGGCTGTAGCGAGGACTGTAAGCATGTCCTCTACCAAATCACGCAGGTTTACCCGAAGAATTCTGCTTTAGTTGCAGGGGGAACACAAGCATCTTTTCTCCCACAGTGTACTCGATGGGCACTTCCCCTAATGAACTTGTTCTATAAGAATGGTTTCCCACGTGGAGCGAACTGCCTCAGCCATGGCAGGCACTACTGTGGTCTCTAAGGATTTCCTCTCTGAAAACACGGCACTTTTACCCGAAGAACTCTGCTTTAGTTGCAGGTGGAACACAAGCTGCATTTGTCCCACACTTTATACAAAGGGCCCTTCCCCGAATGAATCCTCAATATGCAGGGTGTCCCACGTGCAGCGAACTGCCTCAATGAAGGCAGGCTCTCGTAAGGACTGTAAGCATTTCCTCTCCCATAACACGCAGTTTTACCCGAAGAACTCTGCTTTAGTTGCACGTGCAACACAAGCAGCATTTCTCCCACTGTGTACTCTTTGGGCTCTTCCACGAATGAACTTCTTTATGCAGGGATTCCCACAAGGAGCGAACTGCCTCCACCATGGCAGGCTGTAGTGAGGACTGTAAGCATATCCTCTACCAAATCACGCAGGTTTACCCGAAGAACTCACCTTTAGTTGCAGGGGGAACACAAGCATCTTTTCTCCCACAGTATACTCTTTGGGCTCTTCCACGAGTTAACTTCTATATGTAGGGTTTCCGAAGTGGAGCGAACTGCCTCAACCAAGGCAGGCTGTACCGAGGACTGTAAGCATTTCCTCTTCCAAAACACGGCAGTTTTACCACAGAATTCTGCTTTAGTTGCAGGTGGAACACAAGCAGCCTTTCTCCCACTGTGTACTCTTTAGGCTCTTCCACGAATGAACTTCTTTATGCAGGGATTCCCACGTGGAGCGAACTGCCTCAACCAAGGCAGGCTGTAGCGAATACTGTAAGCATTTCCTCTCCCAAAACACGCAGTTTTACACGAAGAACTCTGCTTCAGTTGCAGATGGAACACAAGCAGCATTTCTCCCACTGTGTACTCTTTGGTCTCTTCACCAATGAACTTGTATATGCAGGGTTTCCCACGTGGAGCGAACTGCCTCAACCATGGCAGGCTGTAGCGAGGACTGTAAGCATATCCTCTCCCAAACCACGCAGTTTTAACAGTAGAACTCTGCTTTAGTTGCAGGGGTAACACAAGCAGCTTTTCTCCCACTGTGTACTCTTTGGGCTCTTCCACGAATGAACTTCTATATGCAGGGTTTCCAACGTGGAGGGAACTGCCTCAACCAAGGCAGGGTGTACCGAGGACTGTAAGCATTTCCTCTTCCAAAACACGGCAGTTTTACCACAGAATTCTGCTTTAGTTGCAGGTGGAACACAAGCAGCATTTCTCCCACTGTGTACTCTTTGGGCTCTTCCACGAATGAACTTCTTTATGCAGGGATTCCCACGTGCAGCGAACTGCCTCAACCAAGGCAGGCTGCAGCGAATACTGTAAGCATTTCCTCTCCCAAAACACGCAGTTTTACACGAAGAACTCTGCTTTAGTTGCAGGGGGAACACCATCAGCTTTCCTCCCACAGTGTACACAATGGGCACTTCCCCTAATGAACTTGTTCTATAAGAATGGTTTCCTACGTGGAGCGAACTGCCTCAGCCATGGTAGGCACTACTGTGGTCTCTAAGGATTTCCTCTCTGAAAACACGGCACTTTTACCCGAGGAACTCTGCTTTAGTTGCAGGTGGAACACAAGCTGCATTTGTCCCACACTTTATACAAAGGGCCCTCCCCGAAGGAGTCTTCAATATGCAGGGTGTCCCACGTGCAGTGAACTGCCTCAACGAAGGCAGGCTCTCGTAAGGACTGTAAGCATTTCCACTATCAATACACGCAGTTTTGCCCAAAGAATTCTCCTTTAGTTGCAGGTGGAACACAAGCAGCTTTTCTCCCACAGTGTACCCAATGAGCCTTTGCCCGAAAGAATATCTACACTCAAGGGGTCCCGCGTGGAGTGAAATGCCTAAAGCAAGGCAGGCTCTAGTGAGGCCTCTAAGCATTTCCTCTCCGAAAACACGGCAGTTTTACCCAAGGAACTCTGCGTTAGTTGCAGGTGGAACACAAGCAGCATTACTCCCAGTGTGTAATCTTTGGGCTCTTCCACGAATGAATTTCTTTATGCAGGGATTCCCACGTGGATCGAACTGCCTCAACCGTGGCAGGCTGTAGCGAGGACTGTAAGCATATCCTATCCCAAAACACGCAGTTTTAACGGTAGAACTCTGCTTTAGTTGCAGGGGTAACACAAGCAGCTTTTCTCCCACTGTGTACTCTTTGGGCTCTTCCAAGAATGAACTTCTATATGCAGGGTTTCCGACGTGGAGCGAACTGCCTCAACCAAGGCAGGCTGTAGCGAGTACTCTAAGCATGTCCTCTACCAAATCACGCAGGTTTACCCGAAGAACTCTGCTTTAGTTGCAGGGGGAACACAAGCATCTTTTCTCCCACAGTGTACTCGATGGGCACTTCCCCTAATGAACTTGTTCTATAAGAATGGTTTCCCACGTGGAGCGAACTGCCTCAGCCATGGCAGGCACTACTGTGGTCTCTAAGGATTTCCTCTCTGAAAACACGGCACTTTTACCCGAAGAACTCTGCTTTAGTTGCAGGTGGAACACAAGCTGCATTTGTCCCACACTTTATACAAAGGGCCCTTCCCCGAATGAATCCTCAATATGCAGGGTGTCCCACGTGCAGCGAACTGCCTCAATGAAGGCAGGCTCTCGTAAGGACTGTAAGCATTTCCTTTCCCATAACATGCAGTTTTACCCGAAGAACTCTGCTTTAGTTGCACGTGCAACATAAGCAGCATTTCTCCCACTGTGTACTCTTTGGGCTCTTCCACGAATGAACTTCTTTATGCAGGGATTCCCACGAGGAGCGAACTGCCTCCACCATGGCAGGCTGTAGCGAGGACTGTAAGCATATCCTCTACCAAATCACGCAGGTTTACCCGAAGAACTCAGCTTTAGTTGCAGGGGGAACACAAGCATCTTTTCTCCCACAGTGTACTCTTTGGGCTCTTCCACGAGTGAACTTCTATATGTAGGGTTTCCGAAGTGGAGCGAACTGCCTCAACCAAGGCAGGCTGTACCGAGGACTGTAAGCATTTCCTCTTCCAAAACACGGCAGTTTTACCACAGAATTCTGCTTTAGTTGCAGGTGGAACACAAGCAGCCTTTCTCCCACTGTGTACTCTTTGGGCTCTTCCACGAATGAACTTCTTTATGCAGGGATTCCCACGTGGAGCGAACTGCCTCAACCAAGGCAGGCTGTAGCGAATACTGTAAGCATTTCCTCTCCCAAAACACGCAGTTTTACACGAAGAACTCTGCTTCAGTTGCAGGTGGAACACAAGCAGCATTTCTCCCACTGTGTACTCTTTGGTCTCTTCACCAATGAACTTGTATATGCAGGGTTTCCCACGTGGAGCGAACTGCCTCAACCATGGCAGGCTGTAGCGAGGACTGTAAGCATATCCTCTCCCAAACCACGCAGTTTTAACAGTAGAACTCTGTTTTAGTTGCAGGGGTAAAACAAGCAGCTTTTCTCCCACTGTGTTCTCTTTGGGCTCTTCCACGAATGAACTTCTATATGCAGGGTTTCCAACGTGGAGGGAACTGCCTCAACCAAGGCAGGGTGTACCGAGGACTGTAAGCATTTCCTCTTCCAAAACACGGCAGTTTTACCACAGAATTCTGCTTTAGTTGCAGGTGGAACACAAGCAGCATTTCTCCCACTGTGTACTCTTTGGGCTCTTCCACGAATGAACTTCTTTATGCAGGGATTCCCACGTGCAGCGAACTGCCTCAACCAAGGCAGGCTGCAGCGAATACTGTAAGCATTTCCTCTCCCAAAACACGCAGTTTTACACGAAGAACTCTGCTTTAGTTGCAGGGGGAACACCATCAGCTTTCCTCCCACAGTGTACACAATGGGCACTTCCCCTAATGCAGTTGTTGTATAAGAATGGTTTCCTACGTGGAGCGAACTGCCTCAGCCATGGTAGGCACTACTGTGGTCTCTAAGGATTTCCTCTCTGAAAACACGGCACTTTTACCCGAGGAACTCTGCTTTAGTTGCAGGTGGAACACAAGCTGCATTTGTCCCACACTTTATACAAAGGGCCCTCCCCGAAGGAGTCTTCAATATGCAGGGTGTCCCACGTGCAGTGAACTGCCTCAACGAAGGCAGGCTCTCGTAAGGACTGTAAGCATTTCCACTATCAATACACGCAGTTTTGCCCGAAGAATTCTCCTTTAGTTGCAGGTGGAACACAAGCAGCTTTTCTCCCACAGTGTACCCAATGAGCCTTTGCCCGAAAGAATATCTACACTCAAGGGGTCCCGCGTGGAGTGAAATGCCTAAAGCAAGGCAGGCTCTAGTGAGGCCTCTAAGCATTTCCTCTCCGAAAACACGGCAGTTTTACCCAAGGAACTCTGCGTTAGTTGCAGGTGGAACACAAGCAGCATTACTCCCAGTGTGTAATCTTTGGGCTCTTCCACGAATGAATTTCTTTATGCAGGGATTCCCACGTGGATCGAACTGCCTCAACCGTGGCAGGCTGTAGCGAGGACTGTAAGCATATCCTATCCCCAAACACGCAGTTTTAACGGTAGAACTCTGCTTTAGTTGCAGGGGTAACACAAGCAGCTTTTCTCCCACTGTGTACTCTTTGGGCTCTTCCAAGAATGAACTTCTATATGCAGGGTTTCCAACGTGGAGGGAACTGCCTCAACCAAGGCAGGCTGTAGCGAGGACTGTAAGCATGTCCTCTACCAAATCACGCAGGTTTACCCGAAGAACTCTGCTTTAGTTGCAGGTGGAACACAAGCATCTTTTCTCCCACAGTGTACTCGATGGGCACTTCCCCTAATGATCTTGTTCTATAAGAATGGTTTCCCACGTGGAGCGAACTGCCTCAGCCATGGCAGGCACTACTGTGGTCTCTAAGGATTTCCTCTCTGAAAACACGGCACTTTTACCCGAAGAACTCTGCTTTAGTTGCAGGTGGAACACAAG
Source organism: Mesoplodon densirostris (assembly GCF_025265405.1). NCBI lineage: Eukaryota > Metazoa > Chordata > Mammalia > Artiodactyla > Ziphiidae > Mesoplodon > Mesoplodon densirostris. The sequence continues at coordinate 86,334,359 of NC_082667.1, read as the reverse complement.
CTGCATTTGTCCCACACTTTATACAAAGGGCCCTTCCCCGAATGAATCCTCAATATGCAGGGTGTCCCACGTGCAGCGAACTGCCTCAATGAAGGCAGGCTCTCGTAAGGACTGTAAGCATTTCCTCTCCCATAACACGCAGTTTTACGCGAAGAACTCTGCTTTACTTGCAGGTGGAACATAAGCAGCATTTCTCCCACTGTGTACTCTTTGGGCTCTTCCACGAATGAACTTCTTTATGCAGGGATTCCCACGAGGAGCGAACTGCCTCCACCATGGCAGGCTGTAGCGAGGACTGTAAGCATATCCTCTACCAAATCACGCAGGTTTACCCGAAGAACTCAGCTTTAGTTGCAGGGGGAACACAAGCATCTTTTCTCCCACAGTGTACTCTTTGGGCTCTTCCACGAGTGAACTTCTATATGTAGGGTTTCCGAAGTGGAGCGAACTGCCTCAACCAAGGCAGGCTGTACCGAGGACTGTAAGCATTTCCTCTTCCAAAACACGGCAGTTTTACCACAGAATTCTGCTTTAGTTGCAGGTGGAACACAAGCAGCCTTTCTCCCACTGTGTACTCTTTGGGCTCTTCCACGAATGAACTTCTTTATGCAGGGATTCCCACGTGGAGCGAACTGCCTCAACCAAGGCAGGCTGTAGCGAATACTGTAAGCATTTCCTCTCCCAAAACACGCAGTTTTACACGAAGAACTCTGCTTCAGTTGCAGGTGGAACACAAGCAGCATTTCTCCCACTGTGTACTCTTTGGTCTCTTCACCAATGAACTTGTATATGCAGGGTTTCCCACGTGGAGCGAACTGCCTCAACCATGGCAGGCTGTAGCGAGGACTGTAAGCATATCCTCTCCCAAACCACGCAGTTTTAACAGTAGAACTCTGTTTTAGTTGCAGGGGTAAAACAAGCAGCTTTTCTCCCACTGTGTTCTCTTTGGGCTCTTCCACGAATGAACTTCTATATGCAGGGTTTCCAACGTGGAGGGAACTGCCTCAACCAAGGCAGGGTGTACCGAGGACTGTAAGCATTTCCTCTTCCAAAACACGGCAGTTTTACCACAGAATTCTGCTTTAGTTGCAGGTGGAACACAAGCAGCATTTCTCCCACTGTGTACTCTTTGGGCTCTTCCACGAATGAACTTCTTTATGCAGGGATTCCCACGTGCAGCGAACTGCCTCAACCAAGGCAGGCTGCAGCGAATACTGTAAGCATTTCCTCTCCCAAAACACGCAGTTTTACACGAAGAACTCTGCTTTAGTTGCAGGGGGAACACCATCAGCTTTCCTCCCACAGTGTACACAATGGGCACTTCCCCTAATGAACTTGTTCTATAAGAATGGTTTCCTACGTGGAGCGAACTGCCTCAGCCATGGTAGGCACTACTGTGGTCTCTAAGGATTTCCTCTCTGAAAACACGGCACTTTTACCCGAGGAACTCTGCTTTAGTTGCAGGTGGAACACAAGCTGCATTTGTCCCACACTTTATACAAAGGGCCCTCCCCGAAGGAGTCTTCAATATGCAGGGTGTCCCACGTGCAGTGAACTGCCTCAACGAAGGCAGGCTCTCGTAAGGACTGTAAGCATTTCCACTATCAATACACGCAGTTTTGCCCAAAGAATTCTCCTTTAGTTGCAGGTGGAACACAAGCAGCTTTTCTCCCACAGTGTACCCAATGAGCCTTTGCCCGAAAGAATATCTACACTCAAGGGGTCCCGCGTGGAGTGAAATGCCTAAAGCAAGGCAGGCTCTAGTGAGGCCTCTAAGCATTTCCTCTCCGAAAACACGGCAGTTTTACCCAAGGAACTCTGCGTTAGTTGCAGGTGGAACACAAGCAGCATTACTCCCAGTGTGTAATCTTTGGGCTCTTCCACGAATGAATTTCTTTATGCAGGGATTCCCACGTGGATCGAACTGCCTCAACCGTGGCAGGCTGTAGCGAGGACTGTAAGCATATCCTATCCCAAAACACGCAGTTTTAACGGTAGAACTCTGCTTTAGTTGCAGGGGTAACACAAGCAGCTTTTCTCCCACTGTGTACTCTTTGGGCTCTTCCAAGAATGAACTTCTATATGCAGGGTTTCCGACGTGGAGCGAACTGCCTCAACCAAGGCAGGCTGTAGCGAGTACTCTAAGCATGTCCTCTACCAAATCACGCAGGTTTACCCGAAGAACTCTGCTTTAGTTGCAGGGGGAACACAAGCATCTTTTCTCCCACAGTGTACTCGATGGGCACTTCCCCTAATGAACTTGTTCTATAAGAATGGTTTCCCACGTGGAGCGAACTGCCTCAGCCATGGCAGGCACTACTGTGGTCTCTAAGGATTTCCTCTCTGAAAACACGGCACTTTTACCCGAAGAACTCTGCTTTAGTTGCAGGTGGAACACAAGCTGCATTTGTCCCACACTTTATACAAAGGGCCCTTCCCCGAATGAATCCTCAATATGCAGGGTGTCCCACGTGCAGCGAACTGCCTCAATGAAGGCAGGCTCTCGTAAGGACTGTAAGCATTTCCTTTCCCATAACATGCAGTTTTACCCGAAGAACTCTGCTTTAGTTGCACGTGCAACATAAGCAGCATTTCTCCCACTGTGTACTCTTTGGGCTCTTCCACGAATGAACTTCTTTATGCAGGGATTCCCACGAGGAGCGAACTGCCTCCACCATGGCAGGCTGTAGCGAGGACTGTAAGCATATCCTCTACCAAATCACGCAGGTTTACCCGAAGAACTCAGCTTTAGTTGCAGGGGGAACACAAGCATCTTTTCTCCCACAGTGTACTCTTTGGGCTCTTCCACGAGTGAACTTCTATATGTAGGGTTTCCGAAGTGGAGCGAACTGCCTCAACCAAGGCAGGCTGTACCGAGGACTGTAAGCATTTCCTCTTCCAAAACACGGCAGTTTTACCACAGAATTCTGCTTTAGTTGCAGGTGGAACACAAGCAGCATTTCTCCCACTGTGTACTCTTTGGGCTCTTCCACGAATGAACTTCTTTATGCAGGGATTCCCACGTGCAGCGAACTGCCTCAACCAAGGCAGGCTGCAGCGAATACTGTAAGCATTTCCTCTCCCAAAACACGCAGTTTTACACGAAGAACTCTGCTTTAGTTGCAGGGGGAACACCATCAGCTTTCCTCCCACAGTGTACACAATGGGCACTTCCCCTAATGCAGTTGTTGTATAAGAATGGTTTCCTACGTGGAGCGAACTGCCTCAGCCATGGTAGGCACTACTGTGGTCTCTAAGGATTTCCTCTCTGAAAACACGGCACTTTTACCCGAGGAACTCTGCTTTAGTTGCAGGTGGAACACAAGCTGCATTTGTCCCACACTTTATACAAAGGGCCCTCCCCGAAGGAGTCTTCAATATGCAGGGTGTCCCACGTGCAGTGAACTGCCTCAACGAAGGCAGGCTCTCGTAAGGACTGTAAGCATTTCCACTATCAATACACGCAGTTTTGCCCGAAGAATTCTCCTTTAGTTGCAGGTGGAACACAAGCAGCTTTTCTCCCACAGTGTACCCAATGAGCCTTTGCCCGAAAGAATATCTACACTCAAGGGGTCCCGCGTGGAGTGAAATGCCTAAAGCAAGGCAGGCTCTAGTGAGGCCTCTAAGCATTTCCTCTCCGAAAACACGGCAGTTTTACCCAAGGAACTCTGCGTTAGTTGCAGGTGGAACACAAGCAGCATTACTCCCAGTGTGTAATCTTTGGGCTCTTCCACGAATGAATTTCTTTATGCAGGGATTCCCACGTGGATCGAACTGCCTCAACCGTGGCAGGCTGTAGCGAGGACTGTAAGCATATCCTATCCCCAAACACGCAGTTTTAACGGTAGAACTCTGCTTTAGTTGCAGGGGTAACACAAGCAGCTTTTCTCCCACTGTGTACTCTTTGGGCTCTTCCAAGAATGAACTTCTATATGCAGGGTTTCCGACGTGGAGCGAACTGCCTCAACCAAGGCAGGCTGTAGCGAGGACTGTAAGCATGTCCTCTACCAAATCACGCAGGTTTACCCGAAGAACTCTGCTTTAGTTGCAGGTGGAACACAAGCATCTTTTCTCCCACAGTGTACTCGATGGGCACTTCCCCTAATGATCTTGTTCTATAAGAATGGTTTCCCACGTGGAGCGAACTGCCTCAGCCATGGCAGGCACTACTGTGGTCTCTAAGGATTTCCTCTCTGAAAACACGGCACTTTTACCCGAAGAACTCTGCTTTAGTTGCAGGTGGAACACAAGCTGCATTTGTCCCACACTTTATACAAAGGGCCCTTCCCCGAATGAATCCTCAATATGCAGGGTGTCCCACGTGCAGCGAACTGCCTCAATGAAGGCAGGCTCTCGTAAGGACTGTAAGCATTTCCTCTCCCATAACACGCAGTTTTACGCGAAGAACTCTGCTTTACTTGCAGGTGGAACATAAGCAGCATTTCTCCCACTGTGTACTCTTTGGGCTCTTCCACGAATGAACTTCTTTATGCAGGGATTCCCACAAGGAGCGAACTGCCTCCACCATGGCAGGCTGTAGCGAGGACTGTAAGCATATCCTCTACCAAATCACGCAGGTTTACCCGAAGAACTCAGCTTTAGTTGCAGGGGGAACACAAGCATCTTTTCTCCCACAGTGTACTCTTTGGGCTCTTCCACGAGTGAACTTCTATATGTAGGGTTTCCGAAGTGGAGCGAACTGCCTCAACCAAGGCAGGCTGTACCGAGGACTGTAAGCATTTCCTCTTCCAAAACACGGCAGTTTTACCACAGAATTCTGCTTTAGTTGCAGGTGGAACACAAGCAGCCTTTCTCCCACTGTGTACTCTTTGGGCTCTTCCACGAATGAACTTCTTTATGCAGGGATTCCCACGTGGAGCGAACTGCCTCAACCAAGGCAGGCTGCAGCGAATACTGTAAGCATTTCCTCTCCCAAAACACGCAGTTTTACACGAAGAACTCTGCTTCAGTTGCAGGTGGAACACAAGCAGCATTTCTCCCACTGTGTACTCTTTGGTCTCTTCACGAATGAACTTGTATATGCAGGGTTTCCCACGTGGAGTGAACTGCCTCAACCATGGCAGGCTGTAGCGAGGACTGTAAGCATATCCTCTCCCAAACCACGCAGTTTTAACGGTAGAACTCTGCTTTAGTTGCAGGGGTAAAACAAGCAGCTTTTCTCCCACTGTGTACTCTTTGGGCTCTTCCACGAATGAACTTCTATATGCAGGGTTTCCAACGTGGAGGGAACTGCCTCAACCAAGGCAGGCTGTAGCGAGGACTGTAAGCATTTCCTCTTCCAAAACACGGCAGTTTTACCACAGAATTCTGCTTTAGTTGCAGGTGGAACACAAGCAGCATTTCTCCCACTGTGTACTCTTTGGGCTCTTCCACGAATGAACTTCTTTATGCAGGGATTCCCACGTGCAGCGAACTGCCTCAACCAAGGCAGGCTGCAGCGAATACTGTAAGCATTTCCTCTCCCAAAACACGCAGTTTTACACGAAGAACTCTGCTTTAGTTGCAGGGGGAACACCATCAGCTTTCCTCCCACAGTGTACACAATGGGCACTTCCCCTAATGAACTTGTTCTATAAGAATGGTTTCCTACGTGGAGCGAACTGCCTCAGCCATGGTAGGCACTACTGTGGTCTCTAAGGATTTCCTCTCTGAAAACACGGCACTTTTACCCGAGGAACTCTGCTTTAGTTGCAGGTGGAACACAAGCTGCATTTGTCCCACACTTTATACAAAGGGCCCTCCCCGAAGGAGTCTTCAATATGCAGGGTGTCCCACGTGCAGTGAACTGCCTCAACGAAGGCAGGCTCTCGTAAGGACTGTAAGCATTTCCACTATCAATACACGCAGTTTTGCCCGAAGAATTCTCCTTTAGTTGCAGGTGGAACACAAGCAGCTTTTCTCCCACAGTGTACCCAATGAGCCTTTGCCCGAAAGAATATCTACACTCAAGGGGTCCCGCGTGGAGTGAAATGCCTAAAGCAAGGCAGGCTCTAGTGAGGCCTCTAAGCATTTCCTCTCCGAAAACACGGCAGTTTTACCCAAGGAACTCTGCGTTAGTTGCAGGTGGAACACAAGCAGCATTACTCCCAGTGTGTAATCTTTGGGCTCTTCCACGAATGAATTTCTTTATGCAGGGATTCCCACGTGGATCGAACTGCCTCAACCGTGGCAGGCTGTAGCGAGGACTGTAAGCATATCCTATCCCAAAACACGCAGTTTTAACGGTAGAACTCTGCTTTAGTTGCAGGGGTAACACAAGCAGCTTTTCTCCCACTGTGTACTCTTTGGGCTCTTCCAAGAATGAACTTCTATATGCAGGGTTTCCGACGTGGAGCGAACTGCCTCAACCAAGGCAGGCTGTAGCGAGTACTCTAAGCATGTCCTCTACCAAATCACGCAGGTTTACCCGAAGAACTCTGCTTTAGTTGCAGGGGGAACACAAGCATCTTTTCTCCCACAGTGTACTCGATGGGCACTTCCCCTAATGAACTTGTTCTATAAGAATGGTTTCCCACGTGGAGCGAACTGCCTCAGCCATGGCAGGCACTACTGTGGTCTCTAAGGATTTCCTCTCTGAAAACACGGCACTTTTACCCGAAGAACTCTGCTTTAGTTGCAGGTGGAACACAAGCTGCATTTGTCCCACACTTTATACAAAGGGCCCTTCCCCGAATGAATCCTCAATATGCAGGGTGTCCCACGTGCAGCGAACTGCCTCAATGAAGGCAGGCTCTCGTAAGGACTGTAAGCATTTCCTTTCCCATAACATGCAGTTTTACCCGAAGAACTCTGCTTTAGTTGCACGTGCAACATAAGCAGCATTTCTCCCACTGTGTACTCTTTGGGCTCTTCCACGAATGAACTTCTTTATGCAGGGATTCCCACGAGGAGCGAACTGCCTCCACCATGGCAGGCTGTAGCGAGGACTGTAAGCATATCCTCTACCAAATCACGCAGGTTTACCCGAAGAACTCAGCTTTAGTTGCAGGGGGAACACAAGCATCTTTTCTCCCACAGTGTACTCTTTGGGCTCTTCCACGAGTGAACTTCTATATGTAGGGTTTCCGAAGTGGAGCGAACTGCCTCAACCAAGGCAGGCTGTACCGAGGACTGTAAGCATTTCCTCTTCCAAAACACGGCAGTTTTACCACAGAATTCTGCTTTAGTTGCAGGTGGAACACAAGCAGCCTTTCTCCCACTGTGTACTCTTTGGGCTCTTCCACGAATGAACTTCTTTATGCAGGGATTCCCACGTGGAGCGAACTGCCTCAACCAAGGCAGGCTGTAGCGAATACTGTAAGCATTTCCTCTCCCAAAACACGCAGTTTTACACGAAGAACTCTGCTTCAGTTGCAGGTGGAACACAAGCAGCATTTCTCCCACTGTGTACTCTTTGGTCTCTTCACCAATGAACTTGTATATGCAGGGTTTCCCACGTGGAGCGAACTGCCTCAACCATGGCAGGCTGTAGCGAGGACTGTAAGCATATCCTCTCCCAAACCACGCAGTTTTAACAGTAGAACTCTGTTTTAGTTGCAGGGGTAAAACAAGCAGCTTTTCTCCCACTGTGTTCTCTTTGGGCTCTTCCACGAATGAACTTCTATATGCAGGGTTTCCAACGTGGAGGGAACTGCCTCAACCAAGGCAGGGTGTACCGAGGACTGTAAGCATTTCCTCTTCCAAAACACGGCAGTTTTACCACAGAATTCTGCTTTAGTTGCAGGTGGAACACAAGCAGCATTTCTCCCACTGTGTACTCTTTGGGCTCTTCCACGAATGAACTTCTTTATGCAGGGATTCCCACGTGCAGCGAACTGCCTCAACCAAGGCAGGCTGCAGCGAATACTGTAAGCATTTCCTCTCCCAAAACACGCAGTTTTACACGAAGAACTCTGCTTTAGTTGCAGGGGGAACACCATCAGCTTTCCTCCCACAGTGTACACAATGGGCACTTCCCCTAATGCAGTTGTTGTATAAGAATGGTTTCCTACGTGGAGCGAACTGCCTCAGCCATGGTAGGCACTACTGTGGTCTCTAAGGATTTCCTCTCTGAAAACACGGCACTTTTACCCGAGGAACTCTGCTTTAGTTGCAGGTGGAACACAAGCTGCATTTGTCCCACACTTTATACAAAGGGCCCTCCCCGAAGGAGTCTTCAATATGCAGGGTGTCCCACGTGCAGTGAACTGCCTCAACGAAGGCAGGCTCTCGTAAGGACTGTAAGCATTTCCACTATCAATACACGCAGTTTTGCCCGAAGAATTCTCCTTTAGTTGCAGGTGGAACACAAGCAGCTTTTCTCCCACAGTGTACCCAATGAGCCTTTGCCCGAAAGAATATCTACACTCAAGGGGTCCCGCGTGGAGTGAAATGCCTAAAGCAAGGCAGGCTCTAGTGAGGCCTCTAAGCATTTCCTCTCCGAAAACACGGCAGTTTTACCCAAGGAACTCTGCGTTAGTTGCAGGTGGAACACAAGCAGCATTACTCCCAGTGTGTAATCTTTGGGCTCTTCCACGAATGAATTTCTTTATGCAGGGATTCCCACGTGGATCGAACTGCCTCAACCGTGGCAGGCTGTAGCGAGGACTGTAAGCATATCCTATCCCCAAACACGCAGTTTTAACGGTAGAACTCTGCTTTAGTTGCAGGGGTAACACAAGCAGCTTTTCTCCCACTGTGTACTCTTTGGGCTCTTCCAAGAATGAACTTCTATATGCAGGGTTTCCGACGTGGAGCGAACTGCCTCAACCAAGGCAGGCTGTAGCGAGGACTGTAAGCATGTCCTCTACCAAATCACGCAGGTTTACCCGAAGAACTCTGCTTTAGTTGCAGGTGGAACACAAGCATCTTTTCTCCCACAGTGTACTCGATGGGCACTTCCCCTAATGATCTTGTTCTATAAGAATGGTTTCCCACGTGGAGCGAACTGCCTCAGCCATGGCAGGCACTACTGTGGTCTCTAAGGATTTCCTCTCTGAAAACACGGCACTTTTACCCGAAGAACTCTGCTTTAGTTGCAGGTGGAACACAAGCTGCATTTGTCCCACACTTTATACAAAGGGCCCTTCCCCGAATGAATCCTCAATATGCAGGGTGTCCCACGTGCAGCGAACTGCCTCAATGAAGGCAGGCTCTCGTAAGGACTGTAAGCATTTCCTCTCCCATAACACGCAGTTTTACGCGAAGAACTCTGCTTTACTTGCAGGTGGAACATAAGCAGCATTTCTCCCACTGTGTACTCTTTGGGCTCTTCCACGAATGAACTTCTTTATGCAGGGATTCCCACGAGGAGCGAACTGCCTCCACCATGGCAGGCTGTAGCGAGGACTGTAAGCATATCCTCTACCAAATCACGCAGGTTTACCCGAAGAACTCAGCTTTAGTTGCAGGGGGAACACAAGCATCTTTTCTCCCACAGTGTACTCTTTGGGCTCTTCCACGAGTGAACTTCTATATGTAGGGTTTCCGAAGTGGAGCGAACTGCCTCAACCAAGGCAGGCTGTACCGAGGACTGTAAGCATTTCCTCTTCCAAAACACGGCAGTTTTACCACAGAATTCTGCTTTAGTTGCAGGTGGAACACAAGCAGCCTTTCTCCCACTGTGTACTCTTTGGGCTCTTCCACGAATGAACTTCTTTATGCAGGGATTCCCACGTGGAGCGAACTGCCTCAACCAAGGCAGGCTGCAGCGAATACTGTAAGCATTTCCTCTCCCAAAACACGCAGTTTTACACGAAGAACTCTGCTTCAGTTGCAGGTGGAACACAAGCAGCATTTCTCCCACTGTGTACTCTTTGGTCTCTTCACGAATGAACTTGTATATGCAGGGTTTCCCACGTGGAGTGAACTGCCTCAACCATGGCAGGCTGTAGCGAGGACTGTAAGCATATCCTCTCCCAAACCACGCAGTTTTAACGGTAGAACTCTGCTTTAGTTGCAGGGGTAAAACAAGCAGCTTTTCTCCCACTGTGTACTCTTTGGGCTCTTCCACGAATGAACTTCTATATGCAGGGTTTCCAACGTGGAGGGAACTGCCTCAACCAAGGCAGGCTGTAGCGAGGACTGTAAGCATTTCCTCTTCCAAAACACGGCAGTTTTACCACAGAATTCTGTTTTAGTTGCAGGTGGAACACAAGCAGCATTTCTCCCACTGTGTACTCTTTGGGCTCTTCCACGAATGAACTTCTTTATGCAGGGATTCCCACGTGCAGCGAACTGCCTCAACCAAGGCAGGCTGCAGCGAATACTGTAAGCATTTCCTCTCCCAAAACACGCAGTTTTACACGAAGAACTCTGCTTTAGTTGCAGGGGGAACACCATCAGCTTTCCTCCCACAGTGTACACAATGGGCACTTCCCCTAATGAACTTTTTCTATAAGAATGGTTTCCTACGTGGAGCGAACTGCCTCAGCCATGGTAGGCACTACTGTGGTCTCTAAGGATTTCCTCTCTGAAAACACGGCACTTTTACCCGAGGAACTCTGCTTTAGTTGCAGGTGGAACACAAGCTGCATTTGTCCCACACTTTATACAAAGGGCCCTCCCCGAAGGAGTCTTCAATATGCAGGGTGTCCCACGTGCAGTGAACTGCCTCAACGAAGGCAGGCTCTCGTAAGGACTGTAAGCATTTCCACTATCAATACACGCAGTTTTGCCCGAAGAATTCTCCTTTAGTTGCAGGTGGAACACAAGCAGCTTTTCTCCCACAGTGTACCCAATGAGCCTTTGCCCGAAAGAATATCTACACTCAAGGGGTCCCGCGTGGAGTGAAATGCCTAAAGCAAGGCAGGCTCTAGTGAGGCCTCTAAGCATTTCCTCTCCGAAAACACGGCAGTTTTACCCAAGGAACTCTGCGTTAGTTGCAGGTGGAACACAAGCAGCATTACTCCCAGTGTGTAATCTTTGGGCTCTTCCACGAATGAATTTCTTTATGCAGGGATTCCCACGTGGATCGAACTGCCTCAACCGTGGCAGGCTGTAGCGAGGACTGTAAGCATATCCTATCCCCAAACACGCAGTTTTAACGGTAGAACTCTGCTTTAGTTGCAGGGGTAACACAAGCAGCTTTTCTCCCACTGTGTACTCTTTGGGCTCTTCCAAGAATGAACTTCTATATGCAGGGTTTCCGACGTGGAGCGAACTGCCTCAACCAAGGCAGGCTGTAGCGAGGACTGTAAGCATGTCCTCTACCAAATCACGCAGGTTTACCCGAAGAACTCTGCTTTAGTTGCAGGTGGAACACAAGCATCTTTTCTCCCACAGTGTACTCGATGGGCACTTCCCCTAATGATCTTGTTCTATAAGAATGGTTTCCCACGTGGAGCGAACTGCCTCAGCCATGGCAGGCACTACTGTGGTCTCTAAGGATTTCCTCTCTGAAAACACGGCACTTTTACCCGAAGAACTCTGCTTTAGTTGCAGGTGGAACACAAGCTGCATTTGTCCCACACTTTATACAAAGGGCCCTTCCCCGAATGAATCCTCAATATGCAGGGTGTCCCACGTGCAGCGAACTGCCTCAATGAAGGCAGGCTCTCGTAAGGACTGTAAGCATTTCCTCTCCCATAACACGCAGTTTTACGCGAAGAACTCTGCTTTACTTGCAGGTGGAACATAAGCAGCATTTTTCCCACTGTGTACTCTTTGGGCTCTTCCACGAATGAACTTCTTTATGCAGGGATTCCCACGAGGAGCGAACTGCCTCCACCATGGCAGGCTGTAGCGAGGACTGTAAGCATATCCTCTACCAAATCACGCAGGTTTACCCGAAGAACTCAGCTTTAGTTGCAGGGGGAACACAAGCATCTTTTCTCCCACAGTGTACTCTTTGGGCTCTTCCACGAGTGAACTTCTATATGTAGGGTTTCCGAAGTGGAGCGAACTGCCTCAACCAAGGCAGGCTGTACCGAGGACTGTAAGCATTTCCTCTTCCAAAACACGGCAGTTTTACCACAGAATTCTGCTTTAGTTGCAGGTGGAACACAAGCAGCCTTTCTCCCACTGTGTACTCTTTGGGCTCTTCCACGAATGAACTTCTTTATGCAGGGATTCCCACGTGGAGCGAACTGCCTCAACCAAGGCAGGCTGCAGCGAATACTGTAAGCATTTCCTCTCCCAAAACACGCAGTTTTACACGAAGAACTCTGCTTCAGTTGCAGGTGGAACACAAGCAGCATTTCTCCCACTGTGTACTCTTTGGTCTCTTCACGAATGAACTTGTATATGCAGGGTTTCCCACGTGGAGTGAACTGCCTCAACCATGGCAGGCTGTAGCGAGGACTGTAAGCATATCCTCTCCCAAACCACGCAGTTTTAACGGTAGAACTCTGCTTTAGTTGCAGGGGTAAAACAAGCAGCTTTTCTCCCACTGTGTACTCTTTGGGCTCTTCCACGAATGAACTTCTATATGCAGGGTTTCCAACGTGGAGGGAACTGCCTCAACCAAGGCAGGCTGTAGCGAGGACTGTAAGCATTTCCTCTTCCAAAACACGGCAGTTTTACCACAGAATTCTGCTTTAGTTGCAGGTGGAACACAAGCAGCATTTCTCCCACTGTGTACTCTTTGGGCTCTTCCACGAATGAACTTCTTTATGCAGGGATTCCCACGTGCAGCGAACTGCCTCAACCAAGGCAGGCTGCAGCGAATACTGTAAGCATTTCCTCTCCCAAAACACGCAGTTTTACACGAAGAACTCTGCTTTAGTTGCAGGGGGAACACCATCAGCTTTCCTCCCACAGTGTACACAATGGGCACTTCCCCTAATGAACTTGTTCTATAAGAATGGTTTCCTACGTGGAGCGAACTGCCTCAGCCATGGTAGGCACTACTGTGGTCTCTAAGGATTTCCTCTCTGAAAACACGGCACTTTTACCCGAGGAACTCTGCTTTAGTTGCAGGTGGAACACAAGCTGCATTTGTCCCACACTTTATACAAAGGGCCCTCCCCGAAGGAGTCTTCAATATGCAGGGTGTCCCACGTGCAGTGAACTGCCTCAACGAAGGCAGGCTCTCGTAAGGACTGTAAGCATTTCCACTATCAATACACGCAGTTTTGCCCGAAGAATTCTCCTTTAGTTGCAGGTGGAACACAAGCAGCTTTTCTCCCACAGTGTACCCAATGAGCCTTTGCCCGAAAGAATATCTACACTCAAGGGGTCCCGCGTGGAGTGAAATGCCTAAAGCAAGGCAGGCTCTAGTGAGGCCTCTAAGCATTTCCTCTCCGAAAACACGGCAGTTTTACCCAAGGAACTCTGCGTTAGTTGCAGGTGGAACACAAGCAGCATTACTCCCAGTGTGTAATCTTTGGGCTCTTCCACGAATGAATTTCTTTATGCAGGGATTCCCACGTGGATCGAACTGCCTCAACCGTGGCAGGCTGTAGCGAGGACTGTAAGCATATCCTATCCCAAAACACGCAGTTTTAACGGTAGAACTCTGCTTTAGTTGCAGGGGTAACACAAGCAGCTTTTCTCCCACTGTGTACTCTTTGGGCTCTTCCAAGAATGAACTTCTATATGCAGGGTTTCCGACGTGGAGCGAACTGCCTCAACCAAGGCAGGCTGTAGCGAGGACTGTAAGCATGTCCTCTACCAAATCACGCAGGTTTACCCGAAGAACTCTGCTTTAGTTGCAGGGGGAACACAAGCATCTTTTCTCCCACAGTGTACTCGATGGGCACTTCCCCTAATGATCTTGTTCTATAAGAATGGTTTCCCACGTGGAGCGAACTGCCTCAGCCATGGCAGGCACTACTGTGGTCTCTAAGGATTTCCTCTCTGAAAACACGGCACTTTTACCCGAAGAACTCTGCTTTAGTTGCAGGTGGAACACAAGCTGCATTTGTCCCACACTTTATACAAAGGGCCCTTCCCCGAATGAATCCTCAATATGCAGGGTGTCCCACGTGCAGCGAACTGCCTCAATGAAGGCAGGCTCTCGTAAGGACTGTAAGCATTTCCTCTCCCATAACACGCAGTTTTACCCGAAGAACTCTGCTTTAGTTGCAGGTGGAACATAAGCAGCATTTCTCCCACTGTGTACTCTTTGGGCTCTTCCACGAATGAACTTCTTTATGCAGGGATTCCCACGAGGAGCGAACTGCCTCCACCATGGCAGGCTGTAGCGAGGACTGTAAGCATATCCTCTACCAAATCACGCAGGTTTACCCGAAGAACTCAGCTTTAGTTGCAGGGGGAACACAAGCATCTTTTCTCCCACAGTGTACTCTTTGGGCTCTTCCACGAGTGAACTTCTATATGTAGGGTTTCCGAAGTGGAGCGAACTGCCTCAACCAAGGCAGGCTGTACCGAGGACTGTAAGCATTTCCTCTTCCAAAACACGGCAGTTTTACCACAGAATTCTGCTTTAGTTGCAGGTGGAACACAAGCAGCCTTTCTCCCACTGTGTACTCTTTGGGCTCTTCCACGAATGAACTTCTTTATGCAGGGATTCCCACGTGGAGCGAACTGCCTCAACCAAGGCAGGCTGCAGCGAATACTGTAAGCATTTCCTCTCCCAAAACACGCAGTTTTACACGAAGAACTCTGCTTCAGTTGCAGGTGGAACACAAGCAGCATTTCTCCCACTGTGTACTCTTTGGTCTCTTCACGAATGAACTTGTATATGCAGGGTTTCCCACGTGGAGCGAACTGCCTCAACCATGGCAGGCTGTAGCGAGGACTGTAAGCATATCCTATCCCAAACCACGCAGTTTTAACGGTAGAACTCTGCTTTAGTTGCAGGGGTAACACAAGCAGCTTTTCTCCCACTGTGTACTCTTTGGGCTCTTCCACGAATGAACTTCTATATGCAGGGTTTCCAACGTGGAGGGAACTGCCTCAACCAAGGCAGGCTGTAGCGAGGACTGTAAGCATTTCTTTTTCCAAAACACGGCAGTTTTACCACAGAATTCTGCTTTAGTTGCAGGTGGAACACAAGCAGCCTTTCTCCCACTGTGTACTCTTTGGGCTCTTCCACGAATGAACTTCTTTATGCAGGGATTCCCACGTGCAGCGAACTGCCTCAACCAAGGCAGGCTGCAGCGAATACTGTAAGCATTTCCTCTCCCAAAACACGCAGTTTTACACGAAGAACTCTGCTTTAGTTGCAGGCGGAACACCATCAGCTTTCCTCCCACAGTGTACACAATGGGCACTTCCCCTAATGAACTTGTTCTATAAGAATGGTTTCCTACGTGGAGCGAACTGCCTCAGCCATGGTAGGCACTACTGTGGTCTCTAAGGATTTCCTCTCTGAAAACACGGCACTTTTACCCGAGGAACTCTGCTTTAGTTGCAGGTGGAACACAAGCTGCATTTGTCCCACACTTTATACAAAGGGCCCTCCCCGAAGGAGTCTTCAATATGCAGGGTGTCCCACGTGCAGTGAACTGCCTCAACGAAGGCAGGCTCTCGTAAGGACTGTAAGCATTTCCACTATCAATACACGCAGTTTTGCCCGAAGAATTCTCCTTTAGTTGCAGGTGGAACACAAGCAGCTTTTCTCCCACAGTGTACCCAATGAGCCTTTGCCCGAAAGAATATCTACACTCAAGGGGTCCCGCGTGGAGTGAAATGCCTAAAGCAAGGCAGGCTCTAGTGAGGCCTCTAAGCATTTCCTCTCCGAAAACACGGCAGTTTTACCCAAGGAACTCTGCGTTAGTTGCAGGTGGAACACAGGCAGCATTACTCCCAGTGTGTAATCTTTGGGCTCTTCCACGAATGAATTTCTTTATGCAGGGATTCCCACGTGGATCGAACTGCCTCAACCGTGGCAGGCTGTAGCGAGGACTGTAAGCATATCCTATCCCAAAACACGCAGTTTTAACGGTAGAACTCTGCTTTAGTTGCAGGGGTAACACAAGCAGCTTTTCTCCCACTGTGTACTCTTTGGGCTCTTCCAAGAATGAACTTCTATATGCAGGGTTTCCGACGTGGAGCGAACTGCCTCAACCAAGGCAGGCTGTAGCGAGGACTGTAAGCATGTCCTCTACCAAATCACGCAGGTTTACCCGAAGAACTCTGCTTTAGTTGCAGGGGGAACACAAGCATCTTTTCTCCCACTGTGTACTCGATGGGCACTTCCCCTAATGAACTTGTTCTATAAGAATGGTTTCCCACGTGGAGCGAACTGCCTGAGCCATGGCAGGCACTACTGTGGTCTCTAAGGATTTCCTCTCTGAAAACACGGCACTTTTACCCGAAGAACTCTGCTTTAGTTGCAGGTGGAACACAAGCTGCATTTGTCCCACACTTTATACAAAGGGCCCTTCCCCGAATGAATCCTCAATATGCAGGGTGTCCCACGTGCAGCGAACTCCCTCAATGAAGGCAGGCTCTCGTAAGGACTGTAAGCATTTCCTCTCCCATAACACGCAGTTTTACCCGAAGAACTCTGCTTTAGTTGCAGGTGGAACACAAGCAGCATTTCTCCCACAGTGTACCCAATGAGCCTTTGCCCGAAAGAATATCTACACTCAAGGGGTCCCGCGTGGAGTGAAATGCCTAAAGCAAGGCAGGCTCTAGTGAGGCCTCTAAGCATTTCCTCTCCGAAAACACGGCAGTTTTACCCAAGGAACTCTGCGTTAGTTGCAGGTGGAACACAGGCAGCATTACTCCCAGTGTGTAATCTTTGGGCTCTTCCACGAATGAATTTCTTTATGCAGGGATTCCCACGTGGATCGAACTGCCTCAACCGTGGCAGGCTGTAGCGAGGACTGTAAGCATATCCTATCCCAAACCACGCAGTTTTAACGGTAGAACTCTGCTTTAGTTGCAGGGGTAACACAAGCAGCTTTTCTCCCACTGTGTACTCTTTGGGCTCTTCCACGAATGAACTTCTATATGCAGGGTTTCCAACGTGGAGGGAACTGCCTCAACCAAGGCAGGCTGTAGCGAGGACTGTAAGCATTTCTTCTTCCAAAACACGGCAGTTTTACCACAGAATTCTGCTTTAGTTGCAGGTGGAACACAAGCAGCCTTTCTCCCACTGTGTACTCTTTGGGCTCTTCCACGAATGAACTTCTTTATGCAGGGATTCCCACGTGCAGCGAACTGCCTCAACCAAGGCAGGCTGCAGCGAATACTGTTAGCATTTCCTCTCCCAAAACACGCAGTTTTACACGAAGAACTCTGCTTTAGTTGCAGGCGGAACACCATCAGCTTTCCTCCCACAGTGTACACAATGGGCACTTCCCCTAATGAACTTGTTCTATAAGAATGGTTTCCTACGTGGGGCGAACTGCCTCAGCCATGGTAGGCACTACTGTGGTCTCTAAGGATTTCCTCTCTGAAAACACGGCACTTTTACCCGAGTAACTCTGCTTTAGTTGCAGGTGGAACACAAGCTGCATTTGTCCCACACTTTATACAAAGGGCCCTCCCCGAAGGAGTCTTCAATATGCAGGGTGTCCCACGTGCAGTGAACTGCCTCAACGAAGGCAGGCTCTCGTAAGGACTGTAAGCATTTCCACTATCAATACACGCAGTTTTGCCCGAAGAATTCTCCTTTAGTTGCAGGTGGAACACAAGCAGCTTTTCTCCCACAGTGTACCCAATGAGCCTTTGCCCGAAAGAATATCTACACTCAAGGGGTCCCGCGTGGAGTGAAATGCCTAAAGCAAGGCAGGCTCTAGTGAGGCCTCTAAGCATTTCCTCTCCGAAAACATGGCAGTTTTACCCAAGGAACTCTGCGTTAGTTGCAGGTGGAACACAGGCAGCATTACTCCCAGTGTGTAATCTTTGGGCTCTTCCACGAATGAATTTCTTTATGCAGGGATTCCCACGTGGATCGAACTGCCTCAACCGTGGCAGGCTGTAGCGAGGACTGTAAGCATATCCTATCCCAAAACACGCAGTTTTAACGGTAGAACTCTGCTTTAGTTGCAGGGGTAACACAAGCAGCTTTTCTCCCACTGTGTACTCTTTGGGCTCTTCCAAGAATGAACTTCTATATGCAGGGTTTCCGACGTGGAGCGAACTGCCTCAACCAAGGCAGGCTGTAGCGAGGACTGTAAGCATGTCCTCTACCAAATCACGCAGGTTTACCCGAAGAACTCTGCTTTAGTTGCAGGGGGAACACAAGCATCTTTTCTCCCACAGTGTACTCGATGGGCACTTCCCCTAATGAACTTGTTCTATAAGAATGGTTTCCCACGTGGAGCGAACTGCCTCAGCCATGGCAGGCACTACTGTGGTCTCTAAGCATTTCCTCTCCCAAAACACGCAGTTTTACACGAAGAACTCTGCTTCAGTTGCAGGTGGAACACAAGCTGCATTTGTCCCACACTTTATACAAAGGGCCCTTCCCCGAATGAATCCTCAATATGCAGGGTGTCCCACGTGCAGCGAACTGCCTCAATGAAGGCAGGCTCTCGTAAGGACTGTAAGCATTTCCTCTCCCATAACACGCAGTTTTACGCGAAGAACTCTGCTTTACTTGCAGGTGGAACATAAGCAGCATTTTTCCCACTGTGTACTCTTTGGGCTCTTCCACGAATGAACTTCTTTATGCAGGGATTCCCACGAGGAGCGAACTGCCTCCACCATGGCAGGCTGTAGCGAGGACTGTAAGCATATCCTCTACCAAATCACGCAGGTTTACCCGAAGAACTCAGCTTTAGTTGCAGGGGGAACACAAGCATCTTTTCTCCCACAGTGTACTCTTTGGGCTCTTCCACGAGTGAACTTCTATATGTAGGGTTTCCGAAGTGGAGCGAACTGCCTCAACCAAGGCAGGCTGTACCGAGGACTGTAAGCATTTCCTCTTCCAAAACACGGCAGTTTTACCACAGAATTCTGCTTTAGTTGCAGGTGGAACACAAGCAGCCTTTCTCCCACTGTGTACTCTTTGGGCTCTTCCACGAATGAACTTCTTTATGCAGGGATTCCCACGTGGAGCGAACTGCCTCAACCAAGGCAGGCTGCAGCGAATACTGTAAGCATTTCCTCTCCCAAAACACGCAGTTTTACACGAAGAACTCTGCTTCAGTTGCAGGTGGAACACAAGCAGCATTTCTCCCACTGTGTACTCTTTGGTCTCTTCACGAATGAACTTGTATATGCAGGGTTTCCCACGTGGAGTGAACTGCCTCAACCATGGCAGGCTGTAGCGAGGACTGTAAGCATATCCTCTCCCAAACCACGCAGTTTTAACGGTAGAACTCTGCTTTAGTTGCAGGGGTAAAACAAGCAGCTTTTCTCCCACTGTGTACTCTTTGGGCTCTTCCACGAATGAACTTCTATATGCAGGGTTTCCAACGTGGAGGGAACTGCCTCAACCAAGGCAGGCTGTAGCGAGGACTGTAAGCATTTCCTCTTCCAAAACACGGCAGTTTTACCACAGAATTCTGCTTTAGTTGCAGGTGGAACACAAGCAGCATTTCTCCCACTGTGTACTCTTTGGGCTCTTCCACGAATGAACTTCTTTATGCAGGGATTCCCACGTGCAGCGAACTGCCTCAACCAAGGCAGGCTGCAGCGAATACTGTAAGCATTTCCTCTCCCAAAACACGCAGTTTTACACGAAGAACTCTGCTTTAGTTGCAGGGGGAACACCATCAGCTTTCCTCCCACAGTGTACACAATGGGCACTTCCCCTAATGAACTTGTTCTATAAGAATGGTTTCCTACGTGGAGCGAACTGCCTCAGCCATGGTAGGCACTACTGTGGTCTCTAAGGATTTCCTCTCTGAAAACACGGCACTTTTACCCGAGGAACTCTGCTTTAGTTGCAGGTGGAACACAAGCTGCATTTGTCCCACACTTTATACAAAGGGCCCTCCCCGAAGGAGTCTTCAATATGCAGGGTGTCCCACGTGCAGTGAACTGCCTCAACGAAGGCAGGCTCTCGTAAGGACTGTAAGCATTTCCACTATCAATACACGCAGTTTTGCCCGAAGAATTCTCCTTTAGTTGCAGGTGGAACACAAGCAGCTTTTCTCCCACAGTGTACCCAATGAGCCTTTGCCCGAAAGAATATCTACACTCAAGGGGTCCCGCGTGGAGTGAAATGCCTAAAGCAAGGCAGGCTCTAGTGAGGCCTCTAAGCATTTCCTCTCCGAAAACACGGCAGTTTTACCCAAGGAACTCTGCGTTAGTTGCAGGTGGAACACAAGCAGCATTACTCCCAGTGTGTAATCTTTGGGCTCTTCCACGAATGAATTTCTTTATGCAGGGATTCCCACGTGGATCGAACTGCCTCAACCGTGGCAGGCTGTAGCGAGGACTGTAAGCATATCCTATCCCAAAACACGCAGTTTTAACGGTAGAACTCTGCTTTAGTTGCAGGGGTAACACAAGCAGCTTTTCTCCCACTGTGTACTCTTTGGGCTCTTCCAAGAATGAACTTCTATATGCAGGGTTTCCGACGTGGAGCGAACTGCCTCAACCAAGGCAGGCTGTAGCGAGTACTCTAAGCATGTCCTCTACCAAATCACACAGGTTTACCCGAAGAACTCTGCTTTAGTTGCAGGGGGAACACAAGCATCTTTTCTCCCACAGTGTACTCGATGGGCACTTCCCCTAATGAACTTGTTCTATAAGAATGGTTTCCCACGTGGAGCGAACTGTCTGAGCCATGGCAGGCATTACTGTGGTCTCTAAGGATTTCCTCTCTGAAAACACGGCACTTTTACCCGAAGAACTCTGCTTTAGTTGCAGGTGGAACACAAGCTGCATTTGTCCCAAACTTTATACAAAGGGCCCTTCCCCGAATGAATCCTCAATATGCAGGGTGTCCCACGTGCAGCGAACTGCCTCAATGAAGGCAGGCTCTCGTAAGGACTGTAAGCATTTCCTTTCCCATAACATGCAGTTTTACCCGAAGAACTCTGCTTTAGTTGCACGTGCAACATAAGCAGCATTTCTCCCACTGTGTACTCTTTGGGCTCTTCCACGAATGAACTTCTTTATGCAGGGATTCCCACGAGGAGCGAACTGCCTCCACCATGGCAGGCTGTAGCGAGGACTGTAAGCATATCCTCTACCAAATCACGCAGGTTTACCCGAAGAACTCAGCTTTAGTTGCAGGGGGAACACAAGCATCTTTTCTCCCACAGTGTACTCTTTGGGCTCTTCCACGAGTGAACTTCTATATGTAGGGTTTCCGAAGTGGAGCGAACTGCCTCAACCAAGGCAGGCTGTACCGAGGACTGTAAGCATTTCCTCTTCCAAAACACGGCAGTTTTACCACAGAATTCTGCTTTAGTTGCAGGTGGAACACAAGCAGCCTTTCTCCCACTGTGTACTCTTTGGGCTCTTCCACGAATGAACTTCTTTATGCAGGGATTCCCACGTGGAGCGAACTGCCTCAACCAAGGCAGGCTGTAGCGAATACTGTAAGCATTTCCTCTCCCAAAACACGCAGTTTTACACGAAGAACTCTGCTTCAGTTGCAGGTGGAACACAAGCTGCATTTGTCCCACACTTTATACAAAGGGCCCTTCCCCGAATGAATCCTCAATATGCAGGGTGTCCCACGTGCAGCGAACTGCCTCAATGAAGGCAGGCTCTCGTAAGGACTGTAAGCATTTCCTCTCCCATAACAAGCAGTTTTACGCGAAGAACTCTGCTTTACTTGCAGGTGGAACATAAGCAGCATTTTTCCCACTGTGTACTCTTTGGGCTCTTCCACGAATGAACTTCTTTATGCAGGGATTCCCACGAGGAGCGAACTGCCTCCACCATGGCAGGCTGTAGCGAGGACTGTAAGCATATCCTCTACCAAATCACGCAGGTTTACCCGAAGAACTCAGCTTTAGTTGCAGGGGGAACACAAGCATCTTTTCTCCCACAGTGTACTCTTTGGGCTCTTCCACGAGTGAACTTCTATATGTAGGGTTTCCGAAGTGGAGCGAACTGCCTCAACCAAGGCAGGCTGTACCGAGGACTGTAAGCATTTCCTCTTCCAAAACACGGCAGTTTTACCACAGAATTCTGCTTTAGTTGCAGGTGGAACACAAGCAGCCTTTCTCCCACTGTGTACTCTTTGGGCTCTTCCACGAATGAACTTCTTTATGCAGGGATTCCCACGTGGAGCGAACTGCCTCAACCAAGGCAGGCTGCAGCGAATACTGTAAGCATTTCCTCTCCCAAAACACGCAGTTTTACACGAAGAACTCTGCTTCAGTTGCAGGTGGAACACAAGCAGCATTTCTCCCACTGTGTACTCTTTGGTCTCTTCACGAATGAACTTGTATATGCAGGGTTTCCCACGTGGAGTGAACTGCCTCAACCATGGCAGGCTGTAGCGAGGACTGTAAGCATATCCTCTCCCAAACCACGCAGTTTTAACGGTAGAACTCTGCTTTAGTTGCAGGGGTAAAACAAGCAGCTTTTCTCCCACTGTGTACTCTTTGGGCTCTTCCACGAATGAACTTCTATATGCAGGGTTTCCAACGTGGAGGGAACTGCCTCAACCAAGGCAGGCTGTAGCGAGGACTGTAAGCATTTCCTCTTCCAAAACACGGCAGTTTTACCACAGAATTCTGCTTTAGTTGCAGGTGGAACACAAGCAGCATTTCTCCCACTGTGTACTCTTTGGGCTCTTCCACGAATGAACTTCTTTATGCAGGGATTCCCACGTGCAGCGAACTGCCTCAACCAAGGCAGGCTGCAGCGAATACTGTAAGCATTTCCTCTCCCAAAACACGCAGTTTTACACGAAGAACTCTGCTTTAGTTGCAGGGGGAACACCATCAGCTTTCCTCCCACAGTGTACACAATGGGCACTTCCCCTAATGAACTTGTTCTATAAGAATGGTTTCCTACGTGGAGCGAACTGCCTCAGCCATGGTAGGCACTACTGTGGTCTCTAAGGATTTCCTCTCTGAAAACACGGCACTTTTACCCGAGGAACTCTGCTTTAGTTGCAGGTGGAACACAAGCTGCATTTGTCCCACACTTTATACAAAGGGCCCTCCCCGAAGGAGTCTTCAATATGCAGGGTGTCCCACGTGCAGTGAACTGCCTCAACGAAGGCAGGCTCTCGTAAGGACTGTAAGCATTTCCACTATCAATACACGCAGTTTTGCCCGAAGAATTCTCCTTTAGTTGCAGGTGGAACACAAGCAGCTTTTCTCCCACAGTGTACCCAATGAGCCTTTGCCCGAAAGAATATCTACACTCAAGGGGTCCCGCGTGGAGTGAAATGCCTAAAGCAAGGCAGGCTCTAGTGAGGCCTCTAAGCATTTCCTCTCCGAAAACACGGCAGTTTTACCCAAGGAACTCTGCGTTAGTTGCAGGTGGAACACAAGCAGCATTACTCCCAGTGTGTAATCTTTGGGCTCTTCCACGAATGAATTTCTTTATGCAGGGATTCCCACGTGGATCGAACTGCCTCAACCGTGGCAGGCTGTAGCGAGGACTGTAAGCATATCCTATCCCAAAACACGCAGTTTTAACGGTAGAACTCTGCTTTAGTTGCAGGGGTAACACAAGCAGCTTTTCTCCCACTGTGTACTCTTTGGGCTCTTCCAAGAATGAACTTCTATATGCAGGGTTTCCGACGTGGAGCGAACTGCCTCAACCAAGGCAGGCTGTAGCGAGGACTGTAAGCATGTCCTCTACCAAATCACGCAGGTTTACCCGAAGAACTCTGCTTTAGTTGCAGGGGGAACACAAGCATCTTTTCTCCCACAGTGTACTCGATGGGCACTTCCCCTAATGATCTTGTTCTATAAGAATGGTTTCCCACGTGGAGCGAACTGCCTCAGCCATGGCAGGCACTACTGTGGTCTCTAAGGATTTCCTCTCTGAAAACACGGCACTTTTACCCGAAGAACTCTGCTTTAGTTGCAGGTGGAACACAAGCTGCATTTGTCCCACACTTTATACAAAGGGCCCTTCCCCGAATGAATCCTCAATATGCAGGGTGTCCCACGTGCAGCGAACTGCCTCAATGAAGGCAGGCTCTCGTAAGGACTGTAAGCATTTCCTCTCCCATAACACGCAGTTTTACCCGAAGAACTCTGCTTTAGTTGCAGGTGGAACATAAGCAGCATTTCTCCCACTGTGTACTCTTTGGGCTCTTCCACGAATGAACTTCTTTATGCAGGGATTCCCACGAGGAGCGAACTGCCTCCACCATGGCAGGCTGTAGCGAGGACTGTAAGCATATCCTCTACCAAATCACGCAGGTTTACCCGAAGAACTCAGCTTTAGTTGCAGGGGGAACACAAGCATCTTTTCTCCCACAGTGTACTCTTTGGGCTCTTCCACGAGTGAACTTCTATATGTAGGGTTTCCGAAGTGGAGCGAACTGCCTCAACCAAGGCAGGCTGTACCGAGGACTGTAAGCATTTCCTCTTCCAAAACACGGCAGTTTTACCACAGAATTCTGCTTTAGTTGCAGGTGGAACACAAGCAGCCTTTCTCCCACTGTGTACTCTTTGGGCTCTTCCACGAATGAACTTCTTTATGCAGGGATTCCCACGTGGAGCGAACTGCCTCAACCAAGGCAGGCTGCAGCGAATACTGTAAGCATTTCCTCTCCCAAAACACGCAGTTTTACACGAAGAACTCTGCTTCAGTTGCAGGTGGAACACAAGCAGCATTTCTCCCACTGTGTACTCTTTGGTCTCTTCACGAATGAACTTGTATATGCAGGGTTTCCCACGTGGAGCGAACTGCCTCAACCATGGCAGGCTGTAGCGAGGACTGTAAGCATATCCTCTCCCAAACCACGCAGTTTTAACGGTAGAACTCTGCTTTAGTTGCAGGGGTAACACAAGCAGCTTTTCTCCCACTGTGTACTCTTTGGGCTCTTCCACGAATGAACTTCTATATGCAGGGTTTCCAACGTGGAGGGAACTGCCTCAACCAAGGCAGGCTGTAGCGAGGACTGTAAGCATTTCTTTTTCCAAAACACGGCAGTTTTACCACAGAATTCTGCTTTAGTTGCAGGTGGAACACAAGCAGCCTTTCTCCCACTGTGTACTCTTTGGGCTCTTCCACGAATGAACTTCTTTATGCAGGGATTCCCACGTGCAGCGAACTGCCTCAACCAAGGCAGG
This sequence comes from Mesoplodon densirostris, assembly GCF_025265405.1. Taxonomy (NCBI): domain Eukaryota; kingdom Metazoa; phylum Chordata; class Mammalia; order Artiodactyla; family Ziphiidae; genus Mesoplodon; species Mesoplodon densirostris. The sequence continues at coordinate 86,309,328 of NC_082667.1, read as the reverse complement.
CTGCAGCGAATACTGTAAGCATTTCCTCTCCCAAAACACGCAGTTTTACACGAAGAACTCTGCTTTAGTTGCAGGCGGAACACCATCAGCTTTCCTCCCACAGTGTACACAATGGGCACTTCCCCTAATGAACTTGTTCTATAAGAATGGTTTCCTACGTGGAGCGAACTGCCTCAGCCATGGTAGGCACTACTGTGGTCTCTAAGGATTTCCTCTCTGAAAACACGGCACTTTTACCCGAGGAACTCTGCTTTAGTTGCAGGTGGAACACAAGCTGCATTTGTCCCACACTTTATACAAAGGGCCCTCCCCGAAGGAGTCTTCAATATGCAGGGTGTCCCACGTGCAGTGAACTGCCTCAACGAAGGCAGGCTCTCGTAAGGACTGTAAGCATTTCCACTATCAATACACGCAGTTTTGCCCGAAGAATTCTCCTTTAGTTGCAGGTGGAACACAAGCAGCTTTTCTCCCACAGTGTACCCAATGAGCCTTTGCCCGAAAGAATATCTACACTCAAGGGGTCCCGCGTGGAGTGAAATGCCTAAAGCAAGGCAGGCTCTAGTGAGGCCTCTAAGCATTTCCTCTCCGAAAACACGGCAGTTTTACCCAAGGAACTCTGCGTTAGTTGCAGGTGGAACACAGGCAGCATTACTCCCAGTGTGTAATCTTTGGGCTCTTCCACGAATGAATTTCTTTATGCAGGGATTCCCACGTGGATCGAACTGCCTCAACCGTGGCAGGCTGTAGCGAGGACTGTAAGCATATCCTATCCCAAAACACGCAGTTTTAACGGTAGAACTCTGCTTTAGTTGCAGGGGTAACACAAGCAGCTTTTCTCCCACTGTGTACTCTTTGGGCTCTTCCAAGAATGAACTTCTATATGCAGGGTTTCCGACGTGGAGCGAACTGCCTCAACCAAGGCAGGCTGTAGCGAGGACTGTAAGCATGTCCTCTACCAAATCACGCAGGTTTACCCGAAGAACTCTGCTTTAGTTGCAGGGGGAACACAAGCATCTTTTCTCCCACTGTGTACTCGATGGGCACTTCCCCTAATGAACTTGTTCTATAAGAATGGTTTCCCACGTGGAGCGAACTGCCTGAGCCATGGCAGGCACTACTGTGGTCTCTAAGGATTTCCTCTCTGAAAACACGGCACTTTTACCCGAAGAACTCTGCTTTAGTTGCAGGTGGAACACAAGCTGCATTTGTCCCACACTTTATACAAAGGGCCCTTCCCCGAATGAATCCTCAATATGCAGGGTGTCCCACGTGCAGCGAACTCCCTCAATGAAGGCAGGCTCTCGTAAGGACTGTAAGCATTTCCTCTCCCATAACACGCAGTTTTACCCGAAGAACTCTGCTTTAGTTGCAGGTGGAACACAAGCAGCATTTCTCCCACAGTGTACCCAATGAGCCTTTGCCCGAAAGAATATCTACACTCAAGGGGTCCCGCGTGGAGTGAAATGCCTAAAGCAAGGCAGGCTCTAGTGAGGCCTCTAAGCATTTCCTCTCCGAAAACACGGCAGTTTTACCCAAGGAACTCTGCGTTAGTTGCAGGTGGAACACAGGCAGCATTACTCCCAGTGTGTAATCTTTGGGCTCTTCCACGAATGAATTTCTTTATGCAGGGATTCCCACGTGGATCGAACTGCCTCAACCGTGGCAGGCTGTAGCGAGGACTGTAAGCATATCCTATCCCAAACCACGCAGTTTTAACGGTAGAACTCTGCTTTAGTTGCAGGGGTAACACAAGCAGCTTTTCTCCCACTGTGTACTCTTTGGGCTCTTCCACGAATGAACTTCTATATGCAGGGTTTCCAACGTGGAGGGAACTGCCTCAACCAAGGCAGGCTGTAGCGAGGACTGTAAGCATTTCTTCTTCCAAAACACGGCAGTTTTACCACAGAATTCTGCTTTAGTTGCAGGTGGAACACAAGCAGCCTTTCTCCCACTGTGTACTCTTTGGGCTCTTCCACGAATGAACTTCTTTATGCAGGGATTCCCACGTGCAGCGAACTGCCTCAACCAAGGCAGGCTGCAGCGAATACTGTTAGCATTTCCTCTCCCAAAACACGCAGTTTTACACGAAGAACTCTGCTTTAGTTGCAGGCGGAACACCATCAGCTTTCCTCCCACAGTGTACACAATGGGCACTTCCCCTAATGAACTTGTTCTATAAGAATGGTTTCCTACGTGGGGCGAACTGCCTCAGCCATGGTAGGCACTACTGTGGTCTCTAAGGATTTCCTCTCTGAAAACACGGCACTTTTACCCAAGGAACTCTGCTTTAGTTGCAGGTGGAACACAAGCTGCATTTGTCCCACACTTTATACAAAGGGCCCTCCCCGAAGGAGTCTTCAATATGCAGGGTGTCCCACGTGCAGTGAACTGCCTCAACGAAGGCAGGCTCTCGTAAGGACTGTAAGCATTTCCACTATCAATACACGCAGTTTTGCCCGAAGAATTCTCCTTTAGTTGCAGGTGGAACACAAGCAGCTTTTCTCCCACAGTGTACCCAATGAGCCTTTGCCCGAAAGAATATCTACACTCAAGGGGTCCCGCGTGGAGTGAAATGCCTAAAGCAAGGCAGGCTCTAGTGAGGCCTCTAAGCATTTCCTCTCCGAAAACATGGCAGTTTTACCCAAGGAACTCTGCGTTAGTTGCAGGTGGAACACAGGCAGCATTACTCCCAGTGTGTAATCTTTGGGCTCTTCCACGAATGAATTTCTTTATGCAGGGATTCCCACGTGGATCGAACTGCCTCAACCGTGGCAGGCTGTAGCGAGGACTGTAAGCATATCCTATCCCAAAACACGCAGTTTTAACGGTAGAACTCTGCTTTAGTTGCAGGGGTAACACAAGCAGCTTTTCTCCCACTGTGTACTCTTTGGGCTCTTCCAAGAATGAACTTCTATATGCAGGGTTTCCGACGTGGAGCGAACTGCCTCAACCAAGGCAGGCTGTAGCGAGGACTGTAAGCATGTCCTCTACCAAATCACGCAGGTTTACCCGAAGAACTCTGCTTTAGTTGCAGGGGGAACACAAGCATCTTTTCTCCCACAGTGTACTCGATGGGCACTTCCCCTAATGAACTTGTTCTATAAGAATGGTTTCCCACGTGGAGCGAACTGCCTCAGCCATGGCAGGCACTACTGTGGTCTCTAAGGATTTCCTCTCTGAAAACACGGCACTTTTACCCGAAGAACTCTGCTTTAGTTGCAGGTGGAACACAAGCTGCATTTGTCCCACACTTTATACAAAGGGCCCTTCCCCGAATGAATCCTCAATATGCAGGGTGTCCCACGTGCAGCGAACTGCCTCAATGAAGGCAGGCTCTCGTAAGGACTATAAGCATTTCCTCTCCCATAACACTCAGTTTTACCCGAAGAACTCTGCTTTAGTTGCACGTGCAACACAAGCAGCATTTCTCCCACTGTGTACTCTTTGGGCTCTTCCACGAATGAACTTCTTTATGCAGGGATTCCCACGAGGAGCGAACTGCCTCCACCATGGCAGGCTGTAGTGAGGACTGTAAGCATATCCTCTACCAAATCACGCAGGTTTACCCGAAGAACTCACCTTTAGTTGCAGGGGGAACACAAGCATCTTTTCCCCCACAGTATACTCTTTGGGCTCTTCCACGAGTTAACTTCTATATGTAGGGTTTCCGAAGTGGAGCGAACTGCCTCAACCAAGGCAGGCTGTACCGAGGACTGTAAGCATTTCCTCTTCCAAAACACGGCAGTTTTACCACAGAATTCTTCTTTAGTTGCAGGTGGAACACAAGCAGCCTTTCTCCCACTGTGTACTCTTTAGGCTCTTCCACGAATGAACTTCTTTATGCAGGGATTCCCACGTGGAGCGAACTGCCTCAAGCAAGGCAGGCTGTAGCGAATACTGTAAGCATTTCCTCTCCCAAAACACGCAGTTTTACACGAAGAACTCTGCTTCAGTTGCAGATGGAACACAAGCAGCATTTCTCCCACTGTGTACTCTTTGGTCTCTTCACCAATGAACTTGTATATGCAGGGTTTCCCACGTGGAGCGAACTGCCTCAACCATGGCAGGCTGTAGCGAGGACTGTAAGCATATCCTCTCCCAAACCACGCAGTTTTAACAGTAGAACTCTGCTTTAGTTGCAGGAGTAACACAAGCAGCTTTTCTCCCACTGTGTACTCTTTGGGCTCTTCCACGAATGAACTTCTATATGCAGGGTTTCCAACGTGGAGGGAACTGCCTCAACCAAGGCAGGGTGTACCGAGGACTGTAAGCATTTCCTCTTCCAAAACACGGCAGTTTTACCACAGAATTCTGCTTTAGTTGCAGGTGGAACACAAGCAGCATTTCTCCCACTGTGTACTCTTTGGGCTCTTCCACGAATGAACTTCTTTATGCAGGGATTCCCACGTGCAGCGAACTGCCTCAACCAAGGCAGGCTGCAGCGAATACTGTAAGCATTTCCTCTCCCAAAACACGCAGTTTTACACGAAGAACTCTGCTTTAGTTGCAGGCGGAACACCATCAGCTTTCCTCCCACAGTGTACACAATGGGCACTTCCCCTAATGAACTTGTTCTATAAGAATGGTTTCCTACGTGGAGCGAACTGCCTCAGCCATGGTAGGCACTACTGTGGTCTCTAAGGATTTCCTCTCTGAAAACACGGCACTTTTACCCGAGGAACTCTGCTTTAGTTGCAGGTGGAACACAAGCTGCATTTGTCCCACACTTTATACAAAGGGCCCTCCCCGAAGGAGTCTTCAATATGCAGGGTGTCCCACGTGCAGTGAACTGCCTCAACGAAGGCAGGCTCTCGTAAGGACTGTAAGCATTTCCACTATCAATACACGCAGTTTTGCCCAAAGAATTCTCCTTTAGTTGCAGGTGGAACACAAGCAGCTTTTCTCCCACAGTGTACCCAATGAGCCTTTGCCCGAAAGAATATCTACACTCAAGGGGTCCCGCGTGGAGTGAAATGCCTAAAGCATGGCAGGCTCTAGTGAGGCCTCTAAGCATTTCCTCTCCGAAAACACGGCAGTTTTACCCAAGGAACTCTGCGTTAGTTGCAGGTGGAACACAAGCAGCATTACTCCCAGTGTGTAATCTTTGGGCTCTTCCACGAATGAATTTCTTTATGCAGGGATTCCCACGTGGATCGAACTGCCTCAACCGTGGCAGGCTGTAGCGAGGACTGTAAGCATATCCTATCCCAAAACACGCAGTTTTAACGGTAGAACTCTGCTTTAGTTGCAGGGGTAACACAAGCAGCTTTTCTCCCACTGTGTACTCTTTGGGCTCTTCCAAGAATGAACTTCTATATGCAGGGTTTCCGACGTGGAGCGAACTGCCTCAACCAAGGCAGGCTGTAGCGAGGACTGTAAGCATGTCCTCTACCAAATCACGCAGGTTTACCCGAAGAACTCTGCTTTAGTTGCAGGGGGAACACAAGCATCTTTTCTCCCACAGTGTACTCGATGGGCACTTCCCCTAATGAACTTGTTCTATAAGAATGGTTTCCCACGTGGAGCGAACTGTCTGAGCCATGGCAGGCATTACTGTGGTCTCTAAGGATTTCCTCTCTGAAAACACGGCACTTTTACCCGAAGAACTCTGCTTTAGTTGCAGGTGGAACACAAGCTGCATTTGTCCCACACTTTATACAAAGGGCCCTTCCCCGAATGAATCCTCAATATGCAGGGTGTCCCACGTGCAGCGAACTGCCTCAATGAAGGCAGGCTCTCGTAAGGACTGTAAGCATTTCCTTTCCCATAACATGCAGTTTTACCCGAAGAACTCTGCTTTAGTTGCACGTGCAACATAAGCAGCATTTCTCCCACTGTGTACTCTTTGGGCTCTTCCACGAATGAACTTCTTTATGCAGGGATTCCCACGAGGAGCGAACTGCCTCCACCATGGCAGGCTGTAGCGAGGACTGTAAGCATATCCTCTACCAAATCACGCAGGTTTACCCGAAGAACTCAGCTTTAGTTGCAGGGGGAACACAAGCATCTTTTCTCCCACAGTGTACTCTTTGGGCTCTTCCACGAGTGAACTTCTATATGTAGGGTTTCCGAAGTGGAGCGAACTGCCTCAACCAAGGCAGGCTGTACCGAGGACTGTAAGCATTTCCTCTTCCAAAACACGGCAGTTTTACCACAGAATTCTGCTTTAGTTGCAGGTGGAACACAAGCAGCCTTTCTCCCACTGTGTACTCTTTGGGCTCTTCCACGAATGAACTTCTTTATGCAGGGATTCCCACGTGGAGCGAACTGCCTCAACCAAGGCAGGCTGTAGCGAATACTGTAAGCATTTCCTCTCCCAAAACACGCAGTTTTACACGAAGAACTCTGCTTCAGTTGCAGGTGGAACACAAGCAGCATTTCTCCCACTGTGTACTCTTTGGTCTCTTCACGAATGAACTTGTATATGCAGGGTTTCCCACGTGGAGTGAACTGCCTCAACCATGGCAGGCTGTAGCGAGGACTGTAAGCATATCCTCTCCCAAACCACGCAGTTTTAACGGTTGAACTCTGCTTTAGTTGCAGGGGTAAAACAAGCAGCTTTTCTCCCACTGTGTACTCTTTGGGCTCTTCCACGAATGAACTTCTATATGCAGGGTTTCCAACGTGGAGGGAACTGCCTCAACCAAGGCAGGCTGTAGCGAGGACTGTAAGCATTTCTTTTTCCAAAACACGGCAGTTTTACCACAGAATTCTGCTTTAGTTGCAGGTGGAACACAAGCAGCCTTTCTCCCACTGTGTACTCTTTGGGCTCTTCCACGAATGAACTTCTTTATGCAGGGATTCCCACGTGCAGCGAACTGCCTCAACCAAGGCAGGCTGCAGCGAATACTGTAAGCATTTCCTCTCCCAAAACACGCAGTTTTACACGAAGAACTCTGCTTTAGTTGCAGGCGGAACACCATCAGCTTTCCTCCCACAGTGTACACAATGGGCACTTCCCCTAATGAACTTGTTCTATAAGAATGGTTTCCTACGTGGAGCGAACTGCCTCAGCCATGGTAGGCACTACTGTGGTCTCTAAGGATTTCCTCTCTGAAAACACGGCACTTTTACCCGAGGAACTCTGCTTTAGTTGCAGGTGGAACACAAGCTGCATTTGTCCCACACTTTATACAAAGGGCCCTCCCCGAAGGAGTCTTCAATATGCAGGGTGTCCCACGTGCAGTGAACTGCCTCAACGAAGGCAGGCTCTCGTAAGGACTGTAAGCATTTCCACTATCAATACACGCAGTTTTGCCCGAAGAATTCTCCTTTAGTTGCAGGTGGAACACAAGCAGCTTTTCTCCCACAGTGTACCCAATGAGCCTTTGCCCGAAAGAATATCTACACTCAAGGGGTCCCGCGTGGAGTGAAATGCCTAAAGCAAGGCAGGCTCTAGTGAGGCCTCTAAGCATTTCCTCTCCGAAAACACGGCAGTTTTACCCAAGGAACTCTGCGTTAGTTGCAGGTGGAACACAAGCAGCATTACTCCCAGTGTGTAATCTTTGGGCTCTTCCACGAATGAATTTCTTTATGCAGGGATTCCCACGTGGATCGAACTGCCTCAACCGTGGCAGGCTGTAGCGAGGACTGTAAGCATATCCTATCCCAAAACACGCAGTTTTAACGGTAGAACTCTGCTTTAGTTGCAGGGGTAACACAAGCAGCTTTTCTCCCACTGTGTACTCTTTGGGCTCTTCCAAGAATGAACTTCTATATGCAGGGTTTCCGACGTGGAGCGAACTGCCTCAACCAAGGCAGGCTGTAGCGAGGACTGTAAGCATGTCCTCTACCAAATCACGCAGGTTTACCCGAAGAACTCTGCTTTAGTTGCAGGGGGAACACAAGCATCTTTTCTCCCACAGTGTACTCGATGGGCACTTCCCCTAATGATCTTGTTCTATAAGAATGGTTTCCCACGTGGAGCGAACTGCCTCAGCCATGGCAGGCACTACTGTGGTCTCTAAGGATTTCCTCTCTGAAAACACGGCACTTTTACCCGAAGAACTCTGCTTTAGTTGCAGGTGGAACACAAGCTGCATTTGTCCCACACTTTATACAAAGGGCCCTTCCCCGAATGAATCCTCAATATGCAGGGTGTCCCACGTGCAGCGAACTGCCTCAATGAAGGCAGGCTCTCGTAAGGACTGTAAGCATTTCCTCTCCCATAACACGCAGTTTTACCCGAAGAACTCTGCTTTAGTTGCAGGTGGAACATAAGCAGCATTTCTCCCACTGTGTACTCTTTGGGCTCTTCCACGAATGAACTTCTTTATGCAGGGATTCCCACGAGGAGCGAACTGCCTCCACCATGGCAGGCTGTAGCGAGGACTGTAAGCATATCCTCTACCAAATCACGCAGGTTTACCCGAAGAACTCAGCTTTAGTTGCAGGGGGAACACAAGCATCTTTTCTCCCACAGTGTACTCTTTGGGCTCTTCCACGAGTGAACTTCTATATGTAGGGTTTCCGAAGTGGAGCGAACTGCCTCAACCAAGGCAGGCTGTACCGAGGACTGTAAGCATTTCCTCTTCCAAAACACGGCAGTTTTACCACAGAATTCTGCTTTAGTTGCAGGTGGAACACAAGCAGCCTTTCTCCCACTGTGTACTCTTTGGGCTCTTCCACGAATGAACTTCTTTATGCAGGGATTCCCACGTGGAGCGAACTGCCTCAACCAAGGCAGGCTGCAGCGAATACTGTAAGCATTTCCTCTCCCAAAACACGCAGTTTTACACGAAGAACTCTGCTTCAGTTGCAGGTGGAACACAAGCAGCATTTCTCCCACTGTGTACTCTTTGGTCTCTTCACGAATGAACTTGTATATGCAGGGTTTCCCACGTGGAGCGAACTGCCTCAACCATGGCAGGCTGTAGCGAGGACTGTAAGCATATCCTATCCCAAACCACGCAGTTTTAACGGTAGAACTCTGCTTTAGTTGCAGGGGTAACACAAGCAGCTTTTCTCCCACTGTGTACTCTTTGGGCTCTTCCACGAATGAACTTCTATATGCAGGGTTTCCAACGTGGAGGGAACTGCCTCAACCAAGGCAGGCTGTAGCGAGGACTGTAAGCATTTCTTTTTCCAAAACACGGCAGTTTTACCACAGAATTCTGCTTTAGTTGCAGGTGGAACACAAGCAGCCTTTCTCCCACTGTGTACTCTTTGGGCTCTTCCACGAATGAACTTCTATATGCAGGGTTTCCAACGTGGAGGGAACTGCCTCAACCAAGGCAGGCTGTAGCGAGGACTGTAAGCATTTCTTTTTCCAAAACACGGCAGTTTTACCACAGAATTCTGCTTTAGTTGCAGGTGGAACACAAGCAGCCTTTCTCCCACTGTGTACTCTTTGGGCTCTTCCACGAATGAACTTCTTTATGCAGGGATTCCCACGTGGAGCGAACTGCCTCAACCAAGGCAGGCTGCAGCGAATACTGTAAGCATTTCCTCTCCCAAAACACGCAGTTTTACACGAAGAACTCTGCTTCAGTTTCAGGTGGAACACAAGCAGCATTTCTCCCACTGTGTACTCTTTGGTCTCTTCACCAATGAACTTGTATATGCAGGGTTTCCCACGTGGAGCGAACTGCCTCAACCATGGCAGGCTGTAGCGAGGACTGTAAGCATATCCTATCCCAAACCACGCAGTTTTAACGGTAGAACTCTGCTTTAGTTGCAGGGGTAACACAAGCAGCTTTTCTCCCACTGTGTACTCTTTGGGCTCTTCCACGAATGAACTTCTATATGCAGGGTTTCCAACGTGGAGGGAACTGCCTCAACCAAGGCAGGCTGTAGCGAGGACTGTAAGCATTTCTTTTTCCAAAACACGGCAGTTTTACCACAGAATTCTGCTTTAGTTGCAGGTGGAACACAAGCAGCCTTTCTCCCACTGTGTACTCTTTGGGCTCTTCCACGAATGAACTTCTTTATGCAGGGATTCCCACGTGCAGCGAACTGCCTCAACCAAGGCAGGCTGCAGCGAATACTGTAAGCATTTCCTCTCCCAAAACACGCAGTTTTACACGAAGAACTCTGCTTTAGTTGCAGGCGGAACACCATCAGCTTTCCTCCCACAGTGTACACAATGGGCACTTCCCCTAATGAACCTGTTCTATAAGAATGGTTTCCTACGTGGAGCGAACTGCCTCAGCCATGGTAGGCACTACTGTGGTCTCTAAGGATTTCCTCTCTGAAAACACGGCACTTTTACCCGAGGAACTCTGCTTTAGTTGCAGGTGGAACACAAGCTGCATTTGTCCCACACTTTATACAAAGGGCCCTCCCCGAAGGAGTCTTCAATATGCAGGGTGTCCCACGTGCAGTGAACTGCCTCAACGAAGGCAGGCTCTCGTAAGGACTGTAAGCATTTCCACTATCAATACACGCAGTTTTGCCCGAAGAATTCTCCTTTAGTTGCAGGTGGAACACAAGCAGCTTTTCTCCCACAGTGTACCCAATGAGCCTTTGCCCGAAAGAATATCTACACTCAAGGGGTCCCGCGTGGAGTGAAATGCCTAAAGCAAGGCAGGCTCTAGTGAGGCCTCTAAGCATTTCCTCTCCGAAAACACGGCAGTTTTACCCAAGGAACTCTGCGTTAGTTGCAGGTGGAACACAGGCAGCATTACTCCCAGTGTGTAATCTTTGGGCTCTTCCACGAATGAATTTCTTTATGCAGGGATTCCCACGTGGATCGAACTGCCTCAACCGTGGCAGGCTGTAGCGAGGACTGTAAGCATATCCTATCCCAAACCACGCAGTTTTAACGGTAGAACTCTGCTTTAGTTGCAGGGGTAACACAAGCAGCTTTTCTCCCACTGTGTACTCTTTGGGCTCTTCCACGAATGAACTTCTATATGCAGGGTTTCCAACGTGGAGGGAACTGCCTCAACCAAGGCAGGCTGTAGCGAGGACTGTAAGCATTTCTTCTTCCAAAACACGGCAGTTTTACCACAGAATTCTGCTTTAGTTGCAGGTGGAACACAAGCAGCCTTTCTCCCACTGTGTACTCTTTGGGCTCTTCCACGAATGAACTTCTTTATGCAGGGATTCCCACGTGCAGCGAACTGCCTCAACCAAGGCAGGCTGCAGCGAATACTGTTAGCATTTCCTCTCCCAAAACACGCAGTTTTACACGAAGAACTCTGCTTTAGTTGCAGGCGGAACACCATCAGCTTTCCTCCCACAGTGTACACAATGGGCACTTCCCCTAATGAACTTGTTCTATAAGAATGGTTTCCTACGTGGGGCGAACTGCCTCAGCCATGGTAGGCACTACTGTGGTCTCTAAGGATTTCCTCTCTGAAAACACGGCACTTTTACCCGAGGAACTCTGCTTTAGTTGCAGGTGGAACACAAGCTGCATTTGTCCCACACTTTATACAAAGGGCCCTCCCCGAAGGAGTCTTCAATATGCAGGGTGTCCCACGTGCAGTGAACTGCCTCAACGAAGGCAGGCTCTCGTAAGGACTGTAAGCATTTCCACTATCAATACACGCAGTTTTGCCCGAAGAATTCTCCTTTAGTTGCAGGTGGAACACAAGCAGCTTTTCTCCCACAGTGTACCCAATGAGCCTTTGCCCGAAAGAATATCTACACTCAAGGGGTCCCGCGTGGAGTGAAATGCCTAAAGCAAGGCAGGCTCTAGTGAGGCCTCTAAGCATTTCCTCTCCGAAAACATGGCAGTTTTACCCAAGGAACTCTGCGTTAGTTGCAGGTGGAACACAGGCAGCATTACTCCCAGTGTGTAATCTTTGGGCTCTTCCACGAATGAATTTCTTTATGCAGGGATTCCCACGTGGATCGAACTGCCTCAACCGTGGCAGGCTGTAGCGAGGACTGTAAGCATATCCTATCCCAAAACACGCAGTTTTAACGGTAGAACTCTGCTTTAGTTGCAGGGGTAACACAAGCAGCTTTTCTCCCACTGTGTACTCTTTGGGCTCTTCCAAGAATGAACTTCTATATGCAGGGTTTCCGACGTGGAGCGAACTGCCTCAACCAAGGCAGGCTGTAGCGAGGACTGTAAGCATGTCCTCTACCAAATCACGCAGGTTTACCCGAAGAACTCTGCTTTAGTTGCAGGGGGAACACAAGCATCTTTTCTCCCACAGTGTACTCGATGGGCACTTCCCCTAATGAACTTGTTCTATAAGAATGGTTTCCCACGTGGAGCGAACTGCCTCAGCCATGGCAGGCACTACTGTGGTCTCTAAGGATTTCCTCTCTGAAAACACGGCACTTTTACCCGAAGAACTCTGCTTTAGTTGCAGGTGGAACACAAGCTGCATTTGTCCCACACTTTATACAAAGGGCCCTTCCCCGAATGAATCCTCAATATGCAGGGTGTCCCACGTGCAGCGAACTGCCTCAATGAAGGCAGGCTCTCGTAAGGACTATAAGCATTTCCTCTCCCATAACACGCAGTTTTACCCGAAGAACTCTGCTTTAGTTGCACGTGCAACACAAGCAGCATTTCTCCCACTGTGTACTCTTTGGGCTCTTCCACGAATGAACTTCTTTATGCAGGGATTCCCACGAGGAGCGAACTGCCTCCACCATGGCAGGCTGTAGTGAGGACTGTAAGCATATCCTCTACCAAATCACGCAGGTTTACCCGAAGAACTCACCTTTAGTTGCAGGGGGAACACAAGCATCTTTTCCCCCACAGTATACTCTTTGGGCTCTTCCACGAGTTAACTTCTATATGTAGGGTTTCCGAAGTGGAGCGAACTGCCTCAACCAAGGCAGGCTGTACCGAGGACTGTAAGCATTTCCTCTTCCAAAACACGGCAGTTTTACCACAGAATTCTTCTTTAGTTGCAGGTGGAACACAAGCAGCCTTTCTCCCACTGTGTACTCTTTAGGCTCTTCCACGAATGAACTTCTTTATGCAGGGATTCCCACGTGGAGCGAACTGCCTCAAGCAAGGCAGGCTGTAGCGAATACTGTAAGCATTTCCTCTCCCAAAACACGCAGTTTTACACGAAGAACTCTGCTTCAGTTGCAGATGGAACACAAGCAGCATTTCTCCCACTGTGTACTCTTTGGTCTCTTCACCAATGAACTTGTATATGCAGGGTTTCCCACGTGGAGCGAACTGCCTCAACCATGGCAGGCTGTAGCGAGGACTGTAAGCATATCCTCTCCCAAACCACGCAGTTTTAACAGTAGAACTCTGCTTTAGTTGCAGGAGTAACACAAGCAGCTTTTCTCCCACTGTGTACTCTTTGGGCTCTTCCACGAATGAACTTCTATATGCAGGGTTTCCAACGTGGAGGGAACTGCCTCAACCAAGGCAGGGTGTACCGAGGACTGTAAGCATTTCCTCTTCCAAAACACGGCAGTTTTACCACAGAATTCTGCTTTAGTTGCAGGTGGAACACAAGCAGCATTTCTCCCACTGTGTACTCTTTGGGCTCTTCCACGAATGAACTTCTTTATGCAGGGATTCCCACGTGCAGCGAACTGCCTCAACCAAGGCAGGCTGCAGCGAATACTGTAAGCATTTCCTCTCCCAAAACACGCAGTTTTACACGAAGAACTCTGCTTTAGTTGCAGGGGGAACACCATCAGCTTTCCTCCCACAGTGTACACAATGGGCACTTCCCCTAATGAACTTGTTCTATAAGAATGGTTTCCTACGTGGAGCGAACTGCCTCAGCCATGGTAGGCACTACTGTGGTCTCTAAGGATTTCCTCTCTGAAAACACGGCACTTTTACCCGAGGAACTCTGCTTTAGTTGCAGGTGGAACACAAGCTGCATTTGTCCCACACTTTATACAAAGGGCCCTCCCCGAAGGAGTCTTCAATATGCAGGGTGTCCCACGTGCAGTGAACTGCCTCAACGAAGGCAGGCTCTCGTAAGGACTGTAAGCATTTCCACTATCAATACACGCAGTTTTGCCCAAAGAATTCTCCTTTAGTTGCAGGTGGAACACAAGCAGCTTTTCTCCCACAGTGTACCCAATGAGCCTTTGCCCGAAAGAATATCTACACTCAAGGGGTCCCGCGTGGAGTGAAATGCCTAAAGCATGGCAGGCTCTAGTGAGGCCTCTAAGCATTTCCTCTCCGAAAACACGGCAGTTTTACCCAAGGAACTCTGCGTTAGTTGCAGGTGGAACACAAGCAGCATTACTCCCAGTGTGTAATCTTTGGGCTCTTCCACGAATGAATTTCTTTATGCAGGGATTCCCACGTGGATCGAACTGCCTCAACCGTGGCAGGCTGTAGCGAGGACTGTAAGCATATCCTATCCCAAAACACGCAGTTTTAACGGTAGAACTCTGCTTTAGTTGCAGGGGTAACACAAGCAGCTTTTCTCCCACTGTGTACTCTTTGGGCTCTTCCAAGAATGAACTTCTATATGCAGGGTTTCCGACGTGGAGCGAACTGCCTCAACCAAGGCAGGCTGTAGCGAGTACTCTAAGCATGTCCTCTACCAAATCACACAGGTTTACCCGAAGAACTCTGCTTTAGTTGCAGGGGGAACACAAGCATCTTTTCTCCCACAGTGTACTCGATGGGCACTTCCCCTAATGAACTTGTTCTATAAGAATGGTTTCCCACGTGGAGCGAACTGTCTGAGCCATGGCAGGCATTACTGTGGTCTCTAAGGATTTCCTCTCTGAAAACACGGCACTTTTACCCGAAGAACTCTGCTTTAGTTGCAGGTGGAACACAAGCTGCATTTGTCCCACACTTTATACAAAGGGCCCTTCCCCGAATGAATCCTCAATATGCAGGGTGTCCCACGTGCAGCGAACTGCCTCAATGAAGGCAGGCTCTCGTAAGGACTGTAAGCATTTCCTTTCCCATAACATGCAGTTTTACCCGAAGAACTCTGCTTTAGTTGCACGTGCAACATAAGCAGCATTTCTCCCACTGTGTACTCTTTGGGCTCTTCCACGAATGAACTTCTTTATGCAGGGATTCCCACGAGGAGCGAACTGCCTCCACCATGGCAGGCTGTAGCGAGGACTGTAAGCATATCCTCTACCAAATCACGCAGGTTTACCCGAAGAACTCAGCTTTAGTTGCAGGGGGAACACAAGCATCTTTTCTCCCACAGTGTACTCTTTGGGCTCTTCCACGAGTGAACTTCTATATGTAGGGTTTCCGAAGTGGAGCGAACTGCCTCAACCAAGGCAGGCTGTACCGAGGACTGTAAGCATTTCCTCTTCCAAAACACGGCAGTTTTACCACAGAATTCTGCTTTAGTTGCAGGTGGAACACAAGCAGCCTTTCTCCCACTGTGTACTCTTTGGGCTCTTCCACGAATGAACTTCTTTATGCAGGGATTCCCACGTGGAGCGAACTGCCTCAACCAAGGCAGGCTGTAGCGAATACTGTAAGCATTTCCTCTCCCAAAACACGCAGTTTTACACGAAGAACTCTGCTTCAGTTGCAGGTGGAACACAAGCAGCATTTCTCCCACTGTGTACTCTTTGGTCTCTTCACGAATGAACTTGTATATGCAGGGTTTCCCACGTGGAGTGAACTGCCTCAACCATGGCAGGCTGTAGCGAGGACTGTAAGCATATCCTCTCCCAAACCACGCAGTTTTAACGGTTGAACTCTGCTTTAGTTGCAGGGGTAAAACAAGCAGCTTTTCTCCCACTGTGTACTCTTTGGGCTCTTCCACGAATGAACTTCTATATGCAGGGTTTCCAACGTGGAGGGAACTGCCTCAACCAAGGCAGGCTGTAGCGAGGACTGTAAGCATTTCCTCTTCCAAAACACGCCAGTTTTACCACAGAATTCTGCTTTAGTTGCAGGTGGAACACAAGCAGCATTTCTCCCACTGTGTACTCTTTGGGCTCTTCCACGAATGAACTTCTTTATGCAGGGATTCCCACGTGCAGCGAACTGCCTCAACCAAGGCAGGCTGCAGCGAATACTGTAAGCATTTCCTCTCCCAAAACACGCAGTTTTACACGAAGAACTCTGCTTTAGTTGCAGGCGGAACACCATCAGCTTTCCTCCCACAGTGTACACAATGGGCACTTCCCCTAATGAACTTGTTCTATAAGAATGGTTTCCTACGTGGAGCGAACTGCCTCAGCCATGGTAGGCACTACTGTGGTCTCTAAGGATTTCCTCTCTGAAAACACGGCACTTTTACCCGAGGAACTCTGCTTTAGTTGCAGGTGGAACACAAGCTGCATTTGTCCCACACTTTATACAAAGGGCCCTCCCCGAAGGAGTCTTCAATATGCAGGGTGTCCCACGTGCAGTGAACTGCCTCAACGAAGGCAGGCTCTCGTAAGGACTGTAAGCATTTCCACTATCAATACACGCAGTTTTGCCCGAAGAATTCTCCTTTAGTTGCAGGTGGAACACAAGCAGCTTTTCTCCCACAGTGTACCCAATGAGCCTTTGCCCGAAAGAATATCTACACTCAAGGGGTCCCGCGTGGAGTGAAATGCCTAAAGCAAGGCAGGCTCTAGTGAGGCCTCTAAGCATTTCCTCTCCGAAAACACGGCAGTTTTACCCAAGGAACTCTGCGTTAGTTGCAGGTGGAACACAAGCAGCATTACTCCCAGTGTGTAATCTTTGGGCTCTTCCACGAATGAATTTCTTTATGCAGGGATTCCCACGTGGATCGAACTGCCTCAACCGTGGCAGGCTGTAGCGAGGACTGTAAGCATATCCTATCCCAAAACACGCAGTTTTAACGGTAGAACTCTGCTTTAGTTGCAGGGGTAACACAAGCAGCTTTTCTCCCACTGTGTACTCTTTGGGCTCTTCCAAGAATGAACTTCTATATGCAGGGTTTCCGACGTGGAGCGAACTGCCTCAACCAAGGCAGGCTGTAGCGAGGACTGTAAGCATGTCCTCTACCAAATCACGCAGGTTTACCCGAAGAACTCTGCTTTAGTTGCAGGGGGAACACAAGCATCTTTTCTCCCACAGTGTACTCGATGGGCACTTCCCCTAATGATCTTGTTCTATAAGAATGGTTTCCCACGTGGAGCGAACTGCCTCAGCCATGGCAGGCACTACTGTGGTCTCTAAGGATTTCCTCTCTGAAAACACGGCACTTTTACCCGAAGAACTCTGCTTTAGTTGCAGGTGGAACACAAGCTGCATTTGTCCCACACTTTATACAAAGGGCCCTTCCCCGAATGAATCCTCAATATGCAGGGTGTCCCACGTGCAGCGAACTGCCTCAATGAAGGCAGGCTCTCGTAAGGACTGTAAGCATTTCCTCTCCCATAACACGCAGTTTTACCCGAAGAACTCTGCTTTAGTTGCAGGTGGAACATAAGCAGCATTTCTCCCACTGTGTACTCTTTGGGCTCTTCCACGAATGAACTTCTTTATGCAGGGATTCCCACGAGGAGCGAACTGCCTCCACCATGGCAGGCTGTAGCGAGGACTGTAAGCATATCCTCTACCAAATCACGCAGGTTTACCCGAAGAACTCAGCTTTAGTTGCAGGGGGAACACAAGCATCTTTTCTCCCACAGTGTACTCTTTGGGCTCTTCCACGAGTGAACTTCTATATGTAGGGTTTCCGAAGTGGAGCGAACTGCCTCAACCAAGGCAGGCTGTACCGAGGACTGTAAGCATTTCCTCTTCCAAAACACGGCAGTTTTACCACAGAATTCTGCTTTAGTTGCAGGTGGAACACAAGCAGCCTTTCTCCCACTGTGTACTCTTTGGGCTCTTCCACGAATGAACTTCTTTATGCAGGGATTCCCACGTGGAGCGAACTGCCTCAACCAAGGCAGGCTGCAGCGAATACTGTAAGCATTTCCTCTCCCAAAACACGCAGTTTTACACGAAGAACTCTGCTTCAGTTGCAGGTGGAACACAAGCAGCATTTCTCCCACTGTGTACTCTTTGGTCTCTTCACGAATGAACTTGTATATGCAGGGTTTCCCACGTGGAGCGAACTGCCTCAACCATGGCAGGCTGTAGCGAGGACTGTAAGCATATCCTATCCCAAACCACGCAGTTTTAACGGTAGAACTCTGCTTTAGTTGCAGGGGTAACACAAGCAGCTTTTCTCCCACTGTGTACTCTTTGGGCTCTTCCACGAATGAACTTCTATATGCAGGGTTTCCAACGTGGAGGGAACTGCCTCAACCAAGGCAGGCTGTAGCGAGGACTGTAAGCATTTCTTTTTCCAAAACACGGCAGTTTTACCACAGAATTCTGCTTTAGTTGCAGGTGGAACACAAGCAGCCTTTCTCCCACTGTGTACTCTTTGGGCTCTTCCACGAATGAACTTCTATATGCAGGGTTTCCAACGTGGAGGGAACTGCCTCAACCAAGGCAGGCTGTAGCGAGGACTGTAAGCATTTCTTTTTCCAAAACACGGCAGTTTTACCACAGAATTCTGCTTTAGTTGCAGGTGGAACACAAGCAGCCTTTCTCCCACTGTGTACTCTTTGGGCTCTTCCACGAATGAACTTCTTTATGCAGGGATTCCCACGTGGAGCGAACTGCCTCAACCAAGGCAGGCTGCAGCGAATACTGTAAGCATTTCCTCTCCCAAAACACGCAGTTTTACACGAAGAACTCTGCTTCAGTTGCAGGTGGAACACAAGCAGCATTTCTCCCACTGTGTACTCTTTGGTCTCTTCACCAATGAACTTGTATATGCAGGGTTTCCCACGTGGAGCGAACTGCCTCAACCATGGCAGGCTGTAGCGAGGACTGTAAGCATATCCTATCCCAAACCACGCAGTTTTAACGGTAGAACTCTGCTTTAGTTGCAGGGGTAACACAAGCAGCTTTTCTCCCACTGTGTACTCTTTGGGCTCTTCCACGAATGAACTTCTATATGCAGGGTTTCCAACGTGGAGGGAACTGCCTCAACCAAGGCAGGCTGTAGCGAGGACTGTAAGCATTTCTTTTTCCAAAACACGGCAGTTTTACCACAGAATTCTGCTTTAGTTGCAGGTGGAACACAAGCAGCCTTTCTCCCACTGTGTACTCTTTGGGCTCTTCCACGAATGAACTTCTTTATGCAGGGATTCCCACGTGCAGCGAACTGCCTCAACCAAGGCAGGCTGCAGCGAATACTGTAAGCATTTCCTCTCCCAAAACACGCAGTTTTACACGAAGAACTCTGCTTTAGTTGCAGGCGGAACACCATCAGCTTTCCTCCCACAGTGTACACAATGGGCACTTCCCCTAATGAACCTGTTCTATAAGAATGGTTTCCTACGTGGAGCGAACTGCCTCAGCCATGGTAGGCACTACTGTGGTCTCTAAGGATTTCCTCTCTGAAAACACGGCACTTTTACCCGAGGAACTCTGCTTTAGTTGCAGGTGGAACACAAGCTGCATTTGTCCCACACTTTATACAAAGGGCCCTCCCCGAAGGAGTCTTCAATATGCAGGGTGTCCCACGTGCAGTGAACTGCCTCAACGAAGGCAGGCTCTCGTAAGGACTGTAAGCATTTCCACTATCAATACACGCAGTTTTGCCCGAAGAATTCTCCTTTAGTTGCAGGTGGAACACAAGCAGCTTTTCTCCCACAGTGTACCCAATGAGCCTTTGCCCGAAAGAATATCTACACTCAAGGGGTCCCGCGTGGAGTGAAATGCCTAAAGCAAGGCAGGCTCTAGTGAGGCCTCTAAGCATTTCCTCTCCGAAAACACGGCAGTTTTACCCAAGGAACTCTGCGTTAGTTGCAGGTGGAACACAGGCAGCATTACTCCCAGTGTGTAATCTTTGGGCTCTTCCACGAATGAATTTCTTTATGCAGGGATTCCCACGTGGATCGAACTGCCTCAACCGTGGCAGGCTGTAGCGAGGACTGTAAGCATATCCTATCCCAAAACACGCAGTTTTAACGGTAGAACTCTGCTTTAGTTGCAGGGGTAACACAAGCAGCTTTTCTCCCACTGTGTACTCTTTGGGCTCTTCCAAGAATGAACTTCTATATGCAGGGTTTCCGACGTGGAGCGAACTGCCTCAACCAAGGCAGGCTGTAGCGAGGACTGTAAGCATGTCCTCTACCAAATCACGCAGGTTTACCCGAAGAACTCTGCTTTAGTTGCAGGGGGAACACAAGCATCTTTTCTCCCACTGTGTACTCGATGGGCACTTCCCCTAATGAACTTGTTCTATAAGAATGGTTTCCCACGTGGAGCGAACTGCCTGAGCCATGGCAGGCACTACTGTGGTCTCTAAGGATTTCCTCTCTGAAAACACGGCACTTTTACCCGAAGAACTCTGCTTTAGTTGCAGGTGGAACACAAGCTGCATTTGTCCCACACTTTATACAAAGGGCCCTTCCCCGAATGAATCCTCAATATGCAGGGTGTCCCACGTGCAGCGAACTCCCTCAATGAAGGCAGGCTCTCGTAAGGACTGTAAGCATTTCCTCTCCCATAACACGCAGTTTTACCCGAAGAACTCTGCTTTAGTTGCAGGTGGAACACAAGCAGCATTTCTCCCACAGTGTACCCAATGAGCCTTTGCCCGAAAGAATATCTACACTCAAGGGGTCCCGCGTGGAGTGAAATGCCTAAAGCAAGGCCGGCTCTAGTGAGGCCTCTAAGCATTTCCTCTCCGAAAACACGGCAGTTTTACCCAAGGAACTCTGCGTTAGTTGCAGGTGGAACACAGGCAGCATTACTCCCAGTGTGTAATCTTTGGGCTCTTCCACGAATGAATTTCTTTATGCAGGGATTCCCACGTGGATCGAACTGCCTCAACCGTGGCAGGCTGTAGCGAGGACTGTAAGCATATCCTATCCCAAACCACGCAGTTTTAACGGTAGAACTCTGCTTTAGTTGCAGGGGTAACACAAGCAGCTTTTCTCCCACTGTGTACTCTTTGGGCTCTTCCACGAATGAACTTCTATATGCAGGGTTTCCAACGTGGAGGGAACTGCCTCAACCAAGGCAGGCTGTAGCGAGGACTGTAAGCATTTCTTCTTCCAAAACACGGCAGTTTTACCACAGAATTCTGCTTTAGTTGCAGGTGGAACACAAGCAGCCTTTCTCCCACTGTGTACTCTTTGGGCTCTTCCACGAATGAACTTCTTTATGCAGGGATTTCCACGTGCAGCGAACTGCCTCAACCAAGGCAGGCTGCAGCGAATACTGTTAGCATTTCCTCTCCCAAAACACGCAGTTTTACACGAAGAACTCTGCTTTAGTTGCAGGCGGAACACCATCAGCTTTCCTCCCACAGTGTACACAATGGGCACTTCCCCTAATGAACTTGTTCTATAAGAATGGTTTCCTACGTGGAGCGAACTGCCTCAGCCATGGTAGGCACTACTGTGGTCTCTAAGGATTTCCTCTCTGAAAACACGGCACTTTTACCCGAGGAACTCTGCTTTAGTTGCAGGTGGAACACAAGCTGCATTTGTCCCACACTTTATACAAAGGGCCCTCCCCGAAGGAGTCTTCAATATGCAGGGTGTCCCACGTGCAGTGAACTGCCTCAACGAAGGCAGGCTCTCGTAAGGACTGTAAGCATTTCCACTATCAATACACGCAGTTTTGCCCGAAGAATTCTCCTTTAGTTGCAGGTGGAACACAAGCAGCTTTTCTCCCACAGTGTACCCAATGAGCCTTTGCCCGAAAGAATATCTACACTCAAGGGGTCCCGCGTGGAGTGAAATGCCTAAAGCAAGGCAGGCTCTAGTGAGGCCTCTAAGCATTTCCTCTCCGAAAACATGGCAGTTTTACCCAAGGAACTCTGCGTTAGTTGCAGGTGGAACACAGGCAGCATTACTCCCAGTGTGTAATCTTTGGGCTCTTCCACGAATGAATTTCTTTATGCAGGGATTCCCACGTGGATCGAACTGCCTCAACCGTGGCAGGCTGTAGCGAGGACTGTAAGCATATCCTATCCCAAAACACGCAGTTTTAACGGTAGAACTCTGCTTTAGTTGCAGGGGTAACACAAGCAGCTTTTCTCCCACTGTGTACTCTTTGGGCTCTTCCAAGAATGAACTTCTATATGCAGGGTTTCCGACGTGGAGCGAACTGCCTCAACCAAGGCAGGCTGTAGCGAGGACTGTAAGCATGTCCTCTACCAAATCACGCAGGTTTACCCGAAGAACTCTGCTTTAGTTGCAGGGGGAACACAAGCATCTTTTCTCCCACAGTGTACTCGATGGGCACTTCCCCTAATGAACTTGTTCTATAAGAATGGTTTCCCACGTGGAGCGAACTGCCTCAGCCATGGCAGGCACTACTGTGGTCTCTAAGGATTTCCTCTCTGAAAACACGGCACTTTTACCCGAAGAACTCTGCTTTAGTTGCAGGTGGAACACAAGCTGCATTTGTCCCACACTTTATACAAAGGGCCCTTCCCCGAATGAATCCTCAATATGCAGGGTGTCCCACGTGCAGCGAACTGCCTCAATGAAGGCAGGCTCTCGTAAGGACTGTAAGCATTTCCTCTCCCATAACACGCAGTTTTACCCGAAGAACTCTGCTTTAGTTGCACGTGCAACACAAGCAGCATTTCTCCCACTGTGTACTCTTTGGGCTCTTCCACGAATGAACTTCTTTATGCAGGGATTCCCACAAGGAGCGAACTGCCTCCACCATGGCAGGCTGTAGTGAGGACTGTAAGCATATCCTCTACCAAATCACGCAGGTTTACCCGAAGAACTCACCTTTAGTTGCAGGGGGAACACAAGCATCTTTTCTCCCACAGTATACTCTTTGGGCTCTTCCACGAGTTAACTTCTATATGTAGGGTTTCCGAAGTGGAGCGAACTGCCTCAACCAAGGCAGGCTGTACCGAGGACTGTAAGCATTTCCTCTTCCAAAACACGGCAGTTTTACCACAGAATTCTGCTTTAGTTGCAGGTGGAACACAAGCAGCCTTTCTCCCACTGTGTACTCTTTAGGCTCTTCCACGAATGAACTTCTTTATGCAGGTATTCCCACGTGGAGCGAACTGCCTCAACCAAGGCAGGCTGTAGCGAATACTGTAAGCATTTCCTCTCCCAAAACACGCAGTTTTACACGAAGAACTCTGCTTCAGTTGCAGATGGAACACAAGCAGCATTTCTCCCACTGTGTACTCTTTGGTCTCTTCACCAATGAACTTGTATATGCAGGGTTTCCCACGTGGAGCGAACTGCCTCAACCATGGCAGGCTGTAGCGAGGACTGTAAGCATATCCTCTCCCAAACCACGCAGTTTTAACAGTAGAACTCTGCTTTAGTTGCAGGGGTAACACAAGCAGCTTTTCTCCCACTGTGTACTCTTTGGGCTCTTCCACGAATGAACTTCTATATGCAGGGTTTCCAACGTGGAGGGAACTGCCTCAACCAAGGCAGGGTGTACCGAGGACTGTAAGCATTTCCTCTTCCAAAACACGGCAGTTTTACCACAGAATTCTGCTTTAGTTGCAGGTGGAACACAAGCAGCATTTCTCCCACTGTGTACTCTTTGGGCTCTTCCACGAATGAACTTCTTTATGCAGGGATTCCCACGTGCAGCGAACTGCCTCAACCAAGGCAGGCTGCAGCGAATACTGTAAGCATTTCCTCTCCCAAAACACGCAGTTTTACACGAAGAACTCTGCTTTAGTTGCAGGGGGAACACCATCAGCTTTCCTCCCACAGTGTACACAATGGGCACTTCCCCTAATGAACTTGTTCTATAAGAATGGTTTCCTACGTGGAGCGAACTGCCTCAGCCATGGTAGGCACTACTGTGGTCTCTAAGGATTTCCTCTCTGAAAACACGGCACTTTTACCCGAGGAACTCTGCTTTAGTTGCAGGTGGAACACAAGCTGCATTTGTCCCACACTTTATACAAAGGGCCCTCCCCGAAGGAGTCTTCAATATGCAGGGTGTCCCACGTGCAGTGAACTGCCTCAACGAAGGCAGGCTCTCGTAAGGACTGTAAGCATTTCCACTATCAATACACGCAGTTTTGCCCAAAGAATTCTCCTTTAGTTGCAGGTGGAACACAAGCAGCTTTTCTCCCACAGTGTACCCAATGAGCCTTTGCCCGAAAGAATATCTACACTCAAGGGGTCCCGCGTGGAGTGAAATGCCTAAAGCATGGCAGGCTCTAGTGAGGCCTCTAAGCATTTCCTCTCCGAAAACACGGCAGTTTTACCCAAGGAACTCTGCGTTAGTTGCAGGTGGAACACAAGCAGCATTACTCCCAGTGTGTAATCTTTGGGCTCTTCCACGAATGAATTTCTTTATGCAGGGATTCCCACGTGGATCGAACTGCCTCAACCGTGGCAGGCTGTAGCGAGGACTGTAAGCATATCCTATCCCAAAACACGCAGTTTTAACGGTAGAACTCTGCTTTAGTTGCAGGGGTAACACAAGCAGCTTTTCTCCCACTGTGTACTCTTTGGGCTCTTCCAAGAATGAACTTCTATATGCAGGGTTTCCGACGTGGAGCGAACTGCCTCAACCAAGGCAGGCTGTAGCGAGTACTCTAAGCATGTCCTCTACCAAATCACGCAGGTTTACCCGAAGAACTCTGCTTTAGTTGCAGGGGGAACACAAGCATCTTTTCTCCCACAGTGTACTCGATGGGCACTTCCCCTAATGAACTTGTTCTATAAGAATGGTTTCCCACGTGGAGCGAACTGTCTGAGCCATGGCAGGCATTACTGTGGTCTCTAAGGATTTCCTCTCTGAAAACACGGCACTTTTACCCGAAGAACTCTGCTTTAGTTGCAGGTGGAACACAAGCTGCATTTGTCCCACACTTTATACAAAGGGCCCTTCCCCGAATGAATCCTCAATATGCAGGGTGTCCCACGTGCAGCGAACTGCCTCAATGAAGGCAGGCTCTCGTAAGGACTGTAAGCATTTCCTTTCCCATAACATGCAGTTTTACCCGAAGAACTCTGCTTTAGTTGCACGTGCAACATAAGCAGCATTTCTCCCACTGTGTACTCTTTGGGCTCTTCCACGAATGAACTTCTTTATGCAGGGATTCCCACGAGGAGCGAACTGCCTCCACCATGGCAGGCTGTAGCGAGGACTGTAAGCATATCCTCTACCAAATCACGCAGGTTTACCCGAAGAACTCAGCTTTAGTTGCAGGGGGAACACAAGCATCTTTTCTCCCACAGTGTACTCTTTGGGCTCTTCCACGAGTGAACTTCTATATGTAGGGTTTCCGAAGTGGAGCGAACTGCCTCAACCAAGGCAGGCTGTACCGAGGACTGTAAGCATTTCCTCTTCCAAAACACGGCAGTTTTACCACAGAATTCTGCTTTAGTTGCAGGTGGAACACAAGCAGCCTTTCTCCCACTGTGTACTCTTTGGGCTCTTCCACGAATGAACTTCTTTATGCAGGGATTCCCACGTGGAGCGAACTGCCTCAACCAAGGCAGGCTGTAGCGAATACTGTAAGCATTTCCTCTCCCAAAACACGCAGTTTTACACGAAGAACTCTGCTTCAGTTGCAGGTGGAACACAAGCAGCATTTCTCCCACTGTGTACTCTTTGGTCTCTTCACCAATGAACTTGTATATGCAGGGTTTCCCACGTGGAGCGAACTGCCTCAACCATGGCAGGCTGTAGCGAGGACTGTAAGCATATCCTCTCCCAAACCACGCAGTTTTAACAGTAGAACTCTGTTTTAGTTGCAGGGGTAAAACAAGCAGCTTTTCTCCCACTGTGTTCTCTTTGGGCTCTTCCACGAATGAACTTCTATATGCAGGGTTTCCAACGTGGAGGGAACTGCCTCAACCAAGGCAGGGTGTACCGAGGACTGTAAGCATTTCCTCTTCCAAAACACGGCAGTTTTACCACAGAATTCTGCTTTAGTTGCAGGTGGAACACAAGCCGCATTTCTCCCACTGTGTACTCTTTGGGCTCTTCCACGAATGAACTTCTTTATGCAGGGATTCCCACGTGCAGCGAACTGCCTCAACCAAGGCAGGCTGCAGCGAATACTGTAAGCATTTCCTCTCCCAAAACACGCAGTTTTACATGAAGAACTCTGCTTTAGTTGCAGGGGGAACACCATCAGCTTTCCTCCCACAGTGTACACAATGGGCACTTCCCCTAATGCAGTTGTTGTATAAGAATGGTTTCCTACGTGGAGCGAACTGCCTCAGCCATGGTAGGCACTACTGTGGTCTCTAAGGATTTCCTCTCTGAAAACACGGCACTTTTACCCGAGGAACTCTGCTTTAGTTGCAGGTGGAACACAAGCTGCATTTGTCCCACACTTTATACAAAGGGCCCTCCCCGAAGGAGTCTTCAATATGCAGGGTGTCCCACGTGCAGTGAACTGCCTCAACGAAGGCAGGCTCTCGTAAGGACTGTAAGCATTTCCACTATCAATACACGCAGTTTTGCCCGAAGAATTCTCCTTTAGTTGCAGGTGGAACACAAGCAGCTTTTCTCCCACAGTGTACCCAATGAGCCTTTGCCCGAAAGAATATCTACACTCAAGGGGTCCCGCGTGGAGTGAAATGCCTAAAGCAAGGCAGGCTCTAGTGAGGCCTCTAAGCATTTCCTCTCCGAAAACACGGCAGTTTTACCCAAGGAACTCTGCGTTAGTTGCAGGTGGAACACAGGCAGCATTACTCCCAGTGTGTAATCTTTGGGCTCTTCCACGAATGAATTTCTTTATGCAGGGATTCCCACGTGGATCGAACTGCCTCAACCGTGGCAGGCTGTAGCGAGGACTGTAAGCATATCCTATCCCAAAACACGCAGTTTTAACGGTAGAACTCTGCTTTAGTTGCAGGGGTAACACAAGCAGCTTTTCTCCCACTGTGTACTCTTTGGGCTCTTCCAAGAATGAACTTCTATATGCAGGGTTTCCGACGTGGAGCGAACTGCCTCAACCAAGGCAGGCTGTAGCGAGGACTGTAAGCATGTCCTCTACCAAATCACGCAGGTTTACCCGAAGAACTCTGCTTTAGTTGCAGGGGGAACACAAGCATCTTTTCTTCCACAGTGTACTCGATGGGCACTTCCCCTAATGAACTTGTTCTATAAGAATGGTTTCCCACGTGGAGCGAACTGCCTGAGCCATGGCAGGCACTACTGTGGTCTCTAAGGATTTCCTCTCTGAAAACACGGCACTTTTACCCGAAGAACTCTGCTTTAGTTGCAGGTGGAACACAAGCTGCATTTGTCCCACACTTTATACAAAGGGCCCTTCCCCGAATGAATCCTCAATATGCAGGGTGTCCCACGTGCAGCGAACTCCCTCAATGAAGGCAGGCTCTCGTAAGGACTGTAAGCATTTCCTCTCCCATAACACGCAGTTTTACCCGAAGAACTCTGCTTTAGTTGCAGGTGGAACACAAGCAGCATTTCTCCCACAGTGTACCCAATGAGCCTTTGCCCGAAAGAATATCTACACTCAAGGGGTCCCGCGTGGAGTGAAATGCCTAAAGCAAGGCAGGCTCTAGTGAGGCCTCTAAGCATTTCCTCTCCGAAAACACGGCAGTTTTACCCAAGGAACTCTGCGTTAGTTGCAGGTGGAACACAGGCAGCATTACTCCCAGTGTGTAATCTTTGGGCTCTTCCACGAATGAATTTCTTTATGCAGGGATTCCCACGTGGATCGAACTGCCTCAACCGTGGCAGGCTGTAGCGAGGACTGTAAGCATATCCTATCCCAAAACACGCAGTTTTAACGGTAGAACTCTGCTTTAGTTGCAGGGGTAACACAAGCAGCTTTTCTCCCACTGTGTACTCTTTGGGCTCTTCCAAGAATGAACTTCTATATGCAGGGTTTCCGACGTGGAGCGAACTGCCTCAACCAAGGCAGGCTGTAGCGAGGACTGTAAGCATGTCCTCTACCAAATCACGCAGGTTTACCCGAAGAACTCTGCTTTAGTTGCAGGGGGAACACAAGCATCTTTTCTCCCACAGTGTACTCGATGGGCACTTCCCCTAATGAACTTGTTCTATAAGAATGGTTTCCCACGTGGAGCGAACTGCCTCAGCCATGGCAGGCACTACTGTGGTCTCTAAGGATTTCCTCTCTGAAAACACGGCACTTTTACCCGAAGAACTCTGCTTTAGTTGCAGGTGGAACACAAGCTGCATTTGTCCCACACTTTATACAAAGGGCCCTTCCCCGAATGAATCCTCAATATGCAGGGTGTCCCACGTGCAGCGAACTGCCTCAATGAAGGCAGGCTCTCGTAAGGACTGTAAGCATTTCCTCTCCCATAACATGCAGTTTTACCCGAAGAACTCTGCTTTAGTTGCACGTGCAACATAAGCAGCATTTCTCCCACTGTGTACTCTTTGGGCTCTTCCACGAATGAACTTCTTTATGCAGGGATTCCCACGAGGAGCGAACTGCCTCCACCATGGCAGGCTGTAGCGAGGACTGTAAGCATATCCTCTACCAAATCACGCAGGTTTACCCGAAGAACTCACCTTTAGTTGCAGGGGGAACACAAGCATCTTTTCTCCCACAGTATACTCTTTGGGCTCTTCCACGAGTGAACTTCTATATGTAGGGTTTCCGAAGTGGAGCGAACTGCCTCAACCAAGGCAGGCTGTACCGAGGACTGTAAGCATTTCCTCTTCCAAAACACGGCAGTTTTACCACAGAATTCTGCTTTAGTTGCAGGTGGAACACAAGCAGCCTTTCTCCCACAGTGTACTCTTTGGGCTCTTCCACGAATGAACTTCCTTATGCAGGGTTCCCACGTGGAGCGAACTGCCTCAACCAAGGCAGGCTGTAGCGAATACTGTAAGCATTTCCTCTCCCAAAACACGCAGTTTTACACGAAGAACTCTGCTTCAGTTGCAGGTGGAACACAAGCAGCATTTCTCCCACTGTGTACTCTTTGGTCTCTTCACCAATGAACTTGTATATGCAGGGTTTCCCACGTGGAGCGAACTGCCTCAACCATGGCAGGCTGTAGCGAGGACTGTAAGCATATCCTCTCCCAAACCACGCAGTTTTAACAGTAGAACTCTGCTTTAGTTGCAGGGGTAACACAAGCAGCTTTTCTCCCACTGTGTACTCTTTGGGCTCTTCCACGAATGAACTTCTATATGCAGGGTTTCCAACGTGGAGGGAACTGCCTCAACCAAGGCAGGGTGTACCGAGGACTGTAAGCATTTCCTCTTCCAAAACACGGCAGTTTTACCACAGAATTCTGCTTTAGTTGCAGGTGGAACACAAGCTGCATTTCTCCCACTGTGTACTCTTTGGGCTCTTCCACGAATGAACTTCTTTATGCAGGGATTCCCACGTGCAGCGAACTGCCTCAACCAAGGCAGGCTGCAGCGAATACTGTAAGCATTTCCTCTCCCAAAACACGCAGTTTTACACGAAGAACTCTGCTTTAGTTGCAGGGGGAACACCATCAGCTTTCCTCCCACAGTGTACACAATGGGCACTTCCCCTAATGAACTTGTTCTATAAGAATGGTTTCCTACGTGGAGCGAACTGCCTCAGCCATGGTAGGCACTACTGTGGTCTCTAAGGATTTCCTCTCTGAAAACACGGCACTTTTACCCGAGGAACTCTGCTTTAGTTGCAGGTGGAACACAAGCTGCATTTGTCCCACACTTTATACAAAGGGCCCTCCCCGAAGGAGTCTTCAATATGCAGGGTGTCCCACGTGCAGTGAACTGCCTCAACGAAGGCAGGCTCTCGTAAGGACTGTAAGCATTTCCACTATCAATACACGCAGTTTTGCCCGAAGAATTCTCCTTTAGTTGCAGGTGGAACACAAGCAGCTTTTCTCCCACAGTGTACCCAATGAGCCTTTGCCCGAAAGAATATCTACACTCAAGGGGTCCCGCGTGGAGTGAAATGCCTAAAGCAAGGCAGGCTCTAGTGAGGCCTCTAAGCATTTCCTCTCCGAAAACACGGCAGTTTTACCCAAGGAACTCTGCGTTAGTTGCAGGTGGAACACAGGCAGCATTACTCCCAGTGTGTAATCTTTGGGCTCTTCCACGAATGAATTTCTTTATGCAGGGATTCCCACGTGGATCGAACTGCCTCAACCGTGGCAGGCTGTAGCGAGGACTGTAAGCATATCCTATCCCAAAACACGCAGTTTTAACGGTAGAACTCTGCTTTAGTTGCAGGGGTAACACAAGCAGCTTTTCTCCCACTGTGTACTCTTTGGGCTCTTCCAAGAATGAACTTCTATATGCAGGGTTTCCGACGTGGAGCGAACTGCCTCAACCAAGGCAGGCTGTAGCGAGGACTGTAAGCATGTCCTCTACCAAATCACGCAGGTTTACCCGAAGAACTCTGCTTTAGTTGCAGGTGGAACACAAGCATCTTTTCTCCCACAGTGTACTCGATGGGCACTTCCCCTAATGAACTTGTTCTATAAGAATGGTTTCCCACGTGGAGCGAACTGCCTGAGCCATGGCAGGCACTACTGTGGTCTCTAAGGATTTCCTCTCTGAAAACACCGCACTTTTACCCGAAGAACTCTGCTTTAGTTGCAGGTGGAACACAAGCTGCATTTGTCCCACACTTTATACAAAGGGCCCTTCCCCGAATGAATCCTCAATATGCAGGGTGTCCCACGTGCAGCGAACTGCCTCAATGAAGGCAGGCTCTCGTAAGGACTGTAAGCATTTCCTCTCCCATAACACGCAGTTTTACCCGAAGAACTCTGCTTTAGTTGCACGTGGAACACAAGCAGCATTTCTCCCACTGTGTACTCTTTGGGCTCTTCCACGAATGAACTTCTTTATGCAGGGATTCCCACGAGGAGCGAACTGCCTCCACCATGGCAGGCTGTAGTGAGGACTGTAAGCATATCCTCTACCAAATCACGCAGGTTTACCCGAAGAACTCAGCTTTAGTTGCAGGGGGAACACAAGCATCTTTTCTCCCACAGTGTACTCTTTGGGCTCTTCCAAGAGTGAACTTCTATATGTAGGGTTTCCGAAGTGGAGCGAACTGCCTCAACCAAGGCAGGCTGTACCGAGGACTGTAAGCATTTCCTCTTCCAAAACACGGCAGTTTTACCACAGAATTCTGCTTTAGTTGCAGGTGGAACACAAGCAGCCTTTCTCCCACTGTGTACTCTTTGGGCTCTTCCACGAATGAACTTCTTTATGCAGGGATTCCCACGTGGAGCGAACTGCCTCAACCAAGGCAGGCTGTAGCGAATACTGTAAGCATTTCCTCTCCCAAAACACGCAGTTTTACACGAAGAACTCTGCTTCAGTTGCAGGTGGAACACAAGCAGCATTTCTCCCACTGTGTACTCTTTGGTCTCTTCACGAATGAACTTGTATATGCAGGGTTTCCCACGTGGAGCGAACTGCCTCAACCATGGCAGGCTGTGGCGAGGACTGTTAGCATATCCTCTCCCAAACAACGCAGTTTTAACAGTAGAACTCTGCTTTAGTTGCAGGGGTAACACAAGCAGCTTTTCTCCCACTGTGTACTCTTTGGTCTCTTCCACGAATGAACTTCTATATGCAGGGTTTCCAACGTGGAGGGAACTGCCTCAACCAAGGCAGGGTGTACCGAGGACTGTAAGCATTTCCTCTTCCAAAACACGGCAGTTTTACCACAGAATTCTGCTTTAGTTGCAGGTGGAACACAAGCAGCATTTCTCCCACTGTGTACCCCATGAGCCTTTGCCCGAAAGAATATCTATACTCAAGGGGTCCCGCGTGGAGTAAAATGCCTAAAGCAAGGCAGGCTCTAGTGAGGCCTCTAAGCATTTCCTCTCCGAAAACACGGCAGTTTTACCCAAGGAACTCTGCGTTAGTTGCAGGTGGAACACAGGCAGCATTACTCCCAGTGTGTAATCTTTGGGCTCTTCCACGAATGAATTTCTTTATGCAGGGATTCCCACGTGGAGCGAACTGCCTCAACCAAGGCAGGCTGTAGCGAATACTGTAAGCATTTCCTCTCCCAAAACACGCAGTTTTACACGAAGAACTCTGCTTCAGTTGCAGGTGGAACACAAGCAGCATTTCTCCCACTGTGTACTCTTTGGTCTCTTCACGAATGAATTTGTATATGCAGGGTTTCCCACGTGGAGCGAACTGCCTCAACCATGGCAGGCTGTAGCGAGGACTGTAAGCATGTCCTCTACCAAATCACGCAGGTTTACCCGAAGAACTCTGCTTTAGTTGCAGGGGGAACACAAGCATCTTTTCTCCCACAGTGTACTCGATGGGCACTTCCCCTAATGAACTTGTTCTATAAGAATGGTTTCCCACGTGGAGCGAACTGCCTCAGCCATGGCAGGCACTACTGTGGTCTCTAAGGATTTCCTCTCTGAAAACACGGCACTTTTACCCGAAGAACTCTGCTTTAGTTGCAGGTGGAACACAAGCTGCATTTGTCCTACACTTTATACAAAGGGTCCTTCCCCGAATGAATCCTCAATATGCAGGGTGTCCCACGTGCAGCGAACTGCCTCAATGAAGGCAGGCTCTCGTAAGGACTGTAAGCATTTCCTCTCCCATAACACGCAGTTTTACCCGAAGAACTCTGCTTTAGTTGCTTTGGAACACAAGCAGCATTTCTCCCACTGTGTACTCTTTGGGCTCTTCCACGAATGAACTTCTTTATGCAGGGATTCCCACGAGGAGCGAACTGCCTCCACCATGGCAGGCTGTAGCGAGGACTGTAAGCATATCCTCTACCAAATCACGCAGGTTTACCCGAAGAACTCAGCTTTAGTTGCAGGGGGAACACAGCATCTTTTCTCCCACAGTGTACTCTTTGGGCTCTTCCACGAGTGAACTTCTATATGTAGGGTTTCCGAAGTGGAGCGAACTGCCTCAACCAAGGCAGGCTGTACCGAGGACTGTAAGCATTTCCTCTTCCAAAACACGGCAGTTTTACCACAGAATTCTGCTTTAGTTGCAGGTGGAACACAAGCAGCCTTTCTCCCACTGTGTACTCTTTGGGCTCTTCCACGAATGAACTTCTTTATGCAGGGATTCCCACGTGGAGCGAACTGCCTCAACCAAGGCAGGCTGTAGCGAATACTGTAAGCATTTCCTCTCCCAAAACACGCAGTTTTACACGAAGAACTCTGCTTCAGTTGCAGGTGGAACACAAGCAGCATTTCTCCCACTGTGTACTCTTTGGTCTCTTCACGAATGAACTTGTATATGCAGGGTTTCCCACGTGGAGCGAACTGCCTCAACCATGGCAGGCTGTAGCGAGGACTGTAAGCATATCCTCTCCCAAACCACGCAGTTTTAACAGTAGAACTCTGTTTTAGTTGCAGGGGTAAAACAAGCAGCTTTTCTCCCACTGTGTTCTCTTTGGGCTCTTCCACGAATGAACTTCTATATGCAGGGTTTCCAACGTGGAGGGAACTGCCTCAACCAAGGCAGGCTGTAGCGAGGACTGTAAGCATTTCCTCTTCCAAAACACGGCAGTTTTACCACAGAATTCTGCTTTAGTTGCAGGTGGAACACAAGCATCTTTTCTCCCACAGTATACTCTTTGGGCTCTTCCACGAGTGAACTTCTATATGTAGGTTTTCCGAAGTGGAGCGAACTGCCTCAACCAAGGCAGGCTGTACCGAGGACTGTAAGCATTTCCTCTTCCAAAACACGGCAGGTTTACCACAGAATTCTGCTTTAGTTGCAGGTGGAACACAAGCAGCCTTTCTCCCACTGTGTACTCTTTAGGCTCTTCCACGAATGAACTTCTTTATGCAGGGATTCCCACGTGGAGCGAACTGCCTCAACCAAGGCAGGCTGTAGCGAATACTGTAAGCATTTCCTCTCCCAAAACACGCAGTTTTACACGAAGAACTCTGCTTCAGTTGCAGATGGAACACAAGCAGCATTTCTCCCACTGTGTACTCTTTGGTCTCTTCACCAATGAACTTGTATATGCAGGGTTTCCCACGTGGAGCGAACTGCCTCAACCATGGCAGGCTGTAGCGAGGACTGTAAGCATATCCTCTCCCAAACCACGCAGTTTTAACAGTAGAACTCTGCTTTAGTTGCAGGGGTAACACAAGCAGCTTTTCTCCCACTGTGTACTCTTT
The DNA here is from genome assembly GCF_025265405.1 of Mesoplodon densirostris. Lineage (NCBI taxonomy): Eukaryota > Metazoa > Chordata > Mammalia > Artiodactyla > Ziphiidae > Mesoplodon > Mesoplodon densirostris. Next base: position 86,275,422 of record NC_082667.1, on the reverse strand, counting down.
GGGCTCTTCCACGAATGAACTTCTATATGCAGGGTTTCCAACGTGGAGGGAACTGCCTCAACCAAGGCAGGGTGTACCGAGGACTGTAAGCATTTCCTCTTCCAAAACACGGCAGTTTTACCACAGAATTCTGCTTTAGTTGCAGGTGGAACACAAGCAGCATTTCTCCCACTGTGTACTCTTTGGGCTCTTCCACGAATGAACTTCTTTATGCAGGGATTCCCACGTGCAGCGAACTGCCTCAACCAAGGCAGGCTGCAGCGAATACTGTAAGCATTTCCTCTCCCAAAACACGCAGTTTTACACGAAGAACTCTGCTTTAGTTGCAGGGGGAACACCATCAGCTTTCCTCCCACAGTGTACACAATGGGCACTTCCCCTAATGAACTTGTTCTATAAGAATGGTTTCCTACGTGGAGCGAACTGCCTCAGCCATGGTAGGCACTACTGTGGTCTCTAAGGATTTCCTCTCTGAAAACACGGCACTTTTACCCGAGGAACTCTGCTTTAGTTGCAGGTGGAACACAAGCTGCATTTGTCCCACACTTTATACAAAGGGCCCTCCCCGAAGGAGTCTTCAATATGCAGGGTGTCCCACGTGCAGTGAACTGCCTCAACGAAGGCAGGCTCTCGTAAGGACTGTAAGCATTTCCACTATCAATACACGCAGTTTTGCCCGAAGAATTCTCCTTTAGTTGCAGGTGGAACACAAGCAGCTTTTCTCCCACAGTGTACCCAATGAGCCTTGGCCCGAAAGAATATCTACACTCAAGGGGTCCCGCGTGGAGTGAAATGCCTAAAGCAAGGCAGGCTCTAGTGAGGCCTCTAAGCATTTCCTCTCCGAAAACACGGCAGTTTTACCCAAGGAACTCTGCGTTAGTTGCAGGTGGAACACAGGCAGCATTACTCCCAGTGTGTAATCTTTGGGCTCTTCCACGAATGAATTTCTTTATGCAGGGATTCCCACGTGGATCGAACTGCCTCAACCGTGGCAGGCTGTAGCGAGGACTGTAAGCATATCCTATCCCAAAACACGCAGTTTTAACGGTAGAACTCTGCTTTAGTTGCAGGGGTAACACAAGCAGCTTTTCTCCCACTGTGTACTCTTTGGGCTCTTCCAAGAATGAACTTCTATATGCAGGGTTTCCGACGTGGAGCGAACTGCCTCAACCAAGGCAGGCTGTAGCGAGGACTGTAAGCATGTCCTCTACCAAATCACGCAGGTTTACCCGAAGAACTCTGCTTTAGTTGCAGGTGGAACACAAGCATCTTTTCTCCCACAGTGTACTCGATGGGCACTTCCCCTAATGAACTTGTTCTATAAGAATGGTTTCCCACGTGGAGCGAACTGCCTGAGCCATGGCAGGCACTACTGTGGTCTCTAAGGATTTCCTCTCTGAAAACACCGCACTTTTACCCGAAGAACTCTGCTTTAGTTGCAGGTGGAACACAAGCTGCATTTGTCCCACACTTTATACAAAGGGCCCTTCCCCGAATGAATCCTCAATATGCAGGGTGTCCCACGTGCAGCGAACTGCCTCAATGAAGGCAGGCTCTCGTAAGGACTGTAAGCATTTCCTCTCCCATAACACGCAGTTTTACCCGAAGAACTCTTCTTTAGTTGCACGTGGAACACAAGCAGCATTTCTCCCACTGTGTACTCTTTGGGCTCTTCCACGAATGAACTTCTTTATGCAGGGATTCCCACGAGGAGCGAACTGCCTCCACCATGGCAGGCTGTAGCGAGGACTGTAAGCATATCCTCTACCAAATCACGCAGGTTTACCCGAAGAACTCAGCTTTAGTTGCAGGGGGAACACAAGCATCTTTTCTCCCACAGTGTACTCTTTGGGCTCTTCCACGAGTGAACTTCTATATGTAGGGTTTCCGAAGTGGAGCGAACTGCCTCAACCAAGGCAGGCTGTACCGAGGACTGTAAGCATTTCCTCTTCCAAAACACGGCAGTTTTACCACAGAATTCTGCTTTAGTTGCAGGTGGAACACAAGCAGCCTTTCTCCCACTGTGTACTCTTTGGGCTCTTCCACGAATGAACTTCTTTATGCAGGGATTCCCACGTGGAGCGAACTGCCTCAACCAAGGCAGGCTGCAGCGAATACTGTAAGCATTTCCTCTCCCAAAACACGCAGTTTTACACGAAGAACTCTGCTTCAGTTGCAGGTGGAACACAAGCAGCATTTCTCCCACTGTGTACTCTTTGGTCTCTTCACGAATGAACTTGTATATGCAGGGTTTCCCACGTGGAGCGAACTGCCTCAACCATGGCAGGCTGTAGCGAGGACTGTAAGCATATCCTCTCCCAAACCACGCAGTTTTAACGGTAGAACTCTGCTTTAGTTGCAGGAGTAACACAAGCAGCTTTTCTCCCACTGTGTACTCTTTGGGCTCTTCCACGAATGAACTTCTATATGCAGGGTTTCCAACGTGGAGGGAACTGCCTCAACCAAGGCAGGGTGTACCGAGGACTGTAAGCATTTCCTCTTCCAAAACACGGCAGTTTTACCACAGAATTCTGCTTTAGTTGCAGGTGGAACACAAGCAGCATTTCTCCCACTGTGTACTCTTTGGGCTCTTCCACGAATGAACTTCTTTATGCAGGGATTCCCACGTGCAGCGAACTGCCTCAACCAAGGCAGGCTGCAGCGAATACTGTAAGCATTTCCTCTCCCAAAACACGCAGTTTTACACGAAGAACTCTGCTTTAGTTGCAGGGGGAACACCATCAGCTTTCCTCCCACAGTGTACACAATGGGCACTTCCCCTAATGAACTTGTTCTATAAGAATGGTTTCCTACGTGGAGCGAACTGCCTCAGCCATGGTAGGCACTACTGTGGTCTCTAAGGATTTCCTCTCTGAAAACACGGCACTTTTACCCGAGGAACTCTGCTTTAGTTGCAGGTGGAACACAAGCTGCATTTGTCCCACACTTTATACAAAGGGCCCTCCCCGAAGGAGTCTTCAATATGCAGGGTGTCCCACGTGCAGTGAACTGCCTCAACGAAGGCAGGCTCTCGTAAGGACTGTAAGCATTTCCACTATCAATACACGCAGTTTTGCCCGAAGAATTCTCCTTTAGTTGCAGGTGGAACACAAGCAGCTTTTCTCCCACAGTGTACCCAATGAGCCTTTGCCCGAAAGAATATCTACACTCAAGGGGTCCCGCGTGGAGTGAAATGCCTAAAGCAAGGCAGGCTCTAGTGAGGCCTCTAAGCATTTCCTCTCCGAAAACACGGCAGTTTTACCCAAGGAACTCTGCGTTAGTTGCAGGTGGAACACAAGCAGCATTACTCCCAGTGTGTAATCTTTGGGCTCTTCCACGAATGAATTTCTTTATGCAGGGATTCCCACGTGGATCGAACTGCCTCAACCGTGGCAGGCTGTAGCGAGGACTGTAAGCATATCCTATCCCAAAACACGCAGTTTTAACGGTAGAACTCTGCTTTAGTTGCAGGGGTAACACAAGCAGCTTTTCTCCCACTGTGTACTCTTTGGGCTCTTCCAAGAATGAACTTCTATATGCAGGGTTTCCGACGTGGAGCGAACTGCCTCAACCAAGGCAGGCTGTAGCGAGTACTCTAAGCATGTCCTCTACCAAATCACGCAGGTTTACCCGAAGAACTCTGCTTTAGTTGCAGGGGGAACACAAGCATCTTTTCTCCCACAGTGTACTCGATGGGCACTTCCCCTAATGAACTTGTTCTATAAGAATGGTTTCCCACGTGGAGCGAACTGTCTGAGCCATGGCAGGCACTACTGTGGTCTCTAAGGATTTCCTCTCTGAAAACACGGCACTTTTACCCGAAGAACTCTGCTTTAGTTGCAGGTGGAACACAAGCTGCATTTGTCCCACACTTTATACAAAGGGCCCTTCCCCGAATGAATCCTCAATATGCAGGGTGTCCCACGTGCAGCGAACTGCCTCAATGAAGGCAGGCTCTCGTAAGGACTGTAAGCATTTCCTTTCCCATAACATGCAGTTTTACCCGAAGAACTCTGCTTTAGTTGCACGTGCAACATAAGCAGCATTTCTCCCACTGTGTACTCTTTGGGCTCTTCCACGAATGAACTTCTTTATGCAGGGATTCCCACGAGGAGCGAACTGCCTCCACCATGGCAGGCTGTAGCGAGGACTGTAAGCATATCCTCTACCAAATCACGCAGGTTTACCCGAAGAACTCAGCTTTAGTTGCAGGGGGAACACAAGCATCTTTTCTCCCACAGTGTACTCTTTGGGCTCTTCCACGAGTGAACTTCTATATGTAGGGTTTCCGAAGTGGAGCGAACTGCCTCAACCAAGGCAGGCTGTACCGAGGACTGTAAGCATTTCCTCTTCCAAAACACGGCAGTTTTACCACAGAATTCTGCTTTAGTTGCAGGTGGAACACAAGCAGCCTTTCTCCCACTGTGTACTCTTTAGGCTCTTCCACGAATGAACTTCTTTATGCAGGGATTCCCACGTGGAGCGAACTGCCTCAACCAAGGCAGGCTGTAGCGAATACTGTAAGCATTTCCTCTCCCAAAACACGCAGTTTTACACGAAGAACTCTGCTTCAGTTGCAGATGGAACACAAGCAGCATTTCTCCCACTGTGTACTCTTTGGTCTCTTCACCAATGAACTTGTATATGCAGGGTTTCCCACGTGGAGCGAACTGCCTCAACCATGGCAGGCTGTAGCGAGGACTGTAAGCATATCCTCTCCCAAACCACGCAGTTTTAACAGTAGAACTCTGCTTTAGTTGCAGGGGTAACACAAGCAGCTTTTCTCCCACTGTGTACTCTTTGGGCTCTTCCACGAATGAACTTCTATATGCAGGGTTTCCAACGGGGAGAGAACTGCCTCAACCAAGGCAGGCTGTACCGAGGACTGTAAGCATTTCCTCTTCCAAAACACGGCAGTTTTACCACAGAATTCTGCTTTAGTTGCAGGTGGAACACAAGCAGCATTTCTCCCACTGTGTACTCTTTGGGCTCTTCCACGAATGAACTTCTTTATGCAGGGATTCCCACGTGCAGCGAACTGCCTCAACCAAGGCAGGCTGCAGCGAATACTGTAAGCATTTCCTCTCCCAAAACACGCAGTTTTACACGAAGAACTCTGCTTTAGTTGCAGGGGGAACACCATCAGCTTTCCTCCCACAGTGTACACAATGGGCACTTCCCCTAATGAACTTGTTCTATAAGAATGGTTTCCTACGTGGAGCGAACTGCCTCAGCCATGGTAGGCACTACTGTGGTCTCTAAGGATTTCCTCTCTGAAAACACGGCACTTTTACCCGAGGAACTCTGCTTTAGTTGCAGGTGGAACACAAGCTGCATTTGTCCCACACTTTATACAAAGGGCCCTCCCCGAAGGAGTCTTCAATATGCAGGGTGTCCCACGTGCAGTGAACTGCCTCAACGAAGGCAGGCTCTCGTAAGGACTGTAAGCATTTCCACTATCAATACACGCAGTTTTGCCCGAAGAATTCTCCTTTAGTTGCAGGTGGAACACAAGCAGCTTTTCTCCCACAGTGTACCCAATGAGCCTTTGCCCGAAAGAATATCTACACTCAAGGGGTCCCGCGTGGAGTGAAATGCCTAAAGCAAGGCAGGCTCTAGTGAGGCCTCTAAGCATTTCCTCTCCGAAAACACGGCAGTTTTACCCAAGGAACTCTGCGTTAGTTGCAGGTGGAACACAAGCAGCATTACTCCCAGTGTGTAATCTTTGGGCTCTTCCACGAATGAATTTCTTTATGCAGGGATTCCCACGTGGATCGAACTGCCTCAACCGTGGCAGGCTGTAGCGAGGACTGTAAGCATATCCTATCCCCAAACACGCAGTTTTAACGGTAGAACTCTGCTTTAGTTGCAGGGGTAACACAAGCAGCTTTTCTCCCACTGTGTACTCTTTGGGCTCTTCCAAGAATGAACTTCTATATGCAGGGTTTCCGACGTGGAGCGAACTGCCTCAACCAAGGCAGGCTGTAGCGAGGACTGTAAGCATGTCCTCTACCAAATCACGCAGGTTTACCCGAAGAACTCTGCTTTAGTTGCAGGTGGAACACAAGCATCTTTTCTCCCACAGTGTACTCGATGGGCACTTCCCCTAATGATCTTGTTCTATAAGAATGGTTTCCCACGTGGAGCGAACTGCCTCAGCCATGGCAGGCACTACTGTGGTCTCTAAGGATTTCCTCTCTGAAAACACGGCACTTTTACCCGAAGAACTCTGCTTTAGTTGCAGGTGGAACACAAGCTGCATTTGTCCCACACTTTATACAAAGGGCCCTTCCCCGAATGAATCCTCAATATGCAGGGTGTCCCACGTGCAGCGAACTGCCTCAATGAAGGCAGGCTCTCGTAAGGACTGTAAGCATTTCCTCTCCCATAACACGCAGTTTTACGCGAAGAACTCTGCTTTACTTGCAGGTGGAACATAAGCAGCATTTCTCCCACTGTGTACTCTTTGGGCTCTTCCACGAATGAACTTCTTTATGCAGGGATTCCCACGAGGAGCGAACTGCCTCCACCATGGCAGGCTGTAGCGAGGACTGTAAGCATATCCTCTACCAAATCACGCAGGTTTACCCGAAGAACTCAGCTTTAGTTGCAGGGGGAACACAAGCATCTTTTCTCCCACAGTGTACTCTTTGGGCTCTTCCACGAGTGAACTTCTATATGTAGGGTTTCCGAAGTGGAGCGAACTGCCTCAACCAAGGCAGGCTGTACCGAGGACTGTAAGCATTTCCTCTTCCAAAACACGGCAGTTTTACCACAGAATTCTGCTTTAGTTGCAGGTGGAACACAAGCAGCCTTTCTCCCACTGTGTACTCTTTGGGCTCTTCCACGAGTGAACTTCTTTATGCAGGGATTCCCACGTGGAGCGAACTGCCTCAACCAAGGCAGGCTGCAGCGAATACTGTAGGCATTTCCTCTCCCAAAACACGCAGTTTTACACGAAGAACTCTGCTTCAGTTGCAGGTGGAACACAAGCAGCATTTCTCCCACTGTGTACTCTTTGGTCTCTTCACGAATGAACTTGTATATGCAGGGTTTCCCACGTGGAGTGAACTGCCTCAACCATGGCAGGCTGTAGCGAGGACTGTAAGCATATCCTCTCCCAAACCACGCAGTTTTAACGGTAGAACTCTGCTTTAGTTGCAGGGGTAAAACAAGCAGCTTTTCTCCCACTGTGTACTCTTTGGGCTCTTCCACGAATGAACTTCTATATGCAGGGTTTCCAACGTGGAGGGAACTGCCTCAACCAAGGCAGGCTGTAGCGAGGACTGTAAGCATTTCCTCTTCCAAAACACGGCAGTTTTACCACAGAATTCTGCTTTAGTTGCAGGTGGAACACAAGCAGCATTTCTCCCACTGTGTACTCTTTGGGCTCTTCCACGAATGAACTTCTTTATGCAGGGATTCCCACGTGCAGCGAACTGCCTCAACCAAGGCAGGCTGCAGCGAATACTGTAAGCATTTCCTCTCCCAAAACACGCAGTTTTACACGAAGAACTCTGCTTTAGTTGCAGGGGGAACACCATCAGCTTTCCTCCCACAGTGTACACAATGGGCACTTCCCCTAATGAACTTGTTCTATAAGAATGGTTTCCTACGTGGAGCGAACTGCCTCAGCCATGGTAGGCACTACTGTGGTCTCTAAGGATTTCCTCTCTGAAAACACGGCACTTTTACCCGAGGAACTCTGCTTTAGTTGCAGGTGGAACACAAGCTGCATTTGTCCCACACTTTATACAAAGGGCCCTCCCCGAAGGAGTCTTCAATATGCAGGGTGTCCCACGTGCAGTGAACTGCCTCAACGAAGGCAGGCTCTCGTAAGGACTGTAAGCATTTCCACTATCAATACACGCAGTTTTGCCCGAAGAATTCTCCTTTAGTTGCAGGTGGAACACAAGCAGCTTTTCTCCCACAGTGTACCCAATGAGCCTTTGCCCGAAAGAATATCTACACTCAAGGGGTCCCGCGTGGAGTGAAATGCCTAAAGCAAGGCAGGCTCTAGTGAGGCCTCTAAGCATTTCCTCTCCGAAAACACGGCAGTTTTACCCAAGGAACTCTGCGTTAGTTGCAGGTGGAACACAAGCAGCATTACTCACAGTGTGTAATCTTTGGGCTCTTCCACGAATGAATTTCTTTATGCAGGGATTCCCACGTGGATCGAACTGCCTCAACCGTGGCAGGCTGTAGCGAGGACTGTAAGCATATCCTATCCCAAAACACGCAGTTTTAACGGTAGAACTCTGCTTTAGTTGCAGGGGTAACACAAGCAGCTTTTCTCCCACTGTGTACTCTTTGGGCTCTTCCAAGAATGAACTTCTATATGCAGGGTTTCCGACGTGGAGCGAACTGCCTCAACCAAGGCAGGCTGTAGCGAGGACTGTAAGCATGTCCTCTACCAAATCACGCAGGTTTACCCGAAGAACTCTGCTTTAGTTGCAGGGGGAACACAAGCATCTTTTCTCCCACAGTGTACTCGATGGGCACTTCCCCTAATGATCTTGTTCTATAAGAATGGTTTCCCACGTGGAGCGAACTGCCTGAGCCATGGCAGGCACTACTGTGGTCTCTAAGGATTTCCTCTCTGAAAACACGGCACTTTTACCCGAAGAACTCTGCTTTAGTTGCAGGTGGAACACAAGCTGCATTTGTCCCACACTTTATACAAAGGGCCCTTCCCCGAATGAATCCTCAATATGCAGGGTGTCCCACGTGCAGCGAACTGCCTCAATGAAGGCAGGCTCTCGTAAGGACTGTAAGCATTTCCTCTCCCATAACACGCAGTTTTACCCGAAGAACTCTGCTTTAGTTGCAGGTGGAACATAAGCAGCATTTCTCCCACTGTGTACTCTTTGGGCTCTTCCACGAATGAACTTCTTTATGCAGGGATTCCCACGAGGAGCGAACTGCCTCCACCATGGCAGGCTGTAGCGAGGACTGTAAGCATATCCTCTACCAAATCACGCAAGTTTACCCGAAGAACTCAGCTTTAGTTGCAGGGGGAACACAAGCATCTTTTCTCCCACAGTGTACTCTTTGGGCTCTTCCACGAGTGAACTTCTATATGTAGGGTTTCCGAAGTGGAGCGAACTGCCTCAACCAAGGCAGGCTGTACCGAGGACTGTAAGCATTTCCTCTTCCAAAACACGGCAGTTTTACCACAGAATTCTGCTTTAGTTGCAGGTGGAACACAAGCAGCCTTTCTCCCACTGTGTACTCTTTGGGCTCTTCCACGAATGAACTTCTTTATGCAGGGATTCCCACGTGGAGCGAACTGCCTCAACCAAGGCAGGCTGCAGCGAATACTGTAAGCATTTCCTCTCCCAAAACACGCAGTTTTACACGAAGAACTCTGCTTCAGTTGCAGGTGGAACACAAGCAGCATTTCTCCCACTGTGTACTCTTTGGTCTCTTCACGAATGAACTTGTATATGCAGGGTTTCCCACGTGGAGCGAACTGCCTCAACCATGGCAGGCTGTAGCGAGGACTGTAAGCATATCCTATCCCAAACCACGCAGTTTTAACGGTAGAACTCTGCTTTAGTTGCAGGGGTAACACAAGCAGCTTTTCTCCCACTGTGTACTCTTTGGGCTCTTCCACGAATGAACTTCTATATGCAGGGTTTCCAACGTGGAGGGAACTGCCTCAACCAAGGCAGGCTGTAGCGAGGACTGTAAGCATTTCTTTTTCCAAAACACGGCAGTTTTACCACAGAATTCTGCTTTAGTTGCAGGTGGAACACAAGCAGCCTTTCTCCCACTGTGTACTCTTTGGGCTCTTCCACGAATGAACTTCTTTATGCAGGGATTCCCACGTGCAGCGAACTGCCTCAACCAAGGCAGGCTGCAGCGAATACTGTAAGCATTTCCTCTCCCAAAACACGCAGTTTTACACGAAGAACTCTGCTTTAGTTGCAGGGGGAACACCATCAGCTTTCCTCCCACAGTGTACACAATGGGCACTTCCCCTAATGAACTTGTTCTATAAGAATGGTTTCCTACGTGGAGCGAACTGCCTCAGCCATGGTAGGCACTACTGTGGTCTCTAAGGATTTCCTCTCTGAAAACACGGCACTTTTACCCGAGGAACTCTGCTTTAGTTGCAGGTGGAACACAAGCTGCATTTGTCCCACACTTTATACAAAGGGCCCTCCCCGAAGGAGTCTTCAATATGCAGGGTGTCCCACGTGCAGTGAACTGCCTCAACGAAGGCAGGCTCTCGTAAGGACTGTAAGCATTTCCACTATCAATACACGCAGTTTTGCCCGAAGAATTCTCCTTTAGTTGCAGGTGGAACACAAGCAGCTTTTCTCCCACAGTGTACCCAATGAGCCTTTGCCCGAAAGAATATCTACACTCAAGGGGTCCCGCGTGGAGTGAAATGCCTAAAGCAAGGCAGGCTCTAGTGAGGCCTCTAAGCATTTCCTCTCCGAAAACACGGCAGTTTTACCCAAGGAACTCTGCGTTAGTTGCAGGTGGAACACAAGCAGCATTACTCCCAGTGTGTAATCTTTGGGCTCTTCCACGAATGAATTTCTTTATGCAGGGATTCCCACGTGGATCGAACTGCCTCAACCGTGGCAGGCTGTAGCGAGGACTGTAAGCATATCCTATCCCAAAACACGCAGTTTTAACGGTAGAACTCTGCTTTAGTTGCAGGGGTAACACAAGCAGCTTTTCTCCCACTGTGTACTCTTTGGGCTCTTCCAAGAATGAACTTCTATATGCAGGGTTTCCGACGTGGAGCGAACTGCCTCAACCAAGGCAGGCTGTAGCGAGGACTGTAAGCATGTCCTCTACCAAATCACGCAGGTTTACCCGAAGAACTCTGCTTTAGTTGCAGGGGGAACACAAGCATCTTTTCTCCCACAGTGTACTCGATGGGCACTTCCCCTAATGATCTTGTTCTATAAGAATGGTTTCCCACGTGGAGCGAACTGCCTGAGCCATGGCAGGCACTACTGTGGTCTCTAAGGATTTCCTCTCTGAAAACACGGCACTTTTACCCGAAGAACTCTGCTTTAGTTGCAGGTGGAACACAAGCTGCATTTGTCCCACACTTTATACAAAGGGCCCTTCCCCGAATGAATCCTCAATATGCAGGGTGTCCCACGTGCAGCGAACTGCCTCAATGAAGGCAGGCTCTCGTAAGGACTGTAAGCATTTCCTCTCCCATAACACGCAGTTTTACCCGAAGAACTCTGCTTTAGTTGCAGGTGGAACATAAGCAGCATTTCTCCCACTGTGTACTCTTTGGGCTCTTCCACGAATGAACTTCTTTATGCAGGGATTCCCACGAGGAGCGAACTGCCTCCACCATGGCAGGCTGTAGCGAGGACTGTAAGCATATCCTCTACCAAATCACGCAAGTTTACCCGAAGAACTCAGCTTTAGTTGCAGGGGGAACACAAGCATCTTTTCTCCCACAGTGTACTCTTTGGGCTCTTCCACGAGTGAACTTCTATATGTAGGGTTTCCGAAGTGGAGCGAACTGCCTCAACCAAGGCAGGCTGTACCGAGGACTGTAAGCATTTCCTCTTCCAAAACACGGCAGTTTTACCACAGAATTCTGCTTTAGTTGCAGGTGGAACACAAGCAGCCTTTCTCCCACTGTGTACTCTTTGGGCTCTTCCACGAATGAACTTCTTTATGCAGGGATTCCCACGTGGAGCGAACTGCCTCAACCAAGGCAGGCTGCAGCGAATACTGTAAGCATTTCCTCTCCCAAAACACGCAGTTTTACACGAAGAACTCTGCTTCAGTTGCAGGTGGAACACAAGCAGCATTTCTCCCACTGTGTACTCTTTGGTCTCTTCACGAATGAACTTGTATATGCAGGGTTTCCCACGTGGAGCGAACTGCCTCAACCATGGCAGGCTGTAGCGAGGACTGTAAGCATATCCTATCCCAAACCACGCAGTTTTAACGGTAGAACTCTGCTTTAGTTGCAGGGGTAACACAAGCAGCTTTTCTCCCACTGTGTACTCTTTGGGCTCTTCCACGAATGAACTTCTATATGCAGGGTTTCCAACGTGGAGGGAACTGCCTCAACCAAGGCAGGCTGTAGCGAGGACTGTAAGCATTTCTTTTTCCAAAACACGGCAGTTTTACCACAGAATTCTGCTTTAGTTGCAGGTGGAACACAAGCAGCCTTTCTCCCACTGTGTACTCTTTGGGCTCTTCCACGAATGAACTTCTTTATGCAGGGATTCCCACGTGCAGCGAACTGCCTCAACCAAGGCAGGCTGCAGCGAATACTGTAAGCATTTCCTCTCCCAAAACACGCAGTTTTACACGAAGAACTCTGCTTTAGTTGCAGGGGGAACACCATCAGCTTTCCTCCCACAGTGTACACAATGGGCACTTCCCCTAATGAACTTGTTCTATAAGAATGGTTTCCTACGTGGAGCGAACTGCCTCAGCCATGGTAGGCACTACTGTGGTCTCTAAGGATTTCCTCTCTGAAAACACGGCACTTTTACCCGAGGAACTCTGCTTTAGTTGCAGGTGGAACACAAGCTGCATTTGTCCCACACTTTATACAAAGGGCCCTCCCCGAAGGAGTCTTCAATATGCAGGGTGTCCCACGTGCAGTGAACTGCCTCAACGAAGGCAGGCTCTCGTAAGGACTGTAAGCATTTCCACTATCAATACACGCAGTTTTGCCCGAAGAATTCTCCTTTAGTTGCAGGTGGAACACAAGCAGCTTTTCTCCCACAGTGTACCCAATGAGCCTTTGCCCGAAAGAATATCTACACTCAAGGGGTCCCGCGTGGAGTGAAATGCCTAAAGCAAGGCAGGCTCTAGTGAGGCCTCTAAGCATTTCCTCTCCGAAAACATGGCAGTTTTACCCAAGGAACTCTGCGTTAGTTGCAGGTGGAACACAGGGAGCATTACTCCCAGTGTGTAATCTTTGGGCTCTTCCACGAATGAATTTCTTTATGCAGGGATTCCCACGTGGATCGAACTGCCTCAACCGTGGCAGGCTGTAGCGAGGACTGTAAGCATATCCTATCCCAAAACACGCAGTTTTAACGGTAGAACTCTGCTTTAGTTGCAGGGGTAACACAAGCAGCTTTTCTCCCACTGTGTACTCTTTGGGCTCTTCCAAGAATGAACTTCTATATGCAGGGTTTCCGACGTGGAGCGAACTGCCTCAACCAAGGCAGGCTGTAGCGAGGACTGTAAGCATGTCCTCTACCAAATCACGCAGGTTTACCCGAAGAACTCTGCTTTAGTTGCAGGGGGAACACAAGCATCTTTTCTCCCACTGTGTACTCGATGGGCACTTCCCCTAATGAACTTGTTCTATAAGAATGGTTTCCCACGTGGAGCGAACTGCCTGAGCCATGGCAGGCACTACTGTGGTCTCTAAGGATTTCCTCTCTGAAAACACGGCACTTTTACCCGAAGAACTCTGCTTTAGTTGCAGGTGGAACACAAGCTGCATTTGTCCCAAACTTTATACAAAGGGCCCTTCCCCGAATGAATCCTCAATATGCAGGGTGTCCCACGTGCAGCGAACTCCCTCAATGAAGGCAGGCTCTCGTAAGGACTGTAAGCATTTCCTCTCCCATAACACGCAGTTTTACCCGAAGAACTCTGCTTTAGTTGTAGGTGGAACACAAGCAGCATTTCTCCCACAGTGTACCCAATGAGCCTTTGCCCGAAAGAATATCTACACTCAAGGGGTCCCGCGTGGAGTGAAATGCCTAAAGCAAGGCAGGCTCTAGTGAGGCCTCTAAGCATTTCCTCTCCGAAAACACGGCAGTTTTACCCAAGGAACTCTGCGTTAGTTGCAGGTGGAACACAGGCAGCATTACTCCCAGTGTGTAATCTTTGGGCTCTTCCACGAATGAATTTCTTTATGCAGGGATTCCCACGTGGATCGAAATGCCTCAACCGTGGCAGGCTGTAGCGAGGACTGTAAGCATATCCTATCCCAAACCACGCAGTTTTAACGGTAGAACTCTGCTTTAGTTGCAGGGGTAACACAAGCAGCTTTTCTCCCACTGTGTACTCTTTGGGCTCTTCCACGAATGAACTTCTATATGCAGGGTTTCCAACGTGGAGGGAACTGCCTCAACCAAGGCAGGCTGTAGCGAGGACTGTAAGCATTTCTTCTTCCAAAACACGGCAGTTTTACCACAGAATTCTGCTTTAGTTGCAGGTGGAACACAAGCAGCCTTTCTCCCACTGTGTACTCTTTGGGCTCTTCCACGAATGAACTTCTTTATGCAGGGATTCCCACGTGCAGCGAACTGCCTCAACCAAGGCAGGCTGCAGCGAATACTGTAAGCATTTCCTCTCCCAAAACACGCAGTTTTACACGAAGAACTCTGCTTTAGTTGCAGGCGGAACACCATCAGCTTTCCTCCCACAGTGTACACAATGGGCACTTCCCCTAATGAACTTGTTCTATAAGAATGGTTTCCTACGTGGAGCGAACTGCCTCAGCCATGGTAGGCACTACTGTGGTCTCTAAGGATTTCCTCTCTGAAAACACGGCACTTTTACCCGAGGAACTCTGCTTTAGTTGCAGGTGGAACACAAGCTGCATTTGTCCCACACTTTATACAAAGGGCCCTCCCCGAAGGAGTCTTCAATATGCAGGGTGTCCCACGTGCAGTGAACTGCCTCAACGAAGGCAGGCTCTCGTAAGGACTGTAAGCATTTCCACTATCAATACACGCAGTTTTGCCCGAAGAATTCTCCTTTAGTTGCAGGTGGAACACAAGCAGCTTTTCTCCCACAGTGTACCCAATGAGCCTTTGCCCGAAAGAATATCTACACTCAAGGGGTCCCGCGTGGAGTGAAATGCCTAAAGCAAGGCAGGCTCTAGTGAGGCCTCTAAGCATTTCCTCTCCGAAAACATGGCAGTTTTACCCAAGGAACTCTGCGTTAGTTGCAGGTGGAACACAGGGAGCATTACTCCCAGTGTGTAATCTTTGGGCTCTTCCACGAATGAATTTCTTTATGCAGGGATTCCCACGTGGATCGAACTGCCTCAACCGTGGCAGGCTGTAGCGAGGACTGTAAGCATATCCTATCCCAAAACACGCAGTTTTAACGGTAGAACTCTGCTTTAGTTGCAGGGGTAACACAAGCAGCTTTTCTCCCACTGTGTACTCTTTGGGCTCTTCCAAGAATGAACTTCTATATGCAGGGTTTCCGACGTGGAGCGAACTGCCTCAACCAAGGCAGGCTGTAGCGAGGACTGTAAGCATGTCCTCTACCAAATCACGCAGGTTTACCCGAAGAACTCTGCTTTAGTTGCAGGGGGAACACAAGCATCTTTTCTCCCACAGTGTACTCGATGGGCACTTCCCCTAATGAACTTGTTCTATAAGAATGGTTTCCCACGTGGAGCGAACTGCCTCAGCCATGGCAGGCACTACTGTGGTCTCTAAGGATTTCCTCTCTGAAAACACGGCACTTTTACCCGAAGAACTCTGCTTTAGTTGCAGGTGGAACACAAGCTGCATTTGTCCCACACTTTATACAAAGGGCCCTTCCCCGAATGAATCCTCAATATGCAGGGTGTCCCACGTGCAGCGAACTGCCTCAATGAAGGCAGGCTCTCGTAAGGACTGTAAGCATTTCCTCTCCCATAACACGCAGTTTTACCCGAAGAACTCTGCTTTAGTTGCACGTGCAACACAAGCAGCATTTCTCCCACTGTGTACTCTTTGGGCTCTTCCACGAATGAACTTCTTTATGCAGGGATTCCCACAAGGAGCGAACTGCCTCCACCATGGCAGGCTGTAGTGAGGACTGTAAGCATATCCTCTACCAAATCACGCAGGTTTACCCGAAGAACTCACCTTTAGTTGCAGGGGGAACACAAGCATCTTTTCTCCCACAGTATACTCTTTGGGCTCTTCCACGAGTTAACTTCTATATGTAGGGTTTCCGAAGTGGAGCGAACTGCCTCAACCAAGGCAGGCTGTACCGAGGACTGTAAGCATTTCCTCTTCCAAAACACAGCAGTTTTACCACAGAATTCTGCTTTAGTTGCAGGTGGAACACAAGCAGCCTTTCTCCCACTGTGTACTCTTTAGGCTCTTCCACGAATGAACTTCTTTATGCAGGGATTCCCACGTGGAGCGAACTGCCTCAACCAAGGCAGGCTGTAGCGAATACTGTAAGCATTTCCTCTCCCAAAACACGCAGTTTTACACGAAGAACTCTGCTTCAGTTGCAGATGGAACACAAGCAGCATTTCTCCCACTGTGTACTCTTTGGTCTCTTCACCAATGAACTTGTATATGCAGGGTTTCCCACGTGGAGCGAACTGCCTCAACCATGGCAGGCTGTAGCGAGGACTGTAAGCATATCCTCTCCCAAACCACGCAGTTTTAACAGTAGAACTCTGCTTTAGTTGCAGGGGTAACACAAGCAGCTTTTCTCCCACTGTGTACTCTTTGGGCTCTTCCACGAATGAACTTCTATATGCAGGGTTTCCAACGTGGAGGGAACTGCCTCAACCAAGGCAGGGTGTACCGAGGACTGTAAGCATTTCCTCTTCCAAAACACGGCAGTTTTACCACAGAATTCTGCTTTAGTTGCAGGTGGAACACAAGCAGCATTTCTCCCACTGTGTACTCTTTGGGCTCTTCCACGAATGAACTTCTTTATGCAGGGATTCCCACGTGCAGCGAACTGCCTCAACCAAGGCAGGCTGCAGCGAATACTGTAAGCATTTCCTCTCCCAAAACACGCAGTTTTACACGAAGAACTCTGCTTTAGTTGCAGGGGGAACACCATCAGCTTTCCTCCCACAGTGTACACAATGGGCACTTCCCCTAATGAACTTGTTCTATAAGAATGGTTTCCTACGTGGAGCGAACTGCCTCAGCCATGGTAGGCACTACTGTGGTCTCTAAGGATTTCCTCTCTGAAAACACGGCACTTTTACCCGAGGAACTCTGCTTTAGTTGCAGGTGGAACACAAGCTGCATTTGTCCCACACTTTATACAAAGGGCCCTCCCCGAAGGAGTCTTCAATATGCAGGGTGTCCCACGTGCAGTGAACTGCCTCAACGAAGGCAGGCTCTCGTAAGGACTGTAAGCATTTCCACTATCAATACACGCAGTTTTGCCCAAAGAATTCTCCTTTAGTTGCAGGTGGAACACAAGCAGCTTTTCTCCCACAGTGTACCCAATGAGCCTTTGCCCGAAAGAATATCTACACTCAAGGGGTCCCGCGTGGAGTGAAATGCCTAAAGCAAGGCAGGCTCTAGTGAGGCCTCTAAGCATTTCCTCTCCAAAAACACGGCAGTTTTACCCAAGGAACTCTGCGTTAGTTGCAGGTGGAACACAAGCAGCATTACTCCCAGTGTGTAATCTTTGGGCTCTTCCACGAATGAATTTCTTTATGCAGGGATTCCCACGTGGATCGAACTGCCTCAACCGTGGCAGGCTGTAGCGAGGACTGTAAGCATATCCTATCCCAAAACACGCAGTTTTAACGGTAGAACTCTGCTTTAGTTGCAGGGGTAACACAAGCAGCTTTTCTCCCACTGTGTACTCTTTGGGCTCTTCCAAGAATGAACTTCTATATGCAGGGTTTCCGACGTGGAGCGAACTGCCTCAACCAAGGCAGGCTGTAGCGAGTACTCTAAGCATGTCCTCTACCAAATCACGCAGGTTTACCCGAAGAACTCTGCTTTAGTTGCAGGGGGAACACAAGCATCTTTTCTCCCACAGTGTACTCGATGGGCACTTCCCCTAATGAACTTGTTCTATAAGAATGGTTTCCCACGTGGAGCGAACTGTCTGAGCCATGGCAGGCATTACTGTGGTCTCTAAGGATTTCCTCTCTGAAAACACGGCACTTTTACCCGAAGAACTCTGCTTTAGTTGCAGGTGGAACACAAGCTGCATTTGTCCCACACTTTATACAAAGGGCCCTTCCCCGAATGAATCCTCAATATGCAGGGTGTCCCACGTGCAGCGAACTGCCTCAATGAAGGCAGGCTCTCGTAAGGACTGTAAGCATTTCCTTTCCCATAACATGCAGTTTTACCCGAAGAACTCTGCTTTAGTTGCACGTGCAACATAAGCAGCATTTCTCCCACTGTGTACTCTTTGGGCTCTTCCACGAATGAACTTCTTTATGCAGGGATTCCCACGAGGAGCGAACTGCCTCCACCATGGCAGGCTGTAGCGAGGACTGTAAGCATATCCTCTACCAAATCACGCAGGTTTACCCGAAGAACTCAGCTTTAGTTGCAGGGGGAACACAAGCATCTTTTCTCCCACAGTGTACTCTTTGGGCTCTTCCACGAGTGAACTTCTATATGTAGGGTTTCCGAAGTGGAGCGAACTGCCTCAACCAAGGCAGGCTGTACCGAGGACTGTAAGCATTTCCTCTTCCAAAACACGGCAGTTTTACCACAGAATTCTGCTTTAGTTGCAGGTGGAACACAAGCAGCCTTTCTCCCACTGTGTACTCTTTGGGCTCTTCCACGAATGAACTTCTTTATGCAGGGATTCCCACGTGGAGCGAACTGCCTCAACCAAGGCAGGCTGTAGCGAATACTGTAAGCATTTCCTCTCCCAAAACACGCAGTTTTACACGAAGAACTCTGCTTCAGTTGCAGGTGGAACACAAGCAGCATTTCTCCCACTGTGTACTCTTTGGTCTCTTCACCAATGAACTTGTATATGCAGGGTTTCCCACGTGGAGCGAACTGCCTCAACCATGGCAGGCTGTAGCGAGGACTGTAAGCATATCCTCTCCCAAACCACGCAGTTTTAACAGTAGAACTCTGTTTTAGTTGCAGGGGTAAAACAAGCAGCTTTTCTCCCACTGTGTTCTCTTTGGGCTCTTCCACGAATGAACTTCTATATGCAGGGTTTCCAACGTGGAGGGAACTGCCTCAACCAAGGCAGGGTGTACCGAGGACTGTAAGCATTTCCTCTTCCAAAATACGGCAGTTTTACCACAGAATTCTGCTTTAGTTGCAGGTGGAACACAAGCAGCATTTCTCCCACTGTGTACTCTTTGGGCTCTTCCACGAATGAACTTCTTTATGCAGGGATTCCCACGTGCAGCGAACTGCCTCAACCAAGGCAGGCTGCAGCGAATACTGTAAGCATTTCCTCTCCCAAAACACGCAGTTTTACACGAAGAACTCTGCTTTAGTTGCAGGGGGAACACCATCAGCTTTCCTCCCACAGTGTACACAATGGGCACTTCCCCTAATGCAGTTGTTGTATAAGAATGGTTTCCTACGTGGAGCGAACTGCCTCAGCCATGGTAGGCACTACTGTGGTCTCTAAGGATTTCCTCTCTGAAAACACGGCACTTTTACCCGAGGAACTCTGCTTTAGTTGCAGGTGGAACACAAGCTGCATTTGTCCCACACTTTATACAAAGGGCCCTCCCCGAAGGAGTCTTCAATATGCAGGGTGTCCCACGTGCAGTGAACTGCCTCAACGAAGGCAGGCTCTCGTAAGGACTGTAAGCATTTCCACTATCAATACACGCAGTTTTGCCCGAAGAATTCTCCTTTAGTTGCAGGTGGAACACAAGCAGCTTTTCTCCCACAGTGTACCCAATGAGCCTTTGCCCGAAAGAATATCTACACTCAAGGGGTCCCGCGTGGAGTGAAATGCCTAAAGCAAGGCAGGCTCTAGTGAGGCCTCTAAGCATTTCCTCTCCGAAAACACGGCAGTTTTACCCAAGGAACTCTGCGTTAGTTGCAGGTGGAACACAGGCAGCATTACTCCCAGTGTGTAATCTTTGGGCTCTTCCACGAATGAATTTCTTTATGCAGGGATTCCCACGTGGATCGAACTGCCTCAACCGTGGCAGGCTGTAGCGAGGACTGTAAGCATATCCTATCCCAAAACACGCAGTTTTAACGGTAGAACTCTGCTTTAGTTGCAGGGGTAACACAAGCAGCTTTTCTCCCACTGTGTACTCTTTGGGCTCTTCCAAGAATGAACTTCTATATGCAGGGTTTCCGACGTGGAGCGAACTGCCTCAACCAAGGCAGGCTGTAGCGAGGACTGTAAGCATGTCCTCTACCAAATCACGCAGGTTTACCCGAAGAACTCTGCTTTAGTTGCAGGGGGAACACAAGCATCTTTTCTCCCACAGTGTACTCGATGGGCACTTCCCCTAATGAACTTGTTCTATAAGAATGGTTTCCCACGTGGAGCGAACTGCCTGAGCCATGGCAGGCACTACTGTGGTCTCTAAGGATTTCCTCTCTGAAAACACGGCACTTTTACCCGAAGAACTCTGCTTTAGTTGCAGGTGGAACACAAGCTGCATTTGTCCCACACTTTATACAAAGGGCCCTTCCCCGAATGAATCCTCAATATGCAGGGTGTCCCACGTGCAGCGAACTCCCTCAATGAAGGCAGGCTCTCGTAAGGACTGTAAGCATTTCCTCTCCCATAACACGCAGTTTTACCCGAAGAACTCTGCTTTAGTTGCAGGTGGAACACAAGCAGCATTTCTCCCACAGTGTACCCAATGAGCCTTTGCCCGAAAGAATATCTACACTCAAGGGGTCCCGCGTGGAGTGAAATGCCTAAAGCAAGGCAGGCTCTAGTGAGGCCTCTAAGCATTTCCTCTCCAAAAACACGGCAGTTTTACCCAAGGAACTCTGCGTTAGTTGCAGGTGGAACACAGGCAGCATTACTCCCATTGTGTAATCTTTGGGCTCTTCCACGAATGAATTTCTTTATGCAGGGATTCCCACGTGGATCGAACTGCCTCAACCGTGGCAGGCTGTAGCGAGGACTGTAAGCATATCCTATCCCAAAACACGCAGTTTTAACGGTAGAACTCTGCTTTAGTTGCAGGGGTAACACAAGCAGCTTTTCTCCCACTGTGTACTCTTTGGGCTCTTCCAAGAATGAACTTCTATATGCAGGGTTTCCGACGTGGAGCGAACTGCCTCAACCAAGGCAGGCTGTAGCGAGGACTGTAAGCATGTCCTCTACCAAATCACGCAGGTTTACCCGAAGAACTCTGCTTTAGTTGCAGGGGGAACACAAGCATCTTTTCTCCCACAGTGTACTCGATGGGCACTTCCCCTAATGAACTTGTTCTATAAGAATGGTTTCCCACGTGGAGCGAACTGCCTCAGCCATGGCAGGCACTACTGTGGTCTCTAAGGATTTCCTCTCTGAAAACACGGCACTTTTACCCGAAGAACTCTGCTTTAGTTGCAGGTGGAACACAAGCTGCATTTGTCCCACACTTTATACAAAGGGCCCTTCCCCGAATGAATCCTCAATATGCAGGGTGTCCCACGTGCAGCGAACTCCCTCAATGAAGGCAGGCTATCGTAAGGACTGTAAGCATTTCCTCTCCCATAACACGCAGTTTTACCCGAAGAACTCTGCTTTAGTTGCAGGTGGAACACAAGCAGCATTTCTCCCACTGTGTACTCTTTGGGCTCTTCCACGAATGAACTTCTTTAGGCAGGGATTCCCACAAGGAGCGAACTGCCTCCACCATGGCAGGCTGTAGTGAGGACTGTAAGCATATCCTCTACCAAATCACGCAGGTTTACCCGAAGAACTCACCTTTAGTTGCAGGGGGAACACAAGCATCTTTTCTCCCACAGTATACTCTTTGGGCTCTTCCACGAGTGAACTTCTATATGTAGGGTTTCCGAAGTGGAGCGAACTGCCTCAACCAAGGCAGGCTGTACCGAGGACTGTAAGCATTTCCTCTTCCAAAACACGGCAGTTTTACCACAGAATTCTGCTTTAGTTGCAGGTGGAACACAAGCAGCCTTTCTCCCACAGTGTACTCTTTGGGCTCTTCCACGAATGAACTTCTTTATGCAGGGTTCCCACGTGGAGCGAACTGCCTCAACCAAGGCAGGCTGTAGCGAATACTGTAAGCATTTCCTCTCCCAAAACACGCAGTTTTACACGAAGAACTCTGCTTCAGTTGCAGGTGGAACACAAGCAGCATTTCTCCCACTGTGTACTCTTTGGTCTCTTCACCAATGAACTTGTATATGCAGGGTTTCCCACGTGGAGCGAACTGCCTCAACCATGGCAGGCTGTAGCGAGGACTGTAAGCATATCCTCTCCCAAACCACGCAGTTTTAACAGTAGAACTCTGCTTTAGTTGCAGGGGTAACACAAGCAGCTTTTCTCCCACTGTGTACTCTTTGGGCTCTTCCACGAATGAACTTCTATATGCAGGGTTTCCAACGTGGAGGGAACTGCCTCAACCAAGGCAGGGTGTACCGAGGACTGTAAGCATTTCCTCTTCCAAAACACGGCAGTTTTACCACAGAATTCTGCTTTAGTTGCAGGTGGAACACAAGCAGCATTTCTCCCACTGTGTACTCTTTGGGCTCTTCCACGAATGAACTTCTTTATGCAGGGATTCCCACGTGCAGCGAACTGCCTCAACCAAGGCAGGCTGCAGCGAATACTGTAAGCATTTCCTCTCCCAAAACACGCAGTTTTACACGAAGAACTCTGCTTTAGTTGCAGGGGGAACACCATCAGCTTTCCTCCCACAGTGTACACAATGGGCACTTCCCCTAATGAACTTGTTCTATAAGAATGGTTTCCTACGTGGAGCGAACTGCCTCAGCCATGGTAGGCACTACTGTGGTCTCTAAGGATTTCCTCTCTGAAAACACGGCACTTTTACCCGAGGAACTCTGCTTTAGTTGCAGGTGGAACACAAGCTGCATTTGTCCCACACTTTATACAAAGGGCCCTCCCCGAAGGAGTCTTCAATATGCAGGGTGTCCCACGTGCAGTGAACTGCCTCAACGAAGGCAGGCTCTCGTAAGGACTGTAAGCATTTCCACTATCAATACACGCAGTTTTGCCCGAAGAATTCTCCTTTAGTTGCAGGTGGAACACAAGCAGCTTTTCTCCCACAGTGTACCCAATGAGCCTTTGCCCGAAAGAATATCTACACTCAAGGGGTCCCGCGTGGAGTGAAATGCCTAAAGCAAGGCAGGCTCTAGTGAGGCCTCTAAGCATTTCCTCTCCGAAAACACGGCAGTTTTACCCAAGGAACTCTGCGTTAGTTGCAGGTGGAACACAGGCAGCATTACTCCCAGTGTGTAATCTTTGGGCTCTTCCACGAATGAATTTCTTTATGCAGGGATTCCCACGTGGATCGAACTGCCTCAACCGTGGCAGGCTGTAGCGAGGACTGTAAGCATATCCTATCCCAAAACACGCAGTTTTAACGGTAGAACTCTGCTTTAGTTGCAGGGGTAACACAAGCAGCTTTTCTCCCACTGTGTACTCTTTGGGCTCTTCCAAGAATGAACTTCTATATGCAGGGTTTCCGACGTGGAGCGAACTGCCTCAACCAAGGCAGGCTGTAGCGAGGACTGTAAGCATGTCCTCTACCAAATCACGCAGGTTTACCCGAAGAACTCTGCTTTAGTTGCAGGTGGAACACAAGCATCTTTTCTCCCACAGTGTACTCGATGGGCACTTCCCCTAATGAACTTGTTCTATAAGAATGGTTTCCCACGTGGAGCGAACTGCCTGAGCCATGGCAGGCACTACTCTGGTCTCTAAGGATTTCCTCTCTGAAAACACGGCACTTTTACCCGAAGAACTCTGCTTTAGTTGCAGGTGGAACACAAGCTGCATTTGTCCCACACTTTATACAAAGGGCCCTTCCCCGAATGAATCCTCAATATGCAGGGTGTCCCACGTGCAGCGAACTGCCTCAATGAAGGCAGGCTCTCGTAAGGACTGTAAGCATTTCCTCTCCCATAACACGCAGTTTTACCCGAAGAACTCTGCTTTAGTTGCACGTGGAACACAAGCAGCATTTCTCCCACTGTGTACTCTTTGGGCTCTTCCACGAATGAACTTCTTTATGCAGGGATTCCCACGAGGAGCGAACTGCCTCCACCATGGCAGGCTGTAGTGAGGACTGTAAGCATATCCTTTACCAAATCACGCAGGTTTACCCGAAGAACTCAGTTTTAGTTGCAGGGGGAACACAAGCATCTTTTCTCCCACAGTGTACTCTTTGGGCTCTTCCAAGAGTGAACTTCTATATGTAGGGTTTCCGAAGTGGAGCGAACTGCCTCAACCAAGGCAGGCTGTACCGAGGACTGTAAGCATTTCCTCTTCCAAAACACGGCAGTTTTACCACAGAATTCTGCTTTAGTTGCAGGTGGAACACAAGCAGCCTATCTCCCACTGTGTACTCTTTGGGCTCTTCCACGAATGAACTTCTTTATGCAGGGATTCCCACGTGGAGCGAACTGCCTCAACCAAGGCAGGCTGTAGCGAATACTGTAAGCATTTCCTCTCCCAAAACACGCAGTTTTACACGAAGAACTCTGCTTCAGTTGCAGGTGGAACACAAGCAGCATTTCTCCCACTGTGTACTCTTTGGTCTCTTCACGAATGAACTTGTATATGCAGGGTTTCCCACGTGGAGCGAACTGCCTCAACCATGGCAGGCTGTGGCGAGGACTGTTAGCATATCCTCTCCCAAACAACGCAGTTTTAACAGTAGAACTCTGCTTTAGTTGCAGGGGTAACACAAGCAGCTTTTCTCCCACTGTGTACTCTTTGGTCTCTTCCACGAATGAACTTCTATATGCAGGGTTTCCAACG
The DNA here is from genome assembly GCF_025265405.1 of Mesoplodon densirostris. NCBI lineage: Eukaryota > Metazoa > Chordata > Mammalia > Artiodactyla > Ziphiidae > Mesoplodon > Mesoplodon densirostris. The sequence goes on along the minus strand of NC_082667.1, from coordinate 86,250,810 downwards.
TGGAGGGAACTGCCTCAACCAAGGCAGGGTGTACCGAGGACTGTAAGCATTTCCTCTTCCAAAACACGGCAGTTTTACCACAGAATTCTGCTTTAGTTGCAGGTGGAACACAAGCAGCATTTCTCCCACTGTGTACCCCATGAGCCTTTGCCCGAAAGAATATCTATACTCAAGGGGTCCCGCGTGGAGTAAAATGCCTAAAGCAAGGCAGGCTCTAGTGAGGCCTCTAAGCATTTCCTCTCCGAAAACACGGCAGTTTTACCCAAGGAACTCTGCGTTAGTTGCAGGTGGAACACAGGCAGCATTACTCCCAGTGTGTAATCTTTGGGCTCTTCCACGAATGAATTTCTTTATGCAGGGATTCCCACGTGGATCGAACTGCCTCAACCGTGGCAGGCTGTAGCGAGGACTGTAAGCATATCCTATCCCAAAACACGCAGTTTTAATGGTAGAACTCTGCTTTAGTTGCAGGGGTAACACAAGCAGCTTTTCTCCCACTGTGTACTCTTTGGGCTCTTCCAAGAATGAACTTCTATATGCAGGGTTTCCGACGTGGAGCGAACTGCCTCAACCAAGGCAGGCTGTAGCGAGGACTGTAAGCATGTCCTCTACCAAATCACGCAGGTTTACCCGAAGAACTCTGCTTTAGTTGCAGGGGGAACACAAGCATCTTTTCTCCCACAGTGTACTCGATGGGCACTTCCCCTAATGAACTTGTTCTATAAGAATGGTTTCAAACGTGGAGCGAACTGCCTGAGCCATGGCAGGCACTACTGTGGTCTCTAAGGATTTCCTCTCTGAAAACACGGCACTTTTACCCGAAGAACTCTGCTTTAGTTGCTGGTGGAACACAAGCTGCATTTGTCCCACACTTTATACAAAGGGCCCTTCCCCGAATGAATCCTCAATATGCAGGGTGTCCCACGTGCAGCGAACTGCCTCAATGAAGGCAAGTTCCCGTAAGGACTGTAAGCATTTCCTCTCCCATAACACGCAGTTTTACCCGAAGAACTCTGCTTTAGTTGCACGTGGAACATAAGCAGCATTTCTCCCACTGTGTACTCTTTGGGCTCTTCCACGAATGAACTTCTTTATGCAGGGATTCCCACGAGGAGCGAACTGCCTCCACCATGGCAGGCTGTAGTGAGGACTGTAAGCATATCCTCTACCAAATCACGCAGGTTTACCCGAAGAACTCAGCTTTAGTTGCAGGGGGAACACAAGCATCTTTTCTCCCACAGTGTACTCTTTGGGCTCTTCCACGAGTGAACTTCTATATGTAGGGTTTCCGAAGTGGAGCGAACTGCCTCAACCAAGGCAGGCTGTACCGAGGACTGTAAGCATTTCCTCTTCCAAAACACGGCAGTTTTACCACAGAATTCTGCTTTAGTTGCAGGTGGAACACAAGCAGCCTTTCTCCCACTGTGTACACTTTGGGCTCTTCCACGAATGAACTTCTTTATGCAGGGATTCCCACGTGGAGCGAACTGCCTCAACCAAGGCAGGCTGTAGCGAATACTGTAAGCATTTCCTCTCCCAAAACACGCAGTTTTACACGAAGAACTCTGCTTCAGTTGCAGGTGGAACACAAGCAGCATTTCTCCCACTGTGTACTCTTTGGTCTCTTCACGAATGAATTTGTATATGCAGGGTTTCCCACGTGGAGCGAACTGCCTCAACCATGGCAGGCTGTAGCGAGGACTGTAAGCATGTCCTCTACCAAATCACGCAGGTTTACCCGAAGAACTCTGCTTTAGTTGCAGGGGGAACACAAGCATCTTTTCTCCCACAGTGTACTCGATGGGCACTTCCCCTAATGAACTTGTTCTATAAGAATGGTTTCCCACGTGGAGCGAACTGCCTCAGCCATGGCAGGCACTACTGTGGTCTCTAAGGATTTCCTCTCTGAAAACACGGCACTTTTACCCGAAGAACTCTGCTTTAGTTGCAGGTGGAACACAAGCTGCATTTGTCCTACACTTTATACAAAGGGTCCTTCCCCGAATGAATCCTCAATATGCAGGGATTCCCACGTGCAGCGAACTGCCTCAATGAAGGCAGGCTCTCGTAAGGACTGTAAGCATTTCCTCTCCCATAACACGCAGTTTTACCCGAAGAACTCTGCTTTAGTTGCTTTGGAACACAAGCAGCATTTCTCCCACTGTGTACTCTTTGGGCTCTTCCACGAATGAACTTCTTTATGCAGGGATTCCCACGAGGAGCGAACTGCCTCCACCATGGCAGGCTGTAGCGAGGACTGTAAGCATATCCTCTACCAAATCACGCAGGTTTACCCGAAGAACTCAGCTTTAGTTGCAGGGGGAACACAAGCATCTTTTCTCCCACAGTGTACTCTTTGGGCTCTTCCACGAGTGAACTTCTATATGTAGGGTTTCCGAAGTGGAGCGAACTGCCTCAACCAAGGCAGGCTGTACCGAGGACTGTAAGCATTTCCTCTTCCAAAACACGGCAGTTTTACCACAGAATTCTGCTTTAGTTGCAGGTGGAACACAAGCAGCCTTTCTCCCACTGTGTACTCTTTGGGCTCTTCCACGAATGAACTTCTTTATGCAGGGATTCCCACGTGGAGCGAACTGCCTCAACCAAGGCAGGCTGTAGCGAATACTGTAAGCATTTCCTCTCCCAAAACACGCAGTTTTACACGAAGAACTCTGCTTCAGTTGCAGGTGGAACACAAGCAGCATTTCTCCCACTGTGTACTCTTTGGTCTCTTCACGAATGAACTTGTATATGCAGGGTTTCCCACGTGGAGCGAACTGCCTCAACCATGGCAGGCTGTAGCGAGGACTGTAAGCATATCCTCTCCCAAACCACGCAGTTTTAACAGTAGAACTCTGTTTTAGTTGCAGGGGTAAAACAAGCAGCTTTTCTCCCACTGTGTTCTCTTTGGGCTCTTCCACGAATGAACTTCTATATGCAGGGTTTCCAACGTGGAGGAAACTGCCTCAACCAAGGCAGGCTGTAGCGAAGACTGTAAGCATTTCCTCTTCCAAAACACGGCAGTTTTACCACAGAATTCTGCTTTAGTTGCAGGTGGAACACAAGCATCTTTTCTCCCACAGTATACTCTTTGGGCTCTTCCACGAGTGAACTTCTATATGTAGGGTTTCCGAAGTGGAGCGAACTGCCTCAACCAAGGCAGGCTGTACCGAGGACTGTAAGCATTTCCTCTTCCAAAACACGGCAGTTTTACCACAGAATTCTGCTTTAGTTGCAGGTGGAACACAAGCAGCCTTTCTCCCACTGTGTACTCTTTAGGCTCTTCCACGAATGAACTTCTTTATGCAGGGATTCCCACGTGGAGCGAACTGCCTCAACCAAGGCAGGCTGTAGCGAATACTGTAAGCATTTCCTCTCCCAAAACACGCAGTTTTACACGAAGAACTCTGCTTCAGTTGCAGATGGAACACAAGCAGCATTTCTCCCACTGTGTACTCTTTGGTCTCTTCACCAATGAACTTGTATATGCAGGGTTTCCCACGTGGAGCGAACTGCCTCAACCATGGCAGGCTGTAGCGAGGACTGTAAGCATATCCTCTCCCAAACCACGCAGTTTTAACAGTAGAACTCTGCTTTAGTTGCAGGGGTAACACAAGCAGCTTTTCTCCCACTGTGTACTCTTTGGGCTCTTCCACGAATGAACTTCTATATGCAGGGTTTCCAACGTGGAGGGAACTGCCTCAACCAAGGCAGGGTGTACCGAGGACTGTAAGCATTTCCTCTTCCAAAACACGGCAGTTTTACCACAGAATTCTGCTTTAGTTGCAGGTGGAACACAAGCAGCATTTCTCCCACTGTGTACTCTTTGGGCTCTTCCACGAATGAACTTCTTTATGCAGGGATTCCCACGTGCAGCGAACTGCCTCAACCAAGGCAGGCTGCAGCGAATACTGTAAGCATTTCCTCTCCCAAAACACGCAGTTTTACACGAAGAACTCTGCTTTAGTTGCAGGGGGAACACCATCAGCTTTCCTCCCACAGTGTACACAATGGGCACTTCCCCTAATGAACTTGTTCTATAAGAATGGTTTCCTACGTGGAGCGAACTGCCTCAGCCATGGTAGGCACTACTGTGGTCTCTAAGGATTTCCTCTCTGAAAACACGGCACTTTTACCCGAGGAACTCTGCTTTAGTTGCAGGTGGAACACAAGCTGCATTTGTCCCACACTTTATACAAAGGGCCCTCCCCGAAGGAGTCTTCAATATGCAGGGTGTCCCACGTGCAGTGAACTGCCTCAACGAAGGCAGGCTCTCGTAAGGACTGTAAGCATTTCCACTATCAATACACGCAGTTTTGCCCGAAGAATTCTCCTTTAGTTGCAGGTGGAACACAAGCAGCTTTAATCCCACAGTGTACCCAATGAGCCTTTGCCCGAAAGAATATCTACACTCAAGGGGTCCCGCGTGGAGTGAAATGCCTAAAGCAAGGCAGGCTCTAGTGAGGCCTCTAAGCATTTCCTCTCCGAAAACACGGCAGTTTTACCCAAGGAACTCTGCGTTAGTTGCAGGTGGAACACAGGCAGCATTACTCCCAGTGTGTAATCTTTGGGCTCTTCCACGAATGAATTTCTTTATGCAGGGATTCCCACGTGGATCGAACTGCCTCAACCGTGGCAGGCTGTAGCGAGGACTGTAAGCATATCCTATCCCAAAACACGCAGTTTTAACGGTAGAACTCTGCTTTAGTTGCAGGGGTAACACAAGCAGCTTTTCTCCCACTGTGTACTCTTTGGGCTCTTCCAAGAATGAACTTCTATATGCAGGGTTTCCGACGTGGAGCGAACTGCCTCAACCAAGGCAGGCTGTAGCGAGGACTGTAAGCATGTCCTCTACCAAATCACGCAGGTTTACCCGAAGAACTCTGCTTTAGTTGCAGGTGGAACACAAGCATCTTTTCTCCCACAGTGTACTCGATGGGCACTTCCCCTAATGAACTTGTTCTATAAGAATGGTTTCCCACGTGGAGCGAACTGCCTGAGCCATGGCAGGCACTACTGTGGTCTCTAAGGATTTCCTCTCTGAAAACACCGCACTTTTACCCGAAGAACTCTGCTTTAGTTGCAGGTGGAACACAAGCTGCATTTGTCCCACACTTTATACAAAGGGCCCTTCCCCGAATGAATCCTCAATATGCAGGGTGTCCCACGTGCAGCGAACTGCCTCAATGAAGGCAGGCTCTCGTAAGGACTGTAAGCATTTCCTCTCCCATAACACGCAGTTTTACCCGAAGAACTCTGCTTTAGTTGCACGTGGAACACAAGCAGCATTTCTCCCACTGTGTACTCTTTGGGCTCTTCCACGAATGAACTTCTTTATGCAGGGATTCCCACGAGGAGCGAACTGCCTCCACCATGGCAGGCTGTAGTGAGGACTGTAACCATATCCTCTACCAAATCACGCAGGTTTACCCGAAGAACTCAGCTTTAGTTGCAGGGGGAACACAAGCATCTTTTCTCCCACAGTGTACTCTTTGGGCTCTTCCAAGAGTGAACTTCTATATGTAGGGTTTCCGAAGTGGAGCGAACTGCCTCAACCAAGGCAGGCTGTACCGAGGACTGTAAGCATTTCCTCTTCCAAAACACGGCAGTTTTACCACAGAATTCTGCTTTAGTTGCAGGTGGAACACAAGCAGCCTTTCTCCCACTGTGTACTCTTTGGGCTCTTCCACGAATGAACTTCTTTATGCAGGGATTCCCACGTGGAGCGAACTGCCTCAACCAAGGCAGGCTGTAGCGAATACTGTAAGCATTTCCTCTCCCAAAACACGCAGTTTTACACGAAGAACTCTGCTTCAGTTGCAGGTGGAACACAAGCAGCATTTCTCCCACTGTGTACTCTTTGGTCTCTTCACGAATGAACTTGTATATGCAGGGTTTCCCACGTGGAGCGAACTGCCTCAACCATGGCAGGCTGTGGCGAGGACTGTTAGCATATCCTCTCCCAAACAACGCAGTTTTAACAGTAGAACTCTGCTTTAGTTGCAGGGGTAACACAAGCAGCTTTTCTCCCACTGTGTACTCTTTGGTCTCTTCCACGAATGAACTTCTATATGCAGGGTTTCCAACGTGGAGGGAACTGCCTCAACCAAGGCAGGGTGTACCGAGGACTGTAAGCATTTCCTCTTCCAAAACACGGCAGTTTTACCACAGAATTCTGCTTTAGTTGCAGGTGGAACACAAGCAGCATTTCTCCCACTGTGTACCCCATGAGCCTTTGCCCGAAAGAATATCTATACTCAAGGGGTCCCGCGTGGAGTAAAATGCCTAAAGCAAGGCAGGCTCTAGTGAGGCCTCTAAGCATTTCCTCTCCGAAAACACGGCAGTTTTACCCAAGGAACTCTGCGTTAGTTGCAGGTGGAACACAGGCAGCATTACTCCCAGTGTGTAATCTTTGGGCTCTTCCACGAATGAATTTCTTTATGCAGGGATTCCCACGTGGATCGAACTGCCTCAACCGTGGCAGGCTGTAGCGAGGACTGTAAGCATATCCTATCCCAAAACACGCAGTTTTAATGGTAGAACTCTGCTTTAGTTGCAGGGGTAACACAAGCAGATTTTCTCCCACTGTGTACTCTTTGGGCTCTTCCAAGAATGAACTTCTATATGCAGGGTTTCCGACGTGGATCGAACTGCCTCAACCAAGGCAGGCTGTAGCGAGGACTGTAAGCATGTCCTCTACCAAATCACGCAGGTTTACCCGAAGAACTCTGCTTTAGTTGCAGGGGGAACACAAGCATCTTTTCTCCCACAGTGTACTCGATGGGCACTTCCCCTAATGAACTTGTTCTATAAGAATGGTTTCAAACGTGGAGCGAACTGCCTCAGCCATGGCAGGCACTACTGTGGTCTCTAAGGATTTCCTCTCTGAAAACACGGCACTTTTACCCGAAGAACTCTGCTTTAGTTGCAGGTGGAACACAAGCTGCATTTGTCCCACACTTTATACAAAGGGCCCTTCCCCGAATGAATCCTCAATATGCAGGGTGTCCCACGTGCAGCGAACTGCCTCAATGAAGGCAAGTTCCCGTAAGGACTGTAAGCATTTCCTCTCCCATAACACGCAGTTTTACCCGAAGAACTCTGCTTTAGTTGCACGTGGAACATAAGCAGCATTTCTCCCACTGTGTACTCTTTGGGCTCTTCCACGAATGAACTTCTTTATGCAGGGATTCCCACGAGGAGCGAACTGCCTCCACCATGGCAGGCTGTAGTGAGGACTGTAAGCATATCCTCTACCAAATCACGCAGGTTTACCCGAAGAACTCAGCTTTAGTTGCAGGGGGAACACAGCATCTTTTCTCCCACAGTGTACTCTTTGGGCTCTTCCACGAGTGAACTTCTATATGTAGGGTTTCCGAAGTGGAGCGAACTGCCTCAACCAAGGCAGGGTGTACCGAGGACTGTAAGCATTTCCTCTTCCAAAACACGGCAGTTTTACCACAGAATTCTGCTTTAGTTGCAGGTGGAACACAAGCAGCCTTTCTCCCACTGTGTACACTTTGGGCTCTTCCACGAATGAACTTCTTTATGCAGGGATTCCCACGTGGAGCGAACTGCCTCAACCAAGGCAGGCTGCAGCGAATACTGTAAGCATTTCCTCTCCCAAAACACGGCAGTTTTACCACAGAATTCTGCTTTAGTTGCAGGTGGAACACAAGCAGCCTTTCTCCCACTGTGTACTCTTTGGGCTCTTCCACGAATGAACTTCTTTATGCAGGGATTCCCACGTGCAGCGAACTGCCTCAACCAAGGCAGGCTGCAGCGAATACTGTAAGCATTTCCTCTCCCAAAACACGCAGTTTTACACGAAGAACTCTGCTTTAGTTGCAGGCGGAACACCATCAGCTTTCCTCCCACAGTGTACACAATGGGCACTTCCCCTAATGAACTTGTTCTATAAGAATGGTTTCCTACGTGGAGCGAACTGCCTCAGCCATGGTAGGCACTACTGTGGTCTCTAAGGATTTCCTCTCTGAAAACACGGCACTTTTACCCGAGGAACTCTGCTTTAGTTGCAGGTGGAACACAAGCTGCATTTGTCCCACACTTTATACAAAGGGCCCTCCCCGAAGGAGTCTTCAATATGCAGGGTGTCCCACGTGCAGTGAACTGCCTCAACGAAGGCAGGCTCTCGTAAGGACTGTAAGCATTTCCACTATCAATACACGCAGTTTTGCCCAAAGAATTCTCCTTTAGTTGCAGGTGGAACACAAGCAGCTTTTCTCCCACAGTGTACCCAATGAGCCTTTGCCCGAAAGAATATCTACACTCAAGGGGTCCCGCGTGGAGTGAAATGCCTAAAGCAAGGCAGGCTCTAGTGAGGCCTCTAAGCATTTCCTCTCCGAAAACACGGCAGTTTTACCCAAGGAACTCTGCGTTAGTTGCAGGTGGAACACAGGCAGCATTACTCCCAGTGTGTAATCTTTGGGCTCTTCCACGAATGAATTTCTTTATGCAGGGATTCCCACGTGGATCGAACTGCCTCAACCGTGGCAGGCTGTAGCGAGGACTGTAAGCATATCCTATCCCAAAACACGCAGTTTTAACGGTAGAACTCTGCTTTAGTTGCAGGGGTAACACAAGCAGCTTTTCTCCCACTGTGTACTCTTTGGGCTCTTCCAAGAATGAACTTCTATATGCAGGGTTTCCGACGTGGAGCGAACTGCCTCAACCAAGGCAGGCTGTAGCGAGGACTGTAAGCATGTCCTCTACCAAATCACGCAGGTTTACCCGAAGAACTCTGCTTTAGTTGCAGGGGGAACACAAGCATCTTTTCTCCCACTGTGTACTCGATGGGCACTTCCCCTAATGAACTTGTTCTATAAGAATGGTTTCCCACGTGGAGCGAACTGCCTGAGCCATGGCAGGCACTACTGTGGTCTCTAAGGATTTCCTCTCTGAAAACACGGCACTTTTACCCGAAGAACTCTGCTTTAGTTGCAGGTGGAACACAAGCTGCATTTGTCCCACACTTTATACAAAGGGCCCTTCCCCGAATGAATCCTCAATATGCAGGGTGTCCCACGTGCAGCGAACTCCCTCAATGAAGGCAGGCTCTCGTAAGGACTGTAAGCATTTCCTCTCCCATAACACGCAGTTTTACCCGAAGAACTCTGCTTTAGTTGCAGGTGGAACACAAGCAGCATTTCTCCCACAGTGTACACAATGAGCCTTTGCCCGAAAGAATATCTACACTCAAGGGGTCCCGCGTGGAGTGAAATGCCTAAAGCAAGGCAGGCTCTAGTGAGGCCTCTAAGCATTTCCTCTCCGAAAACACGGCAGTTTTACCCAAGGAACTCTGCGTTAGTTGCAGGTGGAACACAGGCAGCATTACTCCCAGTGTGTAATCTTTGGGCTCTTCCACGAATGAATTTCTTTATGCAGGGATTCCCACGTGGATCGAACTGCCTCAACCGTGGCAGGCTGTAGCGAGGACTGTAAGCATATCCTATCCCAAACCACGCAGTTTTAACGGTAGAACTCTGCTTTAGTTGCAGGGGTAACACAAGCAGCTTTTCTCCCACTGTGTACTCTTTGGGCTCTTCCACGAATGAACTTCTATATGCAGGGTTTCCAACGTGGAGGGAACTGCCTCAACCAAGGCAGGCTGTAGCGAGGACTGTAAGCATTTCTTCTTCCAAAACACGGCAGTTTTACCACAGAATTCTGCTTTAGTTGCAGGTGGAACACAAGCAGCCTTTCTCCCACTGTGTACTCTTTGGGCTCTTCCACGAATGAACTTCTTTATGCAGGGATTCCCACGTGCAGCGAACTGCCTCAACCAAGGCAGGCTGCAGCGAATACTGTAAGCATTTCCTCTCCCAAAACACGCAGTTTTACACGAAGAACTCTGCTTTAGTTGCAGGCGGAACACCATCAGCTTTCCTCCCACAGTGTACACAATGGGCACTTCCCCTAATGAACTTGTTCTATAAGAATGGTTTCCTACGTGGAGCGAACTGCCTCAGCCATGGTAGGCACTACTGTGGTCTCTAAGGATTTCCTCTCTGAAAACACGGCACTTTTACCCGAGGAACTCTGCTTTAGTTGCAGGTGGAACACAAGCTGCATTTGTCCCACACTTTATACAAAGGGCCCTCCCCGAAGGAGTCTTCAATATGCAGGGTGTCCCACGTGCAGTGAACTGCCTCAACGAAGGCAGGCTCTCGTAAGGACTGTAAGCATTTCCACTATCAATACACGCAGTTTTGCCCAAAGAATTCTCCTTTAGTTGCAGGTGGAACACAAGCAGCTTTTCTCCCACAGTGTACCCAATGAGCCTTTGCCCGAAAGAATATCTACACTCAAGGGGTCCCGCGTGGAGTGAAATGCCTAAAGCAAGGCAGGCTCTAGTGAGGCCTCTAAGCATTTCCTCTCCGAAAACATGGCAGTTTTACCCAAGGAACTCTGCGTTAGTTGCAGGTGGAACACAGGCAGCATTACTCCCAGTGTGTAATCTTTGGGCTCTTCCACGAATGAATTTCTTTATGCAGGGATTCCCACGTGGATCGAACTGCCTCAACCGTGGCAGGCTGTAGCGAGGACTGTAAGCATATCCTATCCCAAAACACGCAGTTTTAACGGTAGAACTCTGCTTTAGTTGCAGGGGTAACACAAGCAGCTTTTCTCCCACTGTGTACTCTTTGGGCTCTTCCAAGAATGAACTTCTATATGCAGGGTTTCCGACGTGGAGCGAACTGCCTCAACCAAGGCAGGCTGTAGCGAGGACTGTAAGCATGTCCTCTACCAAATCACGCAGGTTTACCCGAAGAACTCTGCTTTAGTTGCAGGGGGAACACAAGCATCTTTTCTCCCACAGTGTACTCGATGGGCACTTCCCCTAATGAACTTGTTCTATAAGAATGGTTTCCCACGTGGAGCGAACTGCCTCAGCCATGGCAGGCACTACTGTGGTCTCTAAGGATTTCCTCTCTGAAAACACGGCACTTTTACCCGAAGAACTCTGCTTTAGTTGCAGGTGGAACACAAGCTGCATTTGTCCCACACTTTATACAAAGGGCCCTTCCCCGAATGAATCCTCAATATGCAGGGTGTCCCACGTGCAGCGAACTGCCTCAATGAAGGCAGGCTCTCGTAAGGACTGTAAGCATTTCCTCTCCCATAACACGCAGTTTTACCCGAAGAACTCTGCTTTAGTTGCACGTGCAACACAAGCAGCATTTCTCCCACTGTGTACTCTTTGGGCTCTTCCACGAATGAACTTCTTTATGCAGGGATTCCCACAAGGAGCGAACTGCCTCCACCATGGCAGGCTGTAGTGAGGACTGTAAGCATATCCTCTACCAAATCACGCAGGTTTACCCGAAGAACTCACCTTTAGTTGCAGGGGGAACACAAGCATCTTTTCTCCCACAGTATACTCTTTGGGCTCTTCCACGAGTTAACTTCTATATGTAGGGTTTCCGAAGTGGAGCGAACTGCCTCAACCAAGGCAGGCTGTACCGAGGACTGTAAGCATTTCCTCTTCCAAAACACGGCAGTTTTACCACAGAATTCTGCTTTAGTTGCAGGTGGAACACAAGCAGCATTTCTCCCACTGTGTACTCTTTAGGCTCTTCCACGAATGAACTTCTTTATGCAGGGATTCCCACGTGGAGCGAACTGCCTCAACCAAGGCAGGCTGTAGCGAATACTGTAAGCATTTCCTCTCCCAAAACACGCAGTTTTACACGAAGAACTCTGCTTCAGTTGCAGATGGAACACAAGCAGCATTTCTCCCACTGTGTACTCTTTGGTCTCTTCACCAATGAACTTGTATATGCAGGGTTTCCCACGTGGAGCGAACTGCCTCAACCATGGCAGGCTGTAGCGAGGACTGTAAGCATATCCTCTCCCAAACCACGCAGTTTTAACAGTAGAACTCTGCTTTAGTTGCAGGGGTAACACAAGCAGCTTTTCTCCCACTGTGTACTCTTTGGGCTCTTCCACGAATGAACTTCTATATGCAGGGTTTCCAACGTGGAGGGAACTGCCTCAACCAAGGCAGGGTGTACCGAGGACTGTAAGCATTTCCTCTTCCAAAACACGGCAGTTTTACCACAGAATTCTGCTTTAGTTGCAGGTGGAACACAAGCAGCATTTCTCCCACTGTGTACTCTTTGGGCTCTTCCACGAATGAACTTCTTTATGCAGGGATTCCCACGTGCAGCGAACTGCCTCAACCAAGGCAGGCTGCAGCGAATACTGTAAGCATTTCCTCTCCCAAAACACGCAGTTTTACACGAAGAACTCTGCTTTAGTTGCAGGGGGAACACCATCAGCTTTCCTCCCACAGTGTACACAATGGGCACTTCCCCTAATGAACTTGTTCTATAAGAATGGTTTCCTACGTGGAGCGAACTGCCTCAGCCATGGTAGGCACTACTGTGGTCTCTAAGGATTTCCTCTCTGAAAACACGGCACTTTTACCCGAGGAACTCTGCTTTAGTTGCAGGTGGAACACAAGCTGCATTTGTCCCACACTTTATACAAAGGGCCCTCCCCGAAGGAGTCTTCAATATGCAGGGTGTCCCACGTGCAGTGAACTGCCTCAACGAAGGCAGGCTCTCGTAAGGACTGTAAGCATTTCCACTATCAATACACGCAGTTTTGCCCAAAGAATTCTCCTTTAGTTGCAGGTGGAACACAAGCAGCTTTTCTCCCACAGTGTACCCAATGAGCCTTTGCCCGAAAGAATATCTACACTCAAGGGGTCCCGCGTGGAGTGAAATGCCTAAAGCAAGGCAGGCTCTAGTGAGGCCTCTAAGCATTTCCTCTCCGAAAACACGGCAGTTTTACCCAAGGAACTCTGCGTTAGTTGCAGGTGGAACACAAGCAGCATTACTCCCAGTGTGTAATCTTTGGGCTCTTCCACGAATGAATTTCTTTATGCAGGGATTCCCACGTGGATCGAACTGCCTCAACCGTGGCAGGCTGTAGCGAGGACTGTAAGCATATCCTATCCCAAAACACGCAGTTTTAACGGTAGAACTCTGCTTTAGTTGCAGGGGTAACACAAGCAGCTTTTCTCCCACTGTGTACTCTTTGGGCTCTTCCAAGAATGAACTTCTATATGCAGGGTTTCCGACGTGGAGCGAACTGCCTCAACCAAGGCAGGCTGTAGCGAGTACTCTAAGCATGTCCTCTACCAAATCACGCAGGTTTACCCGAAGAACTCTGCTTTAGTTGCAGGGGGAACACAAGCATCTTTTCTCCCACAGTGTACTCGATGGGCACTTCCCCTAATGAACTTGTTCTATAAGAATGGTTTCCCACGTGGAGCGAACTGTCTGAGCCATGGCAGGCATTACTGTGGTCTCTAAGGATTTCCTCTCTGAAAACACGGCACTTTTACCCGAAGAACTCTGCTTTAGTTGCAGGTGGAACACAAGCTGCATTTGTCCCACACTTTATACAAAGGGCCCTTCCCCGAATGAATCCTCAATATGCAGGGTGTCCCACGTGCAGCGAACTGCCTCAATGAAGGCAGGCTCTCGTAAGGACTGTAAGCATTTCCTTTCCCATAACATGCAGTTTTACCCGAAGAACTCTGCTTTAGTTGCACGTGCAACATAAGCAGCATTTCTCCCACTGTGTACTCTTTGGGCTCTTCCACGAATGAACTTCTTTATGCAGGGATTCCCACGAGGAGCGAACTGCCTCCACCATGGCAGGCTGTAGCGAGGACTGTAAGCATATCCTCTACCAAATCACGCAGGTTTACCCGAAGAACTCAGCTTTAGTTGCAGGGGGAACACAAGCATCTTTTCTCCCACAGTGTACTCTTTGGGCTCTTCCACGAGTGAACTTCTATATGTAGGGTTTCCGAAGTGGAGCGAACTGCCTCAACCAAGGCAGTCTGTACCGAGGACTGTAAGCATTTCCTCTTCCAAAACACGGCAGTTTTACCACAGAATTCTGCTTTAGTTGCAGGTGGAACACAAGCAGCCTTTCTCCCACTGTGTACTCTTTGGGCTCTTCCACGAATGAACTTCTTTATGCAGGGATTCCCACGTGGAGCGAACTGCCTCAACCAAGGCAGGCTGTAGCGAATACTGTAAGCATTTCCTCTCCCAAAACACGCAGTTTTACACGAAGAACTCTGCTTCAGTTGCAGGTGGAACACAAGCAGCATTTCTCCCACTGTGTACTCTTTGGTCTCTTCACCAATGAACTTGTATATGCAGGGTTTCCCACGTGGAGCGAACTGCCTCAACCATGGCAGGCTGTAGCGAGGACTGTAAGCATATCCTCTCCCAAACCACGCAGTTTTAACAGTAGAACTCTGTTTTAGTTGCAGGGGTAAAACAAGCAGCTTTTATCCCACTGTGTTCTCTTTGGGCTCTTCCACGAATGAACTTCTATATGCAGGGTTTCCAACGTGGAGGGAACTGCCTCAACCAAGGCAGGGTGTACCGAGGACTGTAAGCATTTCCTCTTCCAAAACACGGCAGTTTTACCACAGAATTCTGCTTTAGTTGCAGGTGGAACACAAGCAGCATTTCTCCCACTGTGTACTCTTTGGGCTCTTCCACGAATGAACTTCTTTATGCAGGGATTCCCACGTGCAGCGAACTGCCTCAACCAAGGCAGGCTGCAGCGAATACTGTAAGCATTTCCTCTCCCAAAACACGCAGTTTTACACGAAGAACTCTGCTTTAGTTGCAGGGGGAACACCATCAGCTTTCCTCCCACAGTGTACACAATGGGCACTTCCCCTAATGAACTTGTTCTATAAGAATGGTTTCCTACGTGGAGCGAACTGCCTCAGCCATGGTAGGCACTACTGTGGTCTCTAAGGATTTCCTCTCTGAAAACACGGCACTTTTACCCGAGGAACTCTGCTTTAGTTGCAGGTGGAACACAAGCTGCATTTGTCCCACACTTTATACAAAGGGCCCTCCCCGAAGGAGTCTTCAATATGCAGGGTGTCCCACGTGCAGTGAACTGCCTCAACGAAGGCAGGCTCTCGTAAGGACTGTAAGCATTTCCACTATCAATACACGCAGTTTTGCCCGAAGAATTCTCCTTTAGTTGCAGGTGGAACACAAGCAGCTTTTCTCCCACAGTGTACCCAATGAGCCTTTGCCCGAAAGAATATCTACACTCAAGGGGTCCCGCGTGGAGTGAAATGCCTAAAGCAAGGCAGGCTCTAGTGAGGCCTCTAAGCATTTCCTCTCCGAAAACACGGCAGTTTTACCCAAGGAACTCTGCGTTAGTTGCAGGTGGAACACAGGCAGCATTACTCCCAGTGTGTAATCTTTGGGCTCTTCCACGAATGAATTTCTTTATGCAGGGATTCCCACGTGGATCGAACTGCCTCAACCGTGGCAGGCTGTAGCGAGGACTGTAAGCATATCCTATCCCAAAACACGCAGTTTTAACGGTAGAACTCTGCTTTAGTTGCAGGGGTAACACAAGCAGCTTTTCTCCCACTGTGTACTCTTTGGGCTCTTCCAAGAATGAACTTCTATATGCAGGGTTTCCGACGTGGAGCGAACTGCCTCAACCAAGGCAGGCTGTAGCGAGGACTGTAAGCATGTCCTCTACCAAATCACGCAGGTTTACCCGAAGAACTCTGCTTTAGTTGCAGGGGGAACACAAGCATCTTTTCTCCCACAGTGTACTCGATGGGCACTTCCCCTAATGAACTTGTTCTATAAGAATGGTTTCCCACGTGGAGCGAACTGCCTGAGCCATGGCAGGCACTACTGTGGTCTCTAAGGATTTCCTCTCTGAAAACACGGCACTTTTACCCGAAGAACTCTGCTTTAGTTGCAGGTGGAACACAAGCTGCATTTGTCCCACACTTTATACAAAGGGCCCTTCCCCGAATGAATCCTCAATATGCAGGGTGTCCCACGTGCAGCGAACTCCCTCAATGAAGGCAGGCTCTCGTAAGGACTGTAAGCATTTCCTCTCCCATAACACGCAGTTTTACCCGAAGAACTCTGCTTTAGTTGCAGGTGGAACACAAGCAGCATTTCTCCCACAGTGTACCCAATGAGCCTTTGCCCGAAAGAATATCTACACTCAAGGGGTCCCGCGTGGAGTGAAATGCCTAAAGCAAGGCAGGCTCTAGTGAGGCCTCTAAGCATTTCCTCTCCGAAAACACGGCAGTTTTACCCAAGGAACTCTGCGTTAGTTGCAGGTGGAACACAGGCAGCATTACTCCCAGTGTGTAATCTTTGGGCTCTTCCACGAATGAATTTCTTTATGCAGGGATTCCCACGTGGATCGAACTGCCTCAACCGTGGCAGGCTGTAGCGAGGACTGTAAGCATATCCTATCCCAAAACACGCAGTTTTAACGGTAGAACTCTGCTTTAGTTGCAGGGGTAACACAAGCAGCTTTTCTCCCACTGTGTACTCTTTGGGCTCTTCCAAGAATGAACTTCTATATGCAGGGTTTCCGACGTGGAGCGAACTGCCTCAACCAAGGCAGGCTGTAGCGAGGACTGTAAGCATGTCCTCTACCAAATCACGCAGGTTTACCCGAAGAACTCTGCTTTAGTTGCAGGGGGAACACAAGCATCTTTTCTCCCACAGTGTACTCGATGGGCACTTCCCCTAATGAACTTGTTCTATAAGAATGGTTTCCCACGTGGAGCGAACTGCCTCAGCCATGGCAGGCACTACTGTGGTCTCTAAGGATTTCCTCTCTGAAAACACGGCACTTTTACCCGAAGAACTCTGCTTTAGTTGCAGGTGGAACACAAGCTGCATTTGTCCCACACTTTATACAAAGGGCCCTTCCCCGAATGAATCCTCAATATGCAGGGTGTCCCACGTGCAGCGAACTCCCTCAATGAAGGCAGGCTCTCGTAAGGACTGTAAGCATTTCCTCTCCCATAACACGCAGTTTTACCCGAAGAACTCTGCTTTAGTTGCAGGTGGAACACAAGCAGCATTTCTCCCACAGTGTACCCAATGAGCCTTTGCCCGAAAGAATATCTACACTCAAGGGGTCCCGCGTGGAGTGAAATGCCTAAAGCAAGGCAGGCTCTAGTGAGGCCTCTAAGCATTTCCTCTCCGAAAACACGGCAGTTTTACCCAAGGAACTCTGCGTTAGTTGCAGGTGGAACACAGGCAGCATTACTCCCAGTGTGTAATCTTTGGGCTCTTCCACGAATGAATTTCTTTATGCAGGGATTCCCACGTGGATCGAACTGCCTCAACCGTGGCAGGCTGTAGCGAGGACTGTAAGCATATCCTATCCCAAAACACGCAGTTTTAACGGTAGAACTCTGCTTTAGTTGCAGGGGTAACACAAGCAGCTTTTCTCCCACTGTGTACTCTTTGGGCTCTTCCAAGAATGAACTTCTATATGCAGGGTTTCCGACGTGGAGCGAACTGCCTCAACCAAGGCAGGCTGTAGCGAGGACTGTAAGCATGTCCTCTACCAAATCACGCAGGTTTACCCGAAGAACTCTGCTTTAGTTGCAGGGGGAACACAAGCATCTTTTCTCCCACAGTGTACTCGATGGGCACTTCCCCTAATGAACTTGTTCTATAAGAATGGTTTCCCACGTGGAGCGAACTGCCTCAGCCATGGCAGGCACTACTGTGGTCTCTAAGGATTTCCTCTCTGAAAACACGGCACTTTTACCCGAAGAACTCTGCTTTAGTTGCAGGTGGAACACAAGCTGCATTTGTCCCACACTTTATACAAAGGGCCCTTCCCCGAATGAATCCTCAATATGCAGGGTGTCCCACGTGCAGCGAACTCCCTCAATGAAGGCAGGCTCTCGTAAGGACTGTAAGCATTTCCTCTCCCATAACACGCAGTTTTACCCGAAGAACTCTGCTTTAGTTGCAGGTGGAACACAAGCAGCATTTCTCCCACTGTGTACTCTTTGGGCTCTTCCACGAATGAACTTCTTTATGCAGGGATTCCCACAAGGAGCGAACTGCCTCCACCATGGCAGGCTGTAGTGAGGACTGTAAGCATATCCTCTACCAAATCACGCAGGTTTACCCGAAGAACTCACCTTTAGTTGCAGGGGGAACACAAGCATCTTTTCTCCCACAGTATACTCTTTGGGCTCTTCCACGAGTGAACTTGTATATGTAGGGTTTCCGAAGTGGAGCGAACTGCCTCAACCAAGGCAGGCTGTACCGAGGACTGTAAGCATTTCCTCTTCCAAAACACGGCAGTTTTACCACAGAATTCTGCTTTAGTTGCAGGTGGAACACAAGCAGCCTTTCTCCCACAGTGTACTCTTTGGGCTCTTCCACGAATGAACTTCTTTATGCAGGGTTCCCACGTGGAGCGAACTGCCTCAACCAAGGCAGGCTGTAGCGAATACTGTAAGCATTTCCTCTCCCAAAACACGCAGTTTTACACGAAGAACTCTGCTTCAGTTGCAGGTGGAACACAAGCAGCATTTCTCCCACTGTGTACTCTTTGGTCTCTTCACCAATGAACTTGTATATGCAGGGTTTCCCACGTGGAGCGAACTGCCTCAACCATGGCAGGCTGTAGCGAGGACTGTAAGCATATCCTCTCCCAAACCACGCAGTTTTAACAGTAGAACTCTGCTTTAGTTGCAGGGGTAACACAAGCAGCTTTTCTCCCACTGTGTACTCTTTGGGCTCTTCCACGAATGAACTTCTATATGCAGGGTTTCCAACGTGGAGGGAACTGCCTCAACCAAGGCAGGGTGTACCGAGGACTGTAAGCATTTCCTCTTCCAAAACACGGCAGTTTTACCACAGAATTCTGCTTTAGTTGCAGGTGGAACACAAGCAGCATTTCTCCCACTGTGTACTCTTTGGGCTCTTCCACGAATGAACTTCTTTATGCAGGGATTCCCACGTGCAGCGAACTGCCTCAACCAAGGCAGGCTGCAGCGAATACTGTAAGCATTTCCTCTCCCAAAACACGCAGTTTTACACGAAGAACTCTGCTTTAGTTGCAGGGGGAACACCATCAGCTTTCCTCCCACAGTGTACACAATGGGCACTTCCCCTAATGAACTTGTTCTATAAGAATGGTTTCCTACGTGGAGCGAACTGCCTCAGCCATGGTAGGCACTACTGTGGTCTCTAAGGATTTCCTCTCTGAAAACACGGCACTTTTACCCGAGGAACTCTGCTTTAGTTGCAGGTGGAACACAAGCTGCATTTGTCCCACACTTTATACAAAGGGCCCTCCCCGAAGGAGTCTTCAATATGCAGGGTGTCCCACGTGCAGTGAACTGCCTCAACGAAGGCAGGCTCTCGTAAGGACTGTAAGCATTTCCACTATCAATACACGCAGTTTTGCCCGAAGAATTCTCCTTTAGTTGCAGGTGGAACACAAGCAGCTTTTCTCCCACAGTGTACCCAATGAGCCTTTGCCCGAAAGAATATCTACACTCAAGGGGTCCCGCGTGGAGTGAAATGCCTAAAGCAAGGCAGGCTCTAGTGAGGCCTCTAAGCATTTCCTCTCCGAAAACACGGCAGTTTTACCCAAGGAACTCTGCGTTAGTTGCAGGTGGAACACAGGCAGCATTACTCCCAGTGTGTAATCTTTGGGCTCTTCCACGAATGAATTTCTTTATGCAGGGATTCCCACGTGGATCGAACTGCCTCAACCGTGGCAGGCTGTAGCGAGGACTGTAAGCATATCCTATCCCAAAACACGCAGTTTTAACGGTAGAACTCTGCTTTAGTTGCAGGGGTAACACAAGCAGCTTTTCTCCCACTGTGTACTCTTTGGGCTCTTCCAAGAATGAACTTCTATATGCAGGGTTTCCGACGTGGAGCGAACTGCCTCAACCAAGGCAGGCTGTAGCGAGGACTGTAAGCATGTCCTCTACCAAATCACGCAGGTTTACCCGAAGAACTCTGCTTTAGTTGCAGGTGGAACACAAGCATCTTTTCTCCCACAGTGTACTCGATGGGCACTTCCCCTAATGAACTTGTTCTATAAGAATGGTTTCCCACGTGGAGCGAACTGCCTGAGCCATGGCAGGCACTACTGTGGTCTCTAAGGATTTCCTCTCTGAAAACACCGCACTTTTACCCGAAGAACTCTGCTTTAGTTGCAGGTGGAACACAAGCTGCATTTGTCCCACACTTTATACAAAGGGCCCTTCCCCGAATGAATCCTCAATATGCAGGGTGTCCCACGTGCAGCGAACTGCCTCAATCAAGGCAGGCTCTCGTAAGGACTGTAAGCATTTCCTCTCCCATAACACGCAGTTTTACCCGAAGAACTCTGCTTTAGTTGCACGTGGAACACAAGCAGCATTTCTCCCACAGTGTACTCTTTGGGCTCTTCCAAGAGTGAACTTCTATATGTAGGGTTTCCGAAGTGGAGCGAACTGCCTCAACCAAGGCAGGCTGTACCGAGGACTGTAAGCATTTCCTCTTCCAAAACACGGCAGTTTTACCACAGAATTCTGCTTTAGTTGCAGGTGGAACACAAGCAGCCTTTCTCCCACTGTGTACTCTTTGGGCTCTTCCACGAATGAACTTCTTTATGCAGGGATTCCCACGTGGAGCGAACTGCCTCAACCAAGGCAGGCTGTAGCGAATAATGTAAGCATTTCCTCTCCCAAAACACGCAGTTTTACACGAAGAACTCTGCTTCAGTTGCAGGTGGAACACAAGCAGCATTTCTCCCACTGTGTACTCTTTGGTCTCTTCACGAATGAACTTGTATATGCAGGGTTTCCCACGTGGAGCGAACTGCCTCAACCATGGCAGGCTGTGGCGAGGACTGTTAGCATATCCTCTCCCAAACCACGCAGTTTTAACAGTAGAACTCTGCTTTAGTTGCAGGGGTAACACAAGCAGCTTTTCTCCCACTGTGTACTCTTTGGGCTCTTCCACGAATGAACTTCTATATGCAGGGTTTCCAACGTGGAGGGAACTGCCTCAACCAAGGCAGGGTGTACCGAGGACTGTAAGCATTTCCTCTTCCAAAACACGGCAGTTTTACCACAGAATTCTGCTTTAGTTGCAGGTGGAACACAAGCAGCATTTCTCCCACTGTGTACCCCATGAGCCTTTGCCCGAAAGAATATCTATACTCAAGGGGTCCCGCGTGGAGTAAAATGCCTAAAGCAAGGCAGGCTCTAGTGAGGCCTCTAAGCATTTCCTCTCCGAAAACACGGCAGTTTTACCCAAGGAACTCTGCGTTAGTTGCAGGTGGAACACAGGCAGCATTACTCCCAGTGTGTAATCTTTGGGCTCTTCCACGAATGAATTTCTTTATGCAGGGATTCCCACGTGGATCGAACTGCCTCAACCGTGGCAGGCTGTAGCGAGGACTGTAAGCATATCCTATCCCAAAACACGCAGTTTTAATGGTAGAACTCTGCTTTAGTTGCAGGGGTAACACAAGCAGCTTTTCTCCCACTGTGTACTCTTTGGGCTCTTCCAAGAATGAACTTCTATATGCAGGGTTTCCGACGTGGATCGAACTGCCTCAACCAAGGCAGGCTGTAGCGAGGACTGTAAGCATGTCCTCTACCAAATCACGCAGGTTTACCCGAAGAACTCTGCTTTAGTTGCAGGGGGAACACAAGCATCTTTTCTCCCACAGTGTACTCGATGGGCACTTCCCCTAATGAACTTGTTCTATAAGAATGGTTTCAAACGTGGAGCGAACTGCCTGAGCCATGGCAGGCACTACTGTGGTCTCTAAGGATTTCCTCTCTGAAAACACGGCACTTTTACCCGAAGAACTCTGCTTTAGTTGCAGGTGGAACACAAGCTGCATTTGTCCCACACTTTATACAAAGGGCCCTTCCCCGAATGAATCCTCAATATGCAGGGTGTCCCACGTGCAGCGAACTGCCTCAATGAAGGCAAGTTCCCATAAGGACTGTAAGCATTTCCTCTCCCATAACACGCAGTTTTACCCGAAGAACTCTGCTTTAGTTGCACGTGGAACATAAGCAGCATTTCTCCCACTGTGTACTCTTTGGGCTCTTCCACGAATGAACTTCTTTATGCAGGGATTCCCACAAGGAGCGAACTGCCTCCACCATGGCAGGCTGTAGTGAGGACTGTAAGCATATCCTCTACCAAATCACGCAGGTTTACCCGAAGAACTCACCTTTAGTTGCAGGGGGAACACAAGCATCTTTTCTCCCACAGTATACTCTTTGGGCTCTTCCACGAGTGAACTTGTATATGTAGGGTTTCCGAAGTGGAGCGAACTGCCTCAACCAAGGCAGGCTGTACCGAGGACTGTAAGCATTTCCTCTTCCAAAACACGGCAGTTTTACCACAGAATTCTGCTTTAGTTGCAGGTGGAACACAAGCAGCCTTTCTCCCACAGTGTACTCTTTGGGCTCTTCCACGAATGAACTTCTTTATGCAGGGTTCCCACGTGGAGCGAACTGCCTCAACCAAGGCAGGCTGTAGCGAATACTGTAAGCATTTCCTCTCCCAAAACACGCAGTTTTACACGAAGAACTCTGCTTCAGTTGCAGGTGGAACACAAGCAGCATTTCTCCCACTGTGTACTCTTTGGTCTCTTCACCAATGAACTTGTATATGCAGGGTTTCCCACGTGGAGCGAACTGCCTCAACCATGGCAGGCTGTAGCGAGGACTGTAAGCATATCCTCTCCCAAACCACGCAGTTTTAACAGTAGAACTCTGCTTTAGTTGCAGGGGTAACACAAGCAGCTTTTCTCCCACTGTGTACTCTTTGGGCTCTTCCACGAATGAACTTCTATATGCAGGGTTTCCAACGTGGAGGGAACTGCCTCAACCAAGGCAGGGTGTACCGAGGACTGTAAGCATTTCCTCTTCCAAAACACGGCAGTTTTACCACAGAATTCTGCTTTAGTTGCAGGTGGAACACAAGCAGCATTTCTCCCACTGTGTACTCTTTGGGCTCTTCCACGAATGAACTTCTTTATGCAGGGATTCCCACGTGCAGCGAACTGCCTCAACCAAGGCAGGCTGCAGCGAATACTGTAAGCATTTCCTCTCCCAAAACACGCAGTTTTACACGAAGAACTCTGCTTTAGTTGCAGGGGGAACACCATCAGCTTTCCTCCCACAGTGTACACAATGGGCACTTCCCCTAATGAACTTGTTCTATAAGAATGGTTTCCTACGTGGAGCGAACTGCCTCAGCCATGGTAGGCACTACTGTGGTCTCTAAGGATTTCCTCTCTGAAAACACGGCACTTTTACCCGAGGAACTCTGCTTTAGTTGCAGGTGGAACACAAGCTGCATTTGTCCCACACTTTATACAAAGGGCCCTCCCCGAAGGAGTCTTCAATATGCAGGGTGTCCCACGTGCAGTGAACTGCCTCAACGAAGGCAGGCTCTCGTAAGGACTGTAAGCATTTCCACTATCAATACACGCAGTTTTGCCCGAAGAATTCTCCTTTAGTTGCAGGTGGAACACAAGCAGCTTTTCTCCCACAGTGTACCCAATGAGCCTTTGCCCGAAAGAATATCTACACTCAAGGGGTCCCGCGTGGAGTGAAATGCCTAAAGCAAGGCAGGCTCTAGTGAGGCCTCTAAGCATTTCCTCTCCGAAAACACGGCAGTTTTACCCAAGGAACTCTGCGTTAGTTGCAGGTGGAACACAGGCAGCATTACTCCCAGTGTGTAATCTTTGGGCTCTTCCACGAATGAATTTCTTTATGCAGGGATTCCCACGTGGATCGAACTGCCTCAACCGTGGCAGGCTGTAGCGAGGACTGTAAGCATATCCTATCCCAAAACACGCAGTTTTAACGGTAGAACTCTGCTTTAGTTGCAGGGGTAACACAAGCAGCTTTTCTCCCACTGTGTACTCTTTGGGCTCTTCCAAGAATGAACTTCTATATGCAGGGTTTCCGACGTGGAGCGAACTGCCTCAACCAAGGCAGGCTGTAGCGAGGACTGTAAGCATGTCCTCTACCAAATCACGCAGGTTTACCCGAAGAACTCTGCTTTAGTTGCAGGTGGAACACAAGCATCTTTTCTCCCACAGTGTACTCGATGGGCACTTCCCCTAATGAACTTGTTCTATAAGAATGGTTTCCCACGTGGAGCGAACTGCCTGAGCCATGGCAGGCACTACTGTGGTCTCTAAGGATTTCCTCTCTGAAAACACCGCACTTTTACCCGAAGAACTCTGCTTTAGTTGCAGGTGGAACACAAGCTGCATTTGTCCCACACTTTATACAAAGGGCCCTTCCCCGAATGAATCCTCAATATGCAGGGTGTCCCACGTGCAGCGAACTGCCTCAATGAAGGCAGGCTCTCGTAAGGACTGTAAGCATTTCCTCTCCCATAACACGCAGTTTTACCCGAAGAACTCTGCTTTAGTTGCACGTGGAACACAAGCAGCATTTCTCCCACAGTGTACTCTTTGGGCTCTTCCAAGAGTGAACTTCTATATGTAGGGTTTCCGAAGTGGAGCGAACTGCCTCAACCAAGGCAGGCTGTACCGAGGACTGTAAGCATTTCCTCTTCCAAAACACGGCAGTTTTACCACAGAATTCTGCTTTAGTTGCAGGTGGAACACAAGCAGCCTTTCTCCCACTGTGTACTCTTTGGGCTCTTCCACGAATGAACTTCTTTATGCAGGGATTCCCACGTGGAGCGAACTGCCTCAACCAAGGCAGGCTGTAGCGAATAATGTAAGCATTTCCTCTCCCAAAACACGCAGTTTTACACGAAGAACTCTGCTTCAGTTGCAGGTGGAACACAAGCAGCATTTCTCCCACTGTGTACTCTTTGGTCTCTTCACGAATGAACTTGTATATGCAGGGTTTCCCACGTGGAGCGAACTGCCTCAACCATGGCAGGCTGTGGCGAGGACTGTTAGCATATCCTCTCCCAAACCACGCAGTTTTAACAGTAGAACTCTGCTTTAGTTGCAGGGGTAACACAAGCAGCTTTTCTCCCACTGTGTACTCTTTGGGCTCTTCCACGAATGAACTTCTATATGCAGGGTTTCCAACGTGGAGGGAACTGCCTCAACCAAGGCAGGGTGTACCGAGGACTGTAAGCATTTCCTCTTCCAAAACACGGCAGTTTTACCACAGAATTCTGCTTTAGTTGCAGGTGGAACACAAGCAGCATTTCTCCCACTGTGTACCCCATGAGCCTTTGCCCGAAAGAATATCTATACTCAAGGGGTCCCGCGTGGAGTAAAATGCCTAAAGCAAGGCAGGCTCTAGTGAGGCCTCTAAGCATTTCCTCTCCGAAAACACGGCAGTTTTACCCAAGGAACTCTGCGTTAGTTGCAGGTGGAACACAGGCAGCATTACTCCCAGTGTGTAATCTTTGGGCTCTTCCACGAATGAATTTCTTTATGCAGGGATTCCCACGTGGATCGAACTGCCTCAACCGTGGCAGGCTGTAGCGAGGACTGTAAGCATATCCTATCCCAAAACACGCAGTTTTAATGGTAGAACTCTGCTTTAGTTGCAGGGGTAACACAAGCAGCTTTTCTCCCACTGTGTACTCTTTGGGCTCTTCCAAGAATGAACTTCTATATGCAGGGTTTCCGACGTGGAGCGAACTGCCTCAACCAAGGCAGGCTGTAGCGAGGACTGTAAGCATGTCCTCTACCAAATCACGCAGGTTTACCCGAAGAACTCTGCTTTAGTTGCAGGGGGAACACAAGCATCTTTTCTCCCACAGTGTACTCGATGGGCACTTCCCCTAATGAACTTGTTCTATAAGAATGGTTTCAAACGTGGAGCGAACTGCCTGAGCCATGGCAGGCACTACTGTGGTCTCTAAGGATTTCCTCTCTGAAAACACGGCACTTTTACCCGAAGAACTCTGCTTTAGTTGCAGGTGGAACACAAGCTGCATTTGTCCCACACTTTATACAAAGGGCCCTTCCCCGAATGAATCCTCAATATGCAGGGTGTCCCACGTGCAGCGAACTGCCTCAATGAAGGCAAGTTCCCATAAGGACTGTAAGCATTTCCTCTCCCATAACACGCAGTTTTACCCGAAGAACTCTGCTTTAGTTGCACGTGGAACATAAGCAGCATTTCTCCCACTGTGTACTCTTTGGGCTCTTCCACGAATGAACTTCTTTATGCAGGGATTCCCACGAGGAGCGAACTGCCTCCACCATGGCAGGCTGTAGTGAGGACTGTAAGCGTATCCTCTACCAAATCACGCAGGTTTACCCGAAGAACTCAGCTTTAGTTGCAGGGGGAACACAGCATCTTTTCTCCCACAGTGTACTCTTTGGGCTCTTCCACGAGTGAACTTCTATATGTAGGGTTTCCGAAGTGGAGCGAACTGCCTCAACCAAGGCAGGGTGTACCGAGGACTGTAAGCATTTCCTCTTCCAAAACACGGCAGTTTTACCACAGAATTCTGCTTTAGTTGCAGGTGGAACACAAGCAGCCTTTCTCCCACTGTGTACTCTTTAGGCTCTTCCACGAATGAACTTCTTTATGCAGGGATTCCCACGTGGAGCGAACTGCCTCAACCAAGGCAGGCTGTAGCGAATACTGTAAGCATTTCCTCTCCCAAAACACGCAGTTTTACACGAAGAACTCTGCTTCAGTTGCAGATGGAACACAAGCAGCATTTCTCCCACTGTGTACTCTTTGGTCTCTTCACCAATGAACTTGTATATGCAGGGTTTCCCACGTGGAGCGAACTGCCTCAACCATGGCAGGCTGTAGCGAGGACTGTAAGCATATCCTCTCCCAAACCACGCAGTTTTAACAGTAGAACTCTGCTTTAGTTGCAGGGGTAACACAAGCAGCTTTTCTCCCACTGTGTACTCTTTGGGCTCTTCCACGAATGAACTTCTATATGCAGGGTTTCCAACGTGGAGGGAACTGCCTCAACCAAGGCAGGGTGTACCGAGGACTGTAAGCATTTCCTCTTCCAAAACACGGCAGTTTTACCACAGAATTCTGCTTTAGTTGCAGGTGGAACACAAGCAGCATTTCTCCCACTGTGTACTCTTTGGGCTCTTCCACGAATGAACTTCTTTATGCAGGGATTCCCACGTGCAGCGAACTGCCTCAACCAAGGCAGGCTGCAGCGAATACTGTAAGCATTTCCTCTCCCAAAACACGCAGTTTTACACGAAGAACTCTGCTTTAGTTGCAGGGGGAACACCATCAGCTTTCCTCCCACAGTGTACACAATGGGCACTTCCCCTAATGAACTTGTTCTATAAGAATGGTTTCCTACGTGGAGCGAACTGCCTCAGCCATGGTAGGCACTACTGTGGTCTCTAAGGATTTCCTCTCTGAAAACACGGCACTTTTACCCGAGGAACTCTGCTTTAGTTGCAGGTGGAACACAAGCTGCATTTGTCCCACACTTTATACAAAGGGCCCTCCCCGAAGGAGTCTTCAATATGCAGGGTGTCCCACGTGCAGTGAACTGCCTCAACGAAGGCAGGCTCTCGTAAGGACTGTAAGCATTTCCACTATCAATACACGCAGTTTTGCCCGAAGAATTCTCCTTTAGTTGCAGGTGGAACACAAGCAGCTTTTCTCCCACAGTGTACCCAATGAGCCTTTGCCCGAAAGAATATCTACACTCAAGGGGTCCCGCGTGGAGTGAACTGCCTAAAGCAAGGCAGGCTCTAGTGAGGCCTCTAAGCATTTCCTCTCCGAAAACACGGCAGTTTTACCCAAGGAACTCTGCGTTAGTTGCAGGTGGAACACAGGCAGCATTACTCCCAGTGTGTAATCTTTGGGCTCTTCCACGAATGAATTTCTTTATGCAGGGATTCCCACGTGGATCGAACTGCCTCAACCGTGGCAGGCTGTAGCGAGGACTGTAAGCATATCCTATCCCCAAACACGCAGTTTTAACGGTAGAACTCTGCTTTAGTTGCAGGGGTAACACAAGCAGCTTTTCTCCCACTGTGTACTCTTTGGGCTCTTCCAAGAATGAACTTCTATATGCAGGGTTTCCGACGTGGAGCGAACTGCCTCAACCAAGGCAGGCTGTAGCGAGGACTGTAAGCATGTCCTCTACCAAATCACGCAGGTTTACCCGAAGAACTCTGCTTTAGTTGCAGGTGGAACACAAGCATCTTTTCTCCCACAGTGTACTCGATGGGCACTTCCCCTAATGAACTTGTTCTATAAGAATGGTTTCCCACGTGGAGCGAACTGCCTGAGCCATGGCAGGCACTACTGTGGTCTCTAAGGATTTCCTCTCTGAAAACACCGCACTTTTACCCGAAGAACTCTGCTTTAGTTGCAGGTGGAACACAAGCTGCATTTGTCCCACACTTTATACAAAGGGCCCTTCCCCGAATGAATCCTCAATATGCAGGGTGTCCCACGTGCAGCGAACTGCCTCAATGAAGGCAGGCTCTCGTAAGGACTGTAAGCATTTCCTCTCCCATAACACGCAGTTTTACCCGAAGAACTCTGCTTTAGTTGCACGTGGAACACAAGCAGCATTTCTCCCACTGTGTACTCTTTGGGCTCTTCCACGAATGAACTTCTTTATGCAGGGATTCCCACGAGGAGCGAACTGCCTCCACCATGGCAGGCTGTAGTGAGGACTGTAAGCATATCCTCTACCAAATCACGCAGGTTTACCCGAAGAACTCAGCTTTAGTTGCAGGGGGAACACAAGCATCTTTTCTCCCACAGTGTACTCTTTGGGCTCTTCCAAGAGTGAACTTCTATATGTAGGGTTTCCGAAGTGGAGCGAACTGCCTCAACCAAGGCAGGCTGTACCGAGGACTGTAAGCATTTCCTCTTCCAAAACACGGCAGTTTTACCACAGAATTCTGCTTTAGTTGCAGGTGGAACACAAGCAGCCTTTCTCCCACTGTGTACTCTTTGGGCTCTTCCACGAATGAACTTCTTTATGCAGGGATTCCCACGTGGAGCGAACTGCCTCAACCAAGGCAGGCTGTAGCGAATACTGTAAGCATTTCCTCTCCCAAAACACGCAGTTTTACACGAAGAACTCTGCTTCAGTTGCAGGTGGAACACAAGCAGCATTTCTCCCACTGTGTACTCTTTGGTCTCTTCACGAATGAACTTGTATATGCAGGGTTTCCCACGTGGAGCGAACTGCCTCAACCATGGCAGGCTGTGGCGAGGACTGTTAGCATATCCTCTCCCAAACAACGCAGTTTTAACAGTAGAACTCTGCTTTAGTTGCAGGGGTAACACAAGCAGCTTTTCTCCCACTGTGTACTCTTTGGTCTCTTCCACGAATGAACTTCTATATGCAGGGTTTCCAACGTGGAGGGAACTGCCTCAACCAAGGCAGGGTGTACCGAGGACTGTAAGCATTTCCTCTTCCAAAACACGGCAGTTTTACCACAGAATTCTGCTTTAGTTGCAGGTGGAACACAAGCAGCATTTCTCCCACTGTGTACCCCATGAGCCTTTGCCCGAAAGAATATCTATACTCAAGGGGTCCCGCGTGGAGTAAAATGCCTAAAGCAAGGCAGGCTCTAGTGAGGCCTCTAAGCATTTCCTCTCCGAAAACACGGCAGTTTTACCCAAGGAACTCTGCGTTAGTTGCAGGTGGAACACAGGCAGCATTACTCCCAGTGTGTAATCTTTGGGCTCTTCCACGAATGAATTTCTTTATGCAGGGATTCCCACGTGGATCGAACTGCCTCAACCGTGGCAGGCTGTAGCGAGGACTGTAAGCATATCCTATCCCAAAACACGCAGTTTTAATGGTAGAACTCTGCTTTAGTTGCAGGGGTAACACAAGCAGCTTTTCTCCCACTGTGTACTCTTTGGGCTCTTCCAAGAATGAACTTCTATATGCAGGGTTTCCGACGTGGATCGAACTGCCTCAACCAAGGCAGGCTGTAGCGAGGACTGTAAGCATGTCCTCTACCAAATCACGCAGGTTTACCCGAAGAACTCTGCTTTAGTTGCAGGGGGAACACAAGCATCTTTTCTCCCACAGTGTACTCGATGGGCACTTCCCCTAATGAACTTGTTCTATAAGAATGGTTTCAAACGTGGAGCGAACTGCCTCAGCCATGGCAGGCACTACTGTGGTCTCTAAGGATTTCCTCTCTGAAAACACGGCACTTTTACCCGAAGAACTCTGCTTTAGTTGCAGGTGGAACACAAGCTGCATTTGTCCCACACTTTATACAAAGGGCCCTTCCCCGAATGAATCCTCAATATGCAGGGTGTCCCACGTGCAGCGAACTGCCTCAATGAAGGCAAGTTCCCGTAAGGACTGTAAGCATTTCCTCTCCCATAACACGCAGTTTTACCCGAAGAACTCTGCTTTAGTTGCACGTGGAACATAAGCAGCATTTCTCCCACTGTGTACTCTTTGGGCTCTTCCACGAATGAACTTCTTTATGCAGGGATTCCCACGAGGAGCGAACTGCCTCCACCATGGCAGGCTGTAGTGAGGACTGTAAGCATATCCTCTACCAAATCACGCAGGTTTACCCGAAGAACTCAGCTTTAGTTGCAGGGGGAACACAGCATCTTTTCTCCCACAGTGTACTCTTTGGGCTCTTCCACGAGTGAACTTCTATATGTAGGGTTTCCGAAGTGGAGCGAACTGCCTCAACCAAGGCAGGGTGTACCGAGGACTGTAAGCATTTCCTCTTCCAAAACACGGCAGTTTTACCACAGAATTCTGCTTTAGTTGCAGGTGGAACACAAGCAGCCTTTCTCCCACTGTGTACACTTTGGGCTCTTCCACGAATGAACTTCTTTATGCAGGGATTCCCACGTGGAGCGAACTGCCTCAACCAAGGCAGGCTGTAGCGAATACTGTAAGCATTTCCTCTCCCAAAACACGCAGTTTTAAACGAAGAACTCTGCTTCAGTTGCAGGTGGAACACAAGCAGCATTTCTCCCACTGTGTACTCTTTGGTCTCTTCACGAATGAATTTGTATATGCAGGGTTTCCCACGTGGAGCGAACTGCCTCAACCATGGCAGGCTGTAGCGAGGACTGTAAGCATGTCCTCTACCAAATCACGCAGGTTTACCCGAAGAACTCTGCTTTAGTTGCAGGGGGAACACAAGCATCTTTTCTCCCACAGTGTACTCGATGGGCACTTCCCCTAATGAACTTGTTCTATAAGAATGGTTTCCCACGTGGAGCGAACTGCCTCAGCCATGGCAGGCACTACTGTGGTCTCTAAGGATTTCCTCTCTGAAAACACGGCACTTTTACCCGAAGAACTCTGCTTTAGTTGCAGGTGGAACACAAGCTGCATTTGTCCTACACTTTATACAAAGGGTCCTTCCCCGAATGAATCCTCAATATGCAGGGTGTCCCACGTGCAGCGAACTGCCTCAATGAAGGCAGGCTCTCGTAAGGACTGTAAGCATTTCCTCTCCCATAACACGCAGTTTTACCCGAAGAACTCTGCTTTAGTTGCTTTGGAACACAAGCAGCATTTCTCCCACTGTGTACTCTTTGGGCTCTTCCACGAATGAACTTCTTTATGCAGGGATTCCCACGAGGAGCGAACTGCCTCCACCATGGCAGGCTGTAGTGAGGACTGTAAGCATATCCTCTACCAAATCACGCAGGTTTACCCGAAGAACTCAGCTTTAGTTGCAGGGGGAACACAAGCATCTTTTCTCCCACAGTGTACTCTTTGGGCTCTTCCAAGAGTGAACTTCTATATGTAGGGTTTCCGAAGTGGAGCGAACTGCCTCAACCAAGGCAGGCTGTACCGAGGACTGTAAGCATTTCCTCTTCAAAAACACGGCAGTTTTACCACAGAATTCTGCTTTAGTTGCAGGTGGAACACAAGGAGCCTTTCTCCCACTGTGTACTCTTTGGGCTCTTCCACGAATGAACTTCTTTATGCAGGGATTCCCACGTGGAGCGAACTGCCTCAACCAAGGCAGGCTGTAGCGAATACTGTAAGCATTTCATCTCCAAAAACACGCAGTTTTACACGAAGAACTCTGCTTCAGTTGCAGGTGGAACACAAGCAGCATTTCTCCCACTGTGTACTCTTTGGTCTCTTCACGAATGAACTTGTATATGCAGGGTTTCCCACGTGGAGCGAACTGCCTCAACCATGGCAGGCTGTGGCGAGGACTGTTAGCATATCCTCTCCCAAACAACGCAGTTTTAACAGTAGAACTCTGCTTTAGTTGCAGGGGTAACACAAGCAGCTTTTCTCCCACTGTGTACTCTTTGGTCTCTTCCACGAATGAACTTCTATATGCAGGGTTTCCAACGTGGAGGGAACTGCCTCAACCAAGGCAGGGTGTACCGAGGACTGTAAGCATTTCCTCTTCCAAAACACGGCAGTTTTACCACAGAATTCTGCTTTAGTTGCAGGTGGAACACAAGCAGCATTTCTCCCACTGTGTACCCCATGAGCCTTTGCCCGAAAGAATATCTATACTCAAGGGGTCCCGCGTGGAGTAAAATGCCTAAAGCAAGGCAGGCTCTAGTGAGGCCTCTAAGCATTTCCTCTCCGAAAACACGGCAGTTTTACCCAAGGAACTCTGCGTTAGTTGCAGGTGGAACACAGGCAGCATTACTCCCAGTGTGTAATCTTTGGGCTCTTCCACGAATGAATTTCTTTATGCAGGGATTCCCACGTGGATCGAACTGCCTCAACCGTGGCAGGCTGTAGCGAGGACTGTAAGCATATCCTATCCCAAAACACGCAGTTTTAATGGTAGAACTCTGCTTTAGTTGCAGGGGTAACACAAGCAGCTTTTCTCCCACTGTGTACTCTTTGGGCTCTTCCAAGAATGAACTTCTATATGCAGGGTTTCCGACGTGGATCGAACTGCCTCAACCAAGGCAGGCTGTAGCGAGGACTGTAAGCATGTCCTCTACCAAATCACGCAGGTTTACCCGAAGAACTCTGCTTTAGTTGCAGGGGGAACACAAGCATCTTTTCTCCCACAGTGTACTCGATGGGCACTTCCCCTAATGAACTTGTTCTATAAGAATGGTTTCAAACGTGGAGCGAACTGCCTGAGCCATGGCAGGCACTACTGTGGTCTCTAAGGATTTCCTCTCTGAAAACACGGCACTTTTACCCGAAGAACTCTGCTTTAGTTGCAGGTGGAACACAAGCTGCATTTGTCCCACACTTTATACAAAGGGCCCTTCCCCGAATGAATCCTCAATATGCAGGGTGTCCCACGTGCAGCGAACTGCCTCAATGAAGGCAAGTTCCCGTAAGGACTGTAAGCATTTCCTCTCCCATAACACGCAGTTTTACCCGAAGAACTCTGCTTTAGTTGCACGTGGAACATAAGCAGCATTTCTCCCACTGTGTACTCTTTGGGCTCTTCCACGAATGAACTTCTTTATGCAGGGATTCCCACGAGGAGCGAACTGCCTCCACCATGGCAGGCTGTAGTGAGGACTGTAAGCATATCCTCTACCAAATCACGCAGGTTTACCCGAAGAACTCAGCTTTAGTTGCAGGGGGAACACAGCATCTTTTCTCCCACAGTGTACTCTTTGGGCTCTTCCACGAGTGAACTTCTATATGTAGGGTTTCCGAAGTGGAGCGAACTGCCTCAACCAAGGCAGGGTGTACCGAGGACTGTAAGCATTTCCTCTTCCAAAACACGGCAGTTTTACCACAGAATTCTGCTTTAGTTGCAGGTGGAACACAAGCAGCCTTTCTCCCACTGTGTACACTTTGGGCTCTTCCACGAATGAACTTCTTTATGCAAGGATTCCCACGTGGAGCGAACTGCCTCAACCAAGGCAGGCTGTAGCGAATACTGTAAGCATTTCCTCTCCCAAAACACGCAGTTTTACACGAAGAACTCTGCTTCAGTTGCAGGTGGAAAACAAGCAGCATTTCTCCCACTGTGTACTCTTTGGTCTCTTCACGAATGAATTTGTATATGCAGGGTTTCCCACGTGGAGCGAACTGCCTCAACCATGGCAGGCTGTAGCGAGGACTGTAAGCATGTCCTCTACCAAATCACGCAGGTTTACCCGAAGAACTCTGCTTTAGTTGCAGGGGGAACACAAGCATCTTTTCTCCCACAGTTACTCGATGGGCACTTCCCCTAATGAACTTGTTCTATAAGAATGGTTTCCCACGTGGAGCGAACTGCCTCAGCCATGGCAGGCACTACTGTGGTCTCTAAGGATTTCCTCTCTGAAAACACGGCACTTTTACCCGAAGAACTCTGCTTTAGTTGCAGGTGGAACACAAGCTGCATTTGTCCTACACTTTATACAAAGGGTCCTTCCCCGAATGAATCCTCAATATGCAGGGTGTCCCACGTGCAGCGAACTGCCTCAATGAAGGCAGGCTCTCGTAAGGACTGTAAGCATTTCCTCTCCCATAACACGCAGTTTTACCCGAAGAACTCTGCTTTAGTTGCTTTGGAACACAAGCAGCATTTCTCCCACTGTGTACTCTTTGGGCTCTTCCACGAATGAACTTCTTTATGCAGGGATTCCCACGAGGAGCGAACTGCCTCCACCATGGCAGGCTGTAGTGAGGACTGTAAGCATATCCTCTACCAAATCACGCAGGTTTACCCGAAGAACTCAGCTTTAGTTGCAGGGGGAACACAAGCATCTTTTCTCCCACAGTGTACTCTTTGGGCTCTTCCAAGAGTGAACTTCTATATGTAGGGTTTCCGAAGTGGAGCGAACTGCCTCAACCAAGGCAGGCTGTACCGAGGACTGTAAGCATTTCCTCTTCCAAAACACGGCAGTTTTACCACAGAATTCTGCTTTAGTTGCAGGTGGAACACAAGCAGCATTTCTCCCACTGTGTACTCTTTGGGCTCTTCCACGAATGAACTTCTTTATGCAGGGATTCCCACGTGCAGCGAACTGCCTCCACCAAGGCAGGCTGCAGCGAATACTGTAAGCATTTCCTCTCCCAAAACACGCAGTTTTACACGAAGAACTCTGCTTTAGTTGCAGGGGGAACACCATCAGCTTTCCTCCCACAGTGTACACAATGGGCACTTCCCCTAATGAACTTGTTCTATAAGAATGGTTTCCTACGTGGAGCGAACTGCCTCAGCCATGGTAGGCACTACTGTGGTCTCTAAGGATTTCCTCTCTGAAAACACGGCACTTTTACCCGAGGAACTCTGCTTTAGTTGCAGGTGGAACACAAGCAGCATTTCTCCCACTGTGTACTCTTTGGTCTCTTAACGAATGAACTTGTATAAGCAGGGTTTCCCACGTGGAGCGAACTGCCTCAACCATGGCAGGCTGTGGCGAGGACTGTTAGCATATCCTCTCCCAAACAACGCAGTTTTAACAGTAGAACTCTGCTTTAGTTGCAGGGGTAACACAAGCAGCTTTTCTCCCACTGTGTACTCTTTGGTCTCTTCCACGAATGAACTTCTATATGCAGGGTTTCCAACGTGGAGGGAACTGCCTCAACCAAGGCAGGGTGTACCGAGGACTGTAAGCATTTCCTCTTCCAAAACACGGCAGTTTTACCACAGAATTCTGCTTTAGTTGCAGGTGGAACACAAGCAGCATTTCTCCCACTGTGTACCCCATGAGCCTTTGCCCGAAAGAATATCTATACTCAAGGGGTCCCGCGTGGAGTGAAATGCCTAAAGCAAGGCAGGCTCTAGTGAGGCCTCTAAGCATTTCCTCTCCGAAAACACGGCAGTTTTACCCAAGGAACTCTGCGTTAGTTGCAGGTGGAACACAGGCAGCATTACTCCCAGTGTGTAATCTTTGGGCTCTTCCACGAATGAATTTCTTTATGCAGGGATTCCCACGTGGATCGAACTGCCTCAACCGTGGCAGGCTGTAGCGAGGACTGTAAGCATATCCTATCCCAAAACACGCAGTTTTAACGGTAGAACTCTGCTTTAGTTGCAGGGGTAACACAAGCAGCTTTTCTCCCACTGTGTACTCTTTGGGCTCTTCCAAGAATGAACTTCTATATGCAGGGTTTCCGACGTGGAGCGCACTGCCTCAACCAAGGCAGGCTGTAGCGAGGACTGTAAGCATGTCCTCTACCAAATCACGCAGGTTTACCCGAAGAACTCTGCTTTAGTTGCAGGGGGAACACAAGCATCTTTTCTCCCACAGTGTACTCGATGGGCACTTCCCCTAATGAACTTGTTCTATAA
The DNA here is from genome assembly GCF_025265405.1 of Mesoplodon densirostris. Taxonomy (NCBI): domain Eukaryota; kingdom Metazoa; phylum Chordata; class Mammalia; order Artiodactyla; family Ziphiidae; genus Mesoplodon; species Mesoplodon densirostris. The sequence continues at coordinate 86,214,819 of NC_082667.1, read as the reverse complement.
GAATGGTTTCCCACGTGGAGCGAACTGCCTGAGCCATGGCAGGCACTACTGTAGTCTCTAAGGATTTCCTCTCTGAAAACACGGCACTTTTACCCGAAGAACTCTGCTTTAGTTGCAGGTGGAACACAAGCTGCATTTGTCCCACACTTTATACAAAGGGCCCTTCCCCGAATGAATCCTCAATATGCAGGGTGTCCCACGTGCAGCGAACTGCCTCAATGAAGGCAAGTTCCCGTAAGGACTGTAAGCATTTCCTCTCCCATAACACGCAGTTTTACCCGAAGAACTCTGCTTTAGTTGCACGTGGAACATAAGCAGCATTTCTCCCACTGTGTACTCTTTGGGCTCTTCCACGAATGAACTTCTTTATGCAGGGATTCCCACGAGGAGCGAACTGCCTCCACCATGGCAGGCTGTAGTGAGGACTGTAAGCATATCCTCTACCAAATCACGCAGGTTTACCCGAAGAACTCAGCTTTAGTTGCAGGGGGAACACAGCATCTTTTCTCCCACAGTGTACTCTCTGGGCTCTTCCACGAGTGAACTTCTATATGTAGGGTTTCCGAAGTGGAGCGAACTGCCTCAACCAAGGCAGGGTGTACCGAGGACTGTAAGCATTTCCTCTTCCAAAACACGGCAGTTTTACCACAGAATTCTGCTTTAGTTGCAGGTGGAACACAAGCAGCCTTTCTCCCACTGTGTACACTTTGGGCTCTTCCACGAATGAACTTCTTTATGCAGGGATTCCCACGTGGAGCGAACTGCCTCAACCAAGGCAGGCTGTAGCGAATACTGTAAGCATTTCCTCTCCCAAAACACGCAGTTTTACACGAAGAACTCTGCTTCAGTTGCAGGTGGAACACAAGCAGCATTTCTCCCACTGTGTACTCTTTGGTCTCTTCACGAATGAATTTGTATATGCAGGGTTTCCCACGTGGAGCGAACTGCCTCAACCATGGCAGGCTGTAGCGAGGACTGTAAGCATGTCCTCTACCAAATCACGCAGGTTTACCCGAAGAACTCTGCTTTAGTTGCAGGGGGAACACAAGCATCTTTTCTCCCACAGTGTACTCGATGGGCACTTCCCCTAATGAACTTGTTCTATAAGAATGGTTTCCCACGTGGAGCGAACTGCCTCAGCCATGGCAGGCACTACTGTGGTCTCTAAGGATTTCCTCTCTGAAAACACGGCACTTTTACCCGAAGAACTCTGCTTTAGTTGCAGGTGGAACACAAGCTGCATTTGTCCTACACTTTATACAAAGGGTCCTTCCCCGAATGAATCCTCAATATGCAGGGTGTCCCACGTGCAGCGAACTGCCTCAATGAAGGCAGGCTCTCGTAAGGACTGTAAGCATTTCCTCTCCCATAACACGCAGTTTTACCCGAAGAACTGTGCTTTAGTTGCTTTGGAACACAAGCAGCATTTCTCCCACTGTGTACTCTTTGGGCTCTTCCACGAATGAACTTCTTTATGCAGGGATTCCCACAAGGAGCGAACTGCCTCCACCATGGCAGGCTGTAGTGAGGACTGTAAGCATATCCTCTACCAAATCACGCAGGTTTACCCGAAGAACTCACCTTTAGTTGCAGGGGGAACACAAGCATCTTTTCTCCCACAGTATACTCTTTTGGCTCTTCCACGAGTGAACTTCTATATGTAGGGTTTCCGAAGTGGAGCGAACTGCCTCAACCAAGGCAGGCTGTACCGAGGACTGTAAGCATTTCCTCTTCCAAAACACGGCAGTTTTACCACAGAATTCTGCTTTAGTTGCAGGTGGAACACAAGCAGCCTTTCTCCCACTGTGTACTCTTTAGGCTCTTCCACGAATGAACTTCTTTATGCAGGGATTCCCACGTGGAGCGAACTGCCTCAACCAAGGCAGGCTGTAGCGAATACTGTAAGCATTTCCTCTCCCAAAACACGCAGTTTTACACGAAGAACTCTGCTTCAGTTGCAGATGGAACACAAGCAGCATTTCTCCCACTGTGTACTCTTTGGTCTCTTCACCAATGAACTTGTATATGCAGGGTTTCCCACGTGGAGCGAACTGCCAAAACCATGGCAGGCTGTAGCGAGGACTGTAAGCATATCCTCTCCCAAACCACGCAGTTTTAACAGTAGAACTCTGCTTTAGTTGCAGGGGTAACACAAGCAGCTTTTCTCCCACTGTGTACTCTTTGGGCTCTTCCACGAATGAACTTCTATATGCAGGGTTTCCAACGTGGAGGGAACTGCCTCAACCAAGGCAGGGTGTACCGAGGACTGTAAGCATTTCCTCTTCCAAAACACGGCAGTTTTACCACAGAATTCTGCTTTAGTTGCAGGTGGAACACAAGCAGCATTTCTCCCACTGTGTACTCTTTGGGCTCTTCCACGAATGAACTTCTTTATGCAGGGATTCCCACGTGCAGCGAACTGCCTCAACCAAGGCAGGCTGCAGCGAATACTGTAAGCATTTCCTCTCCCAAAACACGCAGTTTTACACGAAGAACTCTGCTTTAGTTGCAGGGGGAACACCATCAGCTTTCCTCCCACAGTGTACACAATGGGCACTTCCCCTAATGAACTTGTTCTATAAGAATGGTTTCCTACGTGGAGCGAACTGCCTCAGCCATGGTAGGCACTACTGTGGTCTCTAAGGATTTCCTCTCTGAAAACACGGCACTTTTACCCGAGGAACTCTGCTTTAGTTGCAGGTGGAACACAAGCTGCATTTGTCCCACACTTTATACAAAGGGCCCTCCCCGAAGGAGTCTTCAATATGCAGGGTGTCCCACGTGCAGTGAACTGCCTCAACGAAGGCAGGCTCTCGTAAGGACTGTAAGCATTTCCACTATCAATACACGCAGTTTTGCCCGAAGAATTCTCCTTTAGTTGCAGGTGGAACACAAGCAGCTTTTCTCCCACAGTGTACCCAATGAGCCTTTGCCCGAAAGAATATCTACACTCAAGGGGTCCCGCGTGGAGTGAAATGCCTAAAGCAAGGCAGGCTCTAGTGAGGCCTCTAAGCATTTCCTCTCCAAAAACACGGCAGTTTTACCCAAGGAACTCTGCGTTAGTTGCAGGTGGAACACAAGCAGCATTACTCCCAGTGTGTAATCTTTGGGCTCTTCCACGAATGAATTTCTTTATGCAGGGATTCCCACGTGGATCGAACTGCCTCAACCGTGGCAGGCTGTAGCGAGGACTGTAAGCATATCCTATCCCAAAACACGCAGTTTTAACGGTAGAACTCTGCTTTAGTTGCAGGGGTAACACAAGCAGCTTTTCTCCCACTGTGTACTCTTTGGGCTCTTCCAAGAATGAACTTCTATATGCAGGGTTTCCGACGTGGAGCGAACTGCCTCAACCAAGGCAGGCTGTAGCGAGGACTGTAAGCATGTCCTCTACCAAATCACGCAGGTTTACCCGAAGAACTCTGCTTTAGTTGCAGGGGGAACACAAGCATCTTTTCTCCCACAGTGTACTCGATGGGCACTTCCCCTAATGAACTTGTTCTATAAGAATGGTTTCCCACGTGGAGCGAACTGCCTGAGCCATGGCAGGCACTACTGTGGTCTCTAAGGATTTCCTCTCTGAAAACACGGCACTTTTACCCGAAGAACTCTGCTTTAGTTGCAGGTGGAACACAAGCTGCATTTGTCCCACACTTTATACAAAGGGCCCTTCCCCGAATGAATCCTCAATATGCAGGGTTTCCCACGTGCAGCGAACTGCCTCAATGAAGGCAGGCTCTCGTAAGGACTGTAAGCATTTCCTCTCCCATAACATGCAGTTTTACCCGAAGAACTCTGCTTTAGTTGCACGTGCAACATAAGCAGCATTTCTCCCACTGTGTACTCTTTGGGCTCTTCCACGAATGAACTTCTTTATGCAGGGATTCCCACGAGGAGCGAACTGCCTCCACCATGGCAGGCTGTAGCGAGGACTGTAAGCATATCCTCTACCAAATCACGCAGGTTTACCCGAAGAACTCAGCTTTAGTTGCAGGGGGAACACAAGCATCTTTTCTCCCACAGTGTACTCTTTGGGCTCTTCCAAGAGTGAACTTCTATATGTAGGGTTTCCGAAGTGGAGCGAACTGCCTCAACCAAGGCAGGCTGTACCGAGGACTGTAAGCATTTCCTCTTCCAAAACACGGCAGTTTTACCACAGAATTCTGCTTTAGTTGCAGGTGGAACACAAGCAGCCTTTCTCCCACTGTGTACTCTTTGGGCTCTTCCACGAATGAACTTCTTTATGCAGGGATTCCCACGTGGAGCGAACTGCCTCAACCAAGGCAGGCTGTAGCGAATACTGTAAGCATTTCCTCTCCCAAAACACGCAGTTTTACACGAAGAACTCTGCTTCAGTTGCAGGTGGAACACAAGCAGCATTTCTCCCACTGTGTACTCTTTGGTCTCTTCACGAATGAACTTGTATATGCAGGGTTTCCCACGTGGAGCGAACTGCCTCAACCATGGCAGGCTGTGGCGAGGACTGTAAGCATATCCTCTCCCAAACCACGCAGTTTTAACAGTAGAACTCTGTTTTAGTTGCAGGGGTAAAACAAGCAGCTTTTCTCCCACTGTGTTCTCTTTGGGCTCTTCCACGAATGAACTTCTATATGCAGGGTTTCCAACGTGGAGGGAACTGCCTCAACCAAGGCAGGCTGTAGCGAGGACTGTAAGCATTTCCTCTTCCAAAACACGGCAGTTTTACCAGAGAATTCTGCTTTAGTTGCAGGTGGAACACAAGCATCTTTTCTCCCACAGTATACTCTTTGGGCTCTTCCACGAGTGAACTTCTATATGTAGGGTTTCCGAAGTGGAGCGAACTGCCTCAACCAAGGCAGGCTGTACCGAGGACTGTAAGCATTTCCTCTTCCAAAACACGGCAGTTTTACCACAGAATTCTGCTTTAGTTGCAGGTGGAACACAAGCAGCCTTTCTCCCACTGTGTACTCTTTAGGCTCTTCCACGAATGAACTTCTTTATGCAGGGATTCCCACGTGGAGCGAACTGCCTCAACCAAGGCAGGCTGTAGCGAATACTGTAAGCATTTCCTCTCCCAAAACACGCAGTTTTACACGAAGAACTCTGCTTCAGTTGCAGATGGAACACAAGCAGCATTTCTCCCACTGTGTACTCTTTGGTCTCTTCACCAATGAACTTGTATATGCAGGGTTTCCCACGTGGAGCGAACTGCCTCAACCATGGCAGGCTGTAGCGAGGACTGTAAGCATATCCTCTCCCAAACCACGCAGTTTTAACAGTAGAACTCTGCTTTAGTTGCAGGGGTAACACAAGCAGCTTTTCTCCCACTGTGTACTCTTTGGGCTCTTCCACGAATGAACTTCTATATGCAGGGTTTCCAACGTGGAGGGAACTGCCACAACCAAGGCAGGGTGTACCGAGGACTGTAAGCATTTCCTCTTCCAAAACACGGCAGTTTTACCACAGAATTCTGCTTTAGTTGCAGGTGGAACACAAGCAGCCTTTCTCCCACTGTGTACACTTTGGGCTCTTCCACGAATGAACTTCTTTATGCAGGGATTCCCACGTGGAGCGAACTGCCTCAACCAAGGCAGGCTGTAGCGAATACTGTAAGCATTTCCTCTCCCAAAACACGCAGTTTTACACGAAGAACTCTGCTTCAGTTGCAGGTGGAACACAAGCAGCATTTCTCCCACTGTGTACTCTTTGGTCTCTTCACGAATGAATTTGTATATGCAGGGTTTCCCACGTGGAGCGAACTGCCTCAACCATGGCAGGCTGTAGCGAGGACTGTAAGCATGTCCTCTACCAAATCACGCAGGTTTACCCGAAGAACTCTGCTTTAGTTGCAGGGGGAACACAAGCATCTTTTCTCCCACAGTGTACTCGATGGGCACTTCCCCTAATGAACTTGTTCTATAAGAATGGTTTCCCACGTGGAGCGAACTGCCTCAGCCATGGCAGGCACTACTGTGGTCTCTAAGGATTTCCTCTCTGAAAACACGGCACTTTTACCCGAAGAACTCTGCTTTAGTTGCAGGTGGAACACAAGCTGCATTTGTCCTACACTTTATACAAAGGGTCCTTCCCCGAATGAATCCTCAATATGCAGGGTGTCCCACGTGCAGCGAACTGCCTCAATGAAGGCAGGCTCTCGTAAGGACTGTAAGCATTTCCTCTCCCATAACACGCAGTTTTACCCGAAGAACTGTGCTTTAGTTGCTTTGGAACACAAGCAGCATTTCTCCCACTGTGTACTCTTTGGGCTCTTCCACGAATGAAATTCTTTATGCAGGGATTCCCACAAGGAGCGAACTGCCTCCACCATGGCAGGCTGTAGTGAGGACTGTAAGCATATCCTCTACCAAATCACGCAGGTTTACCCGAAGAACTCACCTTTAGTTGCAGGGGGAACACAAGCATCTTTTCTCCCACAGTATACTCTTTTGGCTCTTCCACGAGTGAACTTCTATATGTAGGGTTTCCGAAGTGGAGCGAACTGCCTCAACCAAGGCAGGCTGTACCGAGGACTGTAAGCATTTCCTCTTCCAAAACACGGCAGTTTTACCACAGAATTCTGCTTTAGTTGCAGGTGGAACACAAGCAGCCTTTCTCCCACTGTGTACTCTTTAGGCTCTTCCACGAATGAACTTCTTTATGCAGGGATTCCCACGTGGAGCGAACTGCCTCAACCAAGGCAGGCTGTAGCGAATACTGTAAGCATTTCCTCTCCCAAAACACGCAGTTTTACACGAAGAACTCTGCTTCAGTTGCAGATGGAACACAAGCAGCATTTCTCCCACTGTGTACTCTTTGGTCTCTTCACCAATGAACTTGTATATGCAGGGTTTCCCACGTGGAGCGAACTGCCAAAACCATGGCAGGCTGTAGCGAGGACTGTAAGCATATCCTCTCCCAAACCACGCAGTTTTAACAGTAGAACTCTGCTTTAGTTGCAGGGGTAACACAAGCAGCTTTTCTCCCACTGTGTACTCTTTGGGCTCTTCCACGAATGAACTTCTATATGCAGGGTTTCCAACGTGGAGGGAACTGCCTCAACCAAGGCAGGGTGTACCGAGGACTGTAAGCATTTCCTCTTCCAAAACACGGCAGTTTTACCACAGAATTCTGCTTTAGTTGCAGGTGGAACACAAGCAGCATTTCTCCCACTGTGTACTCTTTGGGCTCTTCCACGAATGAACTTCTTTATGCAGGGATTCCCACGTGCAGCGAACTGCCTCAACCAAGGCAGGCTGCAGCGAATACTGTAAGCATTTCCTCTCCCAAAACACGCAGTTTTACACGAAGAACTCTGCTTTAGTTGCAGGGGGAACACCATCAGCTTTCCTCCCACAGTGTACACAATGGGCACTTCCCCTAATGAACTTGTTCTATAAGAATGGTTTCCTACGTGGAGCGAACTGCCTCAGCCATGGTAGGCACTACTGTGGTCTCTAAGGATTTCCTCTCTGAAAACACGGCACTTTTACCCGAGGAACTCTGCTTTAGTTGCAGGTGGAACACAAGCTGCATTTGTCCCACACTTTATACAAAGGGCCCTCCCCGAAGGAGTCTTCAATATGCAGGGTGTCCCACGTGCAGTGAACTGCCTCAACGAAGGCAGGCTCTCGTAAGGACTGTAAGCATTTCCACTATCAATACACGCAGTTTTGCCCGAAGAATTCTCCTTTAGTTGCAGGTGGAACACAAGCAGCTTTTCTCCCACAGTGTACCCAATGAGCCTTTGCCCGAAAGAATATCTACACTCAAGGGGTCCCGCGTGGAGTGAAATGCCTAAAGCAAGGCAGGCTCTAGTGAGGCCTCTAAGCATTTCCTCTCCAAAAACACGGCAGTTTTACCCAAGGAACTCTGCGTTAGTTGCAGGTGGAACACAAGCAGCATTACTCCCAGTGTGTAATCTTTGGGCTCTTCCACGAATGAATTTCTTTATGCAGGGATTCCCACGTGGATCGAACTGCCTCAACCGTGGCAGGCTGTAGCGAGGACTGTAAGCATATCCTATCCCAAAACACGCAGTTTTAACGGTAGAACTCTGCTTTAGTTGCAGGGGTAACACAAGCAGCTTTTCTCCCACTGTGTACTCTTTGGGCTCTTCCAAGAATGAACTTCTATATGCAGGGTTTCCGACGTGGAGCGAACTGCCTCAACCAAGGCAGGCTGTAGCGAGGACTGTAAGCATGTCCTCTACCAAATCACGCAGGTTTACCCGAAGAACTCTGCTTTAGTTGCAGGGGGAACACAAGCATCTTTTCTCCCACAGTGTACTCGATGGGCACTTCCCCTAATGAACTTGTTCTATAAGAATGGTTTCCCACGTGGAGCGAACTGCCTGAGCCATGGCAGGCACTACTGTGGTCTCTAAGGATTTCCTCTCTGAAAACACGGCACTTTTACCCGAAGAACTCTGCTTTAGTTGCAGGTGGAACACAAGCTGCATTTGTCCCACACTTTATACAAAGGGCCCTTCCCCGAATGAATCCTCAATATGCAGGGTTTCCCACGTGCAGCGAACTGCCTCAATGAAGGCAGGCTCTCGTAAGGACTGTAAGCATTTCCTCTCCCATAACATGCAGTTTTACCCGAAGAACTCTGCTTTAGTTGCACGTGCAACATAAGCAGCATTTCTCCCACTGTGTACTCTTTGGGCTCTTCCACGAATGAACTTCTTTATGCAGGGATTCCCACGAGGAGCGAACTGCCTCCACCATGGCAGGCTGTAGCGAGGACTGTAAGCATATCCTCTACCAAATCACGCAGGTTTACCCGAAGAACTCAGCTTTAGTTGCAGGGGGAACACAAGCATCTTTTCTCCCACAGTGTACTCTTTGGGCTCTTCCACGAGTGAACTTCTATATGTAGGGTTTCCGAAGTGGAGCGAACTGCCTCAACCAAGGCAGGCTGTACCGAGGACTGTAAGCATTTCCTCTTCCAAAACACGGCAGTTTTACCACAGAATTCTGCTTTAGTTGCAGGTGGAACACAAGCAGCCTTTCTCCCACTGTGTACTCTTTGGGCTCTTCCACGAATGAACTTCTTTATGCAGGGATTCCCACGTGGAGCGAACTGCCTCAACCAAGGCAGGCTGTAGCGAATACTGTAAGCATTTCCTCTCCCAAAACACGCAGTTTTACACGAAGAACTCTGCTTCAGTTGCAGGTGGAACACAAGCAGCATTTCTCCCACTGTGTACTCTTTGGTCTCTTCACGAATGAACTTGTATATGCAGGGTTTCCCACGTGGAGCGAACTGCCTCAACCATGGCAGGCTGTAGCGAGGACTGTAAGCATATCCTCTCCCAAACCACGCAGTTTTAACAGTAGAACTCTGTTTTAGTTGCAGGGGTAAAACAAGCAGCTTTTCTCCCACTGTGTTCTCTTTGGGCTCTTCCACGAATGAACTTCTATATGCAGGGTTTCCAACGTGGAGGGAACTGCCTCAACCAAGGCAGGCTGTAGCGAGGACTGTAAGCATTTCCTCTTCCAAAACACGGCAGTTTTACCAGAGAATTCTGCTTTAGTTGCAGGTGGAACACAAGCATCTTTTCTCCCACAGTATACTCTTTGGGCTCTTCCACGAGTGAACTTCTATATGTAGGGTTTCCGAAGTGGAGCGAACTGCCTCAACCAAGGCAGGCTGTACCGAGGACTGTAAGCATTTCCTCTTCCAAAACACGGCAGTTTTACCACAGAATTCTGCTTTAGTTGCAGGTGGAACACAAGCAGCCTTTCTCCCACTGTGTACTCTTTAGGCTCTTCCACGAATGAACTTCTTTATGCAGGGATTCCCACGTGGAGCGAACTGCCTCAACCAAGGCAGGCTGTAGCGAATACTGTAAGCATTTCCTCTCCCAAAACACGCAGTTTTACACGAAGAACTCTGCTTCAGTTGCAGATGGAACACAAGCAGCATTTCTCCCACTGTGTACTCTTTGGTCTCTTCACCAATGAACTTGTATATGCAGGGTTTCCCACGTGGAGCGAACTGCCTCAACCATGGCAGGCTGTAGCGAGGACTGTAAGCATATCCTCTCCCAAACCACGCAGTTTTAACAGTAGAACTCTGCTTTAGTTGCAGGGGTAACACAAGCAGCTTTTCTCCCACTGTGTACTCTTTGGGCTCTTCCACGAATGAACTTCTATATGCAGGGTTTCCAACGTGGAGGGAACTGCCTCAACCAAGGCAGGGTGTACCGAGGACTGTAAGCATTTCCTCTTCCAAAACACGGCAGTTTTACCACAGAATTCTGCTTTAGTTGCAGGTGGAACACAAGCAGCATTTCTCCCACTGTGTACTCTTTGGGCTCTTCCACGAATGAACTTCTTTATGCAGGGATTCCCACGTGCAGCGAACTGCCTCAACCAAGGCAGGCTGCAGCGAATACTGTAAGCATTTCCTCTCCCAAAACACGCAGTTTTACACGAAGAACTCTGCTTTAGTTGCAGGGGGAACACCATCAGCTTTCCTCCCACAGTGTACACAATGGGCACTTCCCCTAATGAACTTGTTCTATAAGAATGGTTTCCTACGTGGAGCGAACTGCCTCAGCCATGGTAGGCACTACTGTGGTCTCTAAGGATTTCCTCTCTGAAAACACGGCACTTTTACCCGAGGAACTCTGCTTTAGTTGCAGGTGGAACACAAGCTGCATTTGTCCCACACTTTATACAAAGGGCCCTCCCCGAAGGAGTCTTCAATATGCAGGGTGTCCCACGTGCAGTGAACTGCCTCAACGAAGGCAGGCTCTCGTAAGGACTGTAAGCATTTCCACTATCAATACACGCAGTTTTGCCCGAAGAATTCTCCTTTAGTTGCAGGTGGAACACAAGCAGCTTTTCTCCCACAGTGTACCCAATGAGCCTTTGCCCGAAAGAATATCTACACTCAAGGGGTCCCGCGTGGAGTGAAATGCCTAAAGCAAGGCAGGCTCTAGTGAGGCCTCTAAGCATTTCCTCTCCGAAAACACGGCAGTTTTACCCAAGGAACTCTGCGTTAGTTGCAGGTGGAACACAAGCAGCATTACTCCCAGTGTGTAATCTTTGGGCTCTTCCACGAATGAATTTCTTTATGCAGGGATTCCCACGTGGATCGAACTGCCTCAACCGTGGCAGGCTGTAGCGAGGACTGTAAGCATATCCTATCCCAAAACACGCAGTTTTAACGGTAGAACTCTGCTTTAGTTGCAGGGGTAACACAAGCAGCTTTTCTCCCACTGTGTACTCTTTGGGCTCTTCCAAGAATGAACTTCTATATGCAGGGTTTCCGACGTGGAGCGAACTGCCTCAACCAAGGCAGGCTGTAGCGAGGACTGTAAGCATGTCCTCTACCAAATCACGCAGGTTTACCCGAAGAACTCTGCTTTAGTTGCAGGGGGAACACAAGCATCTTTTCTCCCACAGTGTACTCGATGGGCACTTCCCCTAATGAACTTGTTCTATAAGAATGGTTTCCCACGTGGAGCGAACTGCCTGAGCCATGGCAGGCACTACTGTGGTCTCTAAGGATTTCCTCTCTGAAAACACGGCACTTTTACCCGAAGAACTCTGCTTTAGTTGCAGGTGGAACACAAGCTGCATTTGTCCCACACTTTATACAAAGGGCCCTTCCCCGAATGAATCCTCAATATGCAGGGTGTCCCACGTGCAGCGAACTGCCTCAATGAAGGCAGGCTCTCGTAAGGACTGTAAGCATTTCCTCTCCCATAACACGCAGTTTTACCCGAAGAACTCTGCTTTAGTTGCACGTGCAACATAAGCAGCATTTCTCCCACTGTGTACTCTTTGGGCTCTTCCACGAATGAACTTCTTTATGCAGGGATTCCCACGAGGAGCGAACTGCCTCCACCATGGCAGGCTGTAGCGAGGACTGTAAGCATATCCTCTACCAAATCACGCAGGTTTACCCGAAGAACTCAGCTTTAGTTGCAGGGGGAACACAAGCATCTTTTCTCCCACAGTGTACTCTTTGGGCTCTTCCACGAGTGAACTTCTATATGTAGGGTTTCCGAAGTGGAGCGAACTGCCTCAACCAAGGCAGGCTGTACCGAGGACTGTAAGCATTTCCTCTTCCAAAACACGGCAGTTTTACCACAGAATTCTGCTTTAGTTGCAGGTGGAACACAAGCAGCCTTTCTCCCACTGTGTACTCTTTGGGCTCTTCCACGAATGAACTTCTTTATGCAGGGATTCCCACGTTGAGCGAACTGCCTCAACCAAGGCAGGCTGTAGCGAATACTGTAAGCATTTCCTCTCCCAAAACACGCAGTTTTACACGAAGAACTCTGCTTCAGTTGCAGGTGGAACACAAGCAGCATTTCTCCCACTGTGTACTCTTTGGTCTCTTCACCAATGAACTTGTATATGCAGGGTTTCCCACGTGGAGCGAACTGCCTCAACCATGGCAGGCTGTAGCGAGGACTGTAAGCATATCCTCTCCCAAACCACGCAGTTTTAACAGTAGAACTCTGTTTTAGTTGCAGGGGTAAAACAAGCAGCTTTTCTCCCACTGTGTTCTCTTTGGGCTCTTCCACGAATGAACTTCTATATGCAGGGTTTCCAACGTGGAGGGAACTGCCTCAACCAAGGCAGGCTGTAGCGAGGACTGTAAGCATTTCCTCTTCCAAAACACGGCAGTTTTACCACAGAATTCTGCTTTAGTTGCAGGTGGAACACAAGCAGCATTTCTCCCACTGTGTACTCTTTGGGCTCTTCCACGAATGAACTTCTTTATGCAGGGATTCCCACGTGCAGCGAACTGCCTCAACCAAGGCAGGCTGCAGCGAATACTGTAAGCATTTCCTCTCCCAAAACACGCAGTTTTACACGAAGAACTCTGCTTTAGTTGCAGGGGGAACACCATCAGCTTTCCTCCCACAGTGTACACAATGGGCACTTCCCCTAATGCAGTTGTTGTATAAGAATGGTTTCCTACGTGGAGCGAACTGCCTCAGCCATGGTAGGCACTACTGTGGTCTCTAAGGATTTCCTCTCTGAAAACACGGCACTTTTACCCGAGGAACTCTGCTTTAGTTGCAGGTGGAACACAAGCTGCATTTGTCCCACACTTTATACAAAGGGCCCTCCCCGAAGGAGTCTTCAATATGCAGGGTGTCCCACGTGCAGTGAACTGCCTCAACGAAGGCAGGCTCTCGTAAGGACTGTAAGCATTTCCACTATCAATACACGCAGTTTTGCCCGAAGAATTCTCCTTTAGTTGCAGGTGGAACACAAGCAGCTTTTCTCCCACAGTGTACCCAATGAGCCTTTGCCCGAAGAATATCTACACTCAAGGGGTCCCGCGTGGAGTGAAATGCCTAAAGCAAGGCAGGCTCTAGTGAGGCCTCTAAGCATTTCCTCTCCGAAAACACGGCAGTTTTACCCAAGGAACTCTGCGTTAGTTGCAGGTGGAACACAGGCAGCATTACTCCCAGTGTGTAATCTTTGGGCTCTTCCACGAATGAATTTCTTTATGCAGGGATTCCCACGTGGATCGAACTGCCTCAACCGTGGCAGGCTGTAGCGAGGACTGTAAGCATATCCTATCCCAAAACACGCAGTTTTAACGGTAGAACTCTGCTTTAGTTGCAGGGGTAACACAAGCAGCTTTTCTCCCACTGTGTACTCTTTGGGCTCTTCCAAGAATGAACTTCTATATGCAGGGTTTCCGACGTGGAGCGAACTGCCTCAACCAAGGCAGGCTGTAGCGAGGACTGTAAGCATGTCCTCTACCAAATCACGCAGGTTTACCCGAAGAACTCTGCTTTAGTTGCAGGCGGAACACAAGCATCTTTTCTCCCACAGTGTACTCGATGGGCACTTCCCCTAATGAACTTGTTCTATAAGAATGGTTTCCCACGTGGAGCGAACTGCCTCAGCCATGGCAGGCACTACTGTGGTCTCTAAGGATTTCCTCTCTGAAAACACGGCACTTTTACCCGAAGAACTCTGCTTTAGTTGCAGGTGGAACACAAGCTGCATTTGTCCCACACTTTATACAAAGGGCCCTTCCCCGAATGAATCCTCAATATGCAGGGTGTCCCACGTGCAGCGAACTGCCTCAATGAAGGCAGGCTCTCGTAAGGACTGTAAGCATTTCCTCTCCCATAACATGCAGTTTTACCCGAAGAACTCTGCTTTAGTTGCACGTGCAACATAAGCAGCATTTCTCCCACTGTGTACTCTTTGGGCTCTTCCACGAATGAACTTCTTTATGCAGGGATTCCCACGAGGAGCGAACTGCCTCCACCATGGCAGGCTGTAGCGAGGACTGTAAGCATATCCTCTACCAAATCACGCAGGTTTACCCGAAGAACTCAGCTTTAGTTGCAGGGGGAACACAAGCATCTTTTCTCCCACAGTGTACTCTTTGGGCTCTTCCACGAGTGAACTTCTATATGTAGGGTTTCCGAAGTGGAGCGAACTGCCTCAACCAAGGCAGGCTGTACCGAGGACTGTAAGCATTTCCTCTTCCAAAACACGGCAGTTTTACCACAGAATTCTGCTTTAGTTGCAGGTGGAACACAAGCAGCCTTTCTCCCACTGTGTACTCTTTGGGCTCTTCCACGAATGAACTTCTTTATGCAGGGATTCCCACGTGGAGCGAACTGCCTCAACCAAGGCAGGCTGTAGCGAATACTGTAAGCATTTCCTCTCCCAAAACACGCAGTTTTACACGAAGAACTCTGCTTCAGTTGCAGGTGGAACACAAGCAGCATTTCTCCCACTGTGTACTCTTTGGTCTCTTCACCAATGAACTTGTATATGCAGGGTTTCCCACGTGGAGCGAACTGCCTCAACCATGGCAGGCTGTAGCGAGGACTGTAAGCATATCCTCTCCCAAACCACGCAGTTTTAACAGTAGAACTCTGTTTTAGTTGCAGGGGTAAAACAAGCAGCTTTTCTCCCACTGTGTTCTCTTTGGGCTCTTCCACGAATGAACTTCTATATGCAGGGTTTCCAACGTGGAGGGAACTGCCTCAACCAAGGCAGGCTGTAGCGAGGACTGTAAGCATTTCCTCTTCCAAAACACGGCAGTTTTACCACAGAATTCTGCTTTAGTTGCAGGTGGAACACAAGCATCTTTTCTCCCACAGTATACTCTTTGGGCTCTTCCACGAGTGAACTTCTATATGTAGGGTTTCCGAAGTGGAGCGAACTGCCTCAACCAAGGCAGGCTGTACCGAGGACTGTAAGCATTTCCTCTTCCAAAACACGGCAGTTTTACCACAGAATTCTGCTTTAGTTGCAGGTGGAACACAAGCAGCCTTTCTCCCACTGTGTACTCTTTAGGCTCTTCCACGAATGAACTTCTTTATGCAGGGATTCCCACGAGGAGCGAACTGCCTCCACCATGGCAGGCTGTAGTGAGGACTGTAAGCATATCCTCTACCAAATCACGCAGGTTTACCCGAAGAACTCAGCTTTAGTTGCAGGGGGAACACAGCATCTTTTCTCCCACAGTGTACTCTTTGGGCTCTTCCACGAGTGAACTTCTATATGTAGGGTTTCCGAAGTGGAGCGAACTGCCTCAACCAAGGCAGGGTGTACCGAGGACTGTAAGCATTTCCTCTTCCAAAACACGGCAGTTTTACCACAGAATTCTGCTTTAGTTGCAGGTGGAACACAAGCAGCCTTTCTCCCACTGTGTACACTTTGGGCTCTTCCACGAATGAACTTCTTTATGCAGGGATTCCCACGTGGAGCGAACTGCCTCAACCAAGGCAGGCTGTAGCGAATACTGTAAGCATTTCCTCTCCCAAAACACGCAGTTTTACACGAAGAACTCTGCTTCAGTTGCAGGTGGAACACAAGCAGCATTTCTCCCACTGTGTACTCTTTGGTCTCTTCACCAATGAACTTGTATATGCAGGGTTTCCCACGTGGAGCGAACTGCCTCAACCATGGCAGGCTGTAGCGAGGACTGTAAGCATATCGTCTCCCAAACCACGCAGTTTTAACAGTAGAACTCTGCTTTAGTTGCAGGGGTAACACAAGCAGCTTTTCTCCCACTGTGTACTCTTTGGGCTCTTCCACGAATGAACTTCTATATGTAGGGTTTCCGAAGTGGAGCGAACTGCCTCAACCAAGGCAGGGTGTACCGAGGACTGTAAGCATTTCCTCTTCCAAAACACGGCAGTTTTACCACAGAATTCTGCTTTAGTTGCAGGTGGAACACAAGCAGCATTTCTCCCACTGTGTACTCTTTGGGCTCTTCCACGAATGAACTTCTTTATGCAGGGATTCCCACGTGCAGCGAACTGCCTCAACCAAGGCAGGCTGCAGCGAATACTGTAAGCATTTCCTCTCCCAAAACACGCAGTTTTACACGAAGAACTCTGCTTTAGTTGCAGGGGGAACACCATCAGCTTTCCTCCCACAGTGTACACAATGGGCACTTCCCCTAATGAACTTGTTCTATAAGAATGGTTTCCTACGTGGAGCGAACTGCCTCAGCCATGGTAGGCACTACTGTGGTCTCTAAGGATTTCCTCTCTGAAAACACGGCACTTTTACCCGAGGAACTCTGCTTTAGTTGCAGGTGGAACACAAGCTGCATTTGTCCCACACTTTATACAAAGGGCCCTCCCCGAAGGAGTCTTCAATATGCAGGGTGTCCCACGTGCAGTGAACTGCCTCAACGAAGGCAGGCTCTCGTAAGGACTGTAAGCATTTCCACTATCAATACACGCAGTTTTGCCCGAAGAATTCTCCTTTAGTTGCAGGTGGAACACAAGCAGCTTTTCTCCCACAGTGTACCCAATGAGCCTTTGCCCGAAAGAATATCTACACTCAAGGGGTCCCGCGTGGAGTGAAATGCCTAAAGCAAGGCAGGCTCTAGTGAGGCCTCTAAGCATTTCCTCTCCGAAAACACGGCAGTTTTACCCAAGGAACTCTGCGTTAGTTGCAGGTGGAACACAAGCAGCATTACTCCCAGTGTGTAATCTTTGGGCTCTTCCACGAATGAATTTCTTTATGCAGGGATTCCCACGTGGATCGAACTGCCTCAACCGTGGCAGGCTGTAGCGAGGACTGTAAGCATATCCTATCCCAAAACACGCAGTTTTAACGGTAGAACTCTGCTTTAGTTGCAGGGGTAACACAAGCAGCTTTTCTCCCACTGTGTACTCTTTGGGCTCTTCCAAGAATGAACTTCTATATGCAGGGTTTCCGACGTGGAGCGAACTGCCTCAACCAAGGCAGGCTGTAGCGAGGACTGTAAGCATGTCCTCTACCAAATCACGCAGGTTTACCCGAAGAACTCTGCTTTAGTTGCAGGGGGAACACAAGCATCTTTTCTCCCACAGTGTACTCGATGGGCACTTCCCCTAATGAACTTGTTCTATAAGAATGGTTTCCCACGTGGAGCGAACTGCCTGAGCCATGGCAGGCACTACTGTGGTCTCTAAGGATTTCCTCTCTGAAAACACGGCACTTTTACCCGAAGAACTCTGCTTTAGTTGCAGGTGGAACACAAGCTGCATTTGTCCCACACTTTATACAAAGGGCCCTTCCCCGAATGAATCCTCAATATGCAGGGTGTCCCACGTGCAGCGAACTGCCTCAATGAAGGCAGGCTCTCGTAAGGACTGTAAGCATTTCCTCTCCCATAACATGCAGTTTTACCCGAAGAACTCTGCTTTAGTTGCACGTGCAACATAAGCAGCATTTCTCCCACTGTGTACTCTTTGGGCTCTTCCACGAATGAACTTCTTTATGCAGGGATTCCCACGAGGAGCGAACTGCCTCCACCATGGCAGGCTGTAGCGAGGACTGTAAGCATATCCTCTACCAAATCACGCAGGTTTACCCGAAGAACTCAGCTTTAGTTGCAGGGGGAACACAAGCATCTTTTCTCCCACAGTGTACTCTTTGGGCTCTTCCACGAGTGAACTTCTATATGTAGGGTTTCCGAAGTGGAGCGAACTGCCTCAACCAAGGCAGGCTGTACCGAGGACTGTAAGCATTTCCTCTTCCAAAACACGGCAGTTTTACCACAGAATTCTGCTTTAGTTGCAGGTGGAACACAAGCAGCCTTTCTCCCACTGTGTACTCTTTGGGCTCTTCCACGAATGAACTTCTTTATGCAGGGATTCCCACGTGGAGCGAACTGCCTCAACCAAGGCAGGCTGTAGCGAATACTGTAAGCATTTCCTCTCCCAAAACACGCAGTTTTACACGAAGAACTCTGCTTCAGTTGCAGGTGGAACACAAGCAGCATTTCTCCCACTGTGTACTCTTTGGTCTCTTCACGAATGAACTTGTATATGCAGGGTTTCCCACGTGGAGCGAACTGCCTCAACCATGGCAGGCTGTAGCGAGGACTGTAAGCATATCCTCTCCCAAACCACGCAGTTTTAACAGTAGAACTCTGTTTTAGTTGCAGGGGTAAAACAAGCAGCTTTTCTCCCACTGTGTTCTCTTTGGGCTCTTCCACGAATGAACTTCTATATGCAGGGTTTCCAACGTGGAGGGAACTGCCTCAACCAAGGCAGGCTGTAGCGAGGACTGTAAGCATTTCCTCTTCCAAAACACGGCAGTTTTACCACAGAATTCTGCTTTAGTTGCAGGTGGAACACAAGCAGCATTTCTCCCACTGTGTACTCTTTGGGCTCTTCCACGAATGAACTTCTTTATGCAGGGATTCCCACGTGCAGCGAACTGCCTCAACCAAGGCAGGCTGCAGCGAATACTGTAAGCATTTCCTCTCCCAAAACACGCAGTTTTACACGAAGAACTCTGCTTTAGTTGCAGGGGGAACACCATCAGCTTTCCTCCCACAGTGTACACAATGGGCACTTCCCCTAATGAACTTGTTCTATAAGAATGGTTTCCTACGTGGAGCGAACTGCCTCAGCCATGGTAGGCACTACTGTGGTCTCTAAGGATTTCCTCTCTGAAAACACGGCACTTTTACCCGAGGAACTCTGCTTTAGTTGCAGGTGGAACACAAGCTGCATTTGTCCCACACTTTATACAAAGGGCCCTCCCCGAAGGAGTCTTCAATATGCAGGGTGTCCCACGTGCAGTGAACTGCCTCAACGAAGGCAGGCTCTCGTAAGGACTGTAAGCATTTCCACTATCAATACACGCAGTTTTGCCCGAAGAATTCTCCTTTAGTTGCAGGTGGAACACAAGCAGCTTTTCTCCCACAGTGTACCCAATGAGCCTTTGCCCGAAAGAATATCTACACTCAAGGGGTCCCGCGTGGAGTGAAATGCCTAAAGCAAGGCAGGCTCTAGTGAGGCCTCTAAGCATTTCCTCTCCGAAAACACGGCAGTTTTACCCAAGGAACTCTGCGTTAGTTGCAGGTGGAACACAGGCAGCATTACTCCCAGTGTGTAATCTTTGGGCTCTTCCACGAATGAATTTCTTTATGCAGGGATTCCCACGTGGATCGAACTGCCTCAACCGTGGCAGGCTGTAGCGAGGACTGTAAGCATATCCTATCCCAAAACACGCAGTTTTAACGGTAGAACTCTGCTTTAGTTGCAGGGGTAACACAAGCAGCTTTTCTCCCACTGTGTACTCTTTGGGCTCTTCCAAGAATGAACTTCTATATGCAGGGTTTCCGACGTGGAGCGAACTGCCTCAACCAAGGCAGGCTGTAGCGAGGACTGTAAGCATGTCCTCTACCAAATCACGCAGGTTTACCCGAAGAACTCTGCTTTAGTTGCAGGCGGAACACAAGCATCTTTTCTCCCACAGTGTACTCGATGGGCACTTCCCCTAATGAACTTGTTCTATAAGAATGGTTTCCCACGTGGAGCGAACTGCCTCAGCCATGGCAGGCACTACTGTGGTCTCTAAGGATTTCCTCTCTGAAAACACGGCACTTTTACCCGAAGAACTCTGCTTTAGTTGCAGGTGGAACACAAGCTGCATTTGTCCTACACTTTATACAAAGGGTCCTTCCCCGAATGAATCCTCAATATGCAGGGTGTCCCACGTGCAGCGAACTGCCTCAATGAAGGCAAGTTCTCGTAAGGACTGTAAGCATTTCCTCTCCCATAACACGCAGTTTTACCCGAAGAACTCTGCTTTAGTTGCACGTGGAACATAAGCAGCATTTCTCCCACTGTGTACTCTTTGGGCTCTTCCACGAATGAACTTCTTTATGCAGGGATTCCCACGAGGAGCGAACTGCCTCCACCATGGCAGGCTGTAGTGAGGACTGTAAGCATATCCTCTACCAAATCACGCAGGTTTACCCGAAGAACTCAGCTTTAGTTGCAGGGGGAACACAGCATCTTTTCTCCCACAGTGTACTCTTTGGGCTCTTCCAGGAGTGAACTTCTATGTGTAGGGTTTCCGAAGTGGAGCGAACTGCCTCAACCAAGGCAGGCTGTACCGAGGACTGTAAGCATTTCCTCTTCCAAAACACGGCAGTTTTACCACAGAATTCTGCTTTAGTTGCAGGTGGAAAACAAGCAGCCTTTCTCCCACTGTGTACACTTTGGGCTCTTCCACGAATGAACTTCTTTATGCAGGGATTCCCACGTGGAGCGAACTGCCTCAACCAAGGCAGGCTGTAGCGAATACTGTAAGCATTTCCTCTCCCAAAACACGCAGTTTTACACGAAGAACTCTGCTTCAGTTGCAGGTGGAACACAAGCAGCATTTCTCCCACTGTGTACTCTTTGGTCTCTTCACCAATGAACTTGTATATGCAGGGTTTCCCACGTGGAGCGAACTGCCTCAACCATGGCAGGCTGTAGCGAGGACTGTAAGCATATCCTCTCCCAAACCACGCAGTTTTAACAGTAGAACTCTGCTTTAGTTGCAGGGGTAACACAAGCAGCTTTTCTCCCACTGTGTACTCTTTGGGCTCTTCCACGAATGAACTTCTATATGCAGGGTTTCCAACGTGGAGGGAACTGCCTCAACCAAGGCAGGGTGTACCGAGGACTGTAAGCATTTCCTCTTCCAAAACACGGCAGTTTTACCACAGAATTCTGCTTTAGTTGCAGGTGGAACACAAGCAGCATTTCTCCCACTGTGTACTCTTTGGGCTCTTCCACGAATGAACTTCTTTATGCAGGGATTCCCACGTGCAGCGAACTGCCTCAACCAAGGCAGGCTGCAGCGAATACTGTAAGCATTTCCTCTCCCAAAACACGCAGTTTTACACGAAGAACTCTGCTTTAGTTGCAGGGGGAACACCATCAGCTTTCCTCCCACAGTGTACACAATGGGCACTTCCCCTAATGAACTTGTTCTATAAGAATGGTTTCCTACGTGGAGCGAACTGCCTCAGCCATGGTAGGCACTACTGTGGTCTCTAAGGATTTCCTCTCTGAAAACACGGCACTTTTACCCGAGGAACTCTGCTTTAGTTGCAGGTGGAACACAAGCTGCATTTGTCCCACACTTTATACAAAGGGCCCTCCCCGAAGGAGTCTTCAATATGCAGGGTGTCCCACGTGCAGTGAACTGCCTCAACGAAGGCAGGCTCTCGTAAGGACTGTAAGCATTTCCACTATCAATACACGCAGTTTTGCCCGAAGAATTCTCCTTTAGTTGCAGGTGGAACACAAGCAGCTTTTCTCCCACAGTGTACCCAATGAGCCTTTGCCCGAAAGAATATCTACACTCAAGGGGTCCCGCGTGGAGTGAAACGCCTAAAGCAAGGCAGGCTCTAGTGAGGCCTCTAAGCATTTCCTCTCCGAAAACACGGCAGTTTTACCCAAGGAACTCTGCGTTAGTTGCAGGTGGAACACAGGCAGCATTACTCCCAGTGTGTAATCTTTGGGCTCTTCCACGAATGAATTTCTTTATGCAGGGATTCCCACGTGGATCGAACTGCCTCAACCGTGGCAGGCTGTAGCGAGGACTGTAAGCATATCCTATCCCAAAACACGCAGTTTTAACGGTAGAACTCTGCTTTAGTTGCAGGGGTAACACAAGCAGCTTTTCTCCCACTGTGTACTCTTTGGGCTCTTCCAAGAATGAACTTCTATATGCAGGGTTTCCGACGTGGAGCGAACTGCCTCAACCAAGGCAGGCTGTAGCGAGGACTGTAAGCATGTCCTCTACCAAATCACGCAGGTTTACCCGAAGAACTCTGCTTTAGTTGCAGGCGGAACACAAGCATCTTTTCTCCCACAGTGTACTCGATGGGCACTTCCCCTAATGAACTTGTTCTATAAGAATGGTTTCCCACGTGGAGCGAACTGCCTGAGCCATGGCAGGCACTACTGTGGTCTCTAAGGATTTCCTCTCTGAAAACACGGCACTTTTACCCGAAGAACTCTGCTTTAGTTGCAGGTGGAACACAAGCTGCATTTGTCCCACACTTTATACAAAGGGCCCTTCCCCGAATGAATCCTCAATATGCAGGGTGTCCCACGTGCAGCGAACTGCCTCAATGAAGGCAGGCTCTCGTAAGGACTGTAAGCATTTCCTCTCCCATAACATGCAGTTTTACCCGAAGAACTCTGCTTTAGTTGCACGTGCAACATAAGCAGCATTTCTCCCACTGTGTACTCTTTGGGCTCTTCCACGAATGAACTTCTTTATGCAGGGATTCCCACGAGGAGCGAACTGCCTCCACCATGGCAGGCTGTAGCGAGGACTGTAAGCATATCCTCTACCAAATCACGCAGGTTTACCCGAAGAACTCAGCTTTAGTTGCAGGGGGAACACAAGCATCTTTTCTCCCACAGTGTACTCTTTGGGCTCTTCCACGAGTGAACTTCTATATGTAGGGTTTCCGAAGTGGAGCGAACTGCCTCAACCAAGGCAGGCTGTACCGAGGACTGTAAGCATTTCCTCTTCCAAAACACGGCAGTTTTACCACAGAATTCTGCTTTAGTTGCAGGTGGAACACAAGCAGCCTTTCTCCCACTGTGTACTCTTTGGGCTCTTCCACGAATGAACTTCTTTATGCAGGGATTCCCACGTGGAGCGAACTGCCTCAACCAAGGCAGGCTGTAGCGAATACTGTAAGCATTTCCTCTCCCAAAACACGCAGTTTTACACGAAGAACTCTGCTTCAGTTGCAGGTGGAACACAAGCAGCATTTCTCCCACTGTGTACTCTTTGGTCTCTTCACCAATGAACTTGTATATGCAGGGTTTCCCACGTGGAGCGAACTGCCTCAACCATGGCAGGCTGTAGCGAGGACTGTAAGCATATCCTCTCCCAAACCACGCAGTTTTAACAGTAGAACTCTGTTTTAGTTGCAGGGGTAAAACAAGCAGCTTTTCTCCCACTGTGTTCTCTTTGGGCTCTTCCACGAATGAACTTCTATATGCAGGGTTTCCAACGTGGAGGGAACTGCCTCAACCAAGGCAGGCTGTAGCGAGGACTGTAAGCATTTCCTCTTCCAAAACACGGCAGTTTTACCACAGAATTCTGCTTTAGTTGCAGGTGGAACACAAGCATCTTTTCTCCCACAGTATACTCTTTGGGCTCTTCCACGAGTGAACTTCTATATGTAGGGTTTCCGAAGTGGAGCGAACTGCCTCAACCAAGGCAGGCTGTACCGAGGACTGTAAGCATTTCCTCTTCCAAAACACGGCAGTTTTACCACAGAATTCTGCTTTAGTTGCAGGTGGAACACAAGCAGCCTTTCTCCCACTGTGTACTCTTTAGGCTCTTCCACGAATGAACTTCTTTATGCAGGGATTCCCACGAGGAGCGAACTGCCTCCACCATGGCAGGCTGTAGTGAGGACTGTAAGCATATCCTCTACCAAATCACGCAGGTTTACCCGAAGAACTCAGCTTTAGTTGCAGGGGGAACACAGCATCTTTTCTCCCACAGTGTACTCTTTGGGCTCTTCCACGAGTGAACTTCTATATGTAGGGTTTCCGAAGTGGAGCGAACTGCCTCAACCAAGGCAGGGTGTACCGAGGACTGTAAGCATTTCCTCTTCCAAAACACGGCAGTTTTACCACAGAATTCTGCTTTAGTTGCAGGTGGAACACAAGCAGCCTTTCTCCCACTGTGTACACTTTGGGCTCTTCCACGAATGAACTTCTTTATGCAGGGATTCCCACGTGGAGCGAACTGCCTCAACCAAGGCAGGCTGTAGCGAATACTGTAAGCATTTCCTCTCCCAAAACACGCAGTTTTACACGAAGAACTCTGCTTCAGTTGCAGGTGGAACACAAGCAGCATTTCTCCCACTGTGTACTCTTTGGTCTCTTCACCAATGAACTTGTATATGCAGGGTTTCCCACGTGGAGCGAACTGCCTCAACCATGGCAGGCTGTAGCGAGGACTGTAAGCATATCGTCTCCCAAACCACGCAGTTTTAACAGTAGAACTCTGCTTTAGTTGCAGGGGTAACACAAGCAGCTTTTCTCCCACTGTGTACTCTTTGGGCTCTTCCACGAATGAACTTCTATATGTAGGGTTTCCGAAGTGGAGCGAACTGCCTCAACCAAGGCAGGGTGTACCGAGGACTGTAAGCATTTCCTCTTCCAAAACACGGCAGTTTTACCACAGAATTCTGCTTTAGTTGCAGGTGGAACACAAGCAGCATTTCTCCCACTGTGTACTCTTTGGGCTCTTCCACGAATGAACTTCTTTATGCAGGGATTCCCACGTGCAGCGAACTGCCTCAACCAAGGCAGGCTGCAGCGAATACTGTAAGCATTTCCTCTCCCAAAACACGCAGTTTTACACGAAGAACTCTGCTTTAGTTGCAGGGGGAACACCATCAGCTTTCCTCCCACAGTGTACACAATGGGCACTTCCCCTAATGAACTTGTTCTATAAGAATGGTTTCCTACGTGGAGCGAACTGCCTCAGCCATGGTAGGCACTACTGTGGTCTCTAAGGATTTCCTCTCTGAAAACACGGCACTTTTACCCGAGGAACTCTGCTTTAGTTGCAGGTGGAACACAAGCTGCATTTGTCCCACACTTTATACAAAGGGCCCTCCCCGAAGGAGTCTTCAATATGCAGGGTGTCCCACGTGCAGTGAACTGCCTCAACGAAGGCAGGCTCTCGTAAGGACTGTAAGCATTTCCACTATCAATACACGCAGTTTTGCCCGAAGAATTCTCCTTTAGTTGCAGGTGGAACACAAGCAGCTTTTCTCCCACAGTGTACCCAATGAGCCTTTGCCCGAAAGAATATCTACACTCAAGGGGTCCCGCGTGGAGTGAAATGCCTAAAGCAAGGCAGGCTCTAGTGAGGCCTCTAAGCATTTCCTCTCCGAAAACACGGCAGTTTTACCCAAGGAACTCTGCGTTAGTTGCAGGTGGAACACAAGCAGCATTACTCCCAGTGTGTAATCTTTGGGCTCTTCCACGAATGAATTTCTTTATGCAGGGATTCCCACGTGGATCGAACTGCCTCAACCGTGGCAGGCTGTAGCGAGGACTGTAAGCATATCCTATCCCAAAACACGCAGTTTTAACGGTAGAACTCTGCTTTAGTTGCAGGGGTAACACAAGCAGCTTTTCTCCCACTGTGTACTCTTTGGGCTCTTCCAAGAATGAACTTCTATATGCAGGGTTTCCGACGTGGAGCGAACTGCCTCAACCAAGGCAGGCTGTAGCGAGGACTGTAAGCATGTCCTCTACCAAATCACGCAGGTTTACCCGAAGAACTCTGCTTTAGTTGCAGGGGGAACACAAGCATCTTTTCTCCCACAGTGTACTCGATGGGCACTTCCCCTAATGAACTTGTTCTATAAGAATGGTTTCCCACGTGGAGCGAACTGCCTGAGCCATGGCAGGCACTACTGTGGTCTCTAAGGATTTCCTCTCTGAAAACACGGCACTTTTACCCGAAGAACTCTGCTTTAGTTGCAGGTGGAACACAAGCTGCATTTGTCCCACACTTTATACAAAGGGCCCTTCCCCGAATGAATCCTCAATATGCAGGGTGTCCCACGTGCAGCGAACTGCCTCAATGAAGGCAGGCTCTCGTAAGGACTGTAAGCATTTCCTCTCCCATAACATGCAGTTTTACCCGAAGAACTCTGCTTTAGTTGCACGTGCAACATAAGCAGCATTTCTCCCACTGTGTACTCTTTGGGCTCTTCCACGAATGAACTTCTTTATGCAGGGATTCCCACGAGGAGCGAACTGCCTCCACCATGGCAGGCTGTAGCGAGGACTGTAAGCATATCCTCTACCAAATCACGCAGGTTTACCCGAAGAACTCAGCTTTAGTTGCAGGGGGAACACAAGCATCTTTTCTCCCACAGTGTACTCTTTGGGCTCTTCCACGAGTGAACTTCTATATGTAGGGTTTCCGAAGTGGAGCGAACTGCCTCAACCAAGGCAGGCTGTACCGAGGACTGTAAGCATTTCCTCTTCCAAAACACGGCAGTTTTACCACAGAATTCTGCTTTAGTTGCAGGTGGAACACAAGCAGCCTTTCTCCCACTGTGTACTCTTTGGGCTCTTCCACGAATGAACTTCTTTATGCAGGGATTCCCACGTGGAGCGAACTGCCTCAACCAAGGCAGGCTGTAGCGAATACTGTAAGCATTTCCTCTCCCAAAACACGCAGTTTTACACGAAGAACTCTGCTTCAGTTGCAGGTGGAACACAAGCAGCATTTCTCCCACTGTGTACTCTTTGGTCTCTTCACGAATGAACTTGTATATGCAGGGTTTCCCACGTGGAGCGAACTGCCTCAACCATGGCAGGCTGTAGCGAGGACTGTAAGCATATCCTCTCCCAAACCACGCAGTTTTAACAGTAGAACTCTGTTTTAGTTGCAGGGGTAAAACAAGCAGCTTTTCTCCCACTGTGTTCTCTTTGGGCTCTTCCACGAATGAACTTCTATATGCAGGGTTTCCAACGTGGAGGGAACTGCCTCAACCAAGGCAGGCTGTAGCGAGGACTGTAAGCATTTCCTCTTCCAAAACACGGCAGTTTTACCACAGAATTCTGCTTTAGTTGCAGGTGGAACACAAGCAGCATTTCTCCCACTGTGTACTCTTTGGGCTCTTCCACGAATGAACTTCTTTATGCAGGGATTCCCACGTGCAGCGAACTGCCTCAACCAAGGCAGGCTGCAGCGAATACTGTAAGCATTTCCTCTCCCAAAACACGCAGTTTTACACGAAGAACTCTGCTTTAGTTGCAGGGGGAACACCATCAGCTTTCCTCCCACAGTGTACACAATGGGCACTTCCCCTAATGAACTTGTTCTATAAGAATGGTTTCCTACGTGGAGCGAACTGCCTCAGCCATGGTAGGCACTACTGTGGTCTCTAAGGATTTCCTCTCTGAAAACACGGCACTTTTACCCGAGGAACTCTGCTTTAGTTGCAGGTGGAACACAAGCTGCATTTGTCCCACACTTTATACAAAGGGCCCTCCCCGAAGGAGTCTTCAATATGCAGGGTGTCCCACGTGCAGTGAACTGCCTCAACGAAGGCAGGCTCTCGTAAGGACTGTAAGCATTTCCACTATCAATACACGCAGTTTTGCCCGAAGAATTCTCCTTTAGTTGCAGGTGGAACACAAGCAGCTTTTCTCCCACAGTGTACCCAATGAGCCTTTGCCCGAAAGAATATCTACACTCAAGGGGTCCCGCGTGGAGTGAAATGCCTAAAGCAAGGCAGGCTCTAGTGAGGCCTCTAAGCATTTCCTCTCCGAAAACACGGCAGTTTTACCCAAGGAACTCTGCGTTAGTTGCAGGTGGAACACAGGCAGCATTACTCCCAGTGTGTAATCTTTGGGCTCTTCCACGAATGAATTTCTTTATGCAGGGATTCCCACGTGGATCGAACTGCCTCAACCGTGGCAGGCTGTAGCGAGGACTGTAAGCATATCCTATCCCAAAACACGCAGTTTTAACGGTAGAACTCTGCTTTAGTTGCAGGGGTAACACAAGCAGCTTTTCTCCCACTGTGTACTCTTTGGGCTCTTCCAAGAATGAACTTCTATATGCAGGGTTTCCGACGTGGAGCGAACTGCCTCAACCAAGGCAGGCTGTAGCGAGGACTGTAAGCATGTCCTCTACCAAATCACGCAGGTTTACCCGAAGAACTCTGCTTTAGTTGCAGGCGGAACACAAGCATCTTTTCTCCCACAGTGTACTCGATGGGCACTTCCCCTAATGAACTTGTTCTATAAGAATGGTTTCCCACGTGGAGCGAACTGCCTCAGCCATGGCAGGCACTACTGTGGTCTCTAAGGATTTCCTCTCTGAAAACACGGCACTTTTACCCGAAGAACTCTGCTTTAGTTGCAGGTGGAACACAAGCTGCATTTGTCCTACACTTTATACAAAGGGTCCTTCCCCGAATGAATCCTCAATATGCAGGGTGTCCCACGTGCAGCGAACTGCCTCAATGAAGGCAAGTTCTCGTAAGGACTGTAAGCATTTCCTCTCCCATAACACGCAGTTTTACCCGAAGAACTCTGCTTTAGTTGCACGTGGAACATAAGCAGCATTTCTCCCACTGTGTACTCTTTGGGCTCTTCCACGAATGAACTTCTTTATGCAGGGATTCCCACGAGGAGCGAACTGCCTCCACCATGGCAGGCTGTAGTGAGGACTGTAAGCATATCCTCTACCAAATCACGCAGGTTTACCCGAAGAACTCAGCTTTAGTTGCAGGGGGAACACAGCATCTTTTCTCCCACAGTGTACTCTTTGGGCTCTTCCAGGAGTGAACTTCTATGTGTAGGGTTTCCGAAGTGGAGCGAACTGCCTCAACCAAGGCAGGCTGTACCGAGGACTGTAAGCATTTCCTCTTCCAAAACACGGCAGTTTTACCACAGAATTCTGCTTTAGTTGCAGGTGGAAAACAAGCAGCCTTTCTCCCACTGTGTACACTTTGGGCTCTTCCACGAATGAACTTCTTTATGCAGGGATTCCCACGTGGAGCGAACTGCCTCAACCAAGGCAGGCTGTAGCGAATACTGTAAGCATTTCCTCTCCCAAAACACGCAGTTTTACACGAAGAACTCTGCTTCAGTTGCAGGTGGAACACAAGCAGCATTTCTCCCACTGTGTACTCTTTGGTCTCTTCACCAATGAACTTGTATATGCAGGGTTTCCCACGTGGAGCGAACTGCCTCAACCATGGCAGGCTGTAGCGAGGACTGTAAGCATATCCTCTCCCAAACCACGCAGTTTTAACAGTAGAACTCTGCTTTAGTTGCAGGGGTAACACAAGCAGCTTTTCTCCCACTGTGTACTCTTTGGGCTCTTCCACGAATGAACTTCTATATGCAGGGTTTCCAACGTGGAGGGAACTGCCTCAACCAAGGCAGGGTGTACCGAGGACTGTAAGCATTTCCTCTTCCAAAACACGGCAGTTTTACCACAGAATTCTGCTTTAGTTGCAGGTGGAACACAAGCAGCATTTCTCCCACTGTGTACTCTTTGGGCTCTTCCACGAATGAACTTCTTTATGCAGGGATTCCCACGTGCAGCGAACTGCCTCAACCAAGGCAGGCTGCAGCGAATACTGTAAGCATTTCCTCTCCCAAAACACGCAGTTTTACACGAAGAACTCTGCTTTAGTTGCAGGGGGAACACCATCAGCTTTCCTCCCACAGTGTACACAATGGGCACTTCCCCTAATGAACTTGTTCTATAAGAATGGTTTCCTACGTGGAGCGAACTGCCTCAGCCATGGTAGGCACTACTGTGGTCTCTAAGGATTTCCTCTCTGAAAACACGGCACTTTTACCCGAGGAACTCTGCTTTAGTTGCAGGTGGAACACAAGCTGCATTTGTCCCACACTTTATACAAAGGGCCCTCCCCGAAGGAGTCTTCAATATGCAGGGTGTCCCACGTGCAGTGAACTGCCTCAACGAAGGCAGGCTCTCGTAAGGACTGTAAGCATTTCCACTATCAATACACGCAGTTTTGCCCGAAGAATTCTCCTTTAGTTGCAGGTGGAACACAAGCAGCTTTTCTCCCACAGTGTACCCAATGAGCCTTTGCCCGAAAGAATATCTACACTCAAGGGGTCCCGCGTGGAGTGAAACGCCTAAAGCAAGGCAGGCTCTAGTGAGGCCTCTAAGCATTTCCTCTCCGAAAACACGGCAGTTTTACCCAAGGAACTCTGCGTTAGTTGCAGGTGGAACACAGGCAGCATTACTCCCAGTGTGTAATCTTTGGGCTCTTCCACGAATGAATTTCTTTATGCAGGGATTCCCACGTGGATCGAACTGCCTCAACCGTGGCAGGCTGTAGCGAGGACTGTAAGCATATCCTATCCCAAAACACGCAGTTTTAACGGTAGAACTCTGCTTTAGTTGCAGGGGTAACACAAGCAGCTTTTCTCCCACTGTGTACTCTTTGGGCTCTTCCAAGAATGAACTTCTATATGCAGGGTTTCCGACGTGGAGCGAACTGCCTCAACCAAGGCAGGCTGTAGCGAGGACTGTAAGCATGTCCTCTACCAAATCACGCAGGTTTACCCGAAGAACTCTGCTTTAGTTGCAGGCGGAACACAAGCATCTTTTCTCCCACAGTGTACTCGATGGGCACTTCCCCTAATGAACTTGTTCTATAAGAATGGTTTCCCACGTGGAGCGAACTGCCTGAGCCATGGCAGGCACTACTGTGGTCTCTAAGGATTTCCTCTCTGAAAACACGGCACTTTTACCCGAAGAACTCTGCTTTAGTTGCAGGTGGAACACAAGCTGCATTTGTCCCACACTTTATACAAAGGGCCCTTCCCCGAATGAATCCTCAATATGCAGGGTGTCCCACGTGCAGCGAACTGCCTCAATGAAGGCAGGCTCTCGTAAGGACTGTAAGCATTTCCTCTCCCATAACATGCAGTTTTACCCGAAGAACTCTGCTTTAGTTGCACGTGCAACATAAGCAGCATTTCTCCCACTGTGTACTCTTTGGGCTCTTCCACGAATGAACTTCTTTATGCAGGGATTCCCACGAGGAGCGAACTGCCTCCACCATGGCAGGCTGTAGCGAGGACTGTAAGCATATCCTCTACCAAATCACGCAGGTTTACCCGAAGAACTCAGCTTTAGTTGCAGGGGGAACACAAGCATCTTTTCTCCCACAGTGTACTCTTTGGGCTCTTCCACGAGTGAACTTCTATATGTAGGGTTTCCGAAGTGGAGCGAACTGCCTCAACCAAGGCAGGCTGTACCGAGGACTGTAAGCATTTCCTCTTCCAAAACACGGCAGTTTTACCACAGAATTCTGCTTTAGTTGCAGGTGGAACACAAGCAGCCTTTCTCCCACTGTGTACTCTTTGGGCTCTTCCACGAATGAACTTCTTTATGCAGGGATTCCCACGTGGAGCGAACTGCCTCAACCAAGGCAGGCTGTAGCGAATACTGTAAGCATTTCCTCTCCCAAAACACGCAGTTTTACACGAAGAACTCTGCTTCAGTTGCAGGTGGAACACAAGCAGCATTTCTCCCACTGTGTACTCTTTGGTCTCTTCACCAATGAACTTGTATATGCAGGGTTTCCCACGTGGAGCGAACTGCCTCAACCATGGCAGGCTGTAGCGAGGACTGTAAGCATATCCTCTCCCAAACCACGCAGTTTTAACAGTAGAACTCTGTTTTAGTTGCAGGGGTAAAACAAGCAGCTTTTCTCCCACTGTGTTCTCTTTGGGCTCTTCGACGAATGAACTTCTATATGCAGGGTTTCCAACGTGGAGGGAACTGCCTCAACCAAGGCAGGCTGTAGCGAGGACTGTAAGCATTTCCTCTTCCAAAACACGGCAGTTTTACCACAGAATTCTGCTTTAGTTGCAGGTGGAACACAAGCAGCATTTCTCCCACTGTGTACTCTTTGGGCTCTTCCACGAATGAACTTCTTTATGCAGGGATTCCCACGTGCAGCGAACTGCCTCAACCAAGGCAGGCTGCAGCGAATACTGTAAGCATTTCCTCTCCCAAAACACGCAGTTTTACACGAAGAACTCTGCTTTAGTTGCAGGGGGAACACCATCAGCTTTCCTCCCACAGTGTACACAATGGGCACTTCCCCTAATGAACTTGTTCTATAAGAATGGTTTCCTACGTGGAGCGAACTGCCTCAGCCATGGTAGGCACTACTGTGGTCTCTAAGGATTTCCTCTCTGAAAACACGGCACTTTTACCCGAGGAACTCTGCTTTAGTTGCAGGTGGAACACAAGCTGCATTTGTCCCACACTTTATACAAAGGGCCCTCCCCGAAGGAGTCTTCAATATGCAGGGTGTCCCACGTGCAGTGAACTGCCTCAACGAAGGCAGGCTCTCGTAAGGACTGTAAGCATTTCCACTATCAATACACGCAGTTTTGCCCGAAGAATTCTCCTTTAGTTGCAGGTGGAACACAAGCAGCTTTTCTCCCACAGTGTACCCAATGAGCCTTTGCCCGAAAGAATATCTACACTCAAGGGGTCCCGCGTGGAGTGAAACGCCTAAAGCAAGGCAGGCTCTAGTGAGGCCTCTAAGCATTTCCTCTCCGAAAACACGGCAGTTTTACCCAAGGAACTCTGCGTTAGTTGCAGGTGGAACACAGGCAGCATTACTCCCAGTGTGTAATCTTTGGGCTCTTCCACGAATGAATTTCTTTATGCAGGGATTCCCACGTGGATCGAACTGCCTCAACCGTGGCAGGCTGTAGCGAGGACTGTAAGCATATCCTATCCCAAAACACGCAGTTTTAACGGTAGAACTCTGCTTTAGTTGCAGGGGTAACACAAGCAGCTTTTCTCCCACTGTGTACTCTTTGGGCTCTTCCAAGAATGAACTTCTATATGCAGGGTTTCCGACGTGGAGCGAACTGCCTCAACCAAGGCAGGCTGTAGCGAGGACTGTAAGCATGTCCTCTACCAAATCACGCAGGTTTACCCGAAGAACTCTGCTTTAGTTGCAGGCGGAACACAAGCATCTTTTCTCCCACAGTGTACTCGATGGGCACTTCCCCTAATGAACTTGTTCTATAAGAATGGTTTCCCACGTGGAGCGAACTGCCTCAGCCATGGCAGGCACTACTGTGGTCTCTAAGGATTTCCTCTCTGAAAACACGGCACTTTTACCCGAAGAACTCTGCTTTAGTTGCAGGTGGAACACAAGCTGCATTTGTCCCACACTTTATACAAAGGGCCCTTCCCCGAATGAATCCTCAATATGCAGGGTGTCCCACGTGCAGCGAACTGCCTCAATGAAGGCAGGCTCTCGTAAGGACTGTAAGCATTTCCTCTCCCATAACATGCAGTTTTACCCGAAGAACTCTGCTTTAGTTGCACGTGCAACATAAGCAGCATTTCTCCCACTGTGTACTCTTTGGGCTCTTCCACGAATGAACTTCTTTATGCAGGGATTCCCACGAGGAGCGAACTGCCTCCACCATGGCAGGCTGTAGCGAGGACTGTAAGCATATCCTCTACCAAATCACGCAGGTTTACCCGAAGAACTCAGCTTTAGTTGCAGGGGGAACACAAGCATCTTTTCTCCCACAGTGTACTCTTTGGGCTCTTCCACGAGTGAACTTCTATATGTAGGGTTTCCGAAGTGGAGCGAACTGCCTCAACCAAGGCAGGCTGTACCGAGGACTGTAAGCATTTCCTCTTCCAAAACACGGCAGTTTTACCACAGAATTCTGCTTTAGTTGCAGGTGGAACACAAGCAGCCTTTCTCCCACTGTGTACTCTTTGGGCTCTTCCACGAATGAACTTCTTTATGCAGGGATTCCCACGTGGAGCGAACTGCCTCAACCAAGGCAGGCTGTAGCGAATACTGTAAGCATTTCCTCTCCCAAAACACGCAGTTTTACACGAAGAACTCTGCTTCAGTTGCAGGTGGAACACAAGCAGCATTTCTCCCACTGTGTACTCTTTGGTCTCTTCACCAATGAACTTGTATATGCAGGGTTTCCCACGTGGAGCGAACTGCCTCAACCATGGCAGGCTGTAGCGAGGACTGTAAGCATATCCTCTCCCAAACCACGCAGTTTTAACAGTAGAACTCTGTTTTAGTTGCAGGGGTAAAACAAGCAGCTTTTCTCCCACTGTGTTCTCTTTGGGCTCTTCGACGAATGAACTTCTATATGCAGGGTTTCCAACGTGGAGGGAACTGCCTCAACCAAGGCAGGCTGTAGCGAGGACTGTAAGCATTTCCTCTTCCAAAACACGGCAGTTTTACCACAGAATTCTGCTTTAGTTGCAGGTGGAACACAAGCAGCATTTCTCCCACTGTGTACTCTTTGGGCTCTTCCACGAATGAACTTCTTTATGCAGGGATTCCCACGTGCAGCGAACTGCCTCAACCAAGGCAGGCTGCAGCGAATACTGTAAGCATTTCCTCTCCCAAAACACGCAGTTTTACACGAAGAACTCTGCTTTAGTTGCAGGGGGAACACCATCAGCTTTCCTCCCACAGTGTACACAATGGGCACTTCCCCTAATGAACTTGTTCTATAAGAATGGTTTCCTACGTGGAGCGAACTGCCTCAGCCATGGTAGGCACTACTGTGGTCTCTAAGGATTTCCTCTCTGAAAACACGGCACTTTTACCCGAGGAACTCTGCTTTAGTTGCAGGTGGAACACAAGCTGCATTTGTCCCACACTTTATACAAAGGGCCCTCCCCGAAGGAGTCTTCAATATGCAGGGTGTCCCACGTGCAGTGAACTGCCTCAACGAAGGCAGGCTCTCGTAAGGACTGTAAGCATTTCCACTATCAATACACGCAGTTTTGCCCGAAGAATTCTCCTTTAGTTGCAGGTGGAACACAAGCAGCTTTTCTCCCACAGTGTACCCAATGAGCCTTTGCCCGAAAGAATATCTACACTCAAGGGGTCCCGCGTGGAGTGAAATGCCTAAAGCAAGGCAGGCTCTAGTGAGGCCTCTAAGCATTTCCTCTCCGAAAACACGGCAGTTTTACCCAAGGAACTCTGCGTTAGTTGCAGGTGGAACACAAGCAGCATTACTCCCAGTGTGTAATCTATGGGCTCTTCCACGAATGAATTTCTTTATGCAGGGATTCCCACGTGGATCGAACTGCCTCAACCGTGGCAGGCTGTAGCGAGGACTGTAAGCATATCCTATCCCAAAACACGCAGTTTTAACGGTAGAACTCTGCTTTAGTTGCAGGGGTAACACAAGCAGCTTTTCTCCCACTGTGTACTCTTTGGGCTCTTCCAAGAATGAACTTCTATATGCAGGGTTTCCGACGTGGAGCGAACTGCCTCAACCAAGGCAGGCTGTAGCGAGGACTGTAAGCATGTCCTCTACCAAATCACGCAGGTTTACCCGAAGAACTCTGCTTTAGTTGCAGGGGGAACACAAGCATCTTTTCTCCCACAGTGTACTCGATGGGCACTTCCCCTAATGAACTTGTTCTATAAGAATGGTTTCCCACGTGGAGCGAACTGCCTGAGCCATGGCAGGCACTACTGTGGTCTCTAAGGATTTCCTCTCTGAAAACACGGCACTTTTACCCGAAGAACTCTGCTTTAGTTGCAGGTGGAACACAAGCTGCATTTGTCCCACACTTTATACAAAGGGCCCTTCCCCGAATGAATCCTCAATATGCAGGGTGTCCCACGTGCAGCGAACTGCCTCAATGAAGGCAGGCTCTCGTAAGGACTGTAAGCATTTCCTCTCCCATAACATGCAGTTTTACCCGAAGAACTCTGCTTTAGTTGCACGTGCAACATAAGCAGCATTTCTCCCACTGTGTACTCTTTGGGCTCTTCCACGAATGAACTTCTTTATGCAGGGATTCCCATCAGGAGCGAACTGCCTCCACCATGGCAGGCTGTAGCGAGGACTGTAAGCATATCCTCTACCAAATCACGCAGGTTTACCCGAAGAACTCAGCTTTAGTTGCAGGGGGAACACAAGCATCTTTTCTCCCACAGTGTACTCTTTGGGCTCTTCCACGAGTGAACTTCTATATGTAGGGTTTCCGAAGTGGAGCGAACTGCCTCAACCAAGGCAGGCTGTACCGAGGACTGTAAGCATTTCCTCTTCCAAAACACGGCAGTTTTACCACAGAATTCTGCTTTAGTTGCAGGTGGAACACAAGCAGCCTTTCTCCCACTGTGTACTCTTTGGGCTCTTCCACGAATGAACTTCTTTATGCAGGGATTCCCACGTGGAGCGAACTGCCTCAACCAAGGCAGGCTGTAGCGAATACTGTAAGCATTTCCTCTCCCAAAACACGCAGTTTTACACGAAGAACTCTGCTTCAGTTGCAGGTGGAACACAAGCAGCATTTCTCCCACTGTGTACTCTTTGGTCTCTTCACGAATGAACTTGTATATGCAGGGTTTCCCACGTGGAGCGAACTGCCTCAACCATGGCAGGCTGTAGCGAGGACTGTAAGCATATCCTCTCCCAAACCACGCAGTTTTAACAGTAGAACTCTGTTTTAGTTGCAGGGGTAAAACAAGCAGCTTTTCTCCCACTGTGTTCTCTTTGGGCTCTTCCACGAATGAACTTCTATATGCAGGGTTTCCAACGTGGAGGGAACTGCCTCAACCAAGGCAGGGTGTACCGAGGACTGTAAGCATTTCCTCTTCCAAAACACGGCAGTTTTACCACAGAATTCTGCTTTAGTTGCAGGTGGAACACAAGCAGCATTTCTCCCACTGTGTACTCTTTGGGCTCTTCCACGAATGAACTTCTTTATGCAGGGATTCCCACGTGCAGCGAACTGCCTCAACCAAGGCAGGCTGCAGCGAATACTGTAAGCATTTCCTCTCCCAAAACACGCAGTTTTACACGAAGAACTCTGCTTTAGTTGCAGGGGGAACACCATCAGCTTTCCTCCCACAGTGTACACAATGGCCACTTCCCCTAATGCAGTTGTTGTATAAGAATGGTTTCCTACGTGGAGCGAACTGCCTCAGCCATGGTAGGCACTACTGTGGTCTCTAAGGATTTCCTCTCTGAAAACACGGCACTTTTACCCGAGGAACTCTGCTTTAGTTGCAGGTGGAACACAAGCTGCATTTGTCCCACACTTTATACAAAGGGCCCTCCCCGAAGGAGTCTTCAATATGCAGGGTGTCCCACGTGCAGTGAACTGCCTCAACGAAGGCAGGCTCTCGTAAGGACTGTAAGCATTTCCACTATCAATACACGCAGTTTTGCCCGAAGAATTCTCCTTTAGTTGCAGGTGGAACACAAGCAGCTTTTCTCCCACAGTGTACCCAATGAGCCTTTGCCCGAAAGAATATCTACACTCAAGGGGTCCCGCGTGGAGTGAAATGCCTAAAGCAAGGCAGGCTCTAGTGAGGCCTCTAAGCATTTCCTCTCCGAAAACACGGCAGTTTTACCCAAGGAACTCTGCGTTAGTTGCAGGTTGAACACAGGCAGCATTACTCCCAGTGTGTAATCTTTGGGCTCTTCCACGAATGAATTTCTTTATGCAGGGATTCCCACGTGGATCGAACTGCCTCAACCGTGGCAGGCTGTAGCGAGGACTGTAAGCATATCCTATCCCAAAACACGCAGTTTTAACGGTAGAACTCTGCTTTAGTTGCAGGGGTAACACAAGCAGCTTTTCTCCCACTGTGTACTCTTTGGGCTCTTCCAAGAATGAACTTCTATATGCAGGGTTTCCGACGTGGAGCGAACTGCCTCAACCAAGGCAGGCTGTAGCGAGGACTGTAAGCATGTCCTCTACCAAATCACGCAGGTTTACCCGAAGAACTCTGCTTTAGTTGCAGGCGGAACACAAGCATCTTTTCTCCCACAGTGTACTCGATGGGCACTTCCCCTAATGAACTTGTTCTATAAGAATGGTTTCCCACGTGGAGCGAACTGCCTCAGCCATGGCAGGCACTACTGTGGTCTCTAAGGATTTCCTCTCTGAAAACACGGCACTTTTACCCGAAGAACTCTGCTTTAGTTGCAGGTGGAACACAAGCTGCATTTGTCCTACACTTTATACAAAGGGTCCTTCCCCGAATGAATCCTCAATATGCAGGGTGTCCCACGTGCAGCGAACTGCCTCAATGAAGGCAAGTTCTCGTAAGGACTGTAAGCATTTCCTCTCCCATAACACGCAGTTTTACCCGAAGAACTCTGCTTTAGTTGCACGTGGAACATAAGCAGCATTTCTCCCACTGTGTACTCTTTGGGCTCTTCCACGAATGAACTTCTTTATGCAGGGATTCCCACGAGGAGCGAACTGCCTCCACCATGGCAGGCTGTAGTGAGGACTGTAAGCATATCCTCTACCAAATCACGCAGGTTTACCCGAAGAACTCAGCTTTAGTTGCAGGGGGAACACAGCATCTTTTCTCCCACAGTGTACTCTTTGGGCTCTTCCAGGAGTGAACTTCTATATGTAGGGTTTCCGAA
Source organism: Mesoplodon densirostris (assembly GCF_025265405.1). Taxonomy (NCBI): domain Eukaryota; kingdom Metazoa; phylum Chordata; class Mammalia; order Artiodactyla; family Ziphiidae; genus Mesoplodon; species Mesoplodon densirostris. The sequence continues at coordinate 86,176,604 of NC_082667.1, read as the reverse complement.
GTGGAGCGAACTGCCTCAACCAAGGCAGGCTGTACCGAGGACTGTAAGCATTTCCTCTTCCAAAACACGGCAGTTTTACCACAGAATTCTGCTTTAGTTGCAGGTGGAACACAAGCAGCCTTTCTCCCACTGTGTACACTTTGGGCTCTTCCACGAATGAACTTCTTTATGCAGGGATTCCCACGTGGAGCGAACTGCCTCAACCAAGGCAGGCTGTAGCGAATACTGTAAGCATTTCCTCTCCCAAAACACGCAGTTTTACACGAAGAACTCTGCTTCAGTTGCAGGTGGAACACAAGCAGCATTTCTCCCACTGTGTACTCTTTGGTCTCTTCACCAATGAACTTGTATATGCAGGGTTTCCCACGTGGAGCGAACTGCCTCAACCATGGCAGGCTGTAGCGAGGACTGTAAGCATATCCTCTCCCAAACCACGCAGTTTTAACAGTAGAACTCTGCTTTAGTTGCAGGGGTAACACAAGCAGCTTTTCTCCCACTGTGTACTCTTTGGGCTCTTCCACGAATGAACTTCTATATGCAGGGTTTCCAACGTGGAGGGAACTGCCTCAACCAAGGCAGGGTGTACCGAGGACTGTAAGCATTTCCTCTTCCAAAACACGGCAGTTTTACCACAGAATTCTGCTTTAGTTGCAGGTGGAACACAAGCAGCATTTCTCCCACTGTGTACTCTTTGGGCTCTTCCACGAATGAACTTCTTTATGCAGGGATTCCCACGTGCAGCGAACTGCCTCAACCAAGGCAGGCTGCAGCGAATACTGTAAGCATTTCCTCTCCCAAAACACGCAGTTTTACACGAAGAACTCTGCTTTAGTTGCAGGGGGAACACCATCAGCTTTCCTCCCACAGTGTACACAATGGGCACTTCCCCTAATGAACTTGTTCTATAAGAATGGTTTCCTACGTGGAGCGAACTGCCTCAGCCATGGTAGGCACTACTGTGGTCTCTAAGGATTTCCTCTCTGAAAACACGGCACTTTTACCCGAGGAACTCTGCTTTAGTTGCAGGTGGAACACAAGCTGCATTTGTCCCACACTTTATACAAAGGGCCCTCCCCGAAGGAGTCTTCAATATGCAGGGTGTCCCACGTGCAGTGAACTGCCTCAACGAAGGCAGGCTCTCGTAAGGACTGTAAGCATTTCCACTATCAATACACGCAGTTTTGCCCGAAGAATTCTCCTTTAGTTGCAGGTGGAACACAAGCAGCTTTTCTCCCACAGTGTACCCAATGAGCCTTTGCCCGAAAGAATATCTACACTCAAGGGGTCCCGCGTGGAGTGAAACGCCTAAAGCAAGGCAGGCTCTAGTGAGGCCTCTAAGCATTTCCTCTCCGAAAACACGGCAGTTTTACCCAAGGAACTCTGCGTTAGTTGCAGGTGGAACACAGGCAGCATTACTCCCAGTGTGTAATCTTTGGGCTCTTCCACGAATGAATTTCTTTATGCAGGGATTCCCACGTGGATCGAACTGCCTCAACCGTGGCAGGCTGTAGCGAGGACTGTAAGCATATCCTATCCCAAAACACGCAGTTTTAACGGTAGAACTCTGCTTTAGTTGCAGGGGTAACACAAGCAGCTTTTCTCCCACTGTGTACTCTTTGGGCTCTTCCAAGAATGAACTTCTATATGCAGGGTTTCCGACGTGGAGCGAACTGCCTCAACCAAGGCAGGCTGTAGCGAGGACTGTAAGCATGTCCTCTACCAAATCACGCAGGTTTACCCGAAGAACTCTGCTTTAGTTGCAGGCGGAACACAAGCATCTTTTCTCCCACAGTGTACTCGATGGGCACTTCCCCTAATGAACTTGTTCTATAAGAATGGTTTCCCACGTGGAGCGAACTGCCTCAGCCATGGCAGGCACTACTGTGGTCTCTAAGGATTTCCTCTCTGAAAACACGGCACTTTTACCCGAAGAACTCTGCTTTAGTTGCAGGTGGAACACAAGCTGCATTTGTCCCACACTTTATACAAAGGGCCCTTCCCCGAATGAATCCTCAATATGCAGGGTGTCCCACGTGCAGCGAACTGCCTCAATGAAGGCAGGCTCTCGTAAGGACTGTAAGCATTTCCTCTCCCATAACATGCAGTTTTACCCGAAGAACTCTGCTTTAGTTGCACGTGCAACATAAGCAGCATTTCTCCCACTGTGTACTCTTTGGGCTCTTCCACGAATGAACTTCTTTATGCAGGGATTCCCACGAGGAGCGAACTGCCTCCACCATGGCAGGCTGTAGCGAGGACTGTAAGCATATCCTCTACCAAATCACGCAGGTTTACCCGAAGAACTCAGCTTTAGTTGCAGGGGGAACACAAGCATCTTTTCTCCCACAGTGTACTCTTTGGGCTCTTCCACGAGTGAACTTCTATATGTAGGGTTTCCGAAGTGGAGCGAACTGCCTCAACCAAGGCAGGCTGTACCGAGGACTGTAAGCATTTCCTCTTCCAAAACACGGCAGTTTTACCACAGAATTCTGCTTTAGTTGCAGGTGGAACACAAGCAGCCTTTCTCCCACTGTGTACTCTTTGGGCTCTTCCACGAATGAACTTCTTTATGCAGGGATTCCCACGTGGAGCGAACTGCCTCAACCAAGGCAGGCTGTAGCGAATACTGTAAGCATTTCCTCTCCCAAAACACGCAGTTTTACACGAAGAACTCTGCTTCAGTTGCAGGTGGAACACAAGCAGCATTTCTCCCACTGTGTACTCTTTGGTCTCTTCACCAATGAACTTGTATATGCAGGGTTTCCCACGTGGAGCGAACTGCCTCAACCATGGCAGGCTGTAGCGAGGACTGTAAGCATATCCTCTCCCAAACCACGCAGTTTTAACAGTAGAACTCTGTTTTAGTTGCAGGGGTAAAACAAGCAGCTTTTCTCCCACTGTGTTCTCTTTGGGCTCTTCCACGAATGAACTTCTATATGCAGGGTTTCCAACGTGGAGGGAACTGCCTCAACCAAGGCAGGCTGTAGCGAGGACTGTAAGCATTTCCTCTTCCAAAACACGGCAGTTTTACCACAGAATTCTGCTTTAGTTGCAGGTGGAACACAAGCAGCATTTCTCCCACTGTGTACTCTTTGGGCTCTTCCACGAATGAACTTCTTTATGCAGGGATTCCCACGTGCAGCGAACTGCCTCAACCAAGGCAGGCTGCAGCGAATACTGTAAGCATTTCCTCTCCCAAAACACGCAGTTTTACACGAAGAACTCTGCTTTAGTTGCAGGGGGAACACCATCAGCTTTCCTCCCACAGTGTACACAATGGGCACTTCCCCTAATGAACTTGTTCTATAAGAATGGTTTCCTACGTGGAGCGAACTGCCTCAGCCATGGTAGGCACTACTGTGGTCTCTAAGGATTTCCTCTCTGAAAACACGGCACTTTTACCCGAGGAACTCTGCTTTAGTTGCAGGTGGAACACAAGCTGCATTTGTCCCACACTTTATACAAAGGGCCCTCCCCGAAGGAGTCTTCAATATGCAGGGTGTCCCACGTGCAGTGAACTGCCTCAACGAAGGCAGGCTCTCGTAAGGACTGTAAGCATTTCCACTATCAATACACGCAGTTTTGCCCGAAGAATTCTCCTTTAGTTGCAGGTGGAACACAAGCAGCTTTTCTCCCACAGTGTACCCAATGAGCCTTTGCCCGAAAGAATATCTACACTCAAGGGGTCCCGCGTGGAGTGAAATGCCTAAAGCAAGGCAGGCTCTAGTGAGGCCTCTAAGCATTTCCTCTCCGAAAACACGGCAGTTTTACCCAAGGAACTCTGCGTTAGTTGCAGGTGGAACACAAGCAGCATTACTCCCAGTGTGTAATCTATGGGCTCTTCCACGAATGAATTTCTTTATGCAGGGATTCCCACGTGGATCGAACTGCCTCAACCGTGGCAGGCTGTAGCGAGGACTGTAAGCATATCCTATCCCAAAACACGCAGTTTTAACGGTAGAACTCTGCTTTAGTTGCAGGGGTAACACAAGCAGCTTTTCTCCCACTGTGTACTCTTTGGGCTCTTCCAAGAATGAACTTCTATATGCAGGGTTTCCGACGTGGAGCGAACTGCCTCAACCAAGGCAGGCTGTAGCGAGGACTGTAAGCATGTCCTCTACCAAATCACGCAGGTTTACCCGAAGAACTCTGCTTTAGTTGCAGGGGGAACACAAGCATCTTTTCTCCCACAGTGTACTCGATGGGCACTTCCCCTAATGAACTTGTTCTATAAGAATGGTTTCCCACGTGGAGCGAACTGCCTGAGCCATGGCAGGCACTACTGTGGTCTCTAAGGATTTCCTCTCTGAAAACACGGCACTTTTACCCGAAGAACTCTGCTTTAGTTGCAGGTGGAACACAAGCTGCATTTGTCCCACACTTTATACAAAGGGCCCTTCCCCGAATGAATCCTCAATATGCAGGGTGTCCCACGTGCAGCGAACTGCCTCAATGAAGGCAGGCTCTCGTAAGGACTGTAAGCATTTCCTCTCCCATAACATGCAGTTTTACCCGAAGAACTCTGCTTTAGTTGCACGTGCAACATAAGCAGCATTTCTCCCACTGTGTACTCTTTGGGCTCTTCCACGAATGAACTTCTTTATGCAGGGATTCCCATCAGGAGCGAACTGCCTCCACCATGGCAGGCTGTAGCGAGGACTGTAAGCATATCCTCTACCAAATCACGCAGGTTTACCCGAAGAACTCAGCTTTAGTTGCAGGGGGAACACAAGCATCTTTTCTCCCACAGTGTACTCTTTGGGCTCTTCCACGAGTGAACTTCTATATGTAGGGTTTCCGAAGTGGAGCGAACTGCCTCAACCAAGGCAGGCTGTACCGAGGACTGTAAGCATTTCCTCTTCCAAAACACGGCAGTTTTACCACAGAATTCTGCTTTAGTTGCAGGTGGAACACAAGCAGCCTTTCTCCCACTGTGTACTCTTTGGGCTCTTCCACGAATGAACTTCTTTATGCAGGGATTCCCACGTGGAGCGAACTGCCTCAACCAAGGCAGGCTGTAGCGAATACTGTAAGCATTTCCTCTCCCAAAACACGCAGTTTTACACGAAGAACTCTGCTTCAGTTGCAGGTGGAACACAAGCAGCATTTCTCCCACTGTGTACTCTTTGGTCTCTTCACGAATGAACTTGTATATGCAGGGTTTCCCACGTGGAGCGAACTGCCTCAACCATGGCAGGCTGTAGCGAGGACTGTAAGCATATCCTCTCCCAAACCACGCAGTTTTAACAGTAGAACTCTGTTTTAGTTGCAGGGGTAAAACAAGCAGCTTTTCTCCCACTGTGTTCTCTTTGGGCTCTTCCACGAATGAACTTCTATATGCAGGGTTTCCAACGTGGAGGGAACTGCCTCAACCAAGGCAGGGTGTACCGAGGACTGTAAGCATTTCCTCTTCCAAAACACGGCAGTTTTACCACAGAATTCTGCTTTAGTTGCAGGTGGAACACAAGCAGCATTTCTCCCACTGTGTACTCTTTGGGCTCTTCCACGAATGAACTTCTTTATGCAGGGATTCCCACGTGCAGCGAACTGCCTCAACCAAGGCAGGCTGCAGCGAATACTGTAAGCATTTCCTCTCCCAAAACACGCAGTTTTACACGAAGAACTCTGCTTTAGTTGCAGGGGGAACACCATCAGCTTTCCTCCCACAGTGTACACAATGGCCACTTCCCCTAATGCAGTTGTTGTATAAGAATGGTTTCCTACGTGGAGCGAACTGCCTCAGCCATGGTAGGCACTACTGTGGTCTCTAAGGATTTCCTCTCTGAAAACACGGCACTTTTACCCGAGGAACTCTGCTTTAGTTGCAGGTGGAACACAAGCTGCATTTGTCCCACACTTTATACAAAGGGCCCTCCCCGAAGGAGTCTTCAATATGCAGGGTGTCCCACGTGCAGTGAACTGCCTCAACGAAGGCAGGCTCTCGTAAGGACTGTAAGCATTTCCACTATCAATACACGCAGTTTTGCCCGAAGAATTCTCCTTTAGTTGCAGGTGGAACACAAGCAGCTTTTCTCCCACAGTGTACCCAATGAGCCTTTGCCCGAAAGAATATCTACACTCAAGGGGTCCCGCGTGGAGTGAAATGCCTAAAGCAAGGCAGGCTCTAGTGAGGCCTCTAAGCATTTCCTCTCCGAAAACACGGCAGTTTTACCCAAGGAACTCTGCGTTAGTTGCAGGTTGAACACAGGCAGCATTACTCCCAGTGTGTAATCTTTGGGCTCTTCCACGAATGAATTTCTTTATGCAGGGATTCCCACGTGGATCGAACTGCCTCAACCGTGGCAGGCTGTAGCGAGGACTGTAAGCATATCCTATCCCAAAACACGCAGTTTTAACGGTAGAACTCTGCTTTAGTTGCAGGGGTAACACAAGCAGCTTTTCTCCCACTGTGTACTCTTTGGGCTCTTCCAAGAATGAACTTCTATATGCAGGGTTTCCGACGTGGAGCGAACTGCCTCAACCAAGGCAGGCTGTAGCGAGGACTGTAAGCATGTCCTCTACCAAATCACGCAGGTTTACCCGAAGAACTCTGCTTTAGTTGCAGGCGGAACACAAGCATCTTTTCTCCCACAGTGTACTCGATGGGCACTTCCCCTAATGAACTTGTTCTATAAGAATGGTTTCCCACGTGGAGCGAACTGCCTCAGCCATGGCAGGCACTACTGTGGTCTCTAAGGATTTCCTCTCTGAAAACACGGCACTTTTACCCGAAGAACTCTGCTTTAGTTGCAGGTGGAACACAAGCTGCATTTGTCCTACACTTTATACAAAGGGTCCTTCCCCGAATGAATCCTCAATATGCAGGGTGTCCCACGTGCAGCGAACTGCCTCAATGAAGGCAAGTTCTCGTAAGGACTGTAAGCATTTCCTCTCCCATAACACGCAGTTTTACCCGAAGAACTCTGCTTTAGTTGCACGTGGAACATAAGCAGCATTTCTCCCACTGTGTACTCTTTGGGCTCTTCCACGAATGAACTTCTTTATGCAGGGATTCCCACGAGGAGCGAACTGCCTCCACCATGGCAGGCTGTAGTGAGGACTGTAAGCATATCCTCTACCAAATCACGCAGGTTTACCCGAAGAACTCAGCTTTAGTTGCAGGGGGAACACAGCATCTTTTCTCCCACAGTGTACTCTTTGGGCTCTTCCAGGAGTGAACTTCTATATGTAGGGTTTCCGAAGTGGAGCGAACTGCCTCAACCAAGGCAGGCTGTACCGAGGACTGTAAGCATTTCCTCTTCCAAAACACGGCAGTTTTACCACAGAATTCTGCTTTAGTTGCAGGTGGAACACAAGCAGCCTTTCTCCCACTGTGTACACTTTGGGCTCTTCCACGAATGAACTTCTTTATGCAGGGATTCCCACGTGGAGCGAACTGCCTCAACCAAGGCAGGCTGTAGCGAATACTGTAAGCATTTCCTCTCCCAAAACACGCAGTTTTACACGAAGAACTCTGCTTCAGTTGCAGGTGGAACACAAGCAGCATTTCTCCCACTGTGTACTCTTTGGTCTCTTCACCAATGAACTTGTATATGCAGGGTTTCCCACGTGGAGCGAACTGCCTCAACCATGGCAGGCTGTAGCGAGGACTGTAAGCATATCCTCTCCCAAACCACGCAGTTTTAACAGTAGAACTCTGCTTTAGTTGCAGGGGTAACACAAGCAGCTTTTCTCCCACTGTGTACTCTTTGGGCTCTTCCACGAATGAACTTCTATATGCAGGGTTTCCAACGTGGAGGGAACTGCCTCAACCAAGGCAGGGTGTACCGAGGACTGTAAGCATTTCCTCTTCCAAAACACGGCAGTTTTACCACAGAATTCTGCTTTAGTTGCAGGTGGAACACAAGCAGCATTTCTCCCACTGTGTACTCTTTGGGCTCTTCCACGAATGAACTTCTTTATGCAGGGATTCCCACGTGCAGCGAACTGCCTCAACCTAGGCAGGCTGCAGCGAATACTGTAAGCATTTCCTCTCCCAAAACACGCAGTTTTACACGAAGAACTCTGCTTTAGTTGCAGGGGGAACACCATCAGCTTTCCTCCCACAGTGTACACAATGGGCACTTCCCCTAATGAACTTGTTGTATAAGAATGGTTTCCTACGTGGAGCGAACTGCCTCAGCCATGGTAGGCACTACTGTGGTCTCTAAGGATTTCCTCTCTGAAAACACGGCACTTTTACCCGAGGAACTCTGCTTTAGTTGCAGGTGGAACACAAGCTGCATTTGTCCCACACTTTATACAAAGGGCCCTCCCCGAAGGAGTCTTCAATATGCAGGGTGTCCCACGTGCAGTGAACTGCCTCAACGAAGGCAGGCTCTCGTAAGGACTGTAAGCATTTCCACTATCAATACACGCAGTTTTGCCCGAAGAATTCTCCTTTAGTTGCAGGTGGAACACAAGCAGCTTTTCTCCCACAGTGTACCCAATGAGCCTTTGCCCGAAAGAATATCTACACTCAAGGGGTCCCGCGTGGAGTGAAACGCCTAAAGCAAGGCAGGCTCTAGTGAGGCCTCTAAGCATTTCCTCTCCGAAAACACGGCAGTTTTACCCAAGGAACTCTGCGTTAGTTGCAGGTGGAACACAGGCAGCATTACTCCCAGTGTGTAATCTTTGGGCTCTTCCACGAATGAATTTCTTTATGCAGGGATTCCCACGTGGATCGAACTGCCTCAACCGTGGCAGGCTGTAGCGAGGACTGTAAGCATATCCTATCCCAAAACACGCAGTTTTAACGGTAGAACTCTGCTTTAGTTGCAGGGGTAACACAAGCAGCTTTTCTCCCACTGTGTACTCTTTGGGCTCTTCCAAGAATGAACTTCTATATGCAGGGTTTCCGACGTGGAGCGAACTGCCTCAACCAAGGCAGGCTGTAGCGAGGACTGTAAGCATGTCCTCTACCAAATCACGCAGGTTTACCCGAAGAACTCTGCTTTAGTTGCAGGCGGAACACAAGCATCTTTTCTCCCACAGTGTACTCGATGGGCACTTCCCCTAATGAACTTGTTCTATAAGAATGGTTTCCCACGTGGAGCGAACTGCCTGAGCCATGGCAGGCACTACTGTGGTCTCTAAGGATTTCCTCTCTGAAAACACGGCACTTTTACCCGAAGAACTCTGCTTTAGTTGCAGGTGGAACACAAGCTGCATTTGTCCCACACTTTATACAAAGGGCCCTTCCCCGAATGAATCCTCAATATGCAGGGTGTCCCACGTGCAGCGAACTGCCTCAATGAAGGCAGGCTCTCGTAAGGACTGTAAGCATTTCCTCTCCCATAACATGCAGTTTTACCCGAAGAACTCTGCTTTAGTTGCACGTGCAACATAAGCAGCATTTCTCCCACTGTGTACTCTTTGGGCTCTTCCACGAATGAACTTCTTTATGCAGGGATTCCCACGAGGAGCGAACTGCCTCCACCATGGCAGGCTGTAGCGAGGACTGTAAGCATATCCTCTACCAAATCACGCAGGTTTACCCGAAGAACTCAGCTTTAGTTGCAGGGGGAACACAAGCATCTTTTCTCCCACAGTGTACTCTTTGGGCTCTTCCACGAGTGAACTTCTATATGTAGGGTTTCCGAAGTGGAGCGAACTGCCTCAACCAAGGCAGGCTGTACCGAGGACTGTAAGCATTTCCTCTTCCAAAACACGGCAGTTTTACCACAGAATTCTGCTTTAGTTGCAGGTGGAACACAAGCAGCCTTTCTCCCACTGTGTACTCTTTGGGCTCTTCCACGAATGAACTTCTTTATGCAGGGATTCCCACGTGGAGCGAACTGCCTCAACCAAGGCAGGCTGTAGCGAATACTGTAAGCATTTCCTCTCCCAAAACACGCAGTTTTACACGAAGAACTCTGCTTCAGTTGCAGGTGGAACACAAGCAGCATTTCTCCCACTGTGTACTCTTTGGTCTCTTCACCAATGAACTTGTATATGCAGGGTTTCCCACGTGGAGCGAACTGCCTCAACCATGGCAGGCTGTAGCGAGGACTGTAAGCATATCCTCTCCCAAACCACGCAGTTTTAACAGTAGAACTCTGTTTTAGTTGCAGGGGTAAAACAAGCAGCTTTTCTCCCACTGTGTTCTCTTTGGGCTCTTCGACGAATGAACTTCTATATGCAGGGTTTCCAACGTGGAGGGAACTGCCTCAACCAAGGCAGGCTGTAGCGAGGACTGTAAGCATTTCCTCTTCCAAAACACGGCAGTTTTACCACAGAATTCTGCTTTAGTTGCAGGTGGAACACAAGCAGCATTTCTCCCACTGTGTACTCTTTGGGCTCTTCCACGAATGAACTTCTTTATGCAGGGATTCCCACGTGCAGCGAACTGCCTCAACCAAGGCAGGCTGCAGCGAATACTGTAAGCATTTCCTCTCCCAAAACACGCAGTTTTACACGAAGAACTCTGCTTTAGTTGCAGGGGGAACACCATCAGCTTTCCTCCCACAGTGTACACAATGGGCACTTCCCCTAATGAACTTGTTGTATAAGAATGGTTTCCTACGTGGAGCGAACTGCCTCAGCCATGGTAGGCACTACTGTGGTCTCTAAGGATTTCCTCTCTGAAAACACGGCACTTTTACCCGAGGAACTCTGCTTTAGTTGCAGGTGGAACACAAGCTGCATTTGTCCCACACTTTATACAAAGGGCCCTCCCCGAAGGAGTCTTCAATATGCAGGGTGTCCCACGTGCAGTGAACTGCCTCAACGAAGGCAGGCTCTCGTAAGGACTGTAAGCATTTCCACTATCAATACACGCAGTTTTGCCCGAAGAATTCTCCTTTAGTTGCAGGTGGAACACAAGCAGCTTTTCTCCCACAGTGTACCCAATGAGCCTTTGCCCGAAAGAATATCTACACTCAAGGGGTCCCGCGTGGAGTGAAACGCCTAAAGCAAGGCAGGCTCTAGTGAGGCCTCTAAGCATTTCCTCTCCGAAAACACGGCAGTTTTACCCAAGGAACTCTGCGTTAGTTGCAGGTGGAACACAGGCAGCATTACTCCCAGTGTGTAATCTTTGGGCTCTTCCACGAATGAATTTCTTTATGCAGGGATTCCCACGTGGATCGAACTGCCTCAACCGTGGCAGGCTGTAGCGAGGACTGTAAGCATATCCTATCCCAAAACACGCAGTTTTAACGGTAGAACTCTGCTTTAGTTGCAGGGGTAACACAAGCAGCTTTTCTCCCACTGTGTACTCTTTGGGCTCTTCCAAGAATGAACTTCTATATGCAGGGTTTCCGACGTGGAGCGAACTGCCTCAACCAAGGCAGGCTGTAGCGAGGACTGTAAGCATGTCCTCTACCAAATCACGCAGGTTTACCCGAAGAACTCTGCTTTAGTTGCAGGCGGAACACAAGCATCTTTTCTCCCACAGTGTACTCGATGGGCACTTCCCCTAATGAACTTGTTCTATAAGAATGGTTTCCCACGTGGAGCGAACTGCCTGAGCCATGGCAGGCACTACTGTGGTCTCTAAGGATTTCCTCTCTGAAAACACGGCACTTTTACCCGAAGAACTCTGCTTTAGTTGCAGGTGGAACACAAGCTGCATTTGTCCCACACTTTATACAAAGGGCCCTTCCCCGAATGAATCCTCAATATGCAGGGTGTCCCACGTGCAGCGAACTGCCTCAATGAAGGCAGGCTCTCGTAAGGACTGTAAGCATTTCCTCTCCCATAACATGCAGTTTTACCCGAAGAACTCTGCTTTAGTTGCACGTGGAACATAAGCAGCATTTCTCCCACTGTGTACTCTTTGGGCTCTTCCACGAATGAACTTCTTTATGCAGGGATTCCCACGAGGAGCGAACTGCCTCCACCATGGCAGGCTGTAGCGAGGACTGTAAGCATATCCTCTACCAAATCACGCAGGTTTACCCGAAGAACTCAGCTTTAGTTGCAGGGGGAACACAAGCATCTTTTCTCCCACAGTGTACTCTTTGGGCTCTTCCACGAGTGAACTTCTATATGTAGGGTTTCCGAAGTGGAGCGAACTGCCTCAACCAAGGCAGGCTGTACCGAGGACTGTAAGCATTTCCTCTTCCAAAACACGGCAGTTTTACCACAGAATTCTGCTTTAGTTGCAGGTGGAACACAAGCAGCCTTTCTCCCACTGTGTACTCTTTGGGCTCTTCCACGAATGAACTTCTTTATGCAGGGATTCCCACGTGGAGCGAACTGCCTCAACCAAGGCAGGCTGTAGCGAATACTGTAAGCATTTCCTCTCCCAAAACACGCAGTTTTACACGAAGAACTCTGCTTCAGTTGCAGGTGGAACACAAGCAGCATTTCTCCCACTGTGTACTCTTTGGTCTCTTCACCAATGAACTTGTATATGCAGGGTTTCCCACGTGGAGCGAACTGCCTCAACCATGGCAGGCTGTAGCGAGGACTGTAAGCATATCCTCTCCCAAACCACGCAGTTTTAACAGTAGAACTCTGTTTTAGTTGCAGGGGTAAAACAAGCAGCTTTTCTCCCACTGTGTTCTCTTTGGGCTCTTCGACGAATGAACTTCTATATGCAGGGTTTCCAACGTGGAGGGAACTGCCTCAACCAAGGCAGGCTGTAGCGAGGACTGTAAGCATTTCCTCTTCCAAAACACGGCAGTTTTACCACAGAATTCTGCTTTAGTTGCAGGTGGAACACAAGCAGCATTTCTCCCACTGTGTACTCTTTGGGCTCTTCCACGAATGAACTTCTTTATGCAGGGATTCCCACGTGCAGCGAACTGCCTCAACCAAGGCAGGCTGCAGCGAATACTGTAAGCATTTCCTCTCCCAAAACACGCAGTTTTACACGAAGAACTCTGCTTTAGTTGCAGGGGGAACACCATCAGCTTTCCTCCCACAGTGTACACAATGGGCACTTCCCCTAATGAACTTGTTCTATAAGAATGGTTTCCTACGTGGAGCGAACTGCCTCAGCCATGGTAGGCACTACTGTGGTCTCTAAGGATTTCCTCTCTGAAAACACGGCACTTTTACCCGAGGAACTCTGCTTTAGTTGCAGGTGGAACACAAGCTGCATTTGTCCCACACTTTATACAAAGGGCCCTCCCCGAAGGAGTCTTCAATATGCAGGGTGTCCCACGTGCAGTGAACTGCCTCAACGAAGGCAGGCTCTCGTAAGGACTGTAAGCATTTCCACTATCAATACACGCAGTTTTGCCCGAAGAATTCTCCTTTAGTTGCAGGTGGAACACAAGCAGCTTTTCTCCCACAGTGTACCCAATGAGCCTTTGCCCGAAAGAATATCTACACTCAAGGGGTCCCGCGTGGAGTGAAACGCCTAAAGCAAGGCAGGCTCTAGTGAGGCCTCTAAGCATTTCCTCTCCGAAAACACGGCAGTTTTACCCAAGGAACTCTGCGTTAGTTGCAGGTGGAACACAGGCAGCATTACTCCCAGTGTGTAATCTTTGGGCTCTTCCACGAATGAATTTCTTTATGCAGGGATTCCCACGTGGATCGAACTGCCTCAACCGTGGCAGGCTGTAGCGAGGACTGTAAGCATATCCTATCCCAAAACACGCAGTTTTAACGGTAGAACTCTGCTTTAGTTGCAGGGGTAACACAAGCAGCTTTTCTCCCACTGTGTACTCTTTGGGCTCTTCCAAGAATGAACTTCTATATGCAGGGTTTCCGACGTGGAGCGAACTGCCTCAACCAAGGCAGGCTGTAGCGAGGACTGTAAGCATGTCCTCTACCAAATCACGCAGGTTTACCCGAAGAACTCTGCTTTAGTTGCAGGGGGAACACAAGCATCTTTTCTCCCACAGTGTACTCGATGGGCACTTCCCCTAATGAACTTGTTCTATAAGAATGGTTTCCCACGTGGAGCGAACTGCCTGAGCCATGGCAGGCACTACTGTGGTCTCTAAGGATTTCCTCTCTGAAAACACGGCACTTTTACCCGAAGAACTCTGCTTTAGTTGCAGGTGGAACACAAGCTGCATTTGTCCCACACTTTATACAAAGGGCCCTTCCCCGAATGAATCCTCAATATGCAGGGTGTCCCACGTGCAGCGAACTGCCTCAATGAAGGCAGGCTCTCGTAAGGACTGTAAGCATTTCCTCTCCCATAACATGCAGTTTTACCCGAAGAACTCTGCTTTAGTTGCACGTGGAACATAAGCAGCATTTCTCCCACTGTGTACTCTTTGGGCTCTTCCACGAATGAACTTCTTTATGCAGGGATTCCCACGAGGAGCGAACTGCCTCCACCATGGCAGGCTGTAGCGAGGACTGTAAGCATATCCTCTACCAAATCACGCAGGTTTACCCGAAGAACTCAGCTTTAGTTGCAGGGGGAACACAAGCATCTTTTCTCCCACAGTGTACTCTTTGGGCTCTTCCACGAGTGAACTTCTATATGTAGGGTTTCCGAAGTGGAGCGAACTGCCTCAACCAAGGCAGGCTGTACCGAGGACTGTAAGCATTTCCTCTTCCAAAACACGGCAGTTTTACCACAGAATTCTGCTTTAGTTGCAGGTGGAACACAAGCAGCCTTTCTCCCACTGTGTACTCTTTGGGCTCTTCCACGAATGAACTTCTTTATGCAGGGATTCCCACGTGGAGCGAACTGCCTCAACCAAGGCAGGCTGTAGCGAATACTGTAAGCATTTCCTCTCCCAAAACACGCAGTTTTACACGAAGAACTCTGCTTCAGTTGCAGGTGGAACACAAGCAGCATTTCTCCCACTGTGTACTCTTTGGTCTCTTCACCAATGAACTTGTATATGCAGGGTTTCCCACGTGGAGCGAACTGCCTCAACCATGGCAGGCTGTAGCGAGGACTGTAAGCATATCCTCTCCCAAACCACGCAGTTTTAACAGTAGAACTCTGTTTTAGTTGCAGGGGTAAAACAAGCAGCTTTTCTCCCACTGTGTTCTCTTTGGGCTCTTCGACGAATGAACTTCTATATGCAGGGTTTCCAACGTGGAGGGAACTGCCTCAACCAAGGCAGGCTGTAGCGAGGACTGTAAGCATTTCCTCTTCCAAAACACGGCAGTTTTACCACAGAATTCTGCTTTAGTTGCAGGTGGAACACAAGCAGCATTTCTCCCACTGTGTACTCTTTGGGCTCTTCCACGAATGAACTTCTTTATGCAGGGATTCCCACGTGCAGCGAACTGCCTCAACCAAGGCAGGCTGCAGCGAATACTGTAAGCATTTCCTCTCCCAAAACACGCAGTTTTACACGAAGAACTCTGCTTTAGTTGCAGGGGGAACACCATCAGCTTTCCTCCCACAGTGTACACAATGGGCACTTCCCCTAATGAACTTGTTCTATAAGAATGGTTTCCTACGTGGAGCGAACTGCCTCAGCCATGGTAGGCACTACTGTGGTCTCTAAGGATTTCCTCTCTGAAAACACGGCACTTTTACCCGAGGAACTCTGCTTTAGTTGCAGGTGGAACACAAGCTGCATTTGTCCCACACTTTATACAAAGGGCCCTCCCCGAAGGAGTCTTCAATATGCAGGGTGTCCCACGTGCAGTGAACTGCCTCAACGAAGGCAGGCTCTCGTAAGGACTGTAAGCATTTCCACTATCAATACACGCAGTTTTGCCCGAAGAATTCTCCTTTAGTTGCAGGTGGAACACAAGCAGCTTTTCTCCCACAGTGTACCCAATGAGCCTTTGCCCGAAAGAATATCTACACTCAAGGGGTCCCGCGTGGAGTGAAACGCCTAAAGCAAGGCAGGCTCTAGTGAGGCCTCTAAGCATTTCCTCTCCGAAAACACGGCAGTTTTACCCAAGGAACTCTGCGTTAGTTGCAGGTGGAACACAGGCAGCATTACTCCCAGTGTGTAATCTTTGGGCTCTTCCACGAATGAATTTCTTTATGCAGGGATTCCCACGTGGATCGAACTGCCTCAACCGTGGCAGGCTGTAGCGAGGACTGTAAGCATATCCTATCCCAAAACACGCAGTTTTAACGGTAGAACTCTGCTTTAGTTGCAGGGGTAACACAAGCAGCTTTTCTCCCACTGTGTACTCTTTGGGCTCTTCCAAGAATGAACTTCTATATGCAGGGTTTCCGACGTGGAGCGAACTGCCTCAACCAAGGCAGGCTGTAGCGAGGACTGTAAGCATGTCCTCTACCAAATCACGCAGGTTTACCCGAAGAACTCTGCTTTAGTTGCAGGCGGAACACAAGCATCTTTTCTCCCACAGTGTACTCGATGGGCACTTCCCCTAATGAACTTGTTCTATAAGAATGGTTTCCCACGTGGAGCGAACTGCCTCAGCCATGGCAGGCACTACTGTGGTCTCTAAGGATTTCCTCTCTGAAAACACGGCACTTTTACCCGAAGAACTCTGCTTTAGTTGCAGGTGGAACACAAGCTGCATTTGTCCTACACTTTATACAAAGGGTCCTTCCCCGAATGAATCCTCAATATGCAGGGTGTCCCACGTGCAGCGAACTGCCTCAATGAAGGCAAGTTCTCGTAAGGACTGTAAGCATTTCCTCTCCCATAACACGCAGTTTTACCCGAAGAACTCTGCTTTAGTTGCACGTGGAACATAAGCAGCATTTCTCCCACTGTGTACTCTTTGGGCTCTTCCACGAATGAACTTCTTTATGCAGGGATTCCCACGAGGAGCGAACTGCCTCCACCATGGCAGGCTGTAGTGAGGACTGTAAGCATATCCTCTACCAAATCACGCAGGTTTACCCGAAGAACTCAGCTTTAGTTGCAGGGGGAACACAGCATCTTTTCTCCCACAGTGTACTCTTTGGGCTCTTCCACGAGTGAACTTCTATATGTAGGGTTTCCGAAGTGGAGCGAACTGCCTCAACCAAGGCAGGCTGTACCGAGGACTGTAAGCATTTCCTCTTCCAAAACACGGCAGTTTTACCACAGAATTCTGCTTTAGTTGCAGGTGGAACACAAGCAGCCTTTCTCCCACTGTGTACACTTTGGGCTCTTCCACGAATGAACTTCTTTATGCAGGGATTCCCACGTGGAGCGAACTGCCTCAACCAAGGCAGGCTGTAGCGAATACTGTAAGCATTTCCTCTCCCAAAACACGCAGTTTTACACGAAGAACTCTGCTTCAGTTGCAGGTGGAACACAAGCAGCATTTCTCCCACTGTGTACTCTTTGGTCTCTTCACCAATGAACTTGTATATGCAGGGTTTCCCACGTGGAGCGAACTGCCTCAACCATGGCAGGCTGTAGCGAGGACTGTAAGCATATCCTCTCCCAAACCACGCAGTTTTAACAGTAGAACTCTGCTTTAGTTGCAGGGGTAACACAAGCAGCTTTTCTCCCACTGTGTACTCTTTGGGCTCTTCCACGAATGAACTTCTATATGCAGGGTTTCCAACGTGGAGGGAACTGCCTCAACCAAGGCAGGGTGTACCGAGGACTGTAAGCATTTCCTCTTCCAAAACACGGCAGTTTTACCACAGAATTCTGCTTTAGTTGCAGGTGGAACACAAGCAGCATTTCTCCCACTGTGTACTCTTTGGGCTCTTCCACGAATGAACTTCTTTATGCAGGGATTCCCACGTGCAGCGAACTGCCTCAACCTAGGCAGGCTGCAGCGAATACTGTAAGCATTTCCTCTCCCAAAACACGCAGTTTTACACGAAGAACTCTGCTTTAGTTGCAGGGGGAACACCATCAGCTTTCCTCCCACAGTGTACACAATGGGCACTTCCCCTAATGCAGTTGTTGTATAAGAATGGTTTCCTACGTGGAGCGAACTGCCTCAGCCATGGTAGGCACTACTGTGGTCTCTAAGGATTTCCTCTCTGAAAACACGGCACTTTTACCCGAGGAACTGTGCTTTAGTTGCAGGTGGAACACAAGCTGCATTTGTCCCACACTTTATACAAAGGGCCCTCCCCGAAGGAGTCTTCAATATGCAGGGTGTCCCACGTGCAGTGAACTGCCTCAACGAAGGCAGGCTCTCGTAAGGACTGTAAGCATTTCCACTATCAATACACGCAGTTTTGCCCGAAGAATTCTCCTTTAGTTGCAGGTGGAACACAAGCAGCTTTTCTCCCACAGTGTACCCAATGAGCCTTTGCCCGAAAGAATATCTACACTCAAGGGGTCCCGCGTGGAGTGAACTGCCTAAAGCAAGGCAGGCTCTAGTGAGGCCTCTAAGCATTTCCTCTCCGAAAACACGGCAGTTTTACCCAAGGAACTCTGCGTTAGTTGCAGGTGGAACACAGGCAGCATTACTCCCAGTGTGTAATCTTTGGGCTCTTCCACGAATGAATTTCTTTATGCAGGGATTCCCACGTGGATCGAACTGCCTCAACCGTGGCAGGCTGTAGCGAGGACTGTAAGCATATCCTATCCCAAAACACGCAGTTTTAACGGTAGAACTCTGCTTTAGTTGCAGGGGTAACACAAGCAGCTTTTCTCCCACTGTGTACTCTTTGGGCTCTTCCAAGAATGAACTTCTATATGCAGGGTTTCCGACGTGGAGCGAACTGCCTCAACCAAGGCAGGCTGTAGCGAGGACTGTAAGCATGTCCTCTACCAAATCACGCAGGTTTACCCGAAGAACTCTGCTTTAGTTGCAGGCGGAACACAAGCATCTTTTCTCCCACAGTGTACTCGATGGGCACTTCCCCTAATGAACTTGTTCTATAAGAATGGTTTCCCACGTGGAGCGAACTGCCTCAGCCATGGCAGGCACTACTGTGGTCTCTAAGGATTTCCTCTCTGAAAACACGGCACTTTTACCCGAAGAACTCTGCTTTAGTTGCAGGTGGAACACAAGCTGCATTTGTCCTACACTTTATACAAAGGGTCCTTCCCCGAATGAATCCTCAATATGCAGGGTGTCCCACGTGCAGCGAACTGCCTCAATGAAGGCAGGCTCTCGTAAGGACTGTAAGCATTTCCTCTCCCATAACACGCAGTTTTACCCGAAGAACTCTGCTTTAGTTGCACGTGGAACACAAGCAGCATTTCTCCCACTGTGTACTCTTTGGGCTCTTCCAAGAGTGAACTTCTATATGTAGGGTTTCCGAAGTGGAGCGAACTGCCTCAACCAAGGTAGGCTGTACCGAGTACTGTAAGCATTTCCTCTTCCAAAACACGGCAGTTTTACCACAGAATTCTGCTTTAGTTGCAGGTGGAACACAAGCAGCCTTTCTCCCACTGTGTACTCTTTGGGCTCTTCCACGAATGAACTTCTTTATGCAGGGATTCCCACGTGGAGCGAACTGCCTCAACCAAGGCAGGCTGTAGCGAATACTGTAAGCATTTCCTCTCCCAAAACACGCAGTTTTACACGAAGAACTCTGCTTCAGTTGCAGGTGGAACACAAGCAGCATTTCTCCCACTGTGTACTCTTTGGTCTCTTCACCAATGAACTTGTATATGCAGGGTTTCCCACGTGGAGCGAACTGCCTCAACCATGGCAGGCTGTAGCGAGGACTGTTAGCATATCATCTCCCAAACAACGCAGTTTTAACAGTAGAACTCTGCTTTAGTTGCAGGGGTAACACAAGCAGCTTTTCTCCCACTGTGTACTCTTTGGTCTCTTCCACGAATGAACTTCTATATGTAGGGTTTCCAACGTGGAGGGAACTGCCTCAACCAAGGCAGGCTGTAGCGAGGACTGTAAGCATTTCCTCTTCCAAAACACGGCAGTTTTACCACAGAATTCTGCTTTAGTTGCAGGTGGAACACAAGCAGCATTTCTCCCACTGTGTACTCTTTGGGCTCTTCCACGAATGAACTTCTTTATGCAGGGATTCCCACGTGGAGCGAACTGCCTCAACCAAGGCAGGCTGCAGCGAATACTGTAAGCATTTCCTCTCCCAAAACACGCAGTTTTACACGAAGAACTCTGCTTTAGTTGCAGGGGGAACACCATCAGCTTTCCTCCCACAGTGTACACAATGGGCACTTCCCCTAATGAACTTGTTCTATAACAATGGTTTCCTACGTGGAGCGAACTGCCTCAGCCATGGTAGGCACTACTGTGGTCTCTAAGGATTTCCTCTCTGAAAACACGGCACTTTTACCCGAGGAACTCTGCTTTAGTTGCAGGTGGAACACAAGCTGCATTTGTCCCACACTTTATACAAAGGGCCCTCCCCGAAGGAGTCTTCAATATGCAGGGTGTCCCACGTGCAGTGAACTGCCTCAACGAAGGCAGGCTCTCGTAAGGACTGTAAGCATTTCCACTATCAATACACGCAGTTTTGCCCGAAGAATTCTCCTTTAGTTGCAGGTGGAACACAAGCAGCTTTTCTCCCACAGTGTACCCAATGAGCCTTTGCCCGAAAGAATATCTACACTCAAGGGGTCCCGCGTGGAGTGAAACGCCTAAAGCAAGGCAGGCTCTAGTGAGGCCTCTAAGCATTTCCTCTCCGAAAACACGGCAGTTTTACCCAAGGAACTCTGCGTTAGTTGCAGGTGGAACACAGGCAGCATTACTCCCAGTGTGTAATCTTTGGGCTCTTCCACGAATGAATTTCTTTATGCAGGGATTCCCACGTGGATCGAACTGCCTCAACCGTGGCAGGCTGTAGCGAGGACTGTAAGCATATCCTATCCCAAAACACGCAGTTTTAACGGTAGAACTCTGCTTTAGTTGCAGGGGTAACACAAGCAGCTTTTCTCCCACTGTGTACTCTTTGGGCTCTTCCAAGAATGAACTTCTATATGCAGGGTTTCCGACGTGGAGCGAACTGCCTCAACCAAGGCAGGCTGTAGCGAGGACTGTAAGCATGTCCTCTACCAAATCACGCAGGTTTACCCGAAGAACTCTGCTTTAGTTGCAGGGGGAACACAAGCATCTTTTCTCCCACAGTGTACTCGATGGGCACTTCCCCTAATGAACTTGTTCTATAAGAATGGTTTCCCACGTGGAGCGAACTGCCTCAGCCATGGCAGGCACTACTGTGGTCTCTAAGGATTTCCTCTCTGAAAACACGGCACTTTTACCCGAAGAACTCTGCTTTAGTTGCAGGTGGAACACAAGCTGCATTTGTCCCACACTTTATACAAAGGGCCCTTCCCCGAATGAATCCTCAATATGCAGGGTGTCCCACGTGCAGCGAACTGCCTCAATGAAGGCAAGTTCTCGTAAGGACTGTAAGCATTTCCTCTCCCATAACACGCAGTTTTACCCGAAGAACTCTGCTTTAGTTGCACGTGGAACATAAGCAGCATTTCTCCCACTGTGTACTCTTTGGGCTCTTCCACGAATGAACTTCTTTATGCAGGGATTCCCACGAGGAGCGAACTGCCTCCACCATGGCAGGCTGTAGTGAGGACTGTAAGCATATCCTCTACCAAATCACGCAGGTTTACCCGAAGAACTCAGCTTTAGTTGCAGGGGGAACACAGCATCTTTTCTCCCACAGTGTACTCTTTGGGCTCTTCCACGAGTGAACTTCTATATGTAGGGTTTCCGAAGTGGAGCGAACTGCCTCAACCAAGGCAGGGTGTACCGAGGACTGTAAGCATTTCCTCTTCCAAAACACGGCAGTTTTACCACAGAATTCTGCTTTAGTTGCAGGTGGAACACAAGCAGCCTTTCTCCCACTGTGTACACTTTGGGCTCTTCCACGAATGAACTTCTTTATGCAGGGATTCCCACGTGGAGCGAACTGCCTCAACCAAGGCAGGCTGTAGCGAATACTGTAAGCATTTCCTCTCCCAAAACACGCAGTTTTACACGAAGAACTCTGCTTCAGTTGCAGGTGGAACACAAGCAGCATTTCTCCCACTGTGTACTCTTTGGTCTCTTCACCAATGAACTTGTATATGCAGGGTTTCCCACGTGGAGCGAACTGCCTCAACCATGGCAGGCTGTAGCGAGGACTGTAAGCATATCGTCTCCCAAACCACGCAGTTTTAACAGTAGAACTCTGCTTTAGTTGCAGGGGTAACACAAGCAGCTTTTCTCCCACTGTGTACTCTTTGGGCTCTTCCACGAATGAACTTCTATATGTAGGGTTTCCGAAGTGGAGCGAAGTGCCTCAACCAAGGCAGGGTGTACCGAGGACTGTAAGCATTTCCTCTTCCAAAACACGGCAGTTTTACCACAGAATTCTGCTTTAGTTGCAGGTGGAACACAAGCAGCATTTCTCCCACTGTGTACTCTTTGGGCTCTTCCACGAATGAACTTCTTTATGCAGGGATTCCCACGTGCAGCGAACTGCCTCAACCAAGGCAGGCTGCAGCGAATACTGTAAGCATTTCCTCTCCCAAAACACGCAGTTTTACACGAAGAACTCTGCTTTAGTTGCAGGGGGAACACCATCAGCTTTCCTCCCACAGTGTACACAATGGGCACTTCCCCTAATGAACTTGTTCTATAAGAATGGTTTCCTACGTGGAGCGAACTGCCTCAGCCATGGTAGGCACTACTGTGGTCTCTAAGGATTTCCTCTCTGAAAACACGGCACTTTTACCCGAGGAACTCTGCTTTAGTTGCAGGTGGAACACAAGCTGCATTTGTCCCACACTTTATACAAAGGGCCCTCCCCGAAGGAGTCTTCAATATGCAGGGTGTCCCACGTGCAGTGAACTGCCTCAACGAAGGCAGGCTCTCGTAAGGACTGTAAGCATTTCCACTATCAATACACGCAGTTTTGCCCGAAGAATTCTCCTTTAGTTGCAGGTGGAACACAAGCAGCTTTTCTCCCACAGTGTACCCAATGAGCCTTTGCCCGAAAGAATATCTACACTCAAGGGGTCCCGCGTGGAGTGAAACGCCTAAAGCAAGGCAGGCTCTAGTGAGGCCTCTAAGCATTTCCTCTCCGAAAACACGGCAGTTTTACCCAAGGAACTCTGCGTTAGTTGCAGGTGGAACACAGGCAGCATTACTCCCAGTGTGTAATCTTTGGGCTCTTCCACGAATGAATTTCTTTATGCAGGGATTCCCACGTGGATCGAACTGCCTCAACCGTGGCAGGCTGTAGCGAGGACTGTAAGCATATCCTATCCCAAAACACGCAGTTTTAACGGTAGAACTCTGCTTTAGTTGCAGGGGTAACACAAGCAGCTTTTCTCCCACTGTGTACTCTTTGGGCTCTTCCAAGAATGAACTTCTATATGCAGGGTTTCCGACGTGGAGCGAACTGCCTCAACCAAGGCAGGCTGTAGCGAGGACTGTAAGCATGTCCTCTACCAAATCACGCAGGTTTACCCGAAGAACTCTGCTTTAGTTGCAGGCGGAACACAAGCATCTTTTCTCCCACAGTGTACTCGATGGGCACTTCCCCTAATGAACTTGTTCTATAAGAATGGTTTCCCACGTGGAGCGAACTGCCTCAGCCATGGCAGGCACTACTGTGGTCTCTAAGGATTTCCTCTCTGAAAACACGGCACTTTTACCCGAAGAACTCTGCTTTAGTTGCAGGTGGAACACAAGCTGCATTTGTCCTACACTTTATACAAAGGGTCCTTCCCCGAATGAATCCTCAATATGCAGGGTGTCCCACGTGCAGCGAACTGCCTCAATGAAGGCAAGTTCTCGTAAGGACTGTAAGCATTTCCTCTCCCATAACACGAAGTTTTACCCGAAGAACTCTGCTTTAGTTGCACGTGGAACATAAGCAGCATTTCTCCCACTGTGTACTCTTTGGGCTCTTCCACGAATGAACTTCTTTATGCAGGGATTCCCACGAGGAGCGAACTGCCTCCACCATGGCAGGCTGTAGTGAGGACTGTAAGCATATCCTCTACCAAATCACGCAGGTTTACCCGAAGAACTCAGCTTTAGTTGCAGGGGGAACACAGCATCTTTTCTCCCACAGTGTACTCTTTGGGCTCTTCCACGAGTGAACTTCTATATGTAGGGTTTCCGAAGTGGAGCGAACTGCCTCAACCAAGGCAGGCTGTACCGAGGACTGTAAGCATTTCCTCTTCCAAAACACGGCAGTTTTACCACAGAATTCTGCTTTAGTTGCAGGTGGAACACAAGCAGCCTTTCTCCCACTGTGTACACTTTGGGCTCTTCCACGAATGAACTTCTTTATGCAGGGATTCCCACGTGGAGCGAACTGCCTCAACCAAGGCAGGCTGTAGCGAATACTGTAAGCATTTCCTCTCCCAAAACACGCAGTTTTACACGAAGAACTCTGCTTCAGTTGCAGGTGGAACACAAGCAGCATTTCTCCCACTGTGTACTCTTTGGTCTCTTCACCAATGAACTTCTATATGCAGGGTTTCCCACGTGGAGCGAACTGCCTCAACCATGGCAGGCTGTAGCGAGGACTGTAAGCATATCCTCTCCCAAACCACGCAGTTTTAACAGTAGAACTCTGCTTTAGTTGCAGGGGTAACACAAGCAGCTTTTCTCCCACTGTGTACTCTTTGGGCTCTTCCACGAATGAACTTCTATATGCAGGGTTTCCAACGTGGAGGGAACTGCCTCAACCAAGGCAGGGTGTACCGAGGACTGTAAGCATTTCCTCTTCCAAAACACGGCAGTTTTACCACAGAATTCTGCTTTAGTTGCAGGTGGAACACAAGCAGCATTTCTCCCACTGTGTACTCTTTGGGCTCTTCCACGAATGAACTTCTTTATGCAGGGATTCCCACGTGCAGCGAACTGCCTCAACCAAGGCAGGCTGCAGCGAATACTGTAAGCATTTCCTCTCCCAAAACACGCAGTTTTACACGAAGAACTCTGCTTTAGTTGCAGGGGGAACACCATCAGCTTTCCTCCCACAGTGTACACAATGGGCACTTCCCCTAATGCAGTTGTTGTATAAGAATGGTTTCCTACGTGGAGCGAACTGCCTCAGCCATGGTAGGCACTACTGTGGTCTCTAAGGATTTCCTCTCTGAAAACACGGCACTTTTACCCGAGGAACTCTGCTTTAGTTGCAGGTGGAACACAAGCTGCATTTGTCCCACACTTTATACAAAGGGCCCTCCCCGAAGGAGTCTTCAATATGCAGGGTGTCCCACGTGCAGTGAACTGCCTCAACGAAGGCAGGCTCTCGTAAGGACTGTAAGCATTTCCACTATCAATACACGCAGTTTTGCCCGAAGAATTCTCCTTTAGTTGCAGGTGGAACACAAGCAGCTTTTCTCCCACAGTGTACCCAATGAGCCTTTGCCCGAAAGAATATCTACACTCAAGGGGTCCCGCGTGGAGTGAAACGCCTAAAGCAAGGCAGGCTCTAGTGAGGCCTCTAAGCATTTCCTCTCCGAAAACACGGCAGTTTTACCCAAGGAACTCTGCGTTAGTTGCAGGTGGAACACAGGCAGCATTACTCCCAGTGTGTAATCTTTGGGCTCTTCCACGAATGAATTTCTTTATGCAGGGATTCCCACGTGGATCGAACTGCCTCAACCGTGGCAGGCTGTAGCGAGGACTGTAAGCATATCCTATCCCAAAACACGCAGTTTTAACGGTAGAACTCTGCTTTAGTTGCAGGGGTAACACAAGCAGCTTTTCTCCCACTGTGTACTCTTTGGGCTCTTCCAAGAATGAACTTCTATATGCAGGGTTTCCGACGTGGAGCGAACTGCCTCAACCAAGGCAGGCTGTAGCGAGGACTGTAAGCATGTCCTCTACCAAATCACGCAGGTTTACCCGAAGAACTCTGCTTTAGTTGCAGGCGGAACACAAGCATCTTTTCTCCCACAGTGTACTCGATGGGCACTTCCCCTAATGAACTTGTTCTATAAGAATGGTTTCCCACGTGGAGCGAACTGCCTCAGCCATGGCAGGCACTACTGTGGTCTCTAAGGATTTCCTCTCTGAAAACACGGCACTTTTACCCGAAGAACTCTGCTTTAGTTGCAGGTGGAACACAAGCTGCATTTGTCCTACACTTTATACAAAGGGTCCTTCCCCGAATGAATCCTCAATATGCAGGGTGTCCCACGTGCAGCGAACTGCCTCAATGAAGGCAGGCTCTCGTAAGGACTGTAAGCATTTCCTCTCCCATAACACGCAGTTTTACCCGAAGAACTCTGCTTTAGTTGCACGTGGAACACAAGCAGCATTTCTCCCACTGTGTACTCTTTGGGCTCTTCCAAGAGTGAACTTCTATATGTAGGGTTTCCGAAGTGGAGCGAACTGCCTCAACCAAGGTAGGCTGTACCGAGTACTGTAAGCATTTCCTCTTCCAAAACACGGCAGTTTTACCACAGAATTCTGCTTTAGTTGCAGGTGGAACACAAGCAGCCTTTCTCCCACTGTGTACTCTTTGGGCTCTTCCACGAATGAACTTCTTTATGCAGGGATTCCCACGTGGAGCGAACTGCCTCAACCAAGGCAGGCTGTAGCGAATACTGTAAGCATTTCCTCTCCCAAAACACGCAGTTTTACACGAAGAACTCTGCTTCAGTTGCAGGTGGAACACAAGCAGCATTTCTCCCACTGTGTACTCTTTGGTCTCTTCACCAATGAACTTGTATATGCAGGGTTTCCCACGTGGAGCGAACTGCCTCAACCATGGCAGGCTGTAGCGAGGACTGTTAGCATATCATCTCCCAAACAACGCAGTTTTAACAGTAGAACTCTGCTTTAGTTGCAGGGGTAACACAAGCAGCTTTTCTCCCACTGTGTACTCTTTGGTCTCTTCCACGAATGAACTTCTATATGCAGGGTTTCCAACGTGGAGGGAACTGCCTCAACCAAGGCAGGGTGTACCGAGGACTGTAAGCATTTCCTCTTCCAAAACACGGCAGTTTTACCACAGAATTCTGCTTTAGTTGCAGGTGGAACACAAGCAGCATTTCTCCCACTGTGTACTCTTTGGGCTCTTCCACGAATGAACTTCTTTATGCAGGGATTCCCACGTGGAGCGAACTGCCTCAACCAAGGCAGGCTGCAGCGAATACTGTAAGCATTTCCTCTCCCAAAACACGCAGTTTTACACGAAGAACTCTGCTTTAGTTGCAGGGGGAACACCATCAGCTTTCCTCCCACAGTGTACACAATGGGCACTTCCCCTAATGAACTTGTTCTATAACAATGGTTTCCTACGTGGAGCGAACTGCCTCAGCCATGGTAGGCACTACTGTGGTCTCTAAGGATTTCCTCTCTGAAAACACGGCACTTTTACCCGAGGAACTCTGCTTTAGTTGCAGGTGGAACACAAGCTGCATTTGTCCCACACTTTATACAAAGGGCCCTCCCCGAAGGAGTCTTCAATATGCAGGGTGTCCCACGTGCAGTGAACTGCCTCAACGAAGGCAGGCTCTCGTAAGGACTGTAAGCATTTCCACTATCAATACACGCAGTTTTGCCCGAAGAATTCTCCTTTAGTTGCAGGTGGAACACAAGCAGCTTTTCTCCCACAGTGTACCCAATGAGCCTTTGCCCGAAAGAATATCTACACTCAAGGGGTCCCGCGTGGAGTGAAACGCCTAAAGCAAGGCAGGCTCTAGTGAGGCCTCTAAGCATTTCCTCTCCGAAAACACGGCAGTTTTACCCAAGGAACTCTGCGTTAGTTGCAGGTGGAACACAGGCAGCATTACTCCCAGTGTGTAATCTTTGGGCTCTTCCACGAATGAATTTCTTTATGCAGGGATTCCCACGTGGATCGAACTGCCTCAACCGTGGCAGGCTGTAGCGAGGACTGTAAGCATATCCTATCCCAAAACACGCAGTTTTAACGGTAGAACTCTGCTTTAGTTGCAGGGGTAACACAAGCAGCTTTTCTCCCACTGTGTACTCTTTGGGCTCTTCCAAGAATGAACTTCTATATGCAGGGTTTCCGACGTGGAGCGAACTGCCTCAACCAAGGCAGGCTGTAGCGAGGACTGTAAGCATGTCCTCTACCAAATCACGCAGGTTTACCCGAAGAACTCTGCTTTAGTTGCAGGGGGAACACAAGCATCTTTTCTCCCACAGTGTACTCGATGGGCACTTCCCCTAATGAACTTGTTCTATAAGAATGGTTTCCCACGTGGAGCGAACTGCCTGAGCCATGGCAGGCACTACTGTGGTCTCTAAGGATTTCCTCTCTGAAAACACGGCACTTTTACCCGAAGAACTCTGCTTTAGTTGCAGGTGGAACACAAGCTGCATTTGTCCCACACTTTATACAAAGGGCCCTTCCCCGAATGAATCCTCAATATGCAGGGTGTCCCACGTGCAGCGAACTGCCTCAATGAAGGCAAGTTCTCGTAAGGACTGTAAGCATTTCCTCTCCCATAACACGCAGTTTTACCCGAAGAACTCTGCTTTAGTTGCACGTGGAACATAAGCAGCATTTCTCCCACTGTGTACTCTTTGGGCTCTTCCACGAATGAACTTCTTTATGCAGGGATTCCCACGAGGAGCGAACTGCCTCCACCATGGCAGGCTGTAGTGAGGACTGTAAGCATATCCTCTACCAAATGACGCAGGTTTACCCGAAGAACTCAGCTTTAGTTGCAGGGGGAACACAGCATCTTTTCTCCCACAGTGTACTCTTTGGGCTCTTCCACGAGTGAACTTCTATATGTAGGGTTTCCGAAGTGGAGCGAACTGCCTCAACCAAGGCAGGGTGTACCGAGGACTGTAAGCATTTCCTCTTCCAAAACACGGCAGTTTTACCACAGAATTCTGCTTTAGTTGCAGGTGGAACACAAGCAGCCTTTCTCCCACTGTGTACACTTTGGGCTCTTCCACGAATGAACTTCTTTATGCAGGGATTCCCACGTGGAGCGAACTGCCTCAACCAAGGCAGGCTGTAGCGAATACTGTAAGCATTTCCTCTCCCAAAACACGCAGTTTTACACGAAGAACTCTGCTTCAGTTGCAGGTGGAACACAAGCAGCATTTCTCCCACTGTGTACTCTTTGGTCTCTTCACCAATGAACTTGTATATGCAGGGTTTCCCACGTGGAGCGAACTGCCTCAACCATGGCAGGCTGTAGCGAGGACTGTAAGCATATCGTCTCCCAAACCACGCAGTTTTAACAGTAGAACTCTGCTTTAGTTGCAGGGGTAACACAAGCAGCTTTTCTCCCACTGTGTACTCTTTGGGCTCTTCCACGAATGAACTTCTATATGTAGGGTTTCCGAAGTGGAGCGAACTGCCTCAACCAAGGCAGGGTGTACCGAGGACTGTAAGCATTTCCTCTTCCAAAACACGGCAGTTTTACCACAGAATTCTGCTTTAGTTGCAGGTGGAACACAAGCAGCATTTCTCCCACTGTGTACTCTTTGGGCTCTTCCACGAATGAACTTCTTTATGCAGGGATTCCCACGTGCAGCGAACTGCCTCAACCAAGGCAGGCTGCAGCGAATACTGTAAGCATTTCCTCTCCCAAAACACGCAGTTTTACACGAAGAACTCTGCTTTAGTTGCAGGGGGAACACCATCAGCTTTCCTCCCACAGTGTACACAATGGGCACTTCCCCTAATGAACTTGTTGTATAAGAATGGTTTCCTACGTGGAGCGAACTGCCTCAGCCATGGTAGGCACTACTGTGGTCTCTAAGGATTTCCTCTCTGAAAACACGGCACTTTTACCCGAGGAACTCTGCTTTAGTTGCAGGTGGAACACAAGCTGCATTTGTCCCACACTTTATACAAAGGGCCCTCCCCGAAGGAGTCTTCAATATGCAGGGTGTCCCACGTGCAGTGAACTGCCTCAACGAAGGCAGGCTCTCGTAAGGACTGTAAGCATTTCCACTATCAATACACGCAGTTTTGCCCGAAGAATTCTCCTTTAGTTGCAGGTGGAACACAAGCAGCTTTTCTCCCACAGTGTACCCAATGAGCCTTTGCCCGAAAGAATATCTACACTCAAGGGGTCCCGCGTGGAGTGAAACGCCTAAAGCAAGGCAGGCTCTAGTGAGGCCTCTAAGCATTTCCTCTCCGAAAACACGGCAGTTTTACCCAAGGAACTCTGCGTTAGTTGCAGGTGGAACACAGGCAGCATTACTCCCAGTGTGTAATCTTTGGGCTCTTCCACGAATGAATTTCTTTATGCAGGGATTCCCACGTGGATCGAACTGCCTCAACCGTGGCAGGCTGTAGCGAGGACTGTAAGCATATCCTATCCCAAAACACGCAGTTTTAACGGTAGAACTCTGCTTTAGTTGCAGGGGTAACACAAGCAGCTTTTCTCCCACTGTGTACTCTTTGGGCTCTTCCAAGAATGAACTTCTATATGCAGGGTTTCCGACGTGGAGCGAACTGCCTCAACCAAGGCAGGCTGTAGCGAGGACTGTAAGCATGTCCTCTACCAAATCACGCAGGTTTACCCGAAGAACTCTGCTTTAGTTGCAGGGGGAACACAAGCATCTTTTCTGCCACAGTGTACTCGATGGGCACTTCCCCTAATGAACTTGTTCTATAAGAATGGTTTCCCACGTGGAGCGAACTGCCTCAGCCATGGCAGGCACTACTGTGGTCTCTAAGGATTTCCTCTCTGAAAACACGGCACTTTTACCTGAAGAACTCTGCTTTAGTTGCAGGTGGAACACAAGCTGCATTTGTCCCACACTTTATACAAAGGGCCCTTCCCCGAATGAATCCTCAATATGCAGGGTGTCCCACGTGCAGCGAACTGCCTCAATGAAGGCAAGTTCTCGTAAGGACTGTAAGCATTTCCTCTCCCATAACACGCAGTTTTACCCGAAGAACTCGGCTTTAGTTGCACGTGGAACATAAGCAGCATTTCTCCCACTGTGTACTCTTTGGGCTCTTCCACGAATGAACTTCTTTATGCAGGGATTCCCACGAGGAGCGAACTGCCTCCACCATGGCAGGCTGTAGTGAGGACTGTAAGCATATCCTCTACCAAATCACGCAGGTTTACCCGAAGAACTCAGCTTTAGTTGCAGGGGGAACACAGCATCTTTTCTCCCACAGTGTACTCTTTGGGCTCTTCCACGAGTGAACTTCTATATGTAGGGTTTCCGAAGTGGAGCGAACTGCCTCAACCAAGGCAGGGTGTACCGAGGACTGTAAGCATTTCCTCTTCCAAAACACGGCAGTTTTACCACAGAATTCTGCTTTAGTTGCAGGTGGAACACAAGCAGCCTTTCTCCCACTGTGTACACTTTGGGCTCTTCCACGAATGAACTTCTTTATGCAGGGATTCCCACGTGGAGCGAACTGCCTCAACCAAGGCAGGCTGTAGCGAATACTGTAAGCATTTCCTCTCCCAAAACACGCAGTTTTACACGAAGAACTCTGCTTCAGTTGCAGGTGGAACACAAGCAGCATTTCTCCCACTGTGTACTCTTTGGTCTCTTCACCAATGAACTTGTATATGCAGGGTTTCCCACGTGGAGCGAACTGCCTCAACCATGGCAGGCTGTAGCGAGGACTGTAAGCATATCGTCTCCCAAACCACGCAGTTTTAACAGTAGAACTCTGCTTTAGTTGCAGGGGTAACACAAGCAGCTTTTCTCCCACTGTGTACTCTTTGGGCTCTTCCACGAATGAACTTCTATATGTAGGGTTTCCGAAGTGGAGCGAACTGCCTCAACCAAGGCAGGGTGTACCGAGGACTGTAAGCATTTCCTCTTCCAAAACACGGCAGTTTTACCACAGAATTCTGCTTTAGTTGCAGGTGGAACACAAGCAGCATTTCTCCCACTGTGTACTCTTTGGGCTCTTCCACGAATGAACTTCTTTATGCAGGGATTCCCACGTGCAGCGAACTGCCTCAACCAAGGCAGGCTGCAGCGAATACTGTAAGCATTTCCTCTCCCAAAACACGCAGTTTTACACGAAGAACTCTGCTTTAGTTGCAGGGGGAACACCATCAGCTTTCCTCCCACAGTGTACACAATGGGCACTTCCCCTAATGAACTTGTTCTATAAGAATGGTTTCCTACGTGGAGCGAACTGCCTCAGCCATGGTAGGCACTACTGTGGTCTCTAAGGATTTCCTCTCTGAAAACACGGCACTTTTACCCGAGGAACTCTGCTTTAGTTGCAGGTGGAACACAAGCTGCATTTGTCCCACACTTTATACAAAGGGCCCTCCCCGAAGGAGTCTTCAATATGCAGGGTGTCCCACGTGCAGTGAACTGCCTCAACGAAGGCAGGCTCTCGTAAGGACTGTAAGCATTTCCACTATCAATACACGCAGTTTTGCCCGAAGAATTCTCCTTTAGTTGCAGGTGGAACACAAGCAGCTTTTCTCCCACAGTGTACCCAATGAGCCTTTGCCCGAAAGAATATCTACACTCAAGGGGTCCCGCGTGGAGTGAAACGCCTAAAGCAAGGCAGGCTCTAGTGAGGCCTCTAAGCATTTCCTCTCCGAAAACACGGCAGTTTTACCCAAGGAACTCTGCGTTAGTTGCAGGTGGAACACAGGCAGCATTACTCCCAGTGTGTAATCTTTGGGCTCTTCCACGAATGAATTTCTTTATGCAGGGATTCCCACGTGGATCGAACTGCCTCAACCGTGGCAGGCTGTAGCGAGGACTGTAAGCATATCCTATCCCAAAACACGCAGTTTTAACGGTAGAACTCTGCTTTAGTTGCAGGGGTAACACAAGCAGCTTTTCTCCCACTGTGTACTCTTTGGGCTCTTCCAAGAATGAACTTCTATATGCAGGGTTTCCGACGTGGAGCGAACTGCCTCAACCAAGGCAGGCTGTAGCGAGGACTGTAAGCATGTCCTCTACCAAATCACGCAGGTTTACCCGAAGAACTCTGCTTTAGTTGCAGGGGGAACACAAGCATCTTTTCTCCCACAGTGTACTCGATGGGCACTTCCCCTAATGAACTTGTTCTATAAGAATGGTTTCCCACGTGGAGCGAACTGCCTGAGCCATGGCAGGCACTACTGTGGTCTCTAAGGATTTCCTCTCTGAAAACACGGCACTTTTACCCGAAGAACTCTGCTTTAGTTGCAGGTGGAACACAAGCTGCATTTGTCCCACACTTTATACAAAGGGCCCTTCCCCGAATGAATCCTCAATATGCAGGGTGTCCCACGTGCAGCGAACTGCCTCAATGAAGGCAAGTTCTCGTAAGGACTGTAAGCATTTCCTCTCCCATAACACGCAGTTTTACCCGAAGAACTCGGCTTTAGTTGCACGTGGAACATAAGCAGCATTTCTCCCACTGTGTACTCTTTGGGCTCTTCCACGAATGAACTTCTTTATGCAGGGATTCCCACGAGGAGCGAACTGCCTCCACCATGGCAGGCTGTAGTGAGGACTGTAAGTATATCCTCTACCAAATCACGCAGGTTTACCCGAAGAACTCAGCTTTAGTTGCAGGGGGAACACAGCATCTTTTCTCCCACAGTGTACTCTTTGGGCTCTTCCACGAGTGAACTTCTATATGTAGGGTTTCCGAAGTGGAGCGAACTGCCTCAACCAAGGCAGGGTGTACCGAGGACTGTAAGCATTTCCTCTTCCAAAACACGGCAGTTTTACCACAGAATTCTGCTTTAGTTGCAGGTGGAACACAAGCAGCCTTTCTCCCACTGTGTACACTTTGGGCTCTTCCACGAATGAACTTCTTTATGCAGGGATTCCCACGTGGAGCGAACTGCCTCAACCAAGGCAGGCTGTAGCGAATACTGTAAGCATTTCCTCTCCCAAAACACGCAGTTTTACACGAAGAACTCTGCTTCAGTTGCAGGTGGAACACAAGCAGCATTTCTCCCACTGTGTACTCTTTGGTCTCTTCACCAATGAACTTGTATATGCAGGGTTTCCCACGTGGAGCGAACTGCCTCAACCATGGCAGGCTGTAGCGAGGACTGTAAGCATATCCTCTCCCAAACCACGCAGTTTTAACAGTAGAACTCTGCTTTAGTTGCAGGGGTAACACAAGCAGCTTTTCTCCCACTGTGTACTCTTTGGGCTCTTCCACGAATGAACTTCTATATGCAGGGTTTCCAACGTGGAGGGAACTGCCTCAACCAAGGCAGGGTGTACCGAGGACTGTAAGCATTTCCTCTTCCAAAACACGGCAGTTTTACCACAGAATTCTGCTTTAGTTGCAGGTGGAACACAAGCAGCATTTCTCCCACTGTGTACTCTTTGGGCTCTTCCACGAATGAACTTCTTTATGCAGGGATTCCCACGTGCAGCGAACTGCCTCAACCAAGGCAGGCTGCAGCGAATACTGTAAGCATTTCCTCTCCCAAAACACGCAGTTTTACACGAAGAACTCTGCTTTAGTTGCAGGGGGAACACCATCAGCTTTCCTCCCACAGTGTACACAATGGGCACTTCCCCTAATGAACTTGTTGTATAAGAATGGTTTCCTACGTGGAGCGAACTGCCTCAGCCATGGTAGGCACTACTGTGGTCTCTAAGGATTTCCTCTCTGAAAACACGGCACTTTTACCCGAGGAACTCTGCTTTAGTTGCAGGTGGAACACAAGCTGCATTTGTCCCACACTTTATACAAAGGGCCCTCCCCGAAGGAGTCTTCAATATGCAGGGTGTCCCACGTGCAGTGAACTGCCTCAACGAAGGCAGGCTCTCGTAAGGACTGTAAGCATTTCCACTATCAATACACGCAGTTTTGCCCGAAGAATTCTCCTTTAGTTGCAGGTGGAACACAAGCAGCTTTTCTCCCACAGTGTACCCAATGAGCCTTTGCCCGAAAGAATATCTACACTCAAGGGGTCCCGCGTGGAGTGAAACGCCTAAAGCAAGGCAGGCTCTAGTGAGGCCTCTAAGCATTTCCTCTCCGAAAACACGGCAGTTTTACCCAAGGAACTCTGCGTTAGTTGCAGGTGGAACACAGGCAGCATTACTCCCAGTGTGTAATCTTTGGGCTCTTCCACGAATGAATTTCTTTATGCAGGGATTCCCACGTGGATCGAACTGCCTCAACCGTGGCAGGCTGTAGCGAGGACTGTAAGCATATCCTATCCCAAAACACGCAGTTTTAACGGTAGAACTCTGCTTTAGTTGCAGGGGTAACACAAGCAGCTTTTCTCCCACTGTGTACTCTTTGGGCTCTTCCAAGAATGAACTTCTATATGCAGGGTTTCCGACGTGGAGCGAACTGCCTCAACCAAGGCAGGCTGTAGCGAGGACTGTAAGCATGTCCTCTACCAAATCACGCAGGTTTACCCGAAGAACTCTGCTTTAGTTGCAGGGGGAACACAAGCATCTTTTCTCCCACAGTGTACTCGATGGGCACTTCCCCTAATGAACTTGTTCTATAAGAATGGTTTCCCACGTGGAGCGAACTGCCTGAGCCATGGCAGGCACTACTGTGGTCTCTAAGGATTTCCTCTCTGAAAACACGGCACTTTTACCCGAAGAACTCTGCTTTAGTTGCAGGTGGAACACAAGCTGCATTTGTCCCACACTTTATACAAAGGGCCCTTCCCCGAATGAATCCTCAATATGCAGGGTGTCCCACGTGCAGCGAACTGCCTCAATGAAGGCAAGTTCTCGTAAGGACTGTAAGCATTTCCTCTCCCATAACACGCAGTTTTACCCGAAGAACTCGGCTTTAGTTGCACGTGGAACATAAGCAGCATTTCTCCCACTGTGTACTCTTTGGGCTCTTCCACGAATGAACTTCTTTATGCAGGGATTCCCACGAGGAGCGAACTGCCTCCACCATGGCAGGCTGTAGTGAGGACTGTAAGTATATCCTCTACCAAATCACGCAGGTTTACCCGAAGAACTCAGCTTTAGTTGCAGGGGGAACACAGCATCTTTTCTCCCACAGTGTACTCTTTGGGCTCTTCCACGAGT
Source organism: Mesoplodon densirostris (assembly GCF_025265405.1). Taxonomy (NCBI): domain Eukaryota; kingdom Metazoa; phylum Chordata; class Mammalia; order Artiodactyla; family Ziphiidae; genus Mesoplodon; species Mesoplodon densirostris. The sequence goes on along the minus strand of NC_082667.1, from coordinate 86,140,991 downwards.
GAACTTCTATATGTAGGGTTTCCGAAGTGGAGCGAACTGCCTCAACCAAGGCAGGGTGTACCGAGGACTGTAAGCATTTCCTCTTCCAAAACACGGCAGTTTTACCACAGAATTCTGCTTTAGTTGCAGGTGGAACACAAGCAGCCTTTCTCCCACTGTGTACACTTTGGGCTCTTCCACGAATGAACTTCTTTATGCAGGGATTCCCACGTGGAGCGAACTGCCTCAACCAAGGCAGGCTGTAGCGAATACTGTAAGCATTTCCTCTCCCAAAACACGCAGTTTTACACGAAGAACTCTGCTTCAGTTGCAGGTGGAACACAAGCAGCATTTCTCCCACTGTGTACTCTTTGGTCTCTTCACCAATGAACTTGTATATGCAGGGTTTCCCACGTGGAGCGAACTGCCTCAACCATGGCAGGCTGTAGCGAGGACTGTAAGCATATCCTCTCCCAAACCACGCAGTTTTAACAGTAGAACTCTGCTTTAGTTGCAGGGGTAACACAAGCAGCTTTTCTCCCACTGTGTACTCTTTGGGCTCTTCCACGAATGAACTTCTATATGCAGGGTTTCCAACGTGGAGGGAACTGCCTCAACCAAGGCAGGGTGTACCGAGGACTGTAAGCATTTCCTCTTCCAAAACACGGCAGTTTTACCACAGAATTCTGCTTTAGTTGCAGGTGGAACACAAGCAGCATTTCTCCCACTGTGTACTCTTTGGGCTCTTCCACGAATGAACTTCTTTATGCAGGGATTCCCACGTGCAGCGAACTGCCTCAACCAAGGCAGGCTGCAGCGAATACTGTAAGCATTTCCTCTCCCAAAACACGCAGTTTTACACGAAGAACTCTGCTTTAGTTGCAGGGGGAACACCATCAGCTTTCCTCCCACAGTGTACACAATGGGCACTTCCCCTAATGAACTTGTTGTATAAGAATGGTTTCCTACGTGGAGCGAACTGCCTCAGCCATGGTAGGCACTACTGTGGTCTCTAAGGATTTCCTCTCTGAAAACACGGCACTTTTACCCGAGGAACTCTGCTTTAGTTGCAGGTGGAACACAAGCTGCATTTGTCCCACACTTTATACAAAGGGCCCTCCCCGAAGGAGTCTTCAATATGCAGGGTGTCCCACGTGCAGTGAACTGCCTCAACGAAGGCAGGCTCTCGTAAGGACTGTAAGCATTTCCACTATCAATACACGCAGTTTTGCCCGAAGAATTCTCCTTTAGTTGCAGGTGGAACACAAGCAGCTTTTCTCCCACAGTGTACCCAATGAGCCTTTGCCCGAAAGAATATCTACACTCAAGGGGTCCCGCGTGGAGTGAAACGCCTAAAGCAAGGCAGGCTCTAGTGAGGCCTCTAAGCATTTCCTCTCCGAAAACACGGCAGTTTTACCCAAGGAACTCTGCGTTAGTTGCAGGTGGAACACAGGCAGCATTACTCCCAGTGTGTAATCTTTGGGCTCTTCCACGAATGAATTTCTTTATGCAGGGATTCCCACGTGGATCGAACTGCCTCAACCGTGGCAGGCTGTAGCGAGGACTGTAAGCATATCCTATCCCAAAACACGCAGTTTTAACGGTAGAACTCTGCTTTAGTTGCAGGGGTAACACAAGCAGCTTTTCTCCCACTGTGTACTCTTTGGGCTCTTCCAAGAATGAACTTCTATATGCAGGGTTTCCGACGTGGAGCGAACTGCCTCAACCAAGGCAGGCTGTAGCGAGGACTGTAAGCATGTCCTCTACCAAATCACGCAGGTTTACCCGAAGAACTCTGCTTTAGTTGCAGGGGGAACACAAGCATCTTTTCTCCCACAGTGTACTCGATGGGCACTTCCCCTAATGAACTTGTTCTATAAGAATGGTTTCCCACGTGGAGCGAACTGCCTGAGCCATGGCAGGCACTACTGTGGTCTCTAAGGATTTCCTCTCTGAAAACACGGCACTTTTACCCGAAGAACTCTGCTTTAGTTGCAGGTGGAACACAAGCTGCATTTGTCCCACACTTTATACAAAGGGCCCTTCCCCGAATGAATCCTCAATATGCAGGGTGTCCCACGTGCAGCGAACTGCCTCAATGAAGGCAAGTTCTCGTAAGGACTGTAAGCATTTCCTCTCCCATAACACGCAGTTTTACCCGAAGAACTCGGCTTTAGTTGCACGTGGAACATAAGCAGCATTTCTCCCACTGTGTACTCTTTGGGCTCTTCCACGAATGAACTTCTTTATGCAGGGATTCCCACGAGGAGCGAACTGCCTCCACCATGGCAGGCTGTAGTGAGGACTGTAAGTATATCCTCTACCAAATCACGCAGGTTTACCCGAAGAACTCAGCTTTAGTTGCAGGGGGAACACAGCATCTTTTCTCCCACAGTGTACTCTTTGGGCTCTTCCACGAGTGAACTTCTATATGTAGGGTTTCCGAAGTGGAGCGAACTGCCTCAACCAAGGCAGGGTGTACCGAGGACTGTAAGCATTTCCTCTTCCAAAACACGGCAGTTTTACCACAGAATTCTGCTTTAGTTGCAGGTGGAACACAAGCAGCCTTTCTCCCACTGTGTACACTTTGGGCTCTTCCACGAATGAACTTCTTTATGCAGGGATTCCCACGTGGAGCGAACTGCCTCAACCAAGGCAGGCTGTAGCGAATACTGTAAGCATTTCCTCTCCCAAAACACGCAGTTTTACACGAAGAACTCTGCTTCAGTTGCAGGTGGAACACAAGCAGCATTTCTCCCACTGTGTACTCTTTGGTCTCTTCACCAATGAACTTGTATATGCAGGGTTTCCCACGTGGAGCGAACTGCCTCAACCATGGCAGGCTGTAGCGAGGACTGTAAGCATATCCTCTCCCAAACCACGCAGTTTTAACAGTAGAACTCTGCTTTAGTTGCAGGGGTAACACAAGCAGCTTTTCTCCCACTGTGTACTCTTTGGGCTCTTCCACGAATGAACTTCTATATGCAGGGTTTCCAACGTGGAGGGAACTGCCTCAACCAAGGCAGGGTGTACCGAGGACTGTAAGCATTTCCTCTTCCAAAACACGGCAGTTTTACCACAGAATTCTGCTTTAGTTGCAGGTGGAACACAAGCAGCATTTCTCCCACTGTGTACTCTTTGGGCTCTTCCACGAATGAACTTCTTTATGCAGGGATTCCCACGTGCAGCGAACTGCCTCAACCAAGGCAGGCTGCAGCGAATACTGTAAGCATTTCCTCTCCCAAAACACGCAGTTTTACACGAAGAACTCTGCTTTAGTTGCAGGGGGAACACCATCAGCTTTCCTCCCACAGTGTACACAATGGGCACTTCCCCTAATGAACTTGTTGTATAAGAATGGTTTCCTACGTGGAGCGAACTGCCTCAGCCATGGTAGGCACTACTGTGGTCTCTAAGGATTTCCTCTCTGAAAACACGGCACTTTTACCCGAGGAACTCTGCTTTAGTTGCAGGTGGAACACAAGCTGCATTTGTCCCACACTTTATACAAAGGGCCCTCCCCGAAGGAGTCTTCAATATGCAGGGTGTCCCACGTGCAGTGAACTGCCTCAACGAAGGCAGGCTCTCGTAAGGACTGTAAGCATTTCCACTATCAATACACGCAGTTTTGCCCGAAGAATTCTCCTTTAGTTGCAGGTGGAACACAAGCAGCTTTTCTCCCACAGTGTACCCAATGAGCCTTTGCCCGAAAGAATATCTACACTCAAGGGGTCCCGCGTGGAGTGAAACGCCTAAAGCAAGGCAGGCTCTAGTGAGGCCTCTAAGCATTTCCTCTCCGAAAACACGGCAGTTTTACCCAAGGAACTCTGCGTTAGTTGCAGGTGGAACACAGGCAGCATTACTCCCAGTGTGTAATCTTTGGGCTCTTCCACGAATGAATTTCTTTATGCAGGGATTCCCACGTGGATCGAACTGCCTCAACCGTGGCAGGCTGTAGCGAGGACTGTAAGCATATCCTATCCCAAAACACGCAGTTTTAACGGTAGAACTCTGCTTTAGTTGCAGGGGTAACACAAGCAGCTTTTCTCCCACTGTGTACTCTTTGGGCTCTTCCAAGAATGAACTTCTATATGCAGGGTTTCCGACGTGGAGCGAACTGCCTCAACCAAGGCAGGCTGTAGCGAGGACTGTAAGCATGTCCTCTACCAAATCACGCAGGTTTACCCGAAGAACTCTGCTTTAGTTGCAGGGGGAACACAAGCATCTTTTCTCCCACAGTGTACTCGATGGGCACTTCCCCTAATGAACTTGTTCTATAAGAATGGTTTCCCACGTGGAGCGAACTGCCTGAGCCATGGCAGGCACTACTGTGGTCTCTAAGGATTTCCTCTCTGAAAACACGGCACTTTTACCCGAAGAACTCTGCTTTAGTTGCAGGTGGAACACAAGCTGCATTTGTCCCACACTTTATACAAAGGGCCCTTCCCCGAATGAATCCTCAATATGCAGGGTGTCCCACGTGCAGCGAACTGCCTCAATGAAGGCAAGTTCTCGTAAGGACTGTAAGCATTTCCTCTCCCATAACACGCAGTTTTACCCGAAGAACTCGGCTTTAGTTGCACGTGGAACATAAGCAGCATTTCTCCCACTGTGTACTCTTTGGGCTCTTCCACGAATGAACTTCTTTATGCAGGGATTCCCACGAGGAGCGAACTGCCTCCACCATGGCAGGCTGTAGTGAGGACTGTAAGCATATCCTCTACCAAATCACGCAGGTTTACCCGAAGAACTCAGCTTTAGTTGCAGGGGGAACACAGCATCTTTTCTCCCACAGTGTACTCTTTGGGCTCTTCCACGAGTGAACTTCTATATGTAGGGTTTCCGAAGTGGAGCGAACTGCCTCAACCAAGGCAGGGTGTACCGAGGACTGTAAGCATTTCCTCTTCCAAAACACGGCAGTTTTACCACAGAATTCTGCTTTAGTTGCAGGTGGAACACAAGCAGCCTTTCTCCCACTGTGTACACTTTGGGCTCTTCCACGAATGAACTTCTTTATGCAGGGATTCCCACGTGGAGCGAACTGCCTCAACCAAGGCAGGCTGTAGCGAATACTGTAAGCATTTCCTCTCCCAAAACACGCAGTTTTACACGAAGAACTCTGCTTCAGTTGCAGGTGGAACACAAGCAGCATTTCTCCCACTGTGTACTCTTTGGTCTCTTCACCAATGAACTTGTATATGCAGGGTTTCCCACGTGGAGCGAACTGCCTCAACCATGGCAGGCTGTAGCGAGGACTGTAAGCATATCGTCTCCCAAACCACGCAGTTTTAACAGTAGAACTCTGCTTTAGTTGCAGGGGTAACACAAGCAGCTTTTCTCCCACTGTGTACTCTTTGGGCTCTTCCACGAATGAACTTCTATATGTAGGGTTTCCGAAGTGGAGCGAACTGCCTCAACCAAGGCAGGGTGTACCGAGGACTGTAAGCATTTCCTCTTCCAAAACACGGCAGTTTTACCACAGAATTCTGCTTTAGTTGCAGGTGGAACACAAGCAGCATTTCTCCCACTGTGTACTCTTTGGGCTCTTCCACGAATGAACTTCTTTATGCAGGGATTCCCACGTGCAGCGAACTGCCTCAACCAAGGCAGGCTGCAGCGAATACTGTAAGCATTTCCTCTCCCAAAACACGCAGTTTTACACGAAGAACTCTGCTTTAGTTGCAGGGGGAACACCATCAGCTTTCCTCCCACAGTGTACACAATGGGCACTTCCCCTAATGAACTTGTTGTATAAGAATGGTTTCCTACGTGGAGCGAACTGCCTCAGCCATGGTAGGCACTACTGTGGTCTCTAAGGATTTCCTCTCTGAAAACACGGCACTTTTACCCGAGGAACTCTGCTTTAGTTGCAGGTGGAACACAAGCTGCATTTGTCCCACACTTTATACAAAGGGCCCTCCCCGAAGGAGTCTTCAATATGCAGGGTGTCCCACGTGCAGTGAACTGCCTCAACGAAGGCAGGCTCTCGTAAGGACTGTAAGCATTTCCACTATCAATACACGCAGTTTTGCCCGAAGAATTCTCCTTTAGTTGCAGGTGGAACACAAGCAGCTTTTCTCCCACAGTGTACCCAATGAGCCTTTGCCCGAAAGAATATCTACACTCAAGGGGTCCCGCGTGGAGTGAAACGCCTAAAGCAAGGCAGGCTCTAGTGAGGCCTCTAAGCATTTCCTCTCCGAAAACACGGCAGTTTTACCCAAGGAACTCTGCGTTAGTTGCAGGTGGAACACAGGCAGCATTACTCCCAGTGTGTAATCTTTGGGCTCTTCCACGAATGAATTTCTTTATGCAGGGATTCCCACGTGGATCGAACTGCCTCAACCGTGGCAGGCTGTAGCGAGGACTGTAAGCATATCCTATCCCAAAACACGCAGTTTTAACGGTAGAACTCTGCTTTAGTTGCAGGGGTAACACAAGCAGCTTTTCTCCCACTGTGTACTCTTTGGGCTCTTCCAAGAATGAACTTCTATATGCAGGGTTTCCGACGTGGAGCGAACTGCCTCAACCAAGGCAGGCTGTAGCGAGGACTGTAAGCATGTCCTCTACCAAATCACGCAGGTTTACCCGAAGAACTCTGCTTTAGTTGCAGGGGGAACACAAGCATCTTTTCTCCCACAGTGTACTCGATGGGCACTTCCCCTAATGAACTTGTTCTATAAGAATGGTTTCCCACGTGGAGCGAACTGCCTCAGCCATGGCAGGCACTACTGTGGTCTCTAAGGATTTCCTCTCTGAAAACACGGCACTTTTACCCGAAGAACTCTGCTTTAGTTGCAGGTGGAACACAAGCTGCATTTGTCCCACACTTTATACAAAGGGCCCTTCCCCGAATGAATCCTCAATATGCAGGGTGTCCCACGTGCAGCGAACTGCCTCAATGAAGGCAAGTTCTCGTAAGGACTGTAAGCATTTCCTCTCCCATAACACGCAGTTTTACCCGAAGAACTCGGCTTTAGTTGCACGTGGAACATAAGCAGCATTTCTCCCACTGTGTACTCTTTGGGCTCTTCCACGAATGAACTTCTTTATGCAGGGATTCCCACGAGGAGCGAACTGCCTCCACCATGGCAGGCTGTAGTGAGGACTGTAAGCATATCCTCTACCAAATCACGCAGGTTTACCCGAAGAACTCAGCTTTAGTTGAAGGGGGAACACAGCATCTTTTCTCCCACAGTGTACTCTTTGGGCTCTTCCACGAGTGAACTTCTATATGTAGGGTTTCCGAAGTGGAGCGAACTGCCTCAACACAGGCAGGGTGTACCGAGGACTGTAAGCATTTCCTCTTCCAAAACACGGCAGTTTTACCACAGAATTCTGCTTTAGTTGCAGGTGGAACACAAGCAGCCTTTCTCCCACTGTGTACACTTTGGGCTCTTCCACGAATGAACTTCTTTATGCAGGGATTCCCACGTGGAGCGAACTGCCTCAACCAAGGCAGGCTGTAGCGAATACTGTAAGCATTTCCTCTCCCAAAACACGCAGTTTTACACGAAGAACTCTGCTTCAGTTGCAGGTGGAACACAAGCAGCATTTCTCCCACTGTGTACTCTTTGGTCTCTTCACCAATGAACTTGTATATGCAGGGTTTCCCACGTGGAGCGAACTGCCTCAACCATGGCAGGCTGTAGCGAGGACTGTAAGCATATCGTCTCCCAAACCACGCAGTTTTAACAGTAGAACTCTGCTTTAGTTGCAGGGGTAACACAAGCAGCTTTTCTCCCACTGTGTACTCTTTGGGCTCTTCCACGAATGAACTTCTATATGTAGGGTTTCCGAAGTGGAGCGAACTGCCTCAACCAAGGCAGGGTGTACCGAGGACTGTAAGCATTTCCTCTTCCAAAACACGGCAGTTTTACCACAGAATTCTGCTTTAGTTGCAGGTGGAACACAAGCAGCATTTCTCCCACTGTGTACTCTTTGGGCTCTTCCACGAATGAACTTCTTTATGCAGGGATTCCCACGTGCAGCGAACTGCCTCAACCAAGGCAGGCTGCAGCGAATACTGTAAGCATTTCCTCTCCCAAAACACGCAGTTTTACACGAAGAACTCTGCTTTAGTTGCAGGGGGAACACCATCAGCTTTCCTCCCACAGTGTACACAATGGGCACTTCCCCTAATGAACTTGTTGTATAAGAATGGTTTCCTACGTGGAGCGAACTGCCTCAGCCATGGTAGGCACTACTGTGGTCTCTAAGGATTTCCTCTCTGAAAACACGGCACTTTTACCCGAGGAACTCTGCTTTAGTTGCAGGTGGAACACAAGCTGCATTTGTCCCACACTTTATACAAAGGGCCCTCCCCGAAGGAGTCTTCAATATGCAGGGTGTCCCACGTGCAGTGAACTGCCTCAACGAAGGCAGGCTCTCGTAAGGACTGTAAGCATTTCCACTATCAATACACGCAGTTTTGCCCGAAGAATTCTCCTTTAGTTGCAGGTGGAACACAAGCAGCTTTTCTCCCACAGTGTACCCAATGAGCCTTTGCCCGAAAGAATATCTACACTCAAGGGGTCCCGCGTGGAGTGAAACGCCTAAAGCAAGGCAGGCTCTAGTGAGGCCTCTAAGCATTTCCTCTCCGAAAACACGGCAGTTTTACCCAAGGAACTCTGCGTTAGTTGCAGGTGGAACACAGGCAGCATTACTCCCAGTGTGTAATCTTTGGGCTCTTCCACGAATGAATTTCTTTATGCAGGGATTCCCACGTGGATCGAACTGCCTCAACCGTGGCAGGCTGTAGCGAGGACTGTAAGCATATCCTATCCCAAAACACGCAGTTTTAACGGTAGAACTCTGCTTTAGTTGCAGGGGTAACACAAGCAGCTTTTCTCCCACTGTGTACTCTTTGGGCTCTTCCAAGAATGAACTTCTATATGCAGGGTTTCCGACGTGGAGCGAACTGCCTCAACCAAGGCAGGCTGTAGCGAGGACTGTAAGCATGTCCTCTACCAAATCACGCAGGTTTACCCGAAGAACTCTGCTTTAGTTGCAGGGGGAACACAAGCATCTTTTCTGCCACAGTGTACTCGATGGGCACTTCCCCTAATGAACTTGTTCTATAAGAATGGTTTCCCACGTGGAGCGAACTGCCTCAGCCATGGCAGGCACTACTGTGGTCTCTAAGGATTTCCTCTCTGAAAACACGGCACTTTTACCTGAAGAACTCTGCTTTAGTTGCAGGTGGAACACAAGCTGCATTTGTCCCACACTTTATACAAAGGGCCCTTCCCCGAATGAATCCTCAATATGCAGGGTGTCCCACGTGCAGCGAACTGCCTCAATGAAGGCAAGTTCTCGTAAGGACTGTAAGCATTTCCTCTCCCATAACACGCAGTTTTACCCGAAGAACTCGGCTTTAGTTGCACGTGGAACATAAGCAGCATTTCTCCCACTGTGTACTCTTTGGGCTCTTCCACGAATGAACTTCTTTATGCAGGGATTCCCACGAGGAGCGAACTGCCTCCACCATGGCAGGCTGTAGTGAGGACTGTAAGCATATCCTCTACCAAATCACGCAGGTTTACCCGAAGAACTCAGCTTTAGTTGCAGGGGGAACACAGCATCTTTTCTCCCACAGTGTACTCTTTGGGCTCTTCCACGAGTGAACTTCTATATGTAGGGTTTCCGAAGTGGAGCGAACTGCCTCAACCAAGGCAGGGTGTACCGAGGACTGTAAGCATTTCCTCTTCCAAAACACGGCAGTTTTACCACAGAATTCTGCTTTAGTTGCAGGTGGAACACAAGCAGCCTTTCTCCCACTGTGTACACTTTGGGCTCTTCCACGAATGAACTTCTTTATGCAGGGATTCCCACGTGGAGCGAACTGCCTCAACCAAGGCAGGCTGTAGCGAATACTGTAAGCATTTCCTCTCCCAAAACACGCAGTTTTACACGAAGAACTCTGCTTCAGTTGCAGGTGGAACACAAGCAGCATTTCTCCCACTGTGTACTCTTTGGTCTCTTCACCAATGAACTTGTATATGCAGGGTTTCCCACGTGGAGCGAACTGCCTCAACCATGGCAGGCTGTAGCGAGGACTGTAAGCATATCGTCTCCCAAACCACGCAGTTTTAACAGTAGAACTCTGCTTTAGTTGCAGGGGTAACACAAGCAGCTTTTCTCCCACTGTGTACTCTTTGGGCTCTTCCACGAATGAACTTCTATATGTAGGGTTTCCGAAGTGGAGCGAACTGCCTCAACCAAGGCAGGGTGTACCGAGGACTGTAAGCATTTCCTCTTCCAAAACACGGCAGTTTTACCACAGAATTCTGCTTTAGTTGCAGGTGGAACACAAGCAGCATTTCTCCCACTGTGTACTCTTTGGGCTCTTCCACGAATGAACTTCTTTATGCAGGGATTCCCACGTGCAGCGAACTGCCTCAACCAAGGCAGGCTGCAGCGAATACTGTAAGCATTTCCTCTCCCAAAACACGCAGTTTTACACGAAGAACTCTGCTTTAGTTGCAGGGGGAACACCATCAGCTTTCCTCCCACAGTGTACACAATGGGCACTTCCCCTAATGAACTTGTTGTATAAGAATGGTTTCCTACGTGGAGCGAACTGCCTCAGCCATGGTAGGCACTACTGTGGTCTCTAAGGATTTCCTCTCTGAAAACACGGCACTTTTACCCGAGGAACTCTGCTTTAGTTGCAGGTGGAACACAAGCTGCATTTGTCCCACACTTTATACAAAGGGCCCTCCCCGAAGGAGTCTTCAATATGCAGGGTGTCCCACGTGCAGTGAACTGCCTCAACGAAGGCAGGCTCTCGTAAGGACTGTAAGCATTTCCACTATCAATACACGCAGTTTTGCCCGAAGAATTCTCCTTTAGTTGCAGGTGGAACACAAGCAGCTTTTCTCCCACAGTGTACCCAATGAGCCTTTGCCCGAAAGAATATCTACACTCAAGGGGTCCCGCGTGGAGTGAAACGCCTAAAGCAAGGCAGGCTCTAGTGAGGCCTCTAAGCATTTCCTCTCCGAAAACACGGCAGTTTTACCCAAGGAACTCTGCGTTAGTTGCAGGTGGAACACAGGCAGCATTACTCCCAGTGTGTAATCTTTGGGCTCTTCCACGAATGAATTTCTTTATGCAGGGATTCCCACGTGGATCGAACTGCCTCAACCGTGGCAGGCTGTAGCGAGGACTGTAAGCATATCCTATCCCAAAACACGCAGTTTTAACGGTAGAACTCTGCTTTAGTTGCAGGGGTAACACAAGCAGCTTTTCTCCCACTGTGTACTCTTTGGGCTCTTCCAAGAATGAACTTCTATATGCAGGGTTTCCGACGTGGAGCGAACTGCCTCAACCAAGGCAGGCTGTAGCGAGGACTGTAAGCATGTCCTCTACCAAATCACGCAGGTTTACCCGAAGAACTCTGCTTTAGTTGCAGGGGGAACACAAGCATCTTTTCTCCCACAGTGTACTCGATGGGCACTTCCCCTAATGAACTTGTTCTATAAGAATGGTTTCCCACGTGGAGCGAACTGCCTGAGCCATGGCAGGCACTACTGTGGTCTCTAAGGATTTCCTCTCTGAAAACACGGCACTTTTACCCGAAGAACTCTGCTTTAGTTGCAGGTGGAACACAAGCTGCATTTGTCCCACACTTTATACAAAGGGCCCTTCCCCGAATGAATCCTCAATATGCAGGGTGTCCCACGTGCAGCGAACTGCCTCAATGAAGGCAAGTTCTCGTAAGGACTGTAAGCATTTCCTCTCCCATAACACGCAGTTTTACCCGAAGAACTCGGCTTTAGTTGCACGTGGAACATAAGCAGCATTTCTCCCACTGTGTACTCTTTGGGCTCTTCCACGAATGAACTTCTTTATGCAGGGATTCCCACGAGGAGCGAACTGCCTCCACCATGGCAGGCTGTAGTGAGGACTGTAAGTATATCCTCTACCAAATCACGCAGGTTTACCCGAAGAACTCAGCTTTAGTTGCAGGGGGAACACAGCATCTTTTCTCCCACAGTGTACTCTTTGGGCTCTTCCACGAGTGAACTTCTATATGTAGGGTTTCCGAAGTGGAGCGAACTGCCTCAACCAAGGCAGGGTGTACCGAGGACTGTAAGCATTTCCTCTTCCAAAACACGGCAGTTTTACCACAGAATTCTGCTTTAGTTGCAGGTGGAACACAAGCAGCCTTTCTCCCACTGTGTACACTTTGGGCTCTTCCACGAATGAACTTCTTTATGCAGGGATTCCCACGTGGAGCGAACTGCCTCAACCAAGGCAGGCTGTAGCGAATACTGTAAGCATTTCCTCTCCCAAAACACGCAGTTTTACACGAAGAACTCTGCTTCAGTTGCAGGTGGAACACAAGCAGCATTTCTCCCACTGTGTACTCTTTGGTCTCTTCACCAATGAACTTGTATATGCAGGGTTTCCCACGTGGAGCGAACTGCCTCAACCATGGCAGGCTGTAGCGAGGACTGTAAGCATATCCTCTCCCAAACCACGCAGTTTTAACAGTAGAACTCTGCTTTAGTTGCAGGGGTAACACAAGCAGCTTTTCTCCCACTGTGTACTCTTTGGGCTCTTCCACGAATGAACTTCTATATGCAGGGTTTCCAACGTGGAGGGAACTGCCTCAACCAAGGCAGGGTGTACCGAGGACTGTAAGCATTTCCTCTTCCAAAACACGGCAGTTTTACCACAGAATTCTGCTTTAGTTGCAGGTGGAACACAAGCAGCATTTCTCCCACTGTGTACTCTTTGGGCTCTTCCACGAATGAACTTCTTTATGCAGGGATTCCCACGTGCAGCGAACTGCCTCAACCAAGGCAGGCTGCAGCGAATACTGTAAGCATTTCCTCTCCCAAAACACGCAGTTTTACACGAAGAACTCTGCTTTAGTTGCAGGGGGAACACCATCAGCTTTCCTCCCACAGTGTACACAATGGGCACTTCCCCTAATGAACTTGTTGTATAAGAATGGTTTCCTACGTGGAGCGAACTGCCTCAGCCATGGTAGGCACTACTGTGGTCTCTAAGGATTTCCTCTCTGAAAACACGGCACTTTTACCCGAGGAACTCTGCTTTAGTTGCAGGTGGAACACAAGCTGCATTTGTCCCACACTTTATACAAAGGGCCCTCCCCGAAGGAGTCTTCAATATGCAGGGTGTCCCACGTGCAGTGAACTGCCTCAACGAAGGCAGGCTCTCGTAAGGACTGTAAGCATTTCCACTATCAATACACGCAGTTTTGCCCGAAGAATTCTCCTTTAGTTGCAGGTGGAACACAAGCAGCTTTTCTCCCACAGTGTACCCAATGAGCCTTTGCCCGAAAGAATATCTACACTCAAGGGGTCCCGCGTGGAGTGAAACGCCTAAAGCAAGGCAGGCTCTAGTGAGGCCTCTAAGCATTTCCTCTCCGAAAACACGGCAGTTTTACCCAAGGAACTCTGCGTTAGTTGCAGGTGGAACACAGGCAGCATTACTCCCAGTGTGTAATCTTTGGGCTCTTCCACGAATGAATTTCTTTATGCAGGGATTCCCACGTGGATCGAACTGCCTCAACCGTGGCAGGCTGTAGCGAGGACTGTAAGCATATCCTATCCCAAAACACGCAGTTTTAACGGTAGAACTCTGCTTTAGTTGCAGGGGTAACACAAGCAGCTTTTCTCCCACTGTGTACTCTTTGGGCTCTTCCAAGAATGAACTTCTATATGCAGGGTTTCCGACGTGGAGCGAACTGCCTCAACCAAGGCAGGCTGTAGCGAGGACTGTAAGCATGTCCTCTACCAAATCACGCAGGTTTACCCGAAGAACTCTGCTTTAGTTGCAGGGGGAACACAAGCATCTTTTCTCCCACAGTGTACTCGATGGGCACTTCCCCTAATGAACTTGTTCTATAAGAATGGTTTCCCACGTGGAGCGAACTGCCTGAGCCATGGCAGGCACTACTGTGGTCTCTAAGGATTTCCTCTCTGAAAACACGGCACTTTTACCCGAAGAACTCTGCTTTAGTTGCAGGTGGAACACAAGCTGCATTTGTCCCACACTTTATACAAAGGGCCCTTCCCCGAATGAATCCTCAATATGCAGGGTGTCCCACGTGCAGCGAACTGCCTCAATGAAGGCAAGTTCTCGTAAGGACTGTAAGCATTTCCTCTCCCATAACACGCAGTTTTACCCGAAGAACTCGGCTTTAGTTGCACGTGGAACATAAGCAGCATTTCTCCCACTGTGTACTCTTTGGGCTCTTCCACGAATGAACTTCTTTATGCAGGGATTCCCACGAGGAGCGAACTGCCTCCACCATGGCAGGCTGTAGTGAGGACTGTAAGTATATCCTCTACCAAATCACGCAGGTTTACCCGAAGAACTCAGCTTTAGTTGCAGGGGGAACACAGCATCTTTTCTCCCACAGTGTACTCTTTGGGCTCTTCCACGAGTGAACTTCTATATGTAGGGTTTCCGAAGTGGAGCGAACTGCCTCAACCAAGGCAGGGTGTACCGAGGACTGTAAGCATTTCCTCTTCCAAAACACGGCAGTTTTACCACAGAATTCTGCTTTAGTTGCAGGTGGAACACAAGCAGCCTTTCTCCCACTGTGTACACTTTGGGCTCTTCCACGAATGAACTTCTTTATGCAGGGATTCCCACGTGGAGCGAACTGCCTCAACCAAGGCAGGCTGTAGCGAATACTGTAAGCATTTCCTCTCCCAAAACACGCAGTTTTACACGAAGAACTCTGCTTCAGTTGCAGGTGGAACACAAGCAGCATTTCTCCCACTGTGTACTCTTTGGTCTCTTCACCAATGAACTTGTATATGCAGGGTTTCCCACGTGGAGCGAACTGCCTCAACCATGGCAGGCTGTAGCGAGGACTGTAAGCATATCCTCTCCCAAACCACGCAGTTTTAACAGTAGAACTCTGCTTTAGTTGCAGGGGTAACACAAGCAGCTTTTCTCCCACTGTGTACTCTTTGGGCTCTTCCACGAATGAACTTCTATATGCAGGGTTTCCAACGTGGAGGGAACTGCCTCAACCAAGGCAGGGTGTACCGAGGACTGTAAGCATTTCCTCTTCCAAAACACGGCAGTTTTACCACAGAATTCTGCTTTAGTTGCAGGTGGAACACAAGCAGCATTTCTCCCACTGTGTACTCTTTGGGCTCTTCCACGAATGAACTTCTTTATGCAGGGATTCCCACGTGCAGCGAACTGCCTCAACCAAGGCAGGCTGCAGCGAATACTGTAAGCATTTCCTCTCCCAAAACACGCAGTTTTACACGAAGAACTCTGCTTTAGTTGCAGGGGGAACACCATCAGCTTTCCTCCCACAGTGTACACAATGGGCACTTCCCCTAATGAACTTGTTGTATAAGAATGGTTTCCTACGTGGAGCGAACTGCCTCAGCCATGGTAGGCACTACTGTGGTCTCTAAGGATTTCCTCTCTGAAAACACGGCACTTTTACCCGAGGAACTCTGCTTTAGTTGCAGGTGGAACACAAGCTGCATTTGTCCCACACTTTATACAAAGGGCCCTCCCCGAAGGAGTCTTCAATATGCAGGGTGTCCCACGTGCAGTGAACTGCCTCAACGAAGGCAGGCTCTCGTAAGGACTGTAAGCATTTCCACTATCAATACACGCAGTTTTGCCCGAAGAATTCTCCTTTAGTTGCAGGTGGAACACAAGCAGCTTTTCTCCCACAGTGTACCCAATGAGCCTTTGCCCGAAAGAATATCTACACTCAAGGGGTCCCGCGTGGAGTGAAACGCCTAAAGCAAGGCAGGCTCTAGTGAGGCCTCTAAGCATTTCCTCTCCGAAAACACGGCAGTTTTACCCAAGGAACTCTGCGTTAGTTGCAGGTGGAACACAGGCAGCATTACTCCCAGTGTGTAATCTTTGGGCTCTTCCACGAATGAATTTCTTTATGCAGGGATTCCCACGTGGATCGAACTGCCTCAACCGTGGCAGGCTGTAGCGAGGACTGTAAGCATATCCTATCCCAAAACACGCAGTTTTAACGGTAGAACTCTGCTTTAGTTGCAGGGGTAACACAAGCAGCTTTTCTCCCACTGTGTACTCTTTGGGCTCTTCCAAGAATGAACTTCTATATGCAGGGTTTCCGACGTGGAGCGAACTGCCTCAACCAAGGCAGGCTGTAGCGAGGACTGTAAGCATGTCCTCTACCAAATCACGCAGGTTTACCCGAAGAACTCTGCTTTAGTTGCAGGGGGAACACAAGCATCTTTTCTCCCACAGTGTACTCGATGGGCACTTCCCCTAATGAACTTGTTCTATAAGAATGGTTTCCCACGTGGAGCGAACTGCCTGAGCCATGGCAGGCACTACTGTGGTCTCTAAGGATTTCCTCTCTGAAAACACGGCACTTTTACCCGAAGAACTCTGCTTTAGTTGCAGGTGGAACACAAGCTGCATTTGTCCCACACTTTATACAAAGGGCCCTTCCCCGAATGAATCCTCAATATGCAGGGTGTCCCACGTGCAGCGAACTGCCTCAATGAAGGCAAGTTCTCGTAAGGACTGTAAGCATTTCCTCTCCCATAACACGCAGTTTTACCCGAAGAACTCGGCTTTAGTTGCACGTGGAACATAAGCAGCATTTCTCCCACTGTGTACTCTTTGGGCTCTTCCACGAATGAACTTCTTTATGCAGGGATTCCCACGAGGAGCGAACTGCCTCCACCATGGCAGGCTGTAGTGAGGACTGTAAGTATATCCTCTACCAAATCACGCAGGTTTACCCGAAGAACTCAGCTTTAGTTGCAGGGGGAACACAGCATCTTTTCTCCCACAGTGTACTCTTTGGGCTCTTCCACGAGTGAACTTCTATATGTAGGGTTTCCGAAGTGGAGCGAACTGCCTCAACCAAGGCAGGGTGTACCGAGGACTGTAAGCATTTCCTCTTCCAAAACACGGCAGTTTTACCACAGAATTCTGCTTTAGTTGCAGGTGGAACACAAGCAGCCTTTCTCCCACTGTGTACACTTTGGGCTCTTCCACGAATGAACTTCTTTATGCAGGGATTCCCACGTGGAGCGAACTGCCTCAACCAAGGCAGGCTGTAGCGAATACTGTAAGCATTTCCTCTCCCAAAACACGCAGTTTTACACGAAGAACTCTGCTTCAGTTGCAGGTGGAACACAAGCAGCATTTCTCCCACTGTGTACTCTTTGGTCTCTTCACCAATGAACTTGTATATGCAGGGTTTCCCACGTGGAGCGAACTGCCTCAACCATGGCAGGCTGTAGCGAGGACTGTAAGCATATCCTCTCCCAAACCACGCAGTTTTAACAGTAGAACTCTGCTTTAGTTGCAGGGGTAACACAAGCAGCTTTTCTCCCACTGTGTACTCTTTGGGCTCTTCCACGAATGAACTTCTATATGCAGGGTTTCCAACGTGGAGGGAACTGCCTCAACCAAGGCAGGGTGTACCGAGGACTGTAAGCATTTCCTCTTCCAAAACACGGCAGTTTTACCACAGAATTCTGCTTTAGTTGCAGGTGGAACACAAGCAGCATTTCTCCCACTGTGTACTCTTTGGGCTCTTCCACGAATGAACTTCTTTATGCAGGGATTCCCACGTGCAGCGAACTGCCTCAACCAAGGCAGGCTGCAGCGAATACTGTAAGCATTTCCTCTCCCAAAACACGCAGTTTTACACGAAGAACTCTGCTTTAGTTGCAGGGGGAACACCATCAGCTTTCCTCCCACAGTGTACACAATGGGCACTTCCCCTAATGAACTTGTTGTATAAGAATGGTTTCCTACGTGGAGCGAACTGCCTCAGCCATGGTAGGCACTACTGTGGTCTCTAAGGATTTCCTCTCTGAAAACACGGCACTTTTACCCGAGGAACTCTGCTTTAGTTGCAGGTGGAACACAAGCTGCATTTGTCCCACACTTTATACAAAGGGCCCTCCCCGAAGGAGTCTTCAATATGCAGGGTGTCCCACGTGCAGTGAACTGCCTCAACGAAGGCAGGCTCTCGTAAGGACTGTAAGCATTTCCACTATCAATACACGCAGTTTTGCCCGAAGAATTCTCCTTTAGTTGCAGGTGGAACACAAGCAGCTTTTCTCCCACAGTGTACCCAATGAGCCTTTGCCCGAAAGAATATCTACACTCAAGGGGTCCCGCGTGGAGTGAAACGCCTAAAGCAAGGCAGGCTCTAGTGAGGCCTCTAAGCATTTCCTCTCCGAAAACACGGCAGTTTTACCCAAGGAACTCTGCGTTAGTTGCAGGTGGAACACAGGCAGCATTACTCCCAGTGTGTAATCTTTGGGCTCTTCCACGAATGAATTTCTTTATGCAGGGATTCCCACGTGGATCGAACTGCCTCAACCGTGGCAGGCTGTAGCGAGGACTGTAAGCATATCCTATCCCAAAACACGCAGTTTTAACGGTAGAACTCTGCTTTAGTTGCAGGGGTAACACAAGCAGCTTTTCTCCCACTGTGTACTCTTTGGGCTCTTCCAAGAATGAACTTCTATATGCAGGGTTTCCGACGTGGAGCGAACTGCCTCAACCAAGGCAGGCTGTAGCGAGGACTGTAAGCATGTCCTCTACCAAATCACGCAGGTTTACCCGAAGAACTCTGCTTTAGTTGCAGGGGGAACACAAGCATCTTTTCTCCCACAGTGTACTCGATGGGCACTTCCCCTAATGAACTTGTTCTATAAGAATGGTTTCCCACGTGGAGCGAACTGCCTGAGCCATGGCAGGCACTACTGTGGTCTCTAAGGATTTCCTCTCTGAAAACACGGCACTTTTACCCGAAGAACTCTGCTTTAGTTGCAGGTGGAACACAAGCTGCATTTGTCCCACACTTTATACAAAGGGCCCTTCCCCGAATGAATCCTCAATATGCAGGGTGTCCCACGTGCAGCGAACTGCCTCAATGAAGGCAAGTTCTCGTAAGGACTGTAAGCATTTCCTCTCCCATAACACGCAGTTTTACCCGAAGAACTCGGCTTTAGTTGCACGTGGAACATAAGCAGCATTTCTCCCACTGTGTACTCTTTGGGCTCTTCCACGAATGAACTTCTTTATGCAGGGATTCCCACGAGGAGCGAACTGCCTCCACCATGGCAGGCTGTAGTGAGGACTGTAAGCATATCCTCTACCAAATCACGCAGGTTTACCCGAAGAACTCAGCTTTAGTTGCAGGGGGAACACAGCATCTTTTCTCCCACAGTGTACTCTTTGGGCTCTTCCACGAGTGAACTTCTATATGTAGGGTTTCCGAAGTGGAGCGAACTGCCTCAACCAAGGCAGGGTGTACCGAGGACTGTAAGCATTTCCTCTTCCAAAACACGGCAGTTTTACCACAGAATTCTGCTTTAGTTGCAGGTGGAACACAAGCAGCCTTTCTCCCACTGTGTACACTTTGGGCTCTTCCACGAATGAACTTCTTTATGCAGGGATTCCCACGTGGAGCGAACTGCCTCAACCAAGGCAGGCTGTAGCGAATACTGTAAGCATTTCCTCTCCCAAAACACGCAGTTTTACACGAAGAACTCTGCTTCAGTTGCAGGTGGAACACAAGCAGCATTTCTCCCACTGTGTACTCTTTGGTCTCTTCACCAATGAACTTGTATATGCAGGGTTTCCCACGTGGAGCGAACTGCCTCAACCATGGCAGGCTGTAGCGAGGACTGTAAGCATATCGTCTCCCAAACCACGCAGTTTTAACAGTAGAACTCTGCTTTAGTTGCAGGGGTAACACAAGCAGCTTTTCTCCCACTGTGTACTCTTTGGGCTCTTCCACGAATGAACTTCTATATGTAGGGTTTCCGAAGTGGAGCGAACTGCCTCAACCAAGGCAGGGTGTACCGAGGACTGTAAGCATTTCCTCTTCCAAAACACGGCAGTTTTACCACAGAATTCTGCTTTAGTTGCAGGTGGAACACAAGCAGCATTTCTCCCACTGTGTACTCTTTGGGCTCTTCCACGAATGAACTTCTTTATGCAGGGATTCCCACGTGCAGCGAACTGCCTCAACCAAGGCAGGCTGCAGCGAATACTGTAAGCATTTCCTCTCCCAAAACACGCAGTTTTACACGAAGAACTCTGCTTTAGTTGCAGGGGGAACACCATCAGCTTTCCTCCCACAGTGTACACAATGGGCACTTCCCCTAATGAACTTGTTGTATAAGAATGGTTTCCTACGTGGAGCGAACTGCCTCAGCCATGGTAGGCACTACTGTGGTCTCTAAGGATTTCCTCTCTGAAAACACGGCACTTTTACCCGAGGAACTCTGCTTTAGTTGCAGGTGGAACACAAGCTGCATTTGTCCCACACTTTATACAAAGGGCCCTCCCCGAAGGAGTCTTCAATATGCAGGGTGTCCCACGTGCAGTGAACTGCCTCAACGAAGGCAGGCTCTCGTAAGGACTGTAAGCATTTCCACTATCAATACACGCAGTTTTGCCCGAAGAATTCTCCTTTAGTTGCAGGTGGAACACAAGCAGCTTTTCTCCCACAGTGTACCCAATGAGCCTTTGCCCGAAAGAATATCTACACTCAAGGGGTCCCGCGTGGAGTGAAACGCCTAAAGCAAGGCAGGCTCTAGTGAGGCCTCTAAGCATTTCCTCTCCGAAAACACGGCAGTTTTACCCAAGGAACTCTGCGTTAGTTGCAGGTGGAACACAGGCAGCATTACTCCCAGTGTGTAATCTTTGGGCTCTTCCACGAATGAATTTCTTTATGCAGGGATTCCCACGTGGATCGAACTGCCTCAACCGTGGCAGGCTGTAGCGAGGACTGTAAGCATATCCTATCCCAAAACACGCAGTTTTAACGGTAGAACTCTGCTTTAGTTGCAGGGGTAACACAAGCAGCTTTTCTCCCACTGTGTACTCTTTGGGCTCTTCCAAGAATGAACTTCTATATGCAGGGTTTCCGACGTGGAGCGAACTGCCTCAACCAAGGCAGGCTGTAGCGAGGACTGTAAGCATGTCCTCTACCAAATCACGCAGGTTTACCCGAAGAACTCTGCTTTAGTTGCAGGGGGAACACAAGCATCTTTTCTCCCACAGTGTACTCGATGGGCACTTCCCCTAATGAACTTGTTCTATAAGAATGGTTTCCCACGTGGAGCGAACTGCCTCAGCCATGGCAGGCACTACTGTGGTCTCTAAGGATTTCCTCTCTGAAAACACGGCACTTTTACCCGAAGAACTCTGCTTTAGTTGCAGGTGGAACACAAGCTGCATTTGTCCCACACTTTATACAAAGGGCCCTTCCCCGAATGAATCCTCAATATGCAGGGTGTCCCACGTGCAGCGAACTGCCTCAATGAAGGCAAGTTCTCGTAAGGACTGTAAGCATTTCCTCTCCCATAACACGCAGTTTTACCCGAAGAACTCGGCTTTAGTTGCACGTGGAACATAAGCAGCATTTCTCCCACTGTGTACTCTTTGGGCTCTTCCACGAATGAACTTCTTTATGCAGGGATTCCCACGAGGAGCGAACTGCCTCCACCATGGCAGGCTGTAGTGAGGACTGTAAGCATATCCTCTACCAAATCACGCAGGTTTACCCGAAGAACTCAGCTTTAGTTGAAGGGGGAACACAGCATCTTTTCTCCCACAGTGTACTCTTTGGGCTCTTCCACGAGTGAACTTCTATATGTAGGGTTTCCGAAGTGGAGCGAACTGCCTCAACACAGGCAGGGTGTACCGAGGACTGTAAGCATTTCCTCTTCCAAAACACGGCAGTTTTACCACAGAATTCTGCTTTAGTTGCAGGTGGAACACAAGCAGCCTTTCTCCCACTGTGTACACTTTGGGCTCTTCCACGAATGAACTTCTTTATGCAGGGATTCCCACGTGGAGCGAACTGCCTCAACCAAGGCAGGCTGTAGCGAATACTGTAAGCATTTCCTCTCCCAAAACACGCAGTTTTACACGAAGAACTCTGCTTCAGTTGCAGGTGGAACACAAGCAGCATTTCTCCCACTGTGTACTCTTTGGTCTCTTCACCAATGAACTTGTATATGCAGGGTTTCCCACGTGGAGCGAACTGCCTCAACCATGGCAGGCTGTAGCGAGGACTGTAAGCATATCGTCTCCCAAACCACGCAGTTTTAACAGTAGAACTCTGCTTTAGTTGCAGGGGTAACACAAGCAGCTTTTCTCCCACTGTGTACTCTTTGGGCTCTTCCACGAATGAACTTCTATATGTAGGGTTTCCGAAGTGGAGCGAACTGCCTCAACCAAGGCAGGGTGTACCGAGGACTGTAAGCATTTCCTCTTCCAAAACACGGCAGTTTTACCACAGAATTCTGCTTTAGTTGCAGGTGGAACACAAGCAGCATTTCTCCCACTGTGTACTCTTTGGGCTCTTCCACGAATGAACTTCTTTATGCAGGGATTCCCACGTGCAGCGAACTGCCTCAACCAAGGCAGGCTGCAGCGAATACTGTAAGCATTTCCTCTCCCAAAACACGCAGTTTTACACGAAGAACTCTGCTTTAGTTGCAGGGGGAACACCATCAGCTTTCCTCCCACAGTGTACACAATGGGCACTTCCCCTAATGAACTTGTTGTATAAGAATGGTTTCCTACGTGGAGCGAACTGCCTCAGCCATGGTAGGCACTACTGTGGTCTCTAAGGATTTCCTCTCTGAAAACACGGCACTTTTACCCGAGGAACTCTGCTTTAGTTGCAGGTGGAACACAAGCTGCATTTGTCCCACACTTTATACAAAGGGCCCTCCCCGAAGGAGTCTTCAATATGCAGGGTGTCCCACGTGCAGTGAACTGCCTCAACGAAGGCAGGCTCTCGTAAGGACTGTAAGCATTTCCACTATCAATACACGCAGTTTTGCCCGAAGAATTCTCCTTTAGTTGCAGGTGGAACACAAGCAGCTTTTCTCCCACAGTGTACCCAATGAGCCTTTGCCCGAAAGAATATCTACACTCAAGGGGTCCCGCGTGGAGTGAAACGCCTAAAGCAAGGCAGGCTCTAGTGAGGCCTCTAAGCATTTCCTCTCCGAAAACACGGCAGTTTTACCCAAGGAACTCTGCGTTAGTTGCAGGTGGAACACAGGCAGCATTACTCCCAGTGTGTAATCTTTGGGCTCTTCCACGAATGAATTTCTTTATGCAGGGATTCCCACGTGGATCGAACTGCCTCAACCGTGGCAGGCTGTAGCGAGGACTGTAAGCATATCCTATCCCAAAACACGCAGTTTTAACGGTAGAACTCTGCTTTAGTTGCAGGGGTAACACAAGCAGCTTTTCTCCCACTGTGTACTCTTTGGGCTCTTCCAAGAATGAACTTCTATATGCAGGGTTTCCGACGTGGAGCGAACTGCCTCAACCAAGGCAGGCTGTAGCGAGGACTGTAAGCATGTCCTCTACCAAATCACGCAGGTTTACCCGAAGAACTCTGCTTTAGTTGCAGGCGGAACACAAGCATCTTTTCTCCCACAGTGTACTCGATGGGCACTTCCCCTAATGAACTTGTTCTATAAGAATGGTTTCCCACGTGGAGCGAACTGCCTCAGCCATGGCAGGCACTACTGTGGTCTCTAAGGATTTCCTCTCTGAAAACACGGCACTTTTACCCGAAGAACTCTGCTTTAGTTGCAGGTGGAACACAAGCTGCATTTGTCCTACACTTTATACAAAGGGTCCTTCCCCGAATGAATCCTCAATATGCAGGGTGTCCCACGTGCAGCGAACTGCCTCAATGAAGGCAGGCTCTCGTAAGGACTGTAAGCATTTCCTCTCCCATAACACGCAGTTTTACCCGAAGAACTCTGCTTTAGTTGCACGTGGAACACAAGCAGCATTTCTCCCACTGTGTACTCTTTGGGCTCTTCCAAGAGTGAACTTCTATATGTAGGGTTTCCGAAGTGGAGCGAACTGCCTCAACCAAGGTAGGCTGTACCGAGTACTGTAAGCATTTCCTCTTCCAAAACACGGCAGTTTTACCACAGAATTCTGCTTTAGTTGCAGGTGGAACACAAGCAGCCTTTCTCCCACTGTGTACTCTTTGGGCTCTTCCACGAATGAACTTCTTTATGCAGGGATTCCCACGTGGAGCGAACTGCCTCAACCAAGGCAGGCTGTAGCGAATACTGTAAGCATTTCCTCTCCCAAAACACGCAGTTTTACACGAAGAACTCTGCTTCAGTTGCAGGTGGAACACAAGCAGCATTTCTCCCACTGTGTACTCTTTGGTCTCTTCACCAATGAACTTGTATATGCAGGGTTTCCCACGTGGAGCGAACTGCCTCAACCATGGCAGGCTGTAGCGAGGACTGTTAGCATATCATCTCCCAAACAACGCAGTTTTAACAGTAGAACTCTGCTTTAGTTGCAGGGGTAACACAAGCAGCTTTTCTCCCACTGTGTACTCTTTGGTCTCTTCCACGAATGAACTTCTATATGCAGGGTTTCCAACGTGGAGGGAACTGCCTCAACCAAGGCAGGGTGTACCGAGGACTGTAAGCATTTCCTCTTCCAAAACACGGCAGTTTTACCACAGAATTCTGCTTTAGTTGCAGGTGGAACACAAGCAGCATTTCTCCCACTGTGTACTCTTTGGGCTCTTCCACGAATGAACTTCTTTATGCAGGGATTCCCACGTGGAGCGAACTGCCTCAACCAAGGCAGGCTGCAGCGAATACTGTAAGCATTTCCTCTCCCAAAACACGCAGTTTTACACGAAGAACTCTGCTTTAGTTGCAGGGGGAACACCATCAGCTTTCCTCCCACAGTGTACACAATGGGCACTTCCCCTAATGAACTTGTTCTATAACAATGGTTTCCTACGTGGAGCGAACTGCCTCAGCCATGGTAGGCACTACTGTGGTCTCTAAGGATTTCCTCTCTGAAAACACGGCACTTTTACCCGAGGAACTCTGCTTTAGTTGCAGGTGGAACACAAGCTGCATTTGTCCCACACTTTATACAAAGGGCCCTCCCCGAAGGAGTCTTCAATATGCAGGGTGTCCCACGTGCAGTGAACTGCCTCAACGAAGGCAGGCTCTCGTAAGGACTGTAAGCATTTCCACTATCAATACACGCAGTTTTGCCCGAAGAATTCTCCTTTAGTTGCAGGTGGAACACAAGCAGCTTTTCTCCCACAGTGTACCCAATGAGCCTTTGCCCGAAAGAATATCTACACTCAAGGGGTCCCGCGTGGAGTGAAACGCCTAAAGCAAGGCAGGCTCTAGTGAGGCCTCTAAGCATTTCCTCTCCGAAAACACGGCAGTTTTACCCAAGGAACTCTGCGTTAGTTGCAGGTGGAACACAGGCAGCATTACTCCCAGTGTGTAATCTTTGGGCTCTTCCACGAATGAATTTCTTTATGCAGGGATTCCCACGTGGATCGAACTGCCTCAACCGTGGCAGGCTGTAGCGAGGACTGTAAGCATATCCTATCCCAAAACACGCAGTTTTAACGGTAGAACTCTGCTTTAGTTGCAGGGGTAACACAAGCAGCTTTTCTCCCACTGTGTACTCTTTGGGCTCTTCCAAGAATGAACTTCTATATGCAGGGTTTCCGACGTGGAGCGAACTGCCTCAACCAAGGCAGGCTGTAGCGAGGACTGTAAGCATGTCCTCTACCAAATCACGCAGGTTTACCCGAAGAACTCTGCTTTAGTTGCAGGGGGAACACAAGCATCTTTTCTCCCACAGTGTACTCGATGGGCACTTCCCCTAATGAACTTGTTCTATAAGAATGGTTTCCCACGTGGAGCGAACTGCCTGAGCCATGGCAGGCACTACTGTGGTCTCTAAGGATTTCCTCTCTGAAAACACGGCACTTTTACCCGAAGAACTCTGCTTTAGTTGCAGGTGGAACACAAGCTGCATTTGTCCCACACTTTATACAAAGGGCCCTTCCCCGAATGAATCCTCAATATGCAGGGTGTCCCACGTGCAGCGAACTGCCTCAATGAAGGCAAGTTCTCGTAAGGACTGTAAGCATTTCCTCTCCCATAACACGCAGTTTTACCCGAAGAACTCTGCTTTAGTTGCACGTGGAACATAAGCAGCATTTCTCCCACTGTGTACTCTTTGGGCTCTTCCACGAATGAACTTCTTTATGCAGGGATTCCCACGAGGAGCGAACTGCCTCCACCATGGCAGGCTGTAGTGAGGACTGTAAGCATATCCTCTACCAAATCACGCAGGTTTACCCGAAGAACTCAGCTTTAGTTGCAGGGGGAACACAGCATCTTTTCTCCCACAGTGTACTCTTTGGGCTCTTCCACGAGTGAACTTCTATATGTAGGGTTTCCGAAGTGGAGCGAACTGCCTCAACCAAGGCAGGGTGTACCGAGGACTGTAAGCATTTCCTCTTCCAAAACACGGCAGTTTTACCACAGAATTCTGCTTTAGTTGCAGGTGGAACACAAGCAGCCTTTCTCCCACTGTGTACACTTTGGGCTCTTCCACGAATGAACTTCTTTATGCAGGGATTCCCACGTGGAGCGAACTGCCTCAACCAAGGCAGGCTGTAGCGAATACTGTAAGCATTTCCTCTCCCAAAACACGCAGTTTTACACGAAGAACTCTGCTTCAGTTGCAGGTGGAACACAAGCAGCATTTCTCCCACTGTGTACTCTTTGGTCTCTTCACCAATGAACTTGTATATGCAGGGTTTCCCACGTGGAGCGAACTGCCTCAACCATGGCAGGCTGTAGCGAGGACTGTAAGCATATCGTCTCCCAAACCACGCAGTTTTAACAGTAGAACTCTGCTTTAGTTGCAGGGGTAACACAAGCAGCTTTTCTCCCACTGTGTACTCTTTGGGCTCTTCCACGAATGAACTTCTATATGTAGGGTTTCCGAAGTGGAGCGAACTGCCTCAACCAAGGCAGGGTGTACCGAGGACTGTAAGCATTTCCTCTTCCAAAACACGGCAGTTTTACCACCGAATTCTGCTTTAGTTGCAGGTGGAACACAAGCAGCATTTCTCCCACTGTGTACTCTTTGGGCTCTTCCACGAATGAACTTCTTTATGCAGGGATTCCCACGTGCAGCGAACTGCCTCAACCAAGGCAGGCTGCAGCGAATACTGTAAGCATTTCCTCTCCCAAAACACGCAGTTTTACACGAAGAACTCTGCTTTAGTTGCAGGGGGAACACCATCAGCTTTCCTCCCACAGTGTACACAATGGGCACTTCCCCTAATGAACTTGTTCTATAAGAATGGTTTCCTACGTGGAGCGAACTGCCTCAGCCATGGTAGGCACTACTGTGGTCTCTAAGGATTTCCTCTCTGAAAACACGGCACTTTTACCCGAGGAACTCTGCTTTAGTTGCAGGTGGAACACAAGCTGCATTTGTCCCACACTTTATACAAAGGGCCCTCCCCGAAGGAGTCTTCAATATGCAGGGTGTCCCACGTGCAGTGAACTGCCTCAACGAAGGCAGGCTCTCGTAAGGACTGTAAGCATTTCCACTATCAATACACGCAGTTTTGCCCGAAGAATTCTCCTTTAGTTGCAGGTGGAACACAAGCAGCTTTTCTCCCACAGTGTACCCAATGAGCCTTTGCCCGAAAGAATATCTACACTCAAGGGGTCCCGCGTGGAGTGAAACGCCTAAAGCAAGGCAGGCTCTAGTGAGGCCTCTAAGCATTTCCTCTCCGAAAACACGGCAGTTTTACCCAAGGAACTCTGCGTTAGTTGCAGGTGGAACACAGGCAGCATTACTCCCAGTGTGTAATCTTTGGGCTCTTCCACGAATGAATTTCTTTATGCAGGGATTCCCACGTGGATCGAACTGCCTCAACCGTGGCAGGCTGTAGCGAGGACTGTAAGCATATCCTATCCCAAAACACGCAGTTTTAACGGTAGAACTCTGCTTTAGTTGCAGGGGTAACACAAGCAGCTTTTCTCCCACTGTGTACTCTTTGGGCTCTTCCAAGAATGAACTTCTATATGCAGGGTTTCCGACGTGGAGCGAACTGCCTCAACCAAGGCAGGCTGTAGCGAGGACTGTAAGCATGTCCTCTACCAAATCACGCAGGTTTACCCGAAGAACTCTGCTTTAGTTGCAGGGGGAACACAAGCATCTTTTCTCCCACAGTGTACTCGATGGGCACTTCCCCTAATGAACTTGTTCTATAAGAATGGTTTCCCACGTGGAGCGAACTGCCTGAGCCATGGCAGGCACTACTGTGGTCTCTAAGGATTTCCTCTCTGAAAACACGGCACTTTTACCCGAAGAACTCTGCTTTAGTTGCAGGTGGAACACAAGCTGCATTTGTCCCACACTTTATACAAAGGGCCCTTCCCCGAATGAATCCTCAATATGCAGGGTGTCCCACGTGCAGCGAACTGCCTCAATGAAGGCAAGTTCTCGTAAGGACTGTAAGCATTTCCTCTCCCATAACACGCAGTTTTACCCGAAGAACTCGGCTTTAGTTGCACGTGGAACATAAGCAGCATTTCTCCCACTGTGTACTCTTTGGGCTCTTCCACGAATGAACTTCTTTATGCAGGGATTCCCACGAGGAGCGAACTGCCTCCACCATGGCAGGCTGTAGTGAGGACTGTAAGCATATCCTCTACCAAATCACGCAGGTTTACCCGAAGAACTCAGCTTTAGTTGCAGGGGGAACACAGCATCTTTTCTCCCACAGTGTACTCTTTGGGCTCTTCCACGAGTGAACTTCTATATGTAGGGTTTCCGAAGTGGAGCGAACTGCCTCAACCAAGGCAGGGTGTACCGAGGACTGTAAGCATTTCCTCTTCCAAAACACGGCAGTTTTACCACAGAATTCTGCTTTAGTTGCAGGTGGAACACAAGCAGCCTTTCTCCCACTGTGTACACTTTGGGCTCTTCCACGAATGAACTTCTTTATGCAGGGATTCCCACGTGGAGCGAACTGCCTCAACCAAGGCAGGCTGTAGCGAATACTGTAAGCATTTCCTCTCCCAAAACACGCAGTTTTACACGAAGAACTCTGCTTCAGTTGCAGGTGGAACACAAGCAGCATTTCTCCCACTGTGTACTCTTTGGTCTCTTCACCAATGAACTTGTATATGCAGGGTTTCCCACGTGGAGCGAACTGCCTCAACCATGGCAGGCTGTAGCGAGGACTGTAAGCATATCGTCTCCCAAACCACGCAGTTTTAACAGTAGAACTCTGCTTTAGTTGCAGGGGTAACACAAGCAGCTTTTCTCCCACTGTGTACTCTTTGGGCTCTTCCACGAATGAACTTCTATATGTAGGGTTTCCGAAGTGGAGCGAACTGCCTCAACCAAGGCAGGGTGTACCGAGGACTGTAAGCATTTCCTCTTCCAAAACACGGCAGTTTTACCACAGAATTCTGCTTTAGTTGCAGGTGGAACACAAGCAGCATTTCTCCCACTGTGTACTCTTTGGGCTCTTCCACGAATGAACTTCTTTATGCAGGGATTCCCACGTGCAGCGAACTGCCTCAACCAAGGCAGGCTGCAGCGAATACTGTAAGCATTTCCTCTCCCAAAACACGCAGTTTTACACGAAGAACTCTGCTTTAGTTGCAGGGGGAACACCATCAGCTTTCCTCCCACAGTGTACACAATGGGCACTTCCCCTAATGAACTTGTTGTATAAGAATGGTTTCCTACGTGGAGCGAACTGCCTCAGCCATGGTAGGCACTACTGTGGTCTCTAAGGATTTCCTCTCTGAAAACACGGCACTTTTACCCGAGGAACTCTGCTTTAGTTGCAGGTGGAACACAAGCTGCATTTGTCCCACACTTTATACAAAGGGCCCTCCCCGAAGGAGTCTTCAATATGCAGGGTGTCCCACGTGCAGTGAACTGCCTCAACGAAGGCAGGCTCTCGTAAGGACTGTAAGCATTTCCACTATCAATACACGCAGTTTTGCCCGAAGAATTCTCCTTTAGTTGCAGGTGGAACACAAGCAGCTTTTCTCCCACAGTGTACCCAATGAGCCTTTGCCCGAAAGAATATCTACACTCAAGGGGTCCCGCGTGGAGTGAAACGCCTAAAGCAAGGCAGGCTCTAGTGAGGCCTCTAAGCATTTCCTCTCCGAAAACACGGCAGTTTTACCCAAGGAACTCTGCATTAGTTGCAGGTGGAACACAGGCAGCATTACTCCCAGTGTGTAATCTTTGGGCTCTTCCACGAATGAATTTCTTTATGCAGGGATTCCCACGTGGATCGAACTGCCTCAACCGTGGCAGGCTGTAGCGAGGACTGTAAGCATATCCTATCCCAAAACACGCAGTTTTAACGGTAGAACTCTGCTTTAGTTGCAGGGGTAACACAAGCAGCTTTTCTCCCACTGTGTACTCTTTGGGCTCTTCCAAGAATGAACTTCTATATGCAGGGTTTCCGACGTGGAGCGAACTGCCTCAACCAAGGCAGGCTGTAGCGAGGACTGTAAGCATGTCCTCTACCAAATCACGCAGGTTTACCCGAAGAACTCTGCTTTAGTTGCAGGGGGAACACAAGCATCTTTTCTCCCACAGTGTACTCGATGGGCACTTCCCCTAATGAACTTGTTCTATAAGAATGGTTTCCCACGTGGAGCGAACTGCCTGAGCCATGGCAGGCACTACTGTGGTCTCTAAGGATTTCCTCTCTGAAAACACGGCACTTTTACCCGAAGAACTCTGCTTTAGTTGCAGGTGGAACACAAGCTGCATTTGTCCCACACTTTATACAAAGGGCCCTTCCCCGAATGAATCCTCAATATGCAGGGTGTCCCACGTGCAGCGAACTGCCTCAATGAAGGCAAGTTCTCGTAAGGACTGTAAGCATTTCCTCTCCCATAACACGCAGTTTTACCCGAAGAACTCGGCTTTAGTTGCACGTGGAACATAAGCAGCATTTCTCCCACTGTGTACTCTTTGGGCTCTTCCACGAATGAACTTCTTTATGCAGGGATTCCCACGAGGAGCGAACTGCCTCCACCATGGCAGGCTGTAGTGAGGACTGTAAGCATATCCTCTACCAAATCACGCAGGTTTACCCGAAGAACTCAGCTTTAGTTGCAGGGGGAACACAGCATCTTTTCTCCCACAGTGTACTCTTTGGGCTCTTCCACGAGTGAACTTCTATATGTAGGGTTTCCGAAGTGGAGCGAACTGCCTCAACACAGGCTGGGTGTACCGAGGACTGTAAGCATTTCCTCTTCCAAAACACGGCAGTTTTACCACAGAATTCTGCTTTAGTTGCAGGTGGAACACAAGCAGCCTTTCTCCCACTGTGTACACTTTGGGCTCTTCCACGAATGAACTTCTTTATGCAGGGATTCCCACGTGGAGCGAACTGCCTCAACCAAGGCAGGCTGTAGCGAATACTGTAAGCATTTCCTCTCCCAAAACACGCAGTTTTACACGAAGAACTCTGCTTCAGTTGCAGGTGGAACACAAGCAGCATTTCTCCCACTGTGTACTCTTTGGTCTCTTCACCAATGAACTTCTATATGCAGGGTTTCCCACGTGGAGCGAACTGCCTCAACCATGGCAGGCTGTAGCGAGGACTGTAAGCATATCGTCTCCCAAACCACGCAGTTTTAACAGTAGAACTCTGCTTTAGTTGCAGGGGTAACACAAGCAGCTTTTCTCCCACTGTGTACTCTTTGGGCTCTTCCACGAATGAACTTCTATATGTAGGGTTTCCGAAGTGGAGCGAACTGCCTCAACCAAGGCAGGGTGTACCGAGGACTGTAAGCATTTCCTCTTCCAAAACACGGCAGTTTTACCACAGAATTCTGCTTTAGTTGCAGGTGGAACACAAGCAGCATTTCTCCCAGTGTGTACTCTTTGGGCTCTTCCACGAATGAACTTCTTTATGCAGGGATTCCCACGTGCAGCGAACTGCCTCAACCAAGGCAGGCTGCAGCGAATACTGTAAGCATTTCCTCTCCCAAAACACGCAGTTTTACACGAAGAACTCTGCTTTAGTTGCAGGGGGAACACCATCAGCTTTCCTCCCACAGTGTACACAATGGGCACTTCCCCTAATGAACTTGTTCTATAAGAATGGTTTCCTACGTGGAGCGAACTGCCTCAGCCATGGTAGGCACTACTGTGGTCTCTAAGGATTTCCTCTCTGAAAACACGGCACTTTTACCCGAGGAACTCTGCTTTAGTTGCAGGTGGAACACAAGCTGCATTTGTCCCACACTTTATACAAAGGGCCCTCCCCGAAGGAGTCTTCAATATGCAGGGTGTCCCACGTGCAGTGAACTGCCTCAACGAAGGCAGGCTCTCGTAAGGACTGTAAGCATTTCCACTATCAATACACGCAGTTTTGCCCGAAGAATTCTCCTTTAGTTGCAGGTGGAACACAAGCAGCTTTTCTCCCACAGTGTACCCAATGAGCCTTTGCCCGAAAGAATATCTACACTCAAGGGGTCCCGCGTGGAGTGAAACGCCTAAAGCAAGGCAGGCTCTAGTGAGGCCTCTAAGCATTTCCTCTCCGAAAACACGGCAGTTTTACCCAAGGAACTCTGCGTTAGTTGCAGGTGGAACACAGGCAGCATTACTCCCAGTGTGTAATCTTTGGGCTCTTCCACGAATGAATTTCTTTATGCAGGGATTCCCACGTGGATCGAACTGCCTCAACCGTGGCAGGCTGTAGCGAGGACTGTAAGCATATCCTATCCCAAAACACGCAGTTTTAACGGTAGAACTCTGCTTTAGTTGCAGGGGTAACACAAGCAGCTTTTCTCCCACTGTGTACTCTTTGGGCTCTTCCACGAATGAACTTCTATATGTAGGGTTTCCGAAGTGGAGCGAACTGCCTCAACCAAGGCAGGGTGTACCGAGGACTGTAAGCATTTCCTCTTCCAAAACACGGCAGTTTTACCACAGAATTCTGCTTTAGTTGCAGGTGGAACACAAGCAGCATTTCTCCCACTGTGTACTCTTTGGGCTCTTCCACGAATGAACTTCTTTATGCAGGGATTCCCACGTGCAGCGAACTGCCTCAACCAAGGCAGGCTGCAGCGAATACTGTAAGCATTTCCTCTCCCAAAACACGCAGTTTTACACGAAGAACTCTGCTTTAGTTGCAGGGGGAACACCATCAGCTTTCCTCCCACAGTGTACACAATGGGCACTTCCCCTAATGCAGTTGTTGTATAAGAATGGTTTCCTACGTGGAGCGAACTGCCTCAGCCATGGTAGGCACTACTGTGGTCTCTAAGGATTTCCTCTCTGAAAACACGGCACTTTTACCCGAGGAACTCTGCTTTAGTTGCAGGTGGAACACAAGCTGCATTTGTCCCACACTTTATACAAAGGGCCCTCCCCGAAGGAGTCTTCAATATGCAGGGTGTCCCACGTGCAGTGAACTGCCTCAACGAAGGCAGGCTCTCGTAAGGACTGTAAGCATTTCCACTATCAATACACGCAGTTTTGCCCGAAGAATTCTCCTTTAGTTGCAGGTGGAACACAAGCAGCTTTTCTCCCACAGTGTACCCAATGAGCCTTTGCCCGAAAGAATATCTACACTCAAGGGGTCCCGCGTGGAGTGAAATGCCTAAAGCAAGGCAGGCTCTAGTGAGGCCTCTAAGCATTTCCTCTCCGAAAACACGGCAGTTTTACCCAAGGAACTCTGCGTTAGTTGCAGGTGGAACACAGGCAGCATTACTCCCAGTGTGTAATCTTTGGGCTCTTCCACGAATGAATTTCTTTATGCAGGGATTCCCACGTGGATCGAACTGCCTCAACCGTGGCAGGCTGTAGCGAGGACTGTAAGCATATCCTATCCCAAAACACGCAGTTTTAACGGTAGAACTCTGCTTTAGTTGCAGGGGTAACACAAGCAGCTTTTCTCCCACTGTGTACTCTTTGGGCTCTTCCAAGAATGAACTTCTATATGCAGGGTTTCCGACGTGGAGCGAACTGCCTCAACCAAGGCAGGCTGTAGCGAGGACTGTAAGCATGTCCTCTACCAAATCACGCAGGTTTACCCGAAGAACTCTGCTTTAGTTGCAGGGGGAACACAAGCATCTTTTCTCCCACAGTGTACTCGATGGGCACTTCCCCTAATGAACTTGTTCTATAAGAATGGTTTCCCACGTGGAGCGAACTGCCTGAGCCATGGCAGGCACTACTGTGGTCTCTAAGGATTTCCTCTCTGAAAACACGGCACTTTTACCCGAAGAACTCTGCTTTAGTTGCAGGTGGAACACAAGCTGCATTTGTCCCACACTTTATACAAAGGGCCCTTCCCCGAATGAATCCTCAATATGCAGGGTGTCCCACGTGCAGCGAACTGCCTCAATGAAGGCAAGTTCTCGTAAGGACTGTAAGCATTTCCTCTCCCATAACACGCAGTTTTACCCGAAGAACTCGGCTTTAGTTGCACGTGGAACATAAGCAGCATTTCTCCCACTGTGTACTCTTTGGGCTCTTCCACGAATGAACTTCTTTATGCAGGGATTCCCACGAGGAGCGAACTGCCTCCACCATGGCAGGCTGTAGTGAGGACTGTAAGCATATCCTCTACCAAATCACGCAGGTTTACCCGAAGAACTCAGCTTTAGTTGCAGGGGGAACACAGCATCTTTTCTCCCACAGTGTACTCTTTGGGCTCTTCCACGAGTGAACTTCTATATGTAGGGTTTCCGAAGTGGAGCGAACTGCCTCAACCAAGGCAGGGTGTACCGAGGACTGTAAGCATTTCCTCTTCCAAAACACGGCAGTTTTACCACAGAATTCTGCTTTAGTTGCAGGTGGAACACAAGCAGCCTTTCTCCCACTGTGTACACTTTGGGCTCTTCCACGAATGAACTTCTTTATGCAGGGATTCCCACGTGGAGCGAACTGCCTCAACCAAGGCAGGCTGTAGCGAATACTGTAAGCATTTCCTCTCCCAAAACACGCAGTTTTACACGAAGAACTCTGCTTCAGTTGCAGGTGGAACACAAGCAGCATTTCTCCCACTGTGTACTCTTTGGTCTCTTCACCAATGAACTTGTATATGCAGGGTTTCCCACGTGGAGCGAACTGCCTCAACCATGGCAGGCTGTAGCGAGGACTGTAAGCATATCGTCTCCCAAACCACGCAGTTTTAACAGTAGAACTCTGCTTTAGTTGCAGGGGTAACACAAGCAGCTTTTCTCCCACTGTGTACTCTTTGGGCTCTTCCACGAATGAACTTCTATATGTAGGGTTTCCGAAGTGGAGCGAACTGCCTCAACCAAGGCAGGGTGTACCGAGGACTGTAAGCATTTCCTCTTCCAAAACACGGCAGTTTTACCACAGAATTCTGCTTTAGTTGCAGGTGGAACACAAGCAGCATTTCTCCCACTGTGTACTCTTTGGGCTCTTCCACGAATGAACTTCTTTATGCAGGGATTCCCACGTGCAGCGAACTGCCTCAACCAAGGCAGGCTGCAGCGAATACTGTAAGCATTTCCTCTCCCAAAACACGCAGTTTTACACGAAGAACTCTGCTTTAGTTGCAGGGGGAACACCATCAGCTTTCCTCCCACAGTGTACACAATGGGCACTTCCCCTAATGAACTTGTTCTATAAGAATGGTTTCCTACGTGGAGCGAACTGCCTCAGCCATGGTAGGCACTACTGTGGTCTCTAAGGATTTCCTCTCTGAAAACACGGCACTTTTACCCGAGGAACTCTGCTTTAGTTGCAGGTGGAACACAAGCTGCATTTGTCCCACACTTTATACAAAGGGCCCTCCCCGAAGGAGTCTTCAATATGCAGGGTGTCCCACGTGCAGTGAACTGCCTCAACGAAGGCAGGCTCTCGTAAGGACTGTAAGCATTTCCACTATCAATACACGCAGTTTTGCCCGAAGAATTCTCCTTTAGTTGCAGGTGGAACACAAGCAGCTTTTCTCCCACAGTGTACCCAATGAGCCTTTGCCCGAAAGAATATCTACACTCAAGGGGTCCCGCGTGGAGTGAAACGCCTAAAGCAAGGCAGGCTCTAGTGAGGCCTCTAAGCATTTCCTCTCCGAAAACACGGCAGTTTTACCCAAGGAACTCTGCGTTAGTTGCAGGTGGAACACAGGCAGCATTACTCCCAGTGTGTAATCTTTGGGCTCTTCCACGAATGAATTTCTTTATGCAGGGATTCCCACGTGGATCGAACTGCCTCAACCGTGGCAGGCTGTAGCGAGGACTGTAAGCATATCCTATCCCAAAACACGCAGTTTTAACGGTAGAACTCTGCTTTAGTTGCAGGGGTAACACAAGCAGCTTTTCTCCCACTGTGTACTCTTTGGGCTCTTCCACGAATGAACTTCTATATGTAGGGTTTCCGAAGTGGAGCGAACTGCCTCAACCAAGGCAGGGTGTACCGAGGACTGTAAGCATTTCCTCTTCCAAAACACGGCAGTTTTACCACAGAATTCTGCTTTAGTTGCAGGTGGAACACAAGCAGCATTTCTCCCACTGTGTACTCTTTGGGCTCTTCCACGAATGAACTTCTTTATGCAGGGATTCCCACGTGCAGCGAACTGCCTCAACCAAGGCAGGCTGCAGCGAATACTGTAAGCATTTCCTCTCCCAAAACACGCAGGTTTACCCGAAGAACTCTGCTTTAGTTGCAGGGGGAACACAAGCATCTTTTCTCCCACAGTGTACTCGATGGGCACTTCCCCTAATGAACTTGTTCTATAAGAATGGTTTCCCACGTGGAGTGAACTGCCTGAGCCATGGCAGGCACTACTGTGGTCTCTAAGGATTTCCTCTCTGAAAACACGGCACTTTTACCCGAAGAACTCTGCTTTAGTTGCAGGTGGAACACAAGCTGC
This sequence comes from Mesoplodon densirostris, assembly GCF_025265405.1. Classification (NCBI taxonomy): domain Eukaryota; kingdom Metazoa; phylum Chordata; class Mammalia; order Artiodactyla; family Ziphiidae; genus Mesoplodon; species Mesoplodon densirostris. Next base: position 86,104,288 of record NC_082667.1, on the reverse strand, counting down.
ATTTGTCCCACACTTTATACAAAGGGCCCTTCCCCGAATGAATCCTCAATATGCAGGGTGTCCCACGTGCAGCGAACTGCCTCAATGAAGGCAAGTTCTCGTAAGGACTGTAAGCATTTCCTCTCCCATAACACGCAGTTTTACCCGAAGAACTCGGCTTTAGTTGCACGTGGAACATAAGCAGCATTTCTCCCACTGTGTACTCTTTGGGCTCTTCCACGAATGAACTTCTTTATGCAGGGATTCCCACGAGGAGCGAACTGCCTCCACCATGGCAGGCTGTAGTGAGGACTGTAAGCATATCCTCTACCAAATCACGCAGGTTTACCCGAAGAACTCAGCTTTAGTTGCAGGGGGAACACAGCATCTTTTCTCCCACAGTGTACTCTTTGGGCTCTTCCACGAGTGAACTTCTATATGTAGGGTTTCCGAAGTGGAGCGAACTGCCTCAACACAGGCAGGGTGTACCGAGGACTGTAAGCATTTCCTCTTCCAAAACACGGCAGTTTTACCACAGAATTCTGCTTTAGTTGCAGGTGGAACACAAGCAGCCTTTCTCCCACTGTGTACACTTTGGGCTCTTCCACGAATGAACTTCTTTATGCAGGGATTCCCACGTGGAGCGAACTGCCTCAACCAAGGCAGGCTGTAGCGAATACTGTAAGCATTTCCTCTCCCAAAACACGCAGTTTTACACGAAGAACTCTGCTTCAGTTGCAGGTGGAACACAAGCAGCATTTCTCCCACTGTGTACTCTTTGGTCTCTTCACCAATGAACTTGTATATGCAGGGTTTCCCACGTGGAGCGAACTGCCTCAACCATGGCAGGCTGTAGCGAGGACTGTAAGCATATCGTCTCCCAAACCACGCAGTTTTAACAGTAGAACTCTGCTTTAGTTGCAGGGGTAACACAAGCAGCTTTTCTCCCACTGTGTACTCTTTGGGCTCTTCCACGAATGAACTTCTATATGTAGGGTTTCCGAAGTGGAGCGAACTGCCTCAACCAAGGCAGGGTGTACCGAGGACTGTAAGCATTTCCTCTTCCAAAACACGGCAGTTTTACCACAGAATTCTGCTTTAGTTGCAGGTGGAACACAAGCAGCATTTCTCCCACTGTGTACTCTTTGGGCTCTTCCACGAATGAACTTCTTTATGCAGGGATTCCCACGTGCAGCGAACTGCCTCAACCAAGGCAGGCTGCAGCGAATACTGTAAGCATTTCCTCTCCCAAAACACGCAGTTTTACACGAAGAACTCTGCTTTAGTTGCAGGGGGAACACCATCAGCTTTCCTCCCACAGTGTACACAATGGGCACTTCCCCTAATGAACTTGTTCTATAAGAATGGTTTCCTACGTGGAGCGAACTGCCTCAGCCATGGTAGGCACTACTGTGGTCTCTAAGGATTTCCTCTCTGAAAACACGGCACTTTTACCCGAGGAACTCTGCTTTAGTTGCAGGTGGAACACAAGCTGCATTTGTCCCACACTTTATACAAAGGGCCCTCCCCGAAGGAGTCTTCAATATGCAGGGTGTCCCACGTGCAGTGAACTGCCTCAACGAAGGCAGGCTCTCGTAAGGACTGTAAGCATTTCCACTATCAATACACGCAGTTTTGCCCGAAGAATTCTCCTTTAGTTGCAGGTGGAACACAAGCAGCTTTTCTCCCACAGTGTACCCAATGAGCCTTTGCCCGAAAGAATATCTACACTCAAGGGGTCCCGCGTGGAGTGAAACGCCTAAAGCAAGGCAGGCTCTAGTGAGGCCTCTAAGCATTTCCTCTCCGAAAACACGGCAGTTTTACCCAAGGAACTCTGCGTTAGTTGCAGGTGGAACACAGGCAGCATTACTCCCAGTGTGTAATCTTTGGGCTCTTCCACGAATGAATTTCTTTATGCAGGGATTCCCACGTGGATCGAACTGCCTCAACCGTGGCAGGCTGTAGCGAGGACTGTAAGCATATCCTATCCCAAAACACGCAGTTTTAACGGTAGAACTCTGCTTTAGTTGCAGGGGTAACACAAGCAGCTTTTCTCCCACTGTGTACTCTTTGGGCTCTTCCACGAATGAACTTCTATATGTAGGGTTTCCGAAGTGGAGCGAACTGCCTCAACCAAGGCAGGGTGTACCGAGGACTGTAAGCATTTCCTCTTCCAAAACACGGCAGTTTTACCACAGAATTCTGCTTTAGTTGCAGGTGGAACACAAGCAGCATTTCTCCCACTGTGTACTCTTTGGGCTCTTCCACGAATGAACTTCTTTATGCAGGGATTCCCACGTGCAGCGAACTGCCTCAACCAAGGCAGGCTGCAGCGAATACTGTAAGCATTTCCTCTCCCAAAACACGCAGTTTTACACGAAGATCTCTGCTTTAGTTGCAGGGGGAACACCATCAGCTTTCCTCCCACAGTGTACACAATGGGCACTTCCCCTAATGAACTTGTTCTATAAGAATGGTTTCCTACGTGGAGCGAACTGCCTCAGCCATGGTAGGCACTACTGTGGTCTCTAAGGATTTCCTCTCTGAAAACACGGCACTTTTACCCGAGGAACTCTGCTTTAGTTGCAGGTGGAACACAAGCTGCATTTGTCCCACACTTTATACAAAGGGCCCTCCCCGAAGGAGTCTTCAATATGCAGGGTGTCCCACGTGCAGTGAACTGCCTCAACGAAGGCAGGCTCTCGTAAGGACTGTAAGCATTTCCACTATCAATACACGCAGTTTTGCCCGAAGAATTCTCCTTTAGTTGCAGGTGGAACACAAGCAGCTTTTCTCCCACAGTGTACCCAATGAGCCTTTGCCCGAAAGAATATCTACACTCAAGGGGTCCCGCGTGGAGTGAAACGCCTAAAGCAAGGCAGGCTCTAGTGAGGCCTCTAAGCATTTCCTCTCCGAAAACACGGCAGTTTTACCCAAGGAACTCTGCGTTAGTTGCAGGTGGAACACAGGCAGCATTACTCCCAGTGTGTAATCTTTGGGCTCTTCCACGAATGAATTTCTTTATGCAGGGATTCCCACGTGGATCGAACTGCCTCAACCGTGGCAGGCTGTAGCGAGGACTGTAAGCATATCCTATCCCAAAACACGCAGTTTTAACGGTAGAACTCTGCTTTAGTTGCAGGGGTAACACAAGCAGCTTTTCTCCCACTGTGTACTCTTTGGGCTCTTCCAAGAATGAACTTCTATATGCAGGGTTTCCGACGTGGAGCGAACTGCCTCCACCAAGGCAGGCTGTAGCGAGGACTGTAAGCATGTCCTCTACCAAATCACGCAGGTTTACCCGAAGAACTCTGCTTTAGTTGCAGGGGGAACACAAGCATCTTTTCTCCCACAGTGTACTCGATGGGCACTTCCCCTAATGAACTTGTTCTATAAGAATGGTTTCCCACGTGGAGCGAACTGCCTGAGCCATGGCAGGCACTACTGTGGTCTCTAAGGATTTCCTCTCTGAAAACACGGCACTTTTACCCGAAGAACTCTGCTTTAGTTGCAGGTGGAACACAAGCTGCATTTGTCCCACACTTTATACAAAGGGCCCTTCCCCGAATGAATCCTCAATATGCAGGGTGTCCCACGTGCAGCGAACTGCCTCAATGAAGGCAAGTTCTCGTAAGGACTGTAAGCATTTCCTCTCCCATAACACGCAGTTTTACCCGAAGAACTCGGCTTTAGTTGCACGTGGAACATAAGCAGCATTTCTCCCACTGTGTACTCTTTGGGCTCTTCCACGAATGAACTTCTTTATGCAGGGATTCCCACGAGGAGCGAACTGCCTCCACCATGGCAGGCTGTAGTGAGGACTGTAAGCATATCCTCTACCAAATCACGCAGGTTTACCCGAAGAACTCAGCTTTAGTTGCAGGGGGAACACAGCATCTTTTCTCCCACAGTGTACTCTTTGGGCTCTTCCACGAGTGAACTTCTATATGTAGGGTTTCCGAAGTGGAGCGAACTGCCTCAACACAGGCAGGGTGTACCGAGGACTGTAAGCATTTCCTCTTCCAAAACACGGCAGTTTTACCACAGAATTCTGCTTTAGTTGCAGGTGGAACACAAGCAGCCTTTCTCCCACTGTGTACACTTTGGGCTCTTCCACGAATGAACTTCTTTATGCAGGGATTCCCACGTGGAGCGAACTGCCTCAACCAAGGCAGGCTGTAGCGAATACTGTAAGCATTTCCTCTCCCAAAACACGCAGTTTTACACGAAGAACTCTGCTTCAGTTGCAGGTGGAACACAAGCAGCATTTCTCCCACTGTGTACTCTTTGGTCTCTTCACCAATGAACTTGTATATGCAGGGTTTCCCACGTGGAGCGAACTGCCTCAACCATGGCAGGCTGTAGCGAGGACTGTAAGCATATCGTCTCCCAAACCACGCAGTTTTAACAGTAGAACTCTGCTTTAGTTGCAGGGGTAACACAAGCAGCTTTTCTCCCACTGTGTACTCTTTGGGCTCTTCCACGAATGAACTTCTATATGTAGGGTTTCCGAAGTGGAGCGAACTGCCTCAACCAAGGCAGGGTGTACCGAGGACTGTAAGCATTTCCTCTTCCAAAACACGGCAGTTTTACCACAGAATTCTGCTTTAGTTGCAGGTGGAACACAAGCAGCATTTCTCCCAGTGTGTACTCTTTGGGCTCTTCCACGAATGAACTTCTTTATGCAGGGATTCCCACGTGCAGCGAACTGCCTCAACCAAGGCAGGCTGCAGCGAATACTGTAAGCATTTCCTCTCCCAAAACACGCAGTTTTACACGAAGAACTCTGCTTTAGTTGCAGGGGGAACACCATCAGCTTTCCTCCCACAGTGTACACAATGGGCACTTCCCCTAATGAACTTGTTCTATAAGAATGGTTTCCTACGTGGAGCGAACTGCCTCAGCCATGGTAGGCACTACTGTGGTCTCTAAGGATTTCCTCTCTGAAAACACGGCACTTTTACCCGAGGAACTCTGCTTTAGTTGCAGGTGGAACACAAGCTGCATTTGTCCCACACTTTATACAAAGGGCCCTCCCCGAAGGAGTCTTCAATATGCAGGGTGTCCCACGTGCAGTGAACTGCCTCAACGAAGGCAGGCTCTCGTAAGGACTGTAAGCATTTCCACTATCAATACACGCAGTTTTGCCCGAAGAATTCTCCTTTAGTTGCAGGTGGAACACAAGCAGCTTTTCTCCCACAGTGTACCCAATGAGCCTTTGCCCGAAAGAATATCTACACTCAAGGGGTCCCGCGTGGAGTGAAACGCCTAAAGCAAGGCAGGCTCTAGTGAGGCCTCTAAGCATTTCCTCTCCGAAAACACGGCAGTTTTACCCAAGGAACTCTGCGTTAGTTGCAGGTGGAACACAGGCAGCATTACTCCCAGTGTGTAATCTTTGGGCTCTTCCACGAATGAATTTCTTTATGCAGGGATTCCCACGTGGATCGAACTGCCTCAACCGTGGCAGGCTGTAGCGAGGACTGTAAGCATATCCTATCCCAAAACACGCAGTTTTAACGGTAGAACTCTGCTTTAGTTGCAGGGGTAACACAAGCAGCTTTTCTCCCACTGTGTACTCTTTGGGCTCTTCCACGAATGAACTTCTATATGTAGGGTTTCCGAAGTGGAGCGAACTGCCTCAACCAAGGCAGGGTGTACCGAGGACTGTAAGCATTTCCTCTTCCAAAACACGGCAGTTTTACCACAGAATTCTGCTTTAGTTGCAGGTGGAACACAAGCAGCATTTCTCCCACTGTGTACTCTTTGGGCTCTTCCACGAATGAACTTCTTTATGCAGGGATTCCCACGTGCAGCGAACTGCCTCAACCAAGGCAGGCTGCAGCGAATACTGTAAGCATTTCCTCTCCCAAAACACGCAGTTTTACACGAAGATCTCTGCTTTAGTTGCAGGGGGAACACCATCAGCTTTCCTCCCACAGTGTACACAATGGGCACTTCCCCTAATGAACTTGTTCTATAAGAATGGTTTCCTACGTGGAGCGAACTGCCTCAGCCATGGTAGGCACTACTGTGGTCTCTAAGGATTTCCTCTCTGAAAACACGGCACTTTTACCCGAGGAACTCTGCTTTAGTTGCAGGTGGAACACAAGCTGCATTTGTCCCACACTTTATACAAAGGGCCCTCCCCGAAGGAGTCTTCAATATGCAGGGTGTCCCACGTGCAGTGAACTGCCTCAACGAAGGCAGGCTCTCGTAAGGACTGTAAGCATTTCCACTATCAATACACGCAGTTTTGCCCGAAGAATTCTCCTTTAGTTGCAGGTGGAACACAAGCAGCTTTTCTCCCACAGTGTACCCAATGAGCCTTTGCCCGAAAGAATATCTACACTCAAGGGGTCCCGCGTGGAGTGAAACGCCTAAAGCAAGGCAGGCTCTAGTGAGGCCTCTAAGCATTTCCTCTCCGAAAACACGGCAGTTTTACCCAAGGAACTCTGCGTTAGTTGCAGGTGGAACACAGGCAGCATTACTCCCAGTGTGTAATCTTTGGGCTCTTCCACGAATGAATTTCTTTATGCAGGGATTCCCACGTGGATCGAACTGCCTCAACCGTGGCAGGCTGTAGCGAGGACTGTAAGCATATCCTATCCCAAAACACGCAGTTTTAACGGTAGAACTCTGCTTTAGTTGCAGGGGTAACACAAGCAGCTTTTCTCCCACTGTTTACTCTTTGGGCTCTTCCAAGAATGAACTTCTATATGCAGGGTTTCCGACGTGGAGCGAACTGCCTCAACCAAGGCAGGCTGTAGCGAGGACTGTAAGCATGTCCTCTACCAAATCACGCAGGTTTACCCGAAGAACTCTGCTTTAGTTGCAGGGGGAACACAAGCATCTTTTCTCCCACAGTGTACTCGATGGGCACTTCCCCTAATGAACTTGTTCTATAAGAATGGTTTCCCACGTGGAGCGAACTGCCTGAGCCATGGCAGGCACTACTGTGGTCTCTAAGGATTTCCTCTCTGAAAACACGGCACTTTTACCCGAAGAACTCTGCTTTAGTTGCAGGTGGAACACAAGCTGCATTTGTCCCACACTTTATACAAAGGGCCCTTCCCCGAATGAATCCTCAATATGCAGGGTGTCCCACGTGCAGCGAACTGCCTCAATGAAGGCAAGTTCTCGTAAGGACTGTAAGCATTTCCTCTCCCATAACACGCAGTTTTACCCGAAGAACTCGGCTTTAGTTGCACGTGGAACATAAGCAGCATTTCTCCCACTGTGTACTCTTTGGGCTCTTCCACGAATGAACTTCTTTATGCAGGGATTCCCACGAGGAGCGAACTGCCTCCACCATGGCAGGCTGTAGTGAGGACTGTAAGCATATCCTCTACCAAATCACGCAGGTTTACCCGAAGAACTCAGCTTTAGTTGCAGGGGGAACACAGCATCTTTTCTCCCACAGTGTACTCTTTGGGCTCTTCCACGAGTGAACTTCTATATGTAGGGTTTCCGAAGTGGAGCGAACTGCCTCAACACAGGCAGGGTGTACCGAGGACTGTAAGCATTTCCTCTTCCAAAACACGGCAGTTTTACCACAGAATTCTGCTTTAGTTGCAGGTGGAACACAAGCAGCCTTTCTCCCACTGTGTACACTTTGGGCTCTTCCACGAATGAACTTCTTTATGCAGGGATTCCCACGTGGAGCGAACTGCCTCAACCAAGGCAGGCTGTAGCGAATACTGTAAGCATTTCCTCTCCCAAAACACGCAGTTTTACACGAAGAACTCTGCTTCAGTTGCAGGTGGAACACAAGCAGCATTTCTCCCACTGTGTACTCTTTGGTCTCTTCACCAATGAACTTGTATATGCAGGGTTTCCCACGTGGAGCGAACTGCCTCAACCATGGCAGGCTGTAGCGAGGACTGTAAGCATATCGTCTCCCAAACCACGCAGTTTTAACAGTAGAACTCTGCTTTAGTTGCAGGGGTAACACAAGCAGCTTTTCTCCCACTGTGTACTCTTTGGGCTCTTCCACGAATGAACTTCTATATGTAGGGTTTCCGAAGTGGAGCGAACTGCCTCAACCAAGGCAGGGTGTACCGAGGACTGTAAGCATTTCCTCTTCCAAAACACGGCAGTTTTACCACAGAATTCTGCTTTAGTTGCAGGTGGAACACAAGCAGCATTTCTCCCAGTGTGTACTCTTTGGGCTCTTCCACGAATGAACTTCTTTATGCAGGGATTCCCACGTGCAGCGAACTGCCTCAACCAAGGCAGGCTGCAGCGAATACTGTAAGCATTTCCTCTCCCAAAACACGCAGTTTTACACGAAGAACTCTGCTTTAGTTGCAGGGGGAACACCATCAGCTTTCCTCCCACAGTGTACACAATGGGCACTTCCCCTAATGAACTTGTTCTATAAGAATGGTTTCCTACGTGGAGCGAACTGCCTCAGCCATGGTAGGCACTACTGTGGTCTCTAAGGATTTCCTCTCTGAAAACACGGCACTTTTACCCGAGGAACTCTGCTTTAGTTGCAGGTGGAACACAAGCTGCATTTGTCCCACACTTTATACAAAGGGCCCTCCCCGAAGGAGTCTTCAATATGCAGGGTGTCCCACGTGCAGTGAACTGCCTCAACGAAGGCAGGCTCTCGTAAGGACTGTAAGCATTTCCACTATCAATACACGCAGTTTTGCCCGAAGAATTCTCCTTTAGTTGCAGGTGGAACACAAGCAGCTTTTCTCCCACAGTGTACCCAATGAGCCTTTGCCCGAAAGAATATCTACACTCAAGGGGTCCCGCGTGGAGTGAAACGCCTAAAGCAAGGCAGGCTCTAGTGAGGCCTCTAAGCATTTCCTCTCCGAAAACACGGCAGTTTTACCCAAGGAACTCTGCGTTAGTTGCAGGTGGAACACAGGCAGCATTACTCCCAGTGTGTAATCTTTGGGCTCTTCCACGAATGAATTTCTTTATGCAGGAATTCCCACGTGGATCGAACTGCCTCAACCGTGGCAGGCTGTAGCGAGGACTGTAAGCATATCCTATCCCAAAACACGCAGTTTTAACGGTAGAACTCTGCTTTAGTTGCAGGGGTAACACAAGCAGCTTTTCTCCCACTGTGTACTCTTTGGGCTCTTCCAAGAATGAACTTCTATATGCAGGGTTTCCGACGTGGAGCGAACTGCCTCAACCAAGGCAGGCTGTAGCGAGGACTGTAAGCATGTCCTCTACCAAATCACGCAGGTTTACCCGAAGAACTCTGCTTTAGTTGCAGGGGGAACACAAGCATCTTTTCTCCCACAGTGTACTCGATGGGCACTTCCCCTAATGAACTTGTTCTATAAGAATGGTTTCCCACGTGGAGCGAACTGCCTGAGCCATGGCAGGCACTACTGTGGTCTCTAAGGATTTCCTCTCTGAAAACACGGCACTTTTACCCGAAGAACTCTGCTTTAGTTGCAGGTGGAACACAAGCTGCATTTGTCCCACACTTTATACAAAGGGCCCTTCCCCGAATGAATCCTCAATATGCAGGGTGTCCCACGTGCAGCGAACTGCCTCAATGAAGGCAAGTTCTCGTAAGGACTGTAAGCATTTCCTCTCCCATAACACGCAGTTTTACCCGAAGAACTCGGCTTTAGTTGCACGTGGAACATAAGCAGCATTTCTCCCACTGTGTACTCTTTGGGCTCTTCCACGAATGAACTTCTTTATGCAGGGATTCCCACGAGGAGCGAACTGCCTCCACCATGGCAGGGTGTACCGAGGACTGTAAGCATTTCCTCTACCAAATCACGCAGGTTTACCCGAAGAACTCAGCTTTAGTTGCAGGGGGAACACAGCATCTTTTCTCCCACAGTGTACTCTTTGGGCTCTTCCACGAGTGAACTTCTATATGTAGGGTTTCCGAAGTGGAGCGAACTGCCTCAACCAAGGCAGGGTGTACCGAGGACTGTAAGCATTTCCTCTTCCAAAACACGGCAGTTTTACCACAGAATTCTGCTTTAGTTGCAGGTGGAACACAAGCAGCCTTTCTCCCACTGTGTACACTTTGGGCTCTTCCACGAATGAACTTCTTTATGCAGGGATTCCCACGTGGAGCGAACTGCCTCAACCAAGGCAGGCTGTAGCGAATACTGTAAGCATTTCCTCTCCCAAAACACGCAGTTTTACACGAAGAACTCTGCTTCAGTTGCAGGTGGAACACAAGCAGCATTTCTCCCACTGTGTACTCTTTGGTCTCTTCACCAATGAACTTGTATATGCAGGGTTTCCCACGTGGAGCGAACTGCCTCAACCATGGCAGGCTGTAGCGAGGACTGTAAGCATATCGTCTCCCAAACCACGCAGTTTTAACAGTAGAACTCTGCTTTAGTTGCAGGGGTAACACAAGCAGCTTTTCTCCCACTGTGTACTCTTTGGGCTCTTCCACGAATGAACTTCTATATGTAGGGTTTCCGAAGTGGAGCGAACTGCCTCAACCAAGGCAGGGTGTACCGAGGACTGTAAGCATTTCCTCTTCCAAAACACGGCAGTTTTACCACCGAATTCTGCTTTAGTTGCAGGTGGAACACAAGCAGCATTTCTCCCACTGTGTACTCTTTGGGCTCTTCCACGAATGAACTTCTTTATGCAGGGATTCCCACGTGCAGCGAACTGCCTCAACCAAGGCAGGCTGCAGCGAATACTGTAAGCATTTCCTCTCCCAAAACACGCAGTTTTACACGAAGAACTCTGCTTTAGTTGCAGGGGGAACACCATCAGCTTTCCTCCCACAGTGTACACAATGGGCACTTCCCCTAATGAACTTGTTCTATAAGAATGGTTTCCTACGTGGAGCGAACTGCCTCAGCCATGGTAGGCACTACTGTGGTCTCTAAGGATTTCCTCTCTGAAAACACGGCACTTTTACCCGAGGAACTCTGCTTTAGTTGCAGGTGGAACACAAGCTGCATTTGTCCCACACTTTATACAAAGGGCCCTCCCCGAAGGAGTCTTCAATATGCAGGGTGTCCCACGTGCAGTGAACTGCCTCAACGAAGGCAGGCTCTCGTAAGGACTGTAAGCATTTCCACTATCAATACACGCAGTTTTGCCCGAAGAATTCTCCTTTAGTTGCAGGTGGAACACAAGCAGCTTTTCTCCCACAGTGTACCCAATGAGCCTTTGCCCGAAAGAATATCTACACTCAAGGGGTCCCGCGTGGAGTGAAACGCCTAAAGCAAGGCAGGCTCTAGTGAGGCCTCTAAGCATTTCCTCTCCGAAAACACGGCAGTTTTACCCAAGGAACTCTGCGTTAGTTGCAGGTGGAACACAGGCAGCATTACTCCCAGTGTGTAATCTTTGGGCTCTTCCACGAATGAATTTCTTTATGCAGGGATTCCCACGTGGATCGAACTGCCTCAACCGTGGCAGGCTGTAGCGAGGACTGTAAGCATATCCTATCCCAAAACACGCAGTTTTAACGGTAGAACTCTGCTTTAGTTGCAGGGGTAACACAAGCAGCTTTTCTCCCACTGTGTACTCTTTGGGCTCTTCCAAGAATGAACTTCTATATGCAGGGTTTCCGACGTGGAGCGAACTGCCTCAACCAAGGCAGGCTGTAGCGAGGACTGTAAGCATGTCCTCTACCAAATCACGCAGGTTTACCCGAAGAACTCTGCTTTAGTTGCAGGGGGAACACAAGCATCTTTTCTCCCACAGTGTACTCGATGGGCACTTCCCCTAATGAACTTGTTCTATAAGAATGGTTTCCCACGTGGAGCGAACTGCCTGAGCCATGGCAGGCACTACTGTGGTCTCTAAGGATTTCCTCTCTGAAAACACGGCACTTTTACCCGAAGAACTCTGCTTTAGTTGCAGGTGGAACACAAGCTGCATTTGTCCCACACTTTATACAAAGGGCCCTTCCCCGAATGAATCCTCAATATGCAGGGTGTCCCACGTGCAGCGAACTGCCTCAATGAAGGCAAGTTCTCGTAAGGACTGTAAGCATTTCCTCTCCCATAACACGCAGTTTTACCCGAAGAACTCGGCTTTAGTTGCACGTGGAACATAAGCAGCATTTCTCCCACTGTGTACTCTTTGGGCTCTTCCACGAATGAACTTCTTTATGCAGGGATTCCCACGAGGAGCGAACTGCCTCCACCATGGCAGGCTGTAGTGAGGACTGTAAGCATATCCTCTACCAAATCACGCAGGTTTACCCGAAGAACTCAGCTTTAGTTGCAGGGGGAACACAGCATCTTTTCTCCCACAGTGTACTCTTTGGGCTCTTCCACGAGTGAACTTCTATATGTAGGGTTTCCGAAGTGGAGCGAACTGCCTCAACCAAGGCAGGGTGTACCGAGGACTGTAAGCATTTCCTCTTCCAAAACACGGCAGTTTTACCACAGAATTCTGCTTTAGTTGCAGGTGGAACACAAGCAGCCTTTCTCCCACTGTGTACACTTTGGGCTCTTCCACGAATGAACTTCTTTATGCAGGGATTCCCACGTGGAGCGAACTGCCTCAACCAAGGCAGGCTGTAGCGAATACTGTAAGCATTTCCTCTCCCAAAACACGCAGTTTTACACGAAGAACTCTGCTTCAGTTGCAGGTGGAACACAAGCAGCATTTCTCCCACTGTGTACTCTTTGGTCTCTTCACCAATGAACTTGTATATGCAGGGTTTCCCACGTGGAGCGAACTGCCTCAACCATGGCAGGCTGTAGCGAGGACTGTAAGCATATCGTCTCCCAAACCACGCAGTTTTAACAGTAGAACTCTGCTTTAGTTGCAGGGGTAACACAAGCAGCTTTTCTCCCACTGTGTACTCTTTGGGCTCTTCCACGAATGAACTTCTATATGTAGGGTTTCCGAAGTGGAGCGAACTGCCTCAACCAAGGCAGGGTGTACCGAGGACTGTAAGCATTTCCTCTTCCAAAACACGGCAGTTTTACCACAGAATTCTGCTTTAGTTGCAGGTGGAACACAAGCAGCCTTTCTCCCACTGTGTACACTTTGGGCTCTTCCACGAATGAACTTCTTTATGCAGGGATTCCCACGTGGAGCGAACTGCCTCAACCAAGGCAGGCTGTAGCGAATACTGTAAGCATTTCCTCTCCCAAAACACGCAGTTTTACACGAAGAACTCTGCTTCAGTTGCAGGTGGAACACAAGCAGCATTTCTCCCACTGTGTACTCTTTGGTCTCTTCACCAATGAACTTGTATATGCAGGGTTTCCCACGTGGAGCGAACTGCCTCAACCATGGCAGGCTGTAGCGAGGACTGTAAGCATATCGTCTCCCAAACCACGCAGTTTTAACAGTAGAACTCTGCTTTAGTTGCAGGGGTAACACAAGCAGCTTTTCTCCCACTGTGTACTCTTTGGGCTCTTCCACGAATGAACTTCTATATGTAGGGTTTCCGAAGTGGAGCGAACTGCCTCAACCAAGGCAGGGTGTACCGAGGACTGTAATCATTTCCTCTTCCAAAACACGGCAGTTTTACCACAGAATTCTGCTTTAGTTGCAGGTGGAACACAAGCAGCATTTCTCCCACTGTGTACTCTTTGGGCTCTTCCACGAATGAACTTCTTTATGCAGGGATTCCCACGTGCAGCGAACTGCCTCAACCAAGGCAGGCTGCAGCGAATACTGTAAGCATTTCCTCTCCCAAAACACGCAGTTTTACACGAAGAACTCTGCTTTAGTTGCAGGGGGAACACCATCAGCTTTCCTCCCACAGTGTACACAATGGGCACTTCCCCTAATGAACTTGTTCTATAAGAATGGTTTCCTACGTGGAGCGAACTGCCTCAGCCATGGTAGGCACTACTGTGGTCTCTAAGGATTTCCTCTCTGAAAACACGGCACTTTTACCCGAGGAACTCTGCTTTAGTTGCAGGTGGAACACAAGCTGCATTTGTCCCACACTTTATACAAAGGGCCCTCCCCGAAGGAGTCTTCAATATGCAGGGTGTCCCACGTGCAGTGAACTGCCTCAACGAAGGCAGGCTCTCGTAAGGACTGTAAGCATTTCCACTATCAATACACGCAGTTTTGCCCGAAGAATTCTCCTTTAGTTGCAGGTGGAACACAAGCAGCTTTTCTCCCACAGTGTACCCAATGAGCCTTTGCCCGAAAGAATATCTACACTCAAGGGGTCCCGCGTGGAGTGAAACGCCTAAAGCAAGGCAGGCTCTAGTGAGGCCTCTAAGCATTTCCTCTCCGAAAACACGGCAGTTTTACCCAAGGAACTCTGCGTTAGTTGCAGGTGGAACACAGGCAGCATTACTCCCAGTGTGTAATCTTTGGGCTCTTCCACGAATGAATTTCTTTATGCAGGGATTCCCACGTGGATCGAACTGCCTCAACCGTGGCAGGCTGTAGCGAGGACTGTAAGCATATCCTATCCCAAAACACGCAGTTTTAACGGTAGAACTCTGCTTTAGTTGCAGGGGTAACACAAGCAGCTTTTCTCCCACTGTGTACTCTTTGGGCTCTTCCAAGAATGAACTTCTATATGCAGGGTTTCCGACGTGGAGCGAACTGCCTCAACCATGGCAGGCTGTAGCGAGGACTGTAAGCATGTCCTCTACCAAATCACGCAGGTTTACCCGAAGAACTCTGCTTTAGTTGCAGGGGGAACACAAGCATCTTTTCTCCCACAGTGTACTCGATGGGCACTTCCCCTAATGAACTTGTTCTATAAGAATGGTTTCCCACGTGGAGCGAACTGCCTCAGCCATGGCAGGCACTACTGTGGTCTCTAAGGATTTCCTCTCTGAAAACACGGCACTTTTACCCGAAGAACTCTGCTTTAGTTGCAGGTGGAACACAAGCTGCATTTGTCCCACACTTTATACAAAGGGCCCTTCCCCGAATGAATCCTCAATATGCAGGGTGTCCCACGTGCAGCGAACTGCCTCAATGAAGGCAGGCTCTCGTAAGGACTGTAAGCATTTCCTCTCCCATAACACGCAGTTTTACCCGAAGAACTCTGCTTTAGTTGCACGTGGAACACAAGCAGCATTTCTCCCACTGTGTACTCTTTGGGCTTTCCACGAATGAACTTCTTTATGCAGGGATTCCCACGAGGAGCGAACTGCCTCCACCATGGCAGGCTGTAGCGAGGACTGTAAGCATATCCTCTACCAAATCACGCAGGTTTACCCGAAGAACTCAGCTTTAGTTGCAGGGGGAACACAAGCATCTTTTCTCCCGCAGTGTACTCTTTGGGCTCTTCCACGAGTGAACTTCTATATGTAGGGTTTCCGAAGTGGAGCGAACTGCCTCAACACAGGCAGGGTGTACCGAGGACTGTAAGCATTTCCTCTTCCAAAACACGGCAGTTTTACCACAGAATTCTGCTTTAGTTGCAGGTGGAACACAAGCAGCCTTTCTCCCACTGTGTACACTTTGGGCTCTTCCACGAATGAACTTCTTTATGCAGGGATTCCCACGTGGAGCGAACTGCGTCAACCGTGGCAGGCTGTAGCGAGGACTGTAAGCATATCCTCTACCAAATCACGCAGGTTTACCCGAAGAACTCAGCTTTAGTTGCAGGGGGAACACAAGCATCTTTTCTCCCGCAGTGTACTCTTTGGGCTCTTCCACGAGTGAACTTCTATATGTAGGGTTTCCGAAGTGGCGCGAACTGCCTCAACCAAGGCAGGGTGTACCGAGGACTGTAAGCATTTGCTCTTCCAAAACACGGCAGTTTTACCACAGAATTCTGCTTTAGTTGCAGGTGGAACACAAGCAGCATTTCTCCCACTGTGTACTCTTTGGGCTCTTCCACGAATGAACTTCTTTATGCAGGGATTCCCACGTGCAGCGAACTGCCTCAACCAAGGCAGGCTGCAGCGAATACTGTAAGCATTTCCTCTCCCAAAACACGCAGTTTTACACGAAGAACTCTGCTTTAGTTGCAGGGGGAACACCATCAGCTTTCCTCCCACAGTGTACACAATGAGCACTTCCCCTAATGAACTTGTTCTATAAGAATGGTTTCCTACGTGGAGCGAACTGCCTCAGCCATGGTAGGCACTACTGTGGTCTCTAAGGATTTCCTCTCTGAAAACACGGCACTTTTACCCGAGGAACTCTGCTTTAGTTGCAGGTGGAACACAAGCTGCATTTATCCCACACTTTATACAAAGGGCCCTCCCCGAAGGAGTCTTCAATATGCAGGGTGTCCCACGTGCAGTGAACTGCCTCAACGAAGGCAGGCTCTCGTAAGGACTGTAAGCATTTCCACTATCAATTCACGCAGTTTTGCCCGAAGAATTCTCCTTTAGTTGCAGGTGGAACACAAGCAGCTTTTCTCCCACAGTGTACCCAATGAGCCTTTGCCCGAAAGAATATCTACACTCAAGGGGTCCCGCGTGGAGTGAAATGCCTAAAGCAAGGCAGGCTCTAGTGAGGCCTCTAAGCATTTCCTCTCCAAAAACACTGCAGTTTTACCCAAGGAACTCTGCGTTAGTTGCAGGTGGAACACAAGCAGCATTACTCCCAGTGTGTAATCTTTGGGCTCTTCCACGAATGAATTTCTTTATGCAGGGATTCCCACGTGGATCGAACTGCCTCAACCGTGGCAGGCTGTAGCGAGGACTGTAAGCATATCCTATCCCAAAACACGCAGTTTTAACGGTAGAACTCTGCTTTAGTTGCAGGGGTAACACAAGCAGCTTTTCTCCCACTGTGTACTCTTTGGGCTCTTCCAAGAATGAACTTCTATATGCAGGGTTTCCGACGTGGAGCGAACTGCCTCAACCAAGGCAGGCTGTAGCGAGGACTGTAAGCATGTCCTCTACCAAATCACGCAGGTTTACCCGAAGAACTCTGCTTTAGTTGCAGGGGGAACACAAGCATCTTTTCTCCCACAGTGTACTCGATGGGCACTTCCCCTAATGAACTTGTTCTATAAGAATGGTTTCCCACGTGGAGCGAACTGCCTCAGCCATGGCAGGCACTACTGTGGTCTCTAAGGATTTCCTCTCTGAAAACACGGCACTTTTACCCGAAGAACTCTGCTTTAGTTGCAGGTGGAACACAAGCTGCATTTGTCCCACACTTTATACAAAGGGCCCTTCCCCGAATGAATCCTCAATATGCAGGGTGTCCCACGTGCAGCGAACTGCCCCAATGAAGGCACGTTCTCGTAAGGACTGTAAGCATTTCCTCTCCCATAACACGCAGTTTTACCCGAAGAACTCGGCTTTAGTTGCACGTGGAACATAAGCAGCATTTCTCCCACTGTGTACTCTTTGGGCTCTTCCACGAATGAACTTCTTTATGCAGGGATTCCCACGAGGAGCGAACTGCCTCCACCATGGCAGGCTGTAGTGAGGACTGTAAGCATATCCTCTACCAAATCACGCAGGTTTACCCGAAGAACTCAGCTTTAGTTGCAGGGGGAACACAGCATCTTTTCTCCCACAGTGTACTCTTTGGGCTCTTCCACGAGTGAACTTCTATATGTAGGGTTTCCGAAGTGGAGCGAACTGCCTCAACCAAGGCAGGGTGTACCGAGGACTGTAAGCATTTCCTCTTCCAAAACACGGCAGTTTTACCACAGAATTCTGCTTTAGTTGCAGGTGGAACACAAGCAGCCTTTCTCCCACTGTGTACACTTTGGGCTCTTCCACGAATGAACTTCTTTATGCAGGGATTCCCACGTGGAGCGAACTGCCTCAACCAAGGCAGGCTGTAGCGAATACTGTAAGCATTTCCTCTCCCAAAACACGCAGTTTTACACGAAGAACTCTGCTTCAGTTGCAGGTGGAACACAAGCAGCATTTCTCCCACTGTGTACTCTTTGGTCTCTTCACCAATGAACTTGTATATGCAGGGTTTCCCACGTGGAGCGAACTGCCTCAACCATGGCAGGCTGTAGCGAGGACTGTAAGCATATCCTATCCCAAAACACGCAGTTTTAACGGTAGAACTCTGCTTTAGTTGCAGGGGTAACACAAGCAGCTTTTCTCCCACTGTGTACTCTTTGGGCTCTTCTAAGAATGAACTTCTATATGCAGGGTTTCCGACGTGGAGCGAACTGCCTCAACCAAGGCAGGCTGTAGCGAGGACTGTAAGCATGTCCTCTACCAAATCACGCAGGTTTACCCGAAGAACTCTGCTTTAGTTGCAGGGGGAACACAAGCATCTTTTCTCCCACAGTGTACTCGATGGGCACTTCCCCTAATGAACTTGTTCTATAAGAATGGTTTCCCACGTGGAGCGAACTGCCTGAGCCATGGCAGGCACTACTGTGGTCTCTAAGGATTTCCTCTCTGAAAACACGGCACTTTTACCCGAAGAACTCTGCTTTAGTTGCAGGTGGAACACAAGCTGCATTTGTCCTACACTTTATACAAAGGGCCCTTCCCCGAATGAATCCTCAATATGCAGGGTGTCCCACGTGCAGCGAACTGCCTCAATGAAGGCAAGTTCTCGTAAGGACTGTAAGCATTTCCTCTCCCATAACACGCAGTTTTACCCGAAGAACTCGGCTTTAGTTGCACGTGGAACATAAGCAGCATTTCTCCCACTGTGTACTCTTTGGGCTCTTCCACGAATGAACTTCTTTATGCAGGGATTCCCACGAGGAGCGAACTGCCTCCACCATGGCAGGCTGTAGTGAGGACTGTAAGCATATCCTCTACCAAATCACGCAGGTTTACCCGAAGAACTCAGCTTTAGTTGCAGGGGGAACACAGCATCTTTTCTCCCACAGTGTACTCTTTGGGCTCTTCCACGAGTGAACTTCTATATGTAGGGTTTCCGAAGTGGAGCGAACTGCCTCAACCAAGGCAGGGTGTACCGAGGACTGTAAGCATTTCCTCTTCCAAAACACGGCAGTTTTACCACAGAATTCTGCTTTAGTTGCAGGTGGAACACAAGCAGCCTTTCTCCCACTGTGTACACTTTGGGCTCTTCCACGAATGAACTTCTTTATGCAGGGATTCCCACGTGGAGCGAACTGCCTCAACCAAGGCAGGCTGTAGCGAATACTGTAAGCATTTCCTCTCCCAAAACACGCAGTTTTACACGAAGAACTCTGCTTCAGTTGCAGGTGGAACACAAGCAGCATTTCTCCCACTGTGTACTCTTTGGTCTCTTCACCAATGAACTTCTCTATGCAGGGTTTCCCACGTGGAGCGAACTGCCTCAACCATGGCAGGCTGTAGCGAGGACTGTAAGCATATCGTCTCCCAAACCACGCAGTTTTAACAGTAGAACTCTGCTTTAGTTGCAGGGGTAACACAAGCAGCTTTTCTCCCACTGTGTACTCTTTGGGCTCTTCCACGAATGAACTTCTATATGTAGGGTTTCCGAAGTGGAGCGAACTGCCTCAACCAAGGCAGGGTGTACCGAGGACTGTAATCATTTCCTCTTCCAAAACACGGCAGTTTTACCACAGAATTCTGCTTTAGTTGCAGGTGGAACACAAGCAGCATTTCTCCCACTGTGTACTCTTTGGGCTCTTCCACGAATGAACTTCTTTATGCAGGGATTCCCACGTGCAGCGAACTGCCTCAACCAAGGCAGGCTGCAGCGAATACTGTAAGCATTTCCTCTCCCAAAACACGCAGTTTTACACGAAGAACTCTGCTTTAGTTGCAGGGGGAACACCATCAGCTTTCCTCCCACAGTGTACACAATGGGCACTTCCCCTAATGAACTTGTTCTATAAGAATGGTTTCCTACGTGGAGCGAACTGCCTCAGCCATGGTAGGCACTACTGTGGTCTCTAAGGATTTCCTCTCTGAAAACACGGCACTTTTACCCGAGGAACTCTGCTTTAGTTGCAGGTGGAACACAAGCTGCATTTGTCCCACACTTTATACAAAGGGCCCTCCCCGAAGGAGTCTTCAATATGCAGGGTGTCCCACGTGCAGTGAACTGCCTCAACGAAGGCAGGCTCTCGTAAGGACTGTAAGCATTTCCACTATCAATACACGCAGTTTTGCCCGAAGAATTCTCCTTTAGTTGCAGGTGGAACACAAGCAGCTTTTCTCCCACAGTGTACCCAATGAGCCTTTGCCCGAAAGAATATCTACACTCAAGGGGTCCCGCGTGGAGTGAAACGCCTAAAGCAAGGCAGGCTCTAGTGAGGCCTCTAAGCATTTCCTCTCCGAAATCACGGCAGTTTTACCCAAGGAACTCTGCGTTAGTTGCAGGTGGAACACAAGCAGCATTACTCCCAGTGTGTAATCTTTGGGCTCTTCCACGAATGAATTTCTTTATGCAGGGATTCCCACGTGGATCGAACTGCCTCAACCGTGGCAGGCTGTAGCGAGGACTGTAAGCATATCCTATCCCAAAACACGCAGTTTTAACGGTAGAACTCTGCTTTAGTTGCAGGGGTAACACAAGCAGCTTTTCTCCCACTGTGTACTCTTTGGGCTCTTCCACGAATGAACTTCTTTATGCAGGGATTCCCACGTGCAGCGAACTGCCTCAACCAAGGCAGGCTGCAGCGAATACTGTAAGCATTTCCTCTCCCAAAACACGCAGTTTTACACGAAGAACTCTGCTTTAGTTGCAGGGGGAACACCATCAGCTTTCCTCCCACAGTGTACACAATGGGCACTTCCCCTAATGAACTTGTTCTATAAGAATGGTTTCCTACGTGGAGCGAACTGCCTCAGCCATGGTAGGCACTACTGTGGTCTCTAAGGATTTCCTCTCTGAAAACACGGCACTTTTACCCGAGGAACTCTGCTTTAGTTGCAGGTGGAACACAAGCTGCATTTGTCCCACACTTTATACAAAGGGCCCTCCCCGAAGGAGTCTTCAATATGCAGGGTGTCCCACGTGCAGTGAACTGCCTCAATGAAGGCAGGCTCTCGTAAGGACTGTAAGCATTTCCACTATCAATACACGCAGTTTTGCCCGAAGAATTCTCCTTTAGTTGCAGGTGGAACACAAGCAGCTTTTCTCCCACAGTGTACCCAATGAGCCTTTGCCCGAAAGAATATCTACACTCAAGGGGTCCCGCGTGGAGTGAAATGCCTAAAGCAAGGCAGGCTCTAGTGAGGCCTCTAAGCATTTCCTCTCCAAAAACACGGCAGTTTTACCCAAGGAACTCTGCGTTAGTTGCAGGTGGAACACAAGCAGCATTACTCCCAGTGTGTAATCTTTGGGCTCTTCCACGAATGAATTTCTTTATGCAGGGATTCCCACGTGGATCGAACTGCCTCAACCGTGGCAGGCTGTAGCGAGGACTGTAAGCATATCCTATCCCAAAACACGCAGTTTTAACGGTAGAACTCTGCTTTAGTTGCAGGGGTAACACAAGCAGCTTTTCTCCCACTGTGTACTCTTTGGGCTCTTCCAAGAATGAACTTCTATATGCAGGGTTTCCGACGTGGAGCGAACTGCCTCAACCAAGGCAGGCTGTAGCGAGGACTGTAAGCATGTCCTCTACCAAATCACGCAGGTTTACCCGAAGAACTCTGCTTTAGTTGCAGGGGGAACACAAGCATCTTTTCTCCCACAGTGTACTCGATGAGCACTTCCCCTAATGAACTTGTTCTATAAGAATGGTTTCCCACGTGGAGCGAACTGCCTGAGCCATGGCAGGCACTACTGTGGTCTCTAAGGATTTCCTCTCTGAAAACACGGCACTTTTACCCGAAGAACTCTGCTTTAGTTGCAGGTGGAACACAAGCTGCATTTGTCCCACACTTTATACAAAGGGCCCTTCCCCGAATGAATCCTCAATATGCAGGGTGTCCCACGTGCAGCGAACTGCCCCAATGAAGGCAAGTTCTCGTAAGGACTGTAAGCATTTCCTCTCCCATAACACGCAGTTTTACCCGAAGAACTCGGCTTTAGTTGCACGTGGAACATAAGCAGCATTTCTCCCACTGTGTACTCTTTGGGCTCTTCCACGAATGAACTTCTTTATGCAGGGATTCCCACGAGGAGCGAACTGCCTCCACCATGGCAGGCTGTAGTGAGGACTGTAAGCATATCCTCTACCAAATCACGCAGGTTTACCCGAAGAACTCAGCTTTAGTTGCAGGGGGAACACAGCATCTTTTCTCCCACAGTGTACTCTTTGGGCTCTTCCACGAGTGAACTTCTATATGTAGGGTTTCCGAAGTGGAGCGAACTGCCTCAACCAAGGCAGGGTGTACCGAGGACTGTAAGCATTTCCTCTTCCAAAACACGGCAGTTTTACCACAGAATTCTGCTTTAGTTGCAGGTGGAACACAAGCAGCCTTTCTCCCACTGTGTACACTTTGGGCTCTTCCACGAATGAACTTCTTTATGCAGGGATTCCCACGTGGAGCGAACTGCCTCAACCAAGGCAGGCTGTAGCGAATACTGTAAGCATTTCCTCTCCCAAAACACGCAGTTTTACACGAAGAACTCTGCTTCAGTTGCAGGTGGAACACAAGCAGCATTTCTCCCACTGTGTACTCTTTGGTCTCTTCACCAATGAACTTGTATATGCAGGGTTTCCCACGTGGAGCGAACTGCCTCAACCATGGCAGGCTGTAGCGAGGACTGTAAGCATATCCTATCCCAAAACACGCAGTTTTAACGGTAGAACTCTGCTTTAGTTGCAGGGGTAACACAAGCAGCTTTTCTCCCACTGTGTACTCTTTGGGCTCTTCCAAGAATGAACTTCTATATGCAGGGTTTCCGACGTGGAGCGAACTGCCTCAACCAAGGCAGGCTGTAGCGAGGACTGTAAGCATGTCCTCTACCAAATCACGCAGGTTTACCCGAAGAACTCTGCTTTAGTTGCAGGGGGAACACAAGCATCTTTTCTCCCACAGTGTACTCGATGGGCACTTCCCCTAATGAACTTGTTCTATAAGAAAGGTTTCCCACGTGGAGCGAACTGCCTGAGCCATGGCAGGCACTACTGTGGTCTCTAAGGATTTCCTCTCTGAAAACACGGCACTTTTACCCGAAGAACTCTGCTTTAGTTGCAGGTGGAACACAAGCTGCATTTGTCCTACACTTTATACAAAGGGCCCTTCCCCGAATGAATCCTCAATATGCAGGGTGTCCCACGTGCAGCGAACTGCCTCAATGAAGGCAAGTTCTCGTAAGGACTGTAAGCATTTCCTCTCCCATAACACGCAGTTTTACCCGAAGAACTCTGCTTTAGTTGCACGTGGAACATAAGCAGCATTTCTCCCACTGTGTACTCTTTGGGCTCTTCCACGAATGAACTTCTTTATGCAGGGATTCCCACGAGGAGCGAACTGCCTCCACCATGGCAGGCTGTAGTGAGGACTGTAAGCATATCCTCTACCAAATCACGCAGGTTTACCCGAAGAACTCAGCTTTAGTTGCAGGGGGAACACAGCATCTTTTCTCCCACAGTGTACTCTTTGGGCTCTTCCACGAGTGAACTTCTATATGTAGGGTTTCCGAAGTGGAGCGAACTGCCTCAACCAAGGCAGGGTGTACCGAGGACTGTAAGCATTTCCTCTTCCAAAACACGGCAGTTTTACCACAGAATTCTGCTTTAGTTGCAGGTGGAACACAAGCAGCCTTTCTCCCACTGTGTACACTTTGGGCTCTTCCACGAATGAACTTCTTTATGCAGGGATTCCCACGTGGAGCGAACTGCCTCAACCAAGGCAGGCTGTAGCGAATACTGTAAGCATTTCCTCTCCCAAAACACGCAGTTTTACACGAAGAACTCTGCTTCAGTTGCAGGTGGAACACAAGCAGCATTTCTCCCACTGTGTACTCTTTGGTCTCTTCACCAATGAACTTGTATATGCAGGGTTTCCCACGTGGAGCGAACTGCCTCAACCATGGCAGGCTGTAGCGAGGACTGTAAGCATATCGTCTCCCAAACCACGCAGTTTTAACAGTAGAACTCTGCTTTAGTTGCAGGGGTAACACAAGCAGCTTTTCTCCCACTGTGTACTCTTTGGGCTCTTCCACGAATGAACTTCTATATGTAGGGTTTCCGAAGTGGAGCGAACTGCCTCAACCAAGGCAGGGTGTACCGAGGACTGTAATCATTTCCTCTTCCAAAACACGGCAGTTTTACCACAGAATTCTGCTTTAGTTGCAGGTGGAACACAAGCAGCATTTCTCCCACTGTGTACTCTTTGGGCTCTTCCACGAATGAACTTCTTTATGCAGGGATTCCCACGTGCAGCGAACTGCCTCAACCAAGGCAGGCTGCAGCGAATACTGTAAGCATTTCCTCTCCCAAAACACGCAGTTTTACACGAAGAACTCTGCTTTAGTTGCAGGGGGAACACCATCAGCTTTCCTCCCACAGTGTACACAATGGGCACTTCCCCTAATGAACTTGTTCTATAAGAATGGTTTCCTACGTGGAGCGAACTGCCTCAGCCATGGTAGGCACTACTGTGGTCTCTAAGGATTTCCTCTCTGAAAACACGGCACTTTTACCCGAGGAACTCTGCTTTAGTTGCAGGTGGAACACAAGCTGCATTTGTCCCACACTTTATACAAAGGGCCCTCCCCGAAGGAGTCTTCAATATGCAGGGTGTCCCACGTGCAGTGAACTGCCTCAACGAAGGCAGGCTCTCGTAAGGACTGTAAGCATTTCCACTATCAATACACGCAGTTTTGCCCGAAGAATTCTCCTTTAGTTGCAGGTGGAACACAAGCAGCTTTTCTCCCACAGTGTACCCAATGAGCCTTTGCCCGAAAGAATATCTACACTCAAGGGGTCCCGCGTGGAGTGAAACGCCTAAAGCAAGGCAGGCTCTAGTGAGGCCTCTAAGCATTTCCTCTCCGAAAACACGGCAGTTTTACCCAAGGAACTCTGCGTTAGTTGCAGGTGGAACACAGGCAGCATTACTCCCAGTGTGTAATCTTTGGGCTCTTCCACGAATGAATTTCTTTATGCAGGGATTCCCACGTGGATCGAACTGCCTCAACCGTGGCAGGCTGTAGCGAGGACTGTAAGCATATCCTATCCCAAAACACGCAGTTTTAATGGTAGAACTCTGCTTTAGTTGCAGGGGTAACACAAGCAGCTTTTCTCCCACTGTGTACTCTTTGGGCTCTTCCAAGAATGAACTTCTATATGCAGGGTTTCCGACGTGGAGCGAACTGCCTCAACCAAGGCAGGCTGTAGCGAGGACTGTAAGCATGTCCTCTACCAAATCACGCAGGTTTACCCGAAGAACTCTGCTTTAGTTGCAGGGGGAACACAAGCATCTTTTCTCCCACAGTGTACTCGATGGGCACTTCCCCTAATGAACTTGTTCTATAAGAATGGTTTCCCACGTGGAGCGAACTGCCTCAGCCATGGCAGGCACTACTGTGGTCTCTAAGGATTTCCTCTCTGAAAACACGGCACTTTTACCCGAAGAACTCTGCTTTAGTTGCAGGTGGAACACAAGCTGCATTTGTCCCACACTTTATACAAAGGGCCCTTCCCCGAATGAATCCTCAATATGTAGGGTGTCCCACGTGCAGCGAACTGCCTCAATGAAGGCAGGCTCTCGTAAGGACTGTAAGCATTTCCTCTCCCATAACACGCAGTTTTACCCGAAGAACTCTGCTTTAGTTGCACGTGGAACACAAGCAGCATTTCTCCCACTGTGTACTCTTTGGGCTTTCCACGAATGAACTTCTTTATGCAGGGATTCCCACGAGGAGCGAACTGCCTCCACCATGGCAGGCTGTAGCGAGGACTGTAAGCATATCCTCTACCAAATCACGCAGGTTTACCCGAAGAACTCAGCTTTAGTTGCAGGGGGAACACAAGCATCTTTTCTCCCGCAGTGTACTCTTTGGGCTCTTCCACGAGTGAACTTTTATATGTAGGGTTTCCCAAGTGGAGCGAACTGCCTCAACACAGGCAGGGTGTACCGAGGACTGTAAGCATTTCCTCTTCCAAAACACGGCAGTTTTACCACAGAATTCTGCTTTAGTTGCAGGTGGAACACAAGCAGCCTTTCTCCCACTGTGTACACTTTGGGCTCTTCCACGAATGAACTTCTTTATGCAGGGATTCCCACGTGGAGCGAACTGCGTCAACCGTGGCAGGCTGTAGCGAGGACTGTAAGCATATCCTCTACCAAATCACGCAGGTTTACCCGAAGAACTCAGCTTTAGTTGCAGGGGGAACACAAGCATCTTTTCTCCCGCAGTGTACTCTTTGGGCTCTTCCACGAGTGAACTTCTATATGTAGGGTTTCCGAAGTGGCGCGAACTGCCTCAACCAAGGCAGGGTGTACCGAGGACTGTAAGCATTTGCTCTTCCAAAACACGGCAGTTTTACCACAGAATTCTGCTTTAGTTGCAGGTGGAACACAAGCAGCATTTCTCCCACTGTGTACTCTTTGGGCTCTTCCACGAATGAACTTCTTTATGCAGGGATTCCCACGTGCAGCGAACTGCCTCAACCAAGGCAGGCTGCAGCGAATACTGTAAGCATTTCCTCTCCCAAAACACGCAGTTTTACACGAAGAACTCTGCTTTAGTTGCAGGGGGAACACCATCAGCTTTCCTCCCACAGTGTACACAATGAGCACTTCCCCTAATGAACTTGTTCTATAAGAATGGTTTCCTACGTGGAGCGAACTGCCTCAGCCATGGTAGGCACTACTGTGGTCTCTAAGGATTTCCTCTCTGAAAACACGGCACTTTTACCCGAGGAACTCTGCTTTAGTTGCAGGTGGAACACAAGCTGCATTTATCCCACACTTTATACAAAGGGCCCTCCCCGAAGGAGTCTTCAATATGCAGGGTGTCCCACGTGCAGTGAACTGCCTCAACGAAGGCAGGCTCTCGTAAGGACTGTAAGCATTTCCACTATCAATTCACGCAGTTTTGCCCGAAGAATTCTCCTTTAGTTGCAGGTGGAACACAAGCAGCTTTTCTCCCACAGTGTACCCAATGAGCCTTTGCCCGAAAGAATATCTACACTCAAGGGGTCCCGCGTGGAGTGAAATGCCTAAAGCAAGGCAGGCTCTAGTGAGGCCTCTAAGCATTTCCTCTCCAAAAACACTGCAGTTTTACCCAAGGAACTCTGCGTTAGTTGCAGGTGGAACACAAGCAGCATTACTCCCAGTGTGTAATCTTTGGGCTCTTCCACGAATGAATTTCTTTATGCAGGGATTCCCACGTGGATCGAACTGCCTCAACCGTGGCAGGCTGTAGCGAGGACTGTAAGCATATCCTATCCCAAAACACGCAGTTTTAACGGTAGAACTCTGCTTTAGTTGCAGGGGTAACACAAGCAGCTTTTCTCCCACTGTGTACTCTTTGGGCTCTTCCAAGAATGAACTTCTATATGCAGGGTTTCCGACGTGGAGCGAACTGCCTCAACCAAGGCAGGCTGTAGCGAGGACTGTAAGCATGTCCTCTACCATATCACGCAGGTTTACCCGAAGAACTCTGCTTTAGTTGCAGGGGGAACACAAGCATCTTTTCTCCCACAGTGTACTCGATGGGCACTTCCCCTAATGAACTTGTTCTATAAGAATGGTTTCCCACGTGGAGCGAACTGCCTCAGCCATGGCAGGCACTACTGTGGTCTCTAAGGATTTCCTCTCTGAAAACACGGCACTTTTACCCGAAGAACTCTGCTTTAGTTGCAGGTGGAACACAAGCTGCATTTGTCCCACACTTTATACAAAGGGCCCTTCCCCGAATGAATCCTCAATATGCAGGGTGTCCCACGTGCAGCGAACTGCCCCAATGAAGGCACGTTCTCGTAAGGACTGTAAGCATTTCCTCTCCCATAACACGCAGTTTTACCCGAAGAACTCGGCTTTAGTTGCACGTGGAACATAAGCAGCATTTCTCCCACTGTGTACTCTTTGGGCTCTTCCACGAATGAACTTCTTTATGCAGGGATTCCCACGAGGAGCGAACTGCCTCCACCATGGCAGGCTGTAGTGAGGACTGTAAGCATATCCTCTACCAAATCACGCAGGTTTACCCGAAGAACTCAGCTTTAGTTGCAGGGGGAACACAGCATCTTTTCTCCCACAGTGTACTCTTTGGGCTCTTCCACGAGTGAACTTCTATATGTAGGGTTTCCGAAGTGGAGCGAACTGCCTCAACCAAGGCAGGGTGTACCGAGGACTGTAAGCATTTCCTCTTCCAAAACACGGCAGTTTTACCACAGAATTCTGCTTTAGTTGCAGGTGGAACACAAGCAGCCTTTCTCCCACTGTGTACACTTTGGGCTCTTCCACGAATGAACTTCTTTATGCAGGGATTCCCACGTGGAGCGAACTGCCTCAACCAAGGCAGGCTGTAGCGAATACTGTAAGCATTTCCTCTCCCAAAACACGCAGTTTTACACGAAGAACTCTGCTTCAGTTGCAGGTGGAACACAAGCAGCATTTCTCCCACTGTGTACTCTTTGGTCTCTTCACCAATGAACTTGTATATGCAGGGTTTCCCACGTGGAGCGAACTGCCTCAACCATGGCAGGCTGTAGCGAGGACTGTAAGCATATCCTATCCCAAAACACGCAGTTTTAACGGTAGAACTCTGCTTTAGTTGCAGGGGTAACACAAGCAGCTTTTCTCCCACTGTGTACTCTTTGGGCTCTTCCAAGAATGAACTTCTATATGCAGGGTTTCCGACGTGGAGCGAACTGCCTCCACCAAGGCAGGCTGTAGCGAGGACTGTAAGCATGTCCTCTACCAAATCACGCAGGTTTACCCGAAGAACTCTGCTTTAGTTGCAGGGGGAACACAAGCATCTTTTCTCCCACAGTGTACTCGATGGGCACTTCCCCTAATGAACTTGTTCTATAAGAATGGTTTCCCACGTGGAGCGAACTGCCTGAGCCATGGCAGGCACTACTGTGGTCTCTAAGGATTTCCTCTCTGAAAACACGGCACTTTTACCCGAAGAACTCTGCTTTAGTTGCAGGTGGAACACAAGCTGCATTTGTCCTACACTTTATACAAAGGGCCCTTCCCCGAATGAATCCTCAATATGCAGGGTGTCCCACGTGCAGCGAACTGCCTCAATGAAGGCAAGTTCTCGTAAGGACTGTAAGCATTTCCTCTCCCATAACACGCAGTTTTACCCGAAGAACTCTGCTTTAGTTGCACGTGGAACATAAGCAGCATTTCTCCCACTGTGTACTCTTTGGGCTCTTCCACGAATGAACTTCTTTATGCAGGGATTCCCACGAGGAGCGAACTGCCTCCACCATGGCAGGCTGTAGTGAGGACTGTAAGCATATCCTCTACCAAATCACGCAGGTTTACCCGAAGAACTCAGCTTTAGTTGCAGGGGGAACACAGCATCTTTTCTCCCACAGTGTACTCTTTGGGCTCTTCCACGAGTGAACTTCTATATGTAGGGTTTCCGAAGTGGAGCGAACTGCCTCAACCAAGGCAGGGTGTACCGAGGACTGTAAGCATTTCCTCTTCCAAAACACGGCAGTTTTACCACAGAATTCTGCTTTAGTTGCAGGTGGAACACAAGCAGCCTTTCTCCCACTGTGTACACTTTGGGCTCTTCCACGAATGAACTTCTTTATGCAGGGATTCCCACGTGGAGCGAACTGCCTCAACCAAGGCAGGCTGTAGCGAATACTGTAAGCATTTCCTCTCCCAAAACACGCAGTTTTACACGAAGAACTCTGCTTCAGTTGCAGGTGGAACACAAGCAGCATTTCTCCCACTGTGTACTCTTTGGTCTCTTCACCAATGAACTTCTATATGCAGGGTTTCCCACGTGGAGCGAACTGCCTCAACCATGGCAGGCTGTAGCGAGGACTGTAAGCATATCGTCTCCCAAACCACGCAGTTTTAACAGTAGAACTCTGCTTTAGTTGCAGGGGTAACACAAGCAGCTTTTCTCCCACTGTGTACTCTTTGGGCTCTTCCACGAATGAACTTCTATATGTAGGGTTTCCGAAGTGGAGCGAACTGCCTCAACCAAGGCAGGGTGTACCGAGGACTGTAATCATTTCCTCTTCCAAAACACGGCAGTTTTACCACAGAATTCTGCTTTAGTTGCAGGTGGAACACAAGCAGCATTTCTCCCACTGTGTACTCTTTGGGCTCTTCCACGAATGAACTTCTTTATGCAGGGATTCCCACGTGCAGCGAACTGCCTCAACCAAGGCAGGCTGCAGCGAATACTGTAAGCATTTCCTCTCCCAAAACACGCAGTTTTACACGAAGAACTCTGCTTTAGTTGCAGGGGGAACACCATCAGCTTTCCTCCCACAGTGTACACAATGGGCACTTCCCCTAATGAACTTGTTCTATAAGAATGGTTTCCTACGTGGAGCGAACTGCCTCAGCCATGGTAGGCACTACTGTGGTCTCTAAGGATTTCCTCTCTGAAAACACGGCACTTTTACCCGAGGAACTCTGCTTTAGTTGCAGGTGGAACACAAGCTGCATTTGTCCCACACTTTATACAAAGGGCCCTCCCCGAAGGAGTCTTCAATATGCAGGGTGTCCCACGTGCAGTGAACTGCCTCAACGAAGGCAGGCTCTCGTAAGGACTGTAAGCATTTCCACTATCAATACACGCAGTTTTGCCCGAAGAATTCTCCTTTAGTTGCAGGTGGAACACAAGCAGCTTTTCTCCCACAGTGTACCCAATGAGCCTTTGCCCGAAAGAATATCTACACTCAAGGGGTCCCGCGTGGAGTGAAACGCCTAAAGCAAGGCAGGCTCTAGTGAGGCCTCTAAGCATTTCCTCTCCGAAAACACGGCAGTTTTACCCAAGGAACTCTGCGTTAGTTGCAGGTGGAACACAGGCAGCATTACTCCCAGTGTGTAATCTTTGGGCTCTTCCACGAATGAATTTCTTTATGCAGGGATTCCCACGTGGATCGAACTGCCTCAACCGTGGCAGGCTGTAGCGAGGACTGTAAGCATATCCTATCCCAAAACACGCAGTTTTAACGGTAGAACTCTGCTTTAGTTGCAGGGGTAACACAAGCAGCTTTTCTCCCACTGTGTACTCTTTGGGCTCTTCCAAGAATGAACTTCTATATGCAGGGTTTCCGACGTGGAGCGAACTGCCTCAACCAAGGCAGGCTGTAGCGAGGACTGTAAGCATGTCCTCTACCAAATCACGCAGGTTTACCCGAAGAACTCTGCTTTAGTTGCAGGGGGAACACAAGCATCTTTTCTCCCACAGTGTACTCGATGGGCACTTCCCCTAATGAACTTGTTCTATAAGAATGGTTTCCCACGTGGAGCGAACTGCCTGAGCCATGGCAGGCACTACTGTGGTCTCTAAGGATTTCCTCTCTGAAAACACGGCACTTTTACCCGAAGAACTCTGCTTTAGTTGCAGGTGGAACACAAGCTGCATTTGTCCCACACTTTATACAAAGGGCCCTTCCCCGAATGAATCCTCAATATGCAGGGTGTCCCACGTGCAGCGAACTGCCTCAATGAAGGCAGGCTCTCGTAAGGACTGTAAGCATTTCCTCTCCCATAACACGCAGTTTTACCCGAAGAACTCTGCTTTAGTTGCACGTGGAACACAAGCAGCATTTCTCCCACTGTGTACTCTTTGGGCTTTCCACGAATGAACTTCTTTATGCAGGGATTCCCACGAGGAGCGAACTGCCTCCACCATGGCAGGCTGTAGCGAGGACTGTAAGCATATCCTCTACCAAATCACGCAGGTTTACCCGAAGAACTCAGCTTTAGTTGCAGGTGGAACACAGCATCTTTTCTCCCGCAGTGTACTCTTTGGGCTCTTCCACGAGTGAACTTCTATATGTAGGGTTTCCGAAGTGGAGCGAACTGCCTCAACACAGGCAGGGTGTACCGAGGACTGTAAGCATTTCCTCTTCCAAAACACGGCAGTTTTACCACAGAATTCTGCTTTAGTTGCAGGTGGAACACAAGCAGCCTTTCTCCCACTGTGTACACTTTGGGCTCTTCCACGAATGAACTTCTTTATGCAGGGATTCCCACGTGGAGCGAACTGCGTCAACCGTGGCAGGCTGTAGCGAGGACTGTAAGCATATCCTCTACCAAATCACGCAGGTTTACCCGAAGAACTCAGCTTTAGTTGCAGGGGGAACACAAGCATCTTTTCTCCCGCAGTGTACTCTTTGGGCTCTTCCACGAGTGAACTTCTATATGTAGGGTTTCCGAAGTGGCGCGAACTGCCTCAACCAAGGCAGGGTGTACCGAGGACTGTAAGCATTTGCTCTTCCAAAACACGGCAGTTTTACCACAGAATTCTGCTTTAGTTGCAGGTGGAACACAAGCAGCATTTCTCCCACTGTGTACTCTTTGGGCTCTTCCACGAATGAACTTCTTTATGCAGGGATTCCCACGTGCAGCGAACTGCCTCAACCAAGGCAGGCTGCAGCGAATACTGTAAGCATTTCCTCTCCCAAAACACGCAGTTTTACACGAAGAACTCTGCTTTAGTTGCAGGGGGAACACCATCAGCTTTCCTCCCACAGTGTACACAATGAGCACTTCCCCTAATGAACTTGTTCTATAAGAATGGTTTCCTACGTGGAGCGAACTGCCTCAGCCATGGTAGGCACTACTGTGGTCTCTAAGGATTT
Organism: Mesoplodon densirostris; assembly: GCF_025265405.1. Taxonomy (NCBI): domain Eukaryota; kingdom Metazoa; phylum Chordata; class Mammalia; order Artiodactyla; family Ziphiidae; genus Mesoplodon; species Mesoplodon densirostris. Next base: position 86,071,863 of record NC_082667.1, on the reverse strand, counting down.
CCTCTCTGAAAACACGGCACTTTTACCCGAGGAACTCTGCTTTAGTTGCAGGTGGAACACAAGCTGCATTTATCCCACACTTTATACAAAGGGCCCTCCCCGAAGGAGTCTTCAATATGCAGGGTGTCCCACGTGCAGTGAACTGCCTCAACGAAGGCAGGCTCTCGTAAGGACTGTAAGCATTTCCACTATCAATTCACGCAGTTTTGCCCGAAGAATTCTCCTTTAGTTGCAGGTGGAACACAAGCAGCTTTTCTCCCACAGTGTACCCAATGAGCCTTTGCCCGAAAGAATATCTACACTCAAGGGGTCCCGCGTGGAGTGAAACGCCTAAAGCAAGGCAGGCTCTAGTGAGGCCTCTAAGCATTTCCTCTCCGAAAACACGGCAGTTTTACCCAAGGAACTCTGCGTTAGTTGCAGGTGGAACACAAGCAGCATTACTCCCAGTGTGTAATCTTTGGGCTCTTCCACGAATGAATTTCTTTATGCAGGGATTCCCACGTGGATCGAACTGCCTCAACCGTGGCAGGCTGTAGCGAGGACTGTAAGCATATCCTATCCCAAAACACGCAGTTTTAACGGTAGAACTCTGCTTTAGTTGCAGGGGTAACACAAGCAGCTTTTCTCCCACTGTGTACTCTTTGGGCTCTTCCAAGAATGAACTTCTATATGCAGGGTTTCCGACGTGGAGCGAACTGCCTCAACCAAGGCAGGCTGTAGCGAGGACTGTAAGCATGTCCTCTACCAAATCACGTAGGTTTACCCGAAGAACTCTGCTTTAGTTGCAGGGGGAACACAAGCATCTTTTCTCCCACAGTGTACTCGATGGGCACTTCCCCTAATGAACTTGTTCTATAAGAATGGTTTCCCACGTGGAGCGAACTGCCTGAGCCATGGCAGGCACTACTGTGGTCTCTAAGGATTTCCTCTGTGAAAACACGGCACTTTTACCCGAAGAACTCTGCTTTAGTTGCAGGTGGAACACAAGCTGCATTTGTCCCACACTTTATACAAAGGGCCCTTCCCCGAATGAATCCTCAATATGCAGGGTGTCCCACGTGCAGCGAACTGCCCCAATGAAGGCAAGTTCTCGTAAGGACTGTAAGCATTTCCTCTCCCATAACACGCAGTTTTACCCGAAGAACTCGGCTTTAGTTGCACGTGGAACATAAGCAGCATTTCTCCCACTGTGTACTCTTTGGGCTCTTCCACGAATGAACTTCTTTATGCAGGGATTCCCACGAGGAGCGAACTGCCTCCACCATGGCAGGCTGTAGTGAGGACTGTAAGCATATCCTCTACCAAATCACGCAGGTTTACCCGAAGAACTCAGCTTTAGTTGCAGGGGGAACACAGCATCTTTTCTCCCACAGTGTACTCTTTGGGCTCTTCCACGAGTGAACTTCTATATGTAGGGTTTCCGAAGTGGAGCGAACTGCCTCAACCAAGGCAGGCTGTACCGAGGACTGTAAGCATTTCCTCTTCCAAAACACGGCAGTTTTACCACAGAATTCTGCTTTAGTTGCAGGTGGAACACAAGCAGCATTTCTCCCACTGTGTACTCTTTGGGCTCTTCCACGAATGAACTTCTTTATGCAGGGATTCCCACGTGCAGCGAACTGCCTCAACCAAGGCAGGCTGCAGCGAATACTGTAAGCATTTCCTCTCCCAAAACACGCAGTTTTACACGAAGAACTCTGCTTTAGTTGCAGGGGGAACACCATCAGCTTTCCTCCCACAGTGTACACAATGGGCACTTCCCCTAATGAACTTGTTCTATAAGAATGGTTTCCTACGTGGAGCGAACTGCCTCAGCCATGGTAGGCACTACTGTGGTCTCTAAGGATTTCCTCTCTGAAAACACGGCACTTTTACCCGAGGAACTCTGCTTTAGTTGCAGGTGGAACACAAGCTGCATTTGTCCCACACTTTATACAAAGGGCCCTCCCCGAAGGAGTCTTCAATATGCAGGGTGTCCCACGTGCAGTGAACTGCCTCAACGAAGGCAGGCTCTCGTAAGGACTGTAAGCATTTCCACTATCAATACACGCAGTTTTGCCCGAAGAATTCTCCTTTAGTTGCAGGTGGAACACAAGCAGCTTTTCTCCCACAGTGTACCCAATGAGCCATTGCCCGAAAGAATATCTACACTCAAGGGGTCCCACGTGGAGTGAAATGCCTAAAGCAAGGCAGGCTCTAGTGAGGCCTCTTAGCATTTCCTCTCCAAAAACACGGCAGTTTTACCCAAGGAACTCTGCGTTAGTTGCAGGTGGAACACAGGCAGCATTACTCCCAGTGTGTAATCTTTGGGCTCTTCCACGAATGAATTTCTTTATGCAGGGATTCCCACGTGGAGCGAACTGCCTCAACCAAGGCAGGCTGTAGCGAGGACTGTAAGCATGTCCTCTACCAAATCACGCAGGTTTACCCGAAGAACTCTGCTTTAGTTGCAGGGGGAACACAAGCATCTTTTCTGCCACAGTGTACTCGATGGGCACTTCCCCTAATGAACTTGTTCTATAAGAATGGTTTCCCACGTGGAGCGAACTGCCTCAGCCATGGCAGGCACTACTGTGGTCTCTAAGGATTTCCTCTCTGAAAACACGGCACTTTTACCCGAAGAACTCTGCTTTAGTTGCAGGTGGAACACAAGCTGCATTTGTCCCACACTTTATACAAAGGGCCCTTCCCCGAATGAATCCTCAATATGCAGGGTGTCCCACGTGCAGCGAACTGCCTCAATGAAGGCAGGCTCTCGTAAGGACTGTAAGCATTTCCTCTCCCATAACACGCAGTTTTACCCGAAGAACTCTGCTTTAGTTGCACGTGCAACATAAGCAGCATTTCTCCCACTGTGTACTCTTTGGGCTCTTCCACGAATGAACTTCTTTATGCAGGGATTACCACCAGGAGTGAACTGCCTCCACCATGGCAGGCTGTAGTGAGGACTGTAAGCATATCCTCTACCAAATCACGCAGGTTTACCCGAAGAACTCAGCTTTAGTTGCAGGGGGAACACAAGCATCTTTTCTCCCACAGTGTACTCTTTGGGCTCTTCCACGAGTGAACTTCTATATGTAGGGTTTCCGAAGTGGAGCGAACTGCCTCAACCAAGGCAGGCTGTACCGAGGACTGTAAGCATTTCCTCTTCCAAAACACGGCAGTTTTACCACAGAATTCTGCTTTAGTTGCAGGTGGAACACAAGCAGCATTTCTCCCACTGTGTACTCTTTGGGCTCTTCCACGAATGAACTTCTTTATGCAGGGATTCCCACGTGCAGCGAACTGCCTCAACCAAGGCAGGCTGCAGCGAATACTGTAAGCATTTCCTCTCCCAAAACACGCAGTTTTACACGAAGAACTCTGCTTTAGTTGCAGGGGGAACACCATCAGCTTTCCTCCCACAGTGTACACAATGGGCACTTCCCCTAATGAACTTGTTCTATAAGAATGGTTTCCTACGTGGAGCGAACTGCCTCGGCCATGGTAGGCACTACTGTGGTCTCTAAGGATTTCCTCTCTGAAAACACGGCACTTTTACCCGAGGAACTCTGCTTTAGTTGCAGGTGGAACACAAGCTGCATTTGTCCCACACTTGATACAAAGGGCCCTCCCCGAAGGAGTCTTCAATATGCAGGGTGTCCCACGTGCAGTGAACTGCCTCAACGAAGGCAGGCTCTCGTAAGGACTGTAAGCATTTCCACTATCAATACACGCAGTTTTGCCCGAAGAATTCTCCTTTAGTTGCAGGTGGAACACAAGCAGCTTTTCTCCCACAGTGTACCCAATGAGCCTTTGCCCGAAAGAATATCTACACTCAAGGGGTCCCGCGTGGAGTGAAATGCCTAAAGCAAGGCAGGCTCTAGTGAGGCCTCTAAGCATTTCCTCTCCAAAAACACGGCAGTTTTACCCAAGGAACTCTGCGTTAGTTGCAGGTGGAACACAAGCAGCATTACTCCCAGTGTGTAATCTTTGGGCTCTTCCACGAATGAATTTCTTTATGCAGGGATTCCCACGTGGATCGAACTGCCTCAACCGTGGCAGGCTGTAGCGAGGACTGTAAGCATATCCTATCCCAAAACACGCAGTTTTAACGGTAGAACTCTGCTTTAGTTGCAGGGGTAACACAAGCAGCTTTTCTCCCACTGTGTACTCTTTGGGCTCTTCCAAGAATGAACTTCTATATGCAGGGTTTCCGACGTGGAGCGAACTGCCTCCACCAAGGCAGGCTGTAGCGAGGACTGTAAGCATGTCCTCTACCAAATCACGCAGGTTTACCCGAAGAACTCTGCTTTAGTTGCAGGGGGAACACAAGCATCTTTTCTCCCACAGTGTACTCGATGGGCACTTCCCCTAATGAACTTGTTCTATAAGAATGGTTTCCCACGTGGAGCGAACTGCCTCAGCCATGGCAGGCACTACTGTGGTCTCTAAGGATTTCCTCTCTGAAAACACGGCACTTTTACCCGAAGAACTCTGCTTTAGTTGCAGGTGGAACACAAGCTGCATTTGTCCCACACTTTATACAAAGGGCCCTTCCCCGAATGAATCCTCAATATGCAGGGTGTCCCACGTGCAGCGAACTGCCTCAATGAAGGCGGGCTCTCGTAAGGACTGTAAGCATTTCCTCTCCCATAACACGCAGTTTTACCCGAAGAACTCTGCTTTAGTTGCACGTGGAACACAAGCAGCATTTCTCCCACTGTGTACTCTTTGGGCTCTTCCACGAATGAACTTCTTTATGCAGGGATTCCCACGAGGAGCGAACTGCCTCCACCATGGCAGGCTGTAGCGAGGACTGTAAGCATATCCTCTACCAAATCACGCAGGTTTACCCGAAGAACTCAGCTTTAGTTGCAGGGGGAACACAAGCATCTTTTCTCCCGCAGTGTACTCTTTGGGCTCTTCCACGAGTGAACTTCTATATGTAGGGTTTCCGAAGTGGAGCGAACTGCCTCAACCAAGGCAGGCTGTACCGAGGACTGTAAGCATTTCCTCTTCCAAAACACGGCAGTTTTACCACAGAATTCTGCTTTAGTTGCAGGTGGAACACAAGCAGCATTTCTCCCACTGTGTACTCTTTGGGCTCTTCCACGAATGAACTTCTTTATGCAGGGATTCCCACGTGCAGCGAACTGCCTCAACCAAGGCAGGCTGCAGCGAATACTGTAAGCATTTCCTCTCCCAAAACACGCAGTTTTACACGAAGAACTCTGCTTTAGTTGCAGGGGGAACACCATCAGCTTTCCTCCCACAGTGTACACAATGGGCACTTCCCCTAATGAACTTGTTCTATAAGAATGGTTTCCTACGTGGAGCGAACTGCCTCGGCCATGGTAGGCACTACTGTGGTCTCTAAGGATTTCCTCTCTGAAAACACGGCACTTTTACCCGAGGAACTCTGCTTTAGTTGCAGGTGGAACACAAGCTGCATTTGTCCCACACTTGATACAAAGGGCCCTCCCCGAAGGAGTCTTCAATATGCAGGGTGTCCCACGTGCAGTGAACTGCCTCAACGAAGGCAGGCTCTCGTAAGGACTGTAAGCATTTCCACTATCAATACACGCAGTTTTGCCCGAAGAATTCTCCTTTAGTTGCAGGTGGAACACAAGCAGCTTTTCTCCCACAGTGTACCCAATGAGCCTTTGCCCGAAAGAATATCTACACTCAAGGGGTCCCGCGTGGAGTGAAATGCCTAAAGCAAGGCAGGCTCTAGTGAGGCCTCTAAGCATTTCCTCTCCAAAAACACGGCAGTTTTACCCAAGGAACTCTGCGTTAGTTGCAGGTGGAACACAAGCAGCATTACTCCCAGTGTGTAATCTTTGGGCTCTTCCACGAATGAATTTCTTTATGCAGGGATTCCCACGTGGATCGAACTGCCTCAACCGTGGCAGGCTGTAGCGAGGACTGTAAGCATATCCTATCCCAAAACACGCAGTTTTAACGGTAGAACTCTGCTTTAGTTGCAGGGGTAACACAAGCAGCTTTTCTCCCACTGTGTACTCTTTGGGCTCTTCCAAGAATGAACTTCTATATGCAGGGTTTCCGACGTGGAGCGAACTGCCTCCACCAAGGCAGGCTGTAGCGAGGACTGTAAGCATGTCCTCTACCAAATCACGCAGGTTTACCCGAAGAACTCTGCTTTAGTTGCAGGGGGAACACAAGCATCTTTTCTCCCACAGTGTACTCGATGGGCACTTCCCCTAATGAACTTGTTCTATAAGAATGGTTTCCCACGTGGAGCGAACTGCCTGAGCCATGGCAGGCACTACTGTGGTCTCTAAGGATTTCCTCTCTGAAAACACGGCACTTTTACCCGAAGAACTCTGCTTTAGTTGCAGGTGGAACACAAGCTGCATTTGTCCCACACTTTATACAAAGGGCCCTTCCCCGAATGAATCCTCAATATGCAGGGTGTCCCACGTGCAGCGAACTGCCTCAATGAAGGCAGGCTCTCGTAAGGACTGTAAGCATTTCCTCTCCCATAACACGCAGTTTTACCCGAAGAACTCTGCTTTAGTTGCACGTGGAACACAAGCAGCATTTCTCCCACTGTGTACTCTTTGGGCTCTTCCACGAATGAACTTCTTTATGCAGGGATTCCCACGAGGAGCGAACTGCCTCCACCATGGCAGGCTGTAGCGAGGACTGTAAGCATATCCTCTACCAAATCACGCAGGTTTACCCGAAGAACTCAGCTTTAGTTGCAGGGGGAACACAAGCATCTTTTCTCCCGCAGTGTACTCTTTGGGCTCTTCCACGAGTGAACTTCTATATGTAGGGTTTCCGAAGTGGCGCGAACTGCCTCAACCAAGGCAGGGTGTACCGAGGACTGTAAGCATTTCCTCTTCCAAAACACGGCAGTTTTACCACAGAATTCTGCTTTAGTTGCAGGTGGAACACAAGCAGCATTTCTCCCACTGTGTACTCTTTGGGCTCTTCCACGAATGAACTTCTTTATGCAGGGATTCCCACGTGGAGCGAACTGCCTCAACCAAGGCAGGCTGTAGCGAATACTGTAAGCATTTCCTCTCCCAAAACACGCAGTTTTACACGAAGAACTCTGCTTCAGTTGCAGGTGGAACACAAGCAGCATTTCTCCCACTGTGTACTCTTTGGTCTCTTCACCAATGAACTTGTATATGCAGGGTTTCCCACGTGGAGCGAACTGCCTCAACCATGGCAGGCTGTAGCGAGGACTGTAAGCATATCGTCTCCCAAACCACGCAGTTTTAACAGTAGAACTCTGCTTTAGTTGCAGGGGTAACACAAGCAGCTTTTCTCCCACTGTGTACTCTTTGGGCTCTTCCACGAATGAACTTCTATATGTAGGGTTTCCGAAGTGGAGCGAACTGCCTCAACCAAGGCAGGGTGTACCGAGGACTGTAAGCATTTCCTCTTCCAAAACACGGCAGTTTTACCACAGAATTCTGCTTTAGTTGCAGGTGGAACACAAGCAGCATTTCTCCCACTGTGTACTCTTTGGGCTCTTCCACGAATGAACTTCTTTATGCAGGGTTTCCGACGTGGAGCGAACTGCCTCAACCAAGGCAGGCTGTAGCGAGGACTGTAAGCATGTCCTCTACCAAATCACGTAGGTTTACCCGAAGAACTCTGCTTTAGTTGCAGGGGGAACACAAGCATCTTTTCTCCCACAGTGTACTCGATGGGCACTTCCCCTAATGAACTTGTTCTATAAGAATGGTTTCCCACGTGGAGCGAACTGCCTGAGCCATGGCAGGCACTACTGTGGTCTCTAAGGATTTCCTCTGTGAAAACACGGCACTTTTACCCGAAGAACTCTGCTTTAGTTGCAGGTGGAACACAAGCTGCATTTGTCCCACACTTTATACAAAGGGCCCTTCCCCGAATGAATCCTCAATATGCAGGGTGTCCCACGTGCAGCGAACTGCCCCAATGAAGGCAAGTTCTCGTAAGGACTGTAAGCATTTCCTCTCCCATAACACGCAGTTTTACCCGAAGAACTCGGCTTTAGTTGCACGTGGAACATAAGCAGCATTTCTCCCACTGTGTACTCTTTGGGCTCTTCCACGAATGAACTTCTTTATGCAGGGATTCCCACGAGGAGCGAACTGCCTCCACCATGGCAGGCTGTAGTGAGGACTGTAAGCATATCCTCTACCAAATCACGCAGGTTTACCCGAAGAACTCAGCTTTAGTTGCAGGGGGAACACAGCATCTTTTCTCCCACAGTGTACTCTTTGGGCTCTTCCACGAGTGAACTTCTATATGTAGGGTTTCCGAAGTGGAGCGAACTGCCTCAACCAAGGCAGGCTGTACCGAGGACTGTAAGCATTTCCTCTTCCAAAACACGGCAGTTTTACCACAGAATTCTGCTTTAGTTGCAGGTGGAACACAAGCAGCATTTCTCCCACTGTGTACTCTTTGGGCTCTTCCACGAATGAACTTCTTTATGCAGGGATTCCCACGTGCAGCGAACTGCCTCAACCAAGGCAGGCTGCAGCGAATACTGTAAGCATTTCCTCTCCCAAAACACGCAGTTTTACACGAAGAACTCTGCTTTAGTTGCAGGGGGAACACCATCAGCTTTCCTCCCACAGTGTACACAATGGGCACTTCCCCTAATGAACTTGTTCTATAAGAATGGTTTCCTACGTGGAGCGAACTGCCTCAGCCATGGTAGGCACTACTGTGGTCTCTAAGGATTTCCTCTCTGAAAACACGGCACTTTTACCCGAGGAACTCTGCTTTAGTTGCAGGTGGAACACAAGCTGCATTTGTCCCACACTTTATACAAAGGGCCCTCCCCGAAGGAGTCTTCAATATGCAGGGTGTCCCACGTGCAGTGAACTGCCTCAACGAAGGCAGGCTCTCGTAAGGACTGTAAGCATTTCCACTATCAATACACGCAGTTTTGCCCGAAGAATTCTCCTTTAGTTGCAGGTGGAACACAAGCAGCTTTTCTCCCACAGTGTACCCAATGAGCCATTGCCCGAAAGAATATCTACACTCAAGGGGTCCCACGTGGAGTGAAATGCCTAAAGCAAGGCAGGCTCTAGTGAGGCCTCTTAGCATTTCCTCTCCAAAAACACGGCAGTTTTACCCAAGGAACTCTGCGTTAGTTGCAGGTGGAACACAGGCAGCATTACTCCCAGTGTGTAATCTTTGGGCTCTTCCACGAATGAATTTCTTTATGCAGGGATTCCCACGTGGAGCGAACTGCCTCAACCAAGGCAGGCTGTAGCGAGGACTGTAAGCATGTCCTCTACCAAATCACGCAGGTTTACCCGAAGAACTCTGCTTTAGTTGCAGGGGGAACACAAGCATCTTTTCTGCCACAGTGTACTCGATGGGCACTTCCCCTAATGAACTTGTTCTATAAGAATGGTTTCCCACGTGGAGCGAACTGCCTCAGCCATGGCAGGCACTACTGTGGTCTCTAAGGATTTCCTCTCTGAAAACACGGCACTTTTACCCGAAGAACTCTGCTTTAGTTGCAGGTGGAACACAAGCTGCATTTGTCCCACACTTTATACAAAGGGCCCTTCCCCGAATGAATCCTCAATATGCAGGGTGTCCCACGTGCAGCGAACTGCCTCAATGAAGGCAGGCTCTCGTAAGGACTGTAAGCATTTCCTCTCCCATAACACGCAGTTTTACCCGAAGAACTCTGCTTTAGTTGCACGTGCAACATAAGCAGCATTTCTCCCACTGTGTACTCTTTGGGCTCTTCCACGAATGAACTTCTTTATGCAGGGATTACCACCAGGAGTGAACTGCCTCCACCATGGCAGGCTGTAGTGAGGACTGTAAGCATATCCTCTACCAAATCACGCAGGTTTACCCGAAGAACTCACCTTTAGTTGCAGGGGGAACACAAGCATCTTTTCTCCCACAGTGTACTCTTTGGGCTCTTCCACGAGTGAACTTCTATATGTAGGGTTTCCGAAGTGGAGCGAACTGCCTCAACCAAGGCAGGCTGTACCGAGGACTGTAAGCATTTCCTCTTCCAAAACACGGCAGTTTTACCACAGAATTCTGCTTTAGTTGCAGGTGGAACACAAGCAGCATTTCTCCCACTGTGTACTCTTTGGGCTCTTCCACGAATGAACTTCTTTATGCAGGGATTCCCACGTGCAGCGAACTGCCTCAACCAAGGCAGGCTGCAGCGAATACTGTAAGCATTTCCTCTCCCAAAACACGCAGTTTTACACGAAGAACTCTGCTTTAGTTGCAGGGGGAACACCATCAGCTTTCCTCCCACAGTGTACACAATGGGCACTTCCCCTAATGAACTTGTTCTATAAGAATGGTTTCCTACGTGGAGCGAACTGCCTCGGCCATGGTAGGCACTACTGTGGTCTCTAAGGATTTCCTCTCTGAAAACACGGCACTTTTACCCGAGGAACTCTGCTTTAGTTGCAGGTGGAACACAAGCTGCATTTGTCCCACACTTGATACAAAGGGCCCTCCCCGAAGGAGTCTTCAATATGCAGGGTGTCCCACGTGCAGTGAACTGCCTCAACGAAGGCAGGCTCTCGTAAGGACTGTAAGCATTTCCACTATCAATACACGCAGTTTTGCCCGAAGAATTCTCCTTTAGTTGCAGGTGGAACACAAGCAGCTTTTCTCCCACAGTGTACCCAATGAGCCTATGCCCGAAAGAATATCTACACTCAAGGGGTCCCGCGTGGAGTGAAATGCCTAAAGCAAGGCAGGCTCTAGTGAGGCCTCTAAGCATTTCCTCTCCAAAAACACGGCAGTTTTACCCAAGGAACTCTGCGTTAGTTGCAGGTGGAACACAAGCAGCATTACTCCCAGTGTGTAATCTTTGGGCTCTTCCACGAATGAATTTCTTTATGCAGGGATTCCCACGTGGATCGAACTGCCTCAACCGTGGCAGGCTGTAGCGAGGACTGTAAGCATATCCTATCCCAAAACACGCAGTTTTAACGGTAGAACTCTGCTTTAGTTGCAGGGGTAACACAAGCAGCTTTTCTCCCACTGTGTACTCTTTGGGCTCTTCCAAGAATGAACTTCTATATGCAGGGTTTCCGACGTGGAGCGAACTGCCTCCACCAAGGCAGGCTGTAGCGAGGACTGTAAGCATGTCCTCTACCAAATCACGCAGGTTTACCCGAAGAACTCTGCTTTAGTTGCAGGGGGAACACAAGCATCTTTTCTCCCACAGTGTACTCGATGGGCACTTCCCCTAATGAACTTGTTCTATAAGAATGGTTTCCCACGTGGAGCGAACTGCCTGAGCCATGGCAGGCACTACTGTGGTCTCTAAGGATTTCCTCTCTGAAAACACGGCACTTTTACCCGAAGAACTCTGCTTTAGTTGCAGGTGGAACACAAGCTGCATTTGTCCCACACTTTATACAAAGGGCCCTTCCCCGAATGAATCCTCAATATGCAGGGTGTCCCACGTGCAGCGAACTGCCTCAATGAAGGCAGGCTCTCGTAAGGACTGTAAGCATTTCCTCTCCCATAACACGCAGTTTTACCCGAAGAACTCTGCTTTAGTTGCACGTGGAACACAAGCAGCATTTCTCCCACTGTGTACTCTTTGGGCTCTTCCACGAATGAACTTCTTTATGCAGGGATTCCCACGAGGAGCGAACTGCCTCCACCATGGCAGGCTGTAGCGAGGACTGTAAGCATATCCTCTACCAAATCACGCAGGTTTACCCGAAGAACTCAGCTTTAGTTGCAGGGGGAACACAAGCATCTTTTCTCCCGCAGTGTACTCTTTGGGCTCTTCCACGAGTGAACTTCTATATGTAGGGTTTCCGAAGTGGAGCGAACTGCCTCAACCAAGGCAGGCTGTACCGAGGACTGTAAGCATTTCCTCTTCCAAAACACGGCAGTTTTACCACAGAATTCTGCTTTAGTTGCAGGTGGAACACAAGCAGCATTTCTCCCACTGTGTACTCTTTGGGCTCTTCCACGAATGAACTTCTTTATGCAGGGATTCCCACGTGCAGCGAACTGCCTCAACCAAGGCAGGCTGCAGCGAATACTGTAAGCATTTCCTCTCCCAAAACACGCAGTTTTACACGAAGAACTCTGCTTTAGTTGCAGGGGGAACACCATCAGCTTTCCTCCCACAGTGTACACAATGGGCACTTCCCCTAATGAACTTGTTCTATAAGAATGGTTTCCTACGTGGAGCGAACTGCCTCGGCCATGGTAGGCACTACTGTGGTCTCTAAGGATTTCCTCTCTGAAAACACGGCACTTTTACCCGAGGAACTCTGCTTTAGTTGCAGGTGGAACACAAGCTGCATTTGTCCCACACTTGATACAAAGGGCCCTCCCCGAAGGAGTCTTCAATATGCAGGGTGTCCCACGTGCAGTGAACTGCCTCAACGAAGGCAGGCTCTCGTAAGGACTGTAAGCATTTCCACTATCAATACACGCAGTTTTGCCCGAAGAATTCTCCTTTAGTTGCAGGTGGAACACAAGCAGCTTTTCTCCCACAGTGTACCCAATGAGCCTTTGCCCGAAAGAATATCTACACTCAAGGGGTCCCGCGTGGAGTGAAATGCCTAAAGCAAGGCAGGCTCTAGTGAGGCCTCTAAGCATTTCCTCTCCAAAAACACGGCAGTTTTACCCAAGGAACTCTGCGTTAGTTGCAGGTGGAACACAAGCAGCATTACTCCCAGTGTGTAATCTTTGGGCTCTTCCACGAATGAATTTCTTTATGCAGGGATTCCCACGTGGATCGAACTGCCTCAACCGTGGCAGGCTGTAGCGAGGACTGTAAGCATATCCTATCCCAAAACACGCAGTTTTAACGGTAGAACTCTGCTTTAGTTGCAGGGGTAACACAAGCAGCTTTTCTCCCACTGTGTACTCTTTGGGCTCTTCCAAGAATGAACTTCTATATGCAGGGTTTCCGACGTGGAGCGAACTGCCTCCACCAAGGCAGGCTGTAGCGAGGACTGTAAGCATGTCCTCTACCAAATCACGCAGGTTTACCCGAAGAACTCTGCTTTAGTTGCAGGGGGAACACAAGCATCTTTTCTCCCACAGTGTACTCGATGGGCACTTCCCCTAATGAACTTGTTCTATAAGAATGGTTTCCCACGTGGAGCGAACTGCCTCAGCCATGGCAGGCACTACTGTGGTCTCTAAGGATTTCCTCTCTGAAAACACGGCACTTTTACCCGAAGAACTCTGCTTTAGTTGCAGGTGGAACACAAGCTGCATTTGTCCCACACTTTATACAAAGGGCCCTTCCCCGAATGAATCCTCAATATGCAGGGTGTCCCACGTGCAGCGAACTGCCTCAATGAAGGCAGGCTCTCGTAAGGACTGTAAGCATTTCCTCTCCCATAACACGCAGTTTTACCCGAAGAACTCTGCTTTAGTTGCACGTGGAACACAAGCAGCATTTCTCCCACTGTGTACTCTTTGGGCTCTTCCACGAATGAACTTCTTTATGCAGGGATTCCCACGAGGAGCGAACTGCCTCCACCATGGCAGGCTGTAGCGAGGACTGTAAGCATATCCTCTACCAAATCACGCAGGTTTACCCGAAGAACTCAGCTTTAGTTGCAGGGGGAACACAAGCATCTTTTCTCCCGCAGTGTACTCTTTGGGCTCTTCCACGAGTGAACTTCTATATGTAGGGTTTCCGAAGTGGCGCGAACTGCCTCAACCAAGGCAGGGTGTACCGAGGACTGTAAGCATTTCCTCTTCCAAAACACGGCAGTTTTACCACAGAATTCTGCTTTAGTTGCAGGTGGAACACAAGCAGCATTTCTCCCACTGTGTACTCCTTGGGCTCTTCCACGAATGAACTTCTTTATGCAGGGATTCCCACGTGGAGCGAACTGCCTCAACCAAGGCAGGCTGTAGCGAATACTGTAAGCATTTCCTCTCCCAAAACACGCAGTTTTACACGAAGAACTCTGCTTCAGTTGCAGGTGGAACACAAGCAGCATTTCTCCCACTGTGTACTCTTTGGTCTCTTCACCAATGAACTTGTATATGCAGGGTTTCCCACGTGGAGCGAACTGCCTCAACCATGGCAGGCTGTAGCGAGGACTGTAAGCATATCGTCTCCCAAACCACGCAGTTTTAACAGTAGAACTCTGCTTTAGTTGCAGGGGTAACACAAGCAGCTTTTCTCCCACTGTGTACTCTTTGGGCTCTTCCACGAATGAACTTCTATATGTAGGGTTTCCGAAGTGGAGCGAACTGCCTCAACCAAGGCAGGGTGTACCGAGGACTGTAAGCATTTCCTCTTCCAAAACACGGCAGTTTTACCACAGAATTCTGCTTTAGTTGCAGGTGGAACACAAGCAGCATTTCTCCCACTGTGTACTCTTTGGGCTCTTCCACGAATGAACTTCTTTATGCAGGGATTCCCACGTGCAGCGAACTGCCTCAACCAAGGCAGGCTGCAGCGAATACTGTAAGCATTTCCTCTCCCAAAACACGCAGTTTTACACGAAGAACTCTGCTTTAGTTGCAGGGGGAACACCATCAGCTTTCCTCCCACAGTGTACACAATGGGCACTTCCCCTAATGAACTTGTTCTATAAGAATGGTTTCCTACGTGGAGCGAACTGCCTCAGCCATGGTAGGCACTACTGTGGTCTCTAAGGATTTCCTCTCTGAAAACACGGCACTTTTACCCGAGGAACTCTGCTTTAGTTGCAGGTGGAACACAAGCTGCATTTGTCCCACACTTTATACAAAGGGCCCTCCCCGAAGGAGTCTTCAATATGCAGGGTGTCCCACGTGCAGTGAACTGCCTCAACGAAGGCAGGCTCTCGTAAGGACTGTAAGCATTTCCACTATCAATACACGCAGTTTTGCCCGAAGAATTCTCCTTTAGTTGCAGGTGGAACACAAGCAGCTTTTCTCCCACAGTGTACCCAATGAGCCATTGCCCGAAAGAATATCTACACTCAAGGGGTCCCACGTGGAGTGAAATGCCTAAAGCAAGGCAGGCTCTAGTGAGGCCTCTTAGCATTTCCTCTCCAAAAACACGGCAGTTTTACCCAAGGAACTCTGCGTTAGTTGCAGGTGGAACACAGGCAGCATTACTCCCAGTGTGTAATCTTTGGGCTCTTCCACGAATGAATTTCTTTATGCAGGGATTCCCACGTGGAGCGAACTGCCTCAACCAAGGCAGGCTGTAGCGAGGACTGTAAGCATGTCCTCTACCAAATCACGCAGGTTTACCCGAAGAACTCTGCTTTAGTTGCAGGGGGAACACAAGCATCTTTTCTGCCACAGTGTACTCGATGGGCACTTCCCCTAATGAACTTGTTCTATAAGAATGGTTTCCCACGTGGAGCGAACTGCCTCAGCCATGGCAGGCACTACTGTGGTCTCTAAGGATTTCCTCTCTGAAAACACGGCACTTTTACCCGAAGAACTCTGCTTTAGTTGCAGGTGGAACACAAGCTGCATTTGTCCCACACTTTATACAAAGGGCCCTTCCCCGAATGAATCCTCAATATGCAGGGTGTCCCACGTGCAGCGAACTGCCTCAATGAAGGCAGGCTCTCGTAAGGACTGTAAGCATTTCCTCTCCCATAACACGCAGTTTTACCCGAAGAACTCTGCTTTAGTTGCACGTGCAACATAAGCAGCATTTCTCCCACTGTGTACTCTTTGGGCTCTTCCACGAATGAACTTCTTTATGCAGGGATTACCACCAGGAGTGAACTGCCTCCACCATGGCAGGCTGTAGTGAGGACTGTAAGCATATCCTCTACCAAATCACGCAGGTTTACCCGAAGAACTCACCTTTAGTTGCAGGGGGAACACAAGCATCTTTTCTCCCACAGTGTACTCTTTGGGCTCTTCCACGAGTGAACTTCTATATGTAGGGTTTCCGAAGTGGAGCGAACTGCCTCAACCAAGGCAGGCTGTACCGAGGACTGTAAGCATTTCCTCTTCCAAAACACGGCAGTTTTACCACAGAATTCTGCTTTAGTTGCAGGTGGAACACAAGCAGCATTTCTCCCACTGTGTACTCTTTGGGCTCTTCCACGAATGAACTTCTTTATGCAGGGATTCCCACGTGCAGCGAACTGCCTCAACCAAGGCAGGCTGCAGCGAATACTGTAAGCATTTCCTCTCCCAAAACACGCAGTTTTACACGAAGAACTCTGCTTTAGTTGCAGGGGGAACACCATCAGCTTTCCTCCCACAGTGTACACAATGGGCACTTCCCCTAATGAACTTGTTCTATAAGAATGGTTTCCTACGTGGAGCGAACTGCCTCGGCCATGGTAGGCACTACTGTGGTCTCTAAGGATTTCCTCTCTGAAAACACGGCACTTTTACCCGAGGAACTCTGCTTTAGTTGCAGGTGGAACACAAGCTGCATTTGTCCCACACTTGATACAAAGGGCCCTCCCCGAAGGAGTCTTCAATATGCAGGGTGTCCCACGTGCAGTGAACTGCCTCAACGAAGGCAGGCTCTCGTAAGGACTGTAAGCATTTCCACTATCAATACACGCAGTTTTGCCCGAAGAATTCTCCTTTAGTTGCAGGTGGAACACAAGCAGCTTTTCTCCCACAGTGTACCCAATGAGCCTATGCCCGAAAGAATATCTACACTCAAGGGGTCCCGCGTGGAGTGAAATGCCTAAAGCAAGGCAGGCTCTAGTGAGGCCTCTAAGCATTTCCTCTCCAAAAACACGGCAGTTTTACCCAAGGAACTCTGCGTTAGTTGCAGGTGGAACACAAGCAGCATTACTCCCAGTGTGTAATCTTTGGGCTCTTCCACGAATGAATTTCTTTATGCAGGGATTCCCACGTGGATCGAACTGCCTCAACCGTGGCAGGCTGTAGCGAGGACTGTAAGCATATCCTATCCCAAAACACGCAGTTTTAACGGTAGAACTCTGCTTTAGTTGCAGGGGTAACACAAGCAGCTTTTCTCCCACTGTGTACTCTTTGGGCTCTTCCAAGAATGAACTTCTATATGCAGGGTTTCCGACGTGGAGCGAACTGCCTCCACCAAGGCAGGCTGTAGCGAGGACTGTAAGCATGTCCTCTACCAAATCACGCAGGTTTACCCGAAGAACTCTGCTTTAGTTGCAGGGGGAACACAAGCATCTTTTCTCCCACAGTGTACTCGATGGGCACTTCCCCTAATGAACTTGTTCTATAAGAATGGTTTCCCACGTGGAGCGAACTGCCTGAGCCATGGCAGGCACTACTGTGGTCTCTAAGGATTTCCTCTCTGAAAACACGGCACTTTTACCCGAAGAACTCTGCTTTAGTTGCAGGTGGAACACAAGCTGCATTTGTCCCACACTTTATACAAAGGGCCCTTCCCCGAATGAATCCTCAATATGCAGGGTGTCCCACGTGCAGCGAACTGCCTCAATGAAGGCAGGCTCTCGTAAGGACTGTAAGCATTTCCTCTCCCATAACACGCAGTTTTACCCGAAGAACTCTGCTTTAGTTGCACGTGGAACACAAGCAGCATTTCTCCCACTGTGTACTCTTTGGGCTCTTCCACGAATGAACTTCTTTATGCAGGGATTCCCACGAGGAGCGAACTGCCTCCACCATGGCAGGCTGTAGCGAGGACTGTAAGCATATCCTCTACCAAATCACGCAGGTTTACCCGAAGAACTCAGCTTTAGTTGCAGGGGGAACACAAGCATCTTTTCTCCCGCAGTGTACTCTTTGGGCTCTTCCACGAGTGAACTTCTATATGTAGGGTTTCCGAAGTGGAGCGAACTGCCTCAACCAAGGCAGGCTGTACCGAGGACTGTAAGCATTTCCTCTTCCAAAACACGGCAGTTTTACCACAGAATTCTGCTTTAGTTGCAGGTGGAACACAAGCAGCATTTCTCCCACTGTGTACTCTTTGGGCTCTTCCACGAATGAACTTCTTTATGCAGGGATTCCCACGTGCAGCGAACTGCCTCAACCAAGGCAGGCTGCAGCGAATACTGTAAGCATTTCCTCTCCCAAAACACGCAGTTTTACACGAAGAACTCTGCTTTAGTTGCAGGGGGAACACCATCAGCTTTCCTCCCACAGTGTACACAATGGGCACTTCCCCTAATGAACTTGTTCTATAAGAATGGTTTCCTACGTGGAGCGAACTGCCTCGGCCATGGTAGGCACTACTGTGGTCTCTAAGGATTTCCTCTCTGAAAACACGGCACTTTTACCCGAGGAACTCTGCTTTAGTTGCAGGTGGAACACAAGCTGCATTTGTCCCACACTTGATACAAAGGGCCCTCCCCGAAGGAGTCTTCAATATGCAGGGTGTCCCACGTGCAGTGAACTGCCTCAACGAAGGCAGGCTCTCGTAAGGACTGTAAGCATTTCCACTATCAATACACGCAGTTTTGCCCGAAGAATTCTCCTTTAGTTGCAGGTGGAACACAAGCAGCTTTTCTCCCACAGTGTACCCAATGAGCCTTTGCCCGAAAGAATATCTACACTCAAGGGGTCCCGCGTGGAGTGAAATGCCTAAAGCAAGGCAGGCTCTAGTGAGGCCTCTAAGCATTTCCTCTCCAAAAACACGGCAGTTTTACCCAAGGAACTCTGCGTTAGTTGCAGGTGGAACACAAGCAGCATTACTCCCAGTGTGTAATCTTTGGGCTCTTCCACGAATGAATTTCTTTATGCAGGGATTCCCACGTGGATCGAACTGCCTCAACCGTGGCAGGCTGTAGCGAGGACTGTAAGCATATCCTATCCCAAAACACGCAGTTTTAACGGTAGAACTCTGCTTTAGTTGCAGGGGTAACACAAGCAGCTTTTCTCCCACTGTGTACTCTTTGGGCTCTTCCAAGAATGAACTTCTATATGCAGGGTTTCCGACGTGGAGCGAACTGCCTCCACCAAGGCAGGCTGTAGCGAGGACTGTAAGCATGTCCTCTACCAAATCACGCAGGTTTACCCGAAGAACTCTGCTTTAGTTGCAGGGGGAACACAAGCATCTTTTCTCCCACAGTGTACTCGATGGGCACTTCCCCTAATGAACTTGTTCTATAAGAATGGTTTCCCACGTGGAGCGAACTGCCTCAGCCATGGCAGGCACTACTGTGGTCTCTAAGGATTTCCTCTCTGAAAACACGGCACTTTTACCCGAAGAACTCTGCTTTAGTTGCAGGTGGAACACAAGCTGCATTTGTCCCACACTTTATACAAAGGGCCCTTCCCCGAATGAATCCTCAATATGCAGGGTGTCCCACGTGCAGCGAACTGCCTCAATGAAGGCAGGCTCTCGTAAGGACTGTAAGCATTTCCTCTCCCATAACACGCAGTTTTACCCGAAGAACTCTGCTTTAGTTGCACGTGGAACACAAGCAGCATTTCTCCCACTGTGTACTCTTTGGGCTCTTCCACGAATGAACTTCTTTATGCAGGGATTCCCACGAGGAGCGAACTGCCTCCACCATGGCAGGCTGTAGCGAGGACTGTAAGCATATCCTCTACCAAATCACGCAGGTTTACCCGAAGAACTCAGCTTTAGTTGCAGGGGGAACACAAGCATCTTTTCTCCCGCAGTGTACTCTTTGGGCTCTTCCACGAGTGAACTTCTATATGTAGGGTTTCCGAAGTGGCGCGAACTGCCTCAACCAAGGCAGGGTGTACCGAGGACTGTAAGCATTTCCTCTTCCAAAACACGGCAGTTTTACCACAGAATTCTGCTTTAGTTGCAGGTGGAACACAAGCAGCATTTCTCCCACTGTGTACTCCTTGGGCTCTTCCACGAATGAACTTCTTTATGCAGGGATTCCCACGTGGAGCGAACTGCCTCAACCAAGGCAGGCTGTAGCGAATACTGTAAGCATTTCCTCTCCCAAAACACGCAGTTTTACACGAAGAACTCTGCTTCAGTTGCAGGTGGAACACAAGCAGCATTTCTCCCACTGTGTACTCTTTGGTCTCTTCACCAATGAACTTGTATATGCAGGGTTTCCCACGTGGAGCGAACTGCCTCAACCATGGCAGGCTGTAGCGAGGACTGTAAGCATATCGTCTCCCAAACCACGCAGTTTTAACAGTAGAACTCTGCTTTAGTTGCAGGGGTAACACAAGCAGCTTTTCTCCCACTGTGTACTCTTTGGGCTCTTCCACGAATGAACTTCTATATGTAGGGTTTCCGAAGTGGAGCGAACTGCCTCAACCAAGGCAGGGTGTACCGAGGACTGTAAGCATTTCCTCTTCCAAAACACGGCAGTTTTACCACAGAATTCTGCTTTAGTTGCAGGTGGAACACAAGCAGCATTTCTCCCACTGTGTACTCTTTGGGCTCTTCCACGAATGAACTTCTTTATGCAGGGATTCCCACGTGCAGCGAACTGCCTCAACCAAGGCAGGCTGCAGCGAATACTGTAAGCATTTCCTCTCCCAAAACACGCAGTTTTACACGAAGAACTCTGCTTTAGTTGCAGGGGGAACACCATCAGCTTTCCTCCCACAGTGTACACAATGGGCACTTCCCCTAATGAACTTGTTCTATAAGAATGGTTTCCTACGTGGAGCGAACTGCCTCAGCCATGGTAGGCACTACTGTGGTCTCTAAGGATTTCCTCTCTGAAAACACGGCACTTTTACCCGAGGAACTCTGCTTTAGTTGCAGGTGGAACACAAGCTGCATTTGTCCCACACTTTATACAAAGGGCCCTCCCCGAAGGAGTCTTCAATATGCAGGGTGTCCCACGTGCAGTGAACTGCCTCAACGAAGGCAGGCTCTCGTAAGGACTGTAAGCATTTCCACTATCAATACACGCAGTTTTGCCCGAAGAATTCTCCTTTAGTTGCAGGTGGAACACAAGCAGCTTTTCTCCCACAGTGTACCCAATGAGCCATTGCCCGAAAGAATATCTACACTCAAGGGGTCCCACGTGGAGTGAAATGCCTAAAGCAAGGCAGGCTCTAGTGAGGCCTCTTAGCATTTCCTCTCCAAAAACACGGCAGTTTTACCCAAGGAACTCTGCGTTAGTTGCAGGTGGAACACAGGCAGCATTACTCCCAGTGTGTAATCTTTGGGCTCTTCCACGAATGAATTTCTTTATGCAGGGATTCCCACGTGGAGCGAACTGCCTCAACCAAGGCAGGCTGTAGCGAGGACTGTAAGCATGTCCTCTACCAAATCACGCAGGTTTACCCGAAGAACTCTGCTTTAGTTGCAGGGGGAACACAAGCATCTTTTCTGCCACAGTGTACTCGATGGGCACTTCCCCTAATGAACTTGTTCTATAAGAATGGTTTCCCACGTGGAGCGAACTGCCTCAGCCATGGCAGGCACTACTGTGGTCTCTAAGGATTTCCTCTCTGAAAACACGGCACTTTTACCCGAAGAACTCTGCTTTAGTTGCAGGTGGAACACAAGCTGCATTTGTCCCACACTTTATACAAAGGGCCCTTCCCCGAATGAATCCTCAATATGCAGGGTGTCCCACGTGCAGCGAACTGCCTCAATGAAGGCAGGCTCTCGTAAGGACTGTAAGCATTTCCTCTCCCATAACACGCAGTTTTACCCGAAGAACTCTGCTTTAGTTGCACGTGCAACATAAGCAGCATTTCTCCCACTGTGTACTCTTTGGGCTCTTCCACGAATGAACTTCTTTATGCAGGGATTACCACCAGGAGTGAACTGCCTCCACCATGGCAGGCTGTAGTGAGGACTGTAAGCATATCCTCTACCAAATCACGCAGGTTTACCCGAAGAACTCAGCTTTAGTTGCAGGGGGAACACAAGCATCTTTTCTCCCACAGTGTACTCTTTGGGCTCTTCCACGAGTGAACTTCTATATGTAGGGTTTCCGAAGTGGAGCGAACTGCCTCAACCAAGGCAGGCTGTACCGAGGACTGTAAGCATTTCCTCTTCCAAAACACGGCAGTTTTACCACAGAATTCTGCTTTAGTTGCAGGTGGAACACAAGCAGCATTTCTCCCACTGTGTACTCTTTGGGCTCTTCCACGAATGAACTTCTTTATGCAGGGATTCCCACGTGCAGCGAACTGCCTCAACCAAGGCAGGCTGCAGCGAATACTGTAAGCATTTCCTCTCCCAAAACACGCAGTTTTACACGAAGAACTCTGCTTTAGTTGCAGGGGGAACACCATCAGCTTTCCTCCCACAGTGTACACAATGGGCACTTCCCCTAATGAACTTGTTCTATAAGAATGGTTTCCTACGTGGAGCGAACTGCCTCGGCCATGGTAGGCACTACTGTGGTCTCTAAGGATTTCCTCTCTGAAAACACGGCACTTTTACCCGAGGAACTCTGCTTTAGTTGCAGGTGGAACACAAGCTGCATTTGTCCCACACTTGATACAAAGGGCCCTCCCCGAAGGAGTCTTCAATATGCAGGGTGTCCCACGTGCAGTGAACTGCCTCAACGAAGGCAGGCTCTCGTAAGGACTGTAAGCATTTCCACTATCAATACACGCAGTTTTGCCCGAAGAATTCTCCTTTAGTTGCAGGTGGAACACAAGCAGCTTTTCTCCCACAGTGTACCCAATGAGCCTTTGCCCGAAAGAATATCTACACTCAAGGGGTCCCGCGTGGAGTGAAATGCCTAAAGCAAGGCAGGCTCTAGTGAGGCCTCTAAGCATTTCCTCTCCAAAAACACGGCAGTTTTACCCAAGGAACTCTGCGTTAGTTGCAGGTGGAACACAAGCAGCATTACTCCCAGTGTGTAATCTTTGGGCTCTTCCACGAATGAATTTCTTTATGCAGGGATTCCCACGTGGATCGAACTGCCTCAACCGTGGCAGGCTGTAGCGAGGACTGTAAGCATATCCTATCCCAAAACACGCAGTTTTAACGGTAGAACTCTGCTTTAGTTGCAGGGGTAACACAAGCAGCTTTTCTCCCACTGTGTACTCTTTGGGCTCTTCCAAGAATGAACTTCTATATGCAGGGTTTCCGACGTGGAGCGAACTGCCTCCACCAAGGCAGGCTGTAGCGAGGACTGTAAGCATGTCCTCTACCAAATCACGCAGGTTTACCCGAAGAACTCTGCTTTAGTTGCAGGGGGAACACAAGCATCTTTTCTCCCACAGTGTACTCGATGGGCACTTCCCCTAATGAACTTGTTCTATAAGAATGGTTTCCCACGTGGAGCGAACTGCCTCAGCCATGGCAGGCACTACTGTGGTCTCTAAGGATTTCCTCTCTGAAAACACGGCACTTTTACCCGAAGAACTCTGCTTTAGTTGCAGGTGGAACACAAGCTGCATTTGTCCCACACTTTATACAAAGGGCCCTTCCCCGAATGAATCCTCAATATGCAGGGTGTCCCACGTGCAGCGAACTGCCTCAATGAAGGCAGGCTCTCGTAAGGACTGTAAGCATTTCCTCTCCCATAACACGCAGTTTTACCCGAAGAACTCTGCTTTAGTTGCACGTGGAACACAAGCAGCATTTCTCCCACTGTGTACTCTTTGGGCTCTTCCACGAATGAACTTCTTTATGCAGGGATTCCCACGAGGAGCGAACTGCCTCCACCATGGCAGGCTGTAGCGAGGACTGTAAGCATATCCTCTACCAAATCACGCAGGTTTACCCGAAGAACTCAGTTTTAGTTGCAGGGGGAACACAAGCATCTTTTCTCCCGCAGTGTACTCTTTGGGCTCTTCCACGAGTGAACTTCTATATGTAGGGTTTCCGAAGTGGAGCGAACTGCCTCAACCAAGGCAGGCTGTACCGAGGACTGTAAGCATTTCCTCTTCCAAAACACGGCAGTTTTACCACAGAATTCTGCTTTAGTTGCAGGTGGAACACAAGCAGCATTTCTCCCACTGTGTACTCTTTGGGCTCTTCCACGAATGAACTTCTTTATGCAGGGATTCCCACGTGCAGCGAACTGCCTCAACCAAGGCAGGCTGCAGCGAATACTGTAAGCATTTCCTCTCCCAAAACACGCAGTTTTACACGAAGAACTCTGCTTTAGTTGCAGGGGGAACACCATCAGCTTTCCTCCCACAGTGTACACAATGGGCACTTCCCCTAATGAACTTGTTCTATAAGAATGGTTTCCTACGTGGAGCGAACTGCCTCGGCCATGGTAGGCACTACTGTGGTCTCTAAGGATTTCCTCTCTGAAAACACGGCACTTTTACCCGAGGAACTCTGCTTTAGTTGCAGGTGGAACACAAGCTGCATTTGTCCCACACTTGATACAAAGGGCCCTCCCCGAAGGAGTCTTCAATATGCAGGGTGTCCCACGTGCAGTGAACTGCCTCAACGAAGGCAGGCTCTCGTAAGGACTGTAAGCATTTCCACTATCAATACACGCAGTTTTGCCCGAAGAATTCTCCTTTAGTTGCAGGTGGAACACAAGCAGCTTTTCTCCCACAGTGTACCCAATGAGCCTTTGCCCGAAAGAATATCTACACTCAAGGGGTCCCGCGTGGAGTGAAATGCCTAAAGCAAGGCAGGCTCTAGTGAGGCCTCTAAGCATTTCCTCTCCAAAAACACGGCAGTTTTACCCAAGGAACTCTGCGTTAGTTGCAGGTGGAACACAAGCAGCATTACTCCCAGTGTGTAATCTTTGGGCTCTTCCACGAATGAATTTCTTTATGCAGGGATTCCCACGTGGATCGAACTGCCTCAACCGTGGCAGGCTGTAGCGAGGACTGTAAGCATATCCTATCCCAAAACACGCAGTTTTAACGGTAGAACTCTGCTTTAGTTGCAGGGGTAACACAAGCAGCTTTTCTCCCACTGTGTACTCTTTGGGCTCTTCCAAGAATGAACTTCTATATGCAGGGTTTCCGACGTGGAGCGAACTGCCTCCACCAAGGCAGGCTGTAGCGAGGACTGTAAGCATGTCCTCTACCAAATCACGCAGGTTTACCCGAAGAACTCTGCTTTAGTTGCAGGGGGAACACAAGCATCTTTTCTCCCACAGTGTACTCGATGGGCACTTCCCCTAATGAACTTGTTCTATAAGAATGGTTTCCCACGTGGAGCGAACTGCCTCAGCCATGGCAGGCACTACTGTGGTCTCTAAGGATTTCCTCTCTGAAAACACGGCACTTTTACCCAAAGAACTCTGCTTTAGTTGCAGGTGGAACACAAGCTGCATTTGTCCCACACTTTATACAAAGGGCCCTTCCCCGAATGAATCCTCAATATGCAGGGTGTCCCACGTGCAGCGAACTGCCTCAATGAAGGCAGGCTCTCGTAAGGACTGTAAGCATTTCCTCTCCCATAACACGCAGTTTTACCCGAAGAACTCTGCTTTAGTTGCACGTGGAACACAAGCAGCATTTCTCCCACTGTGTACTCTTTGGGCTCTTCCACGAATGAACTTCTTTATGCAGGGATTCCCACGAGGAGCGAACTGCCTCCACCATGGCAGGCTGTAGCGAGGACTGTAAGCATATCCTCTACCAAATCACGCAGGTTTACCCGAAGAACTCAGCTTTAGTTGCAGGGGGAACACAAGCATCTTTTCTCCCGCAGTGTACTCTTTGGGCTCTTCCACGAGTGAACTTCTATATGTAGGGTTTCCGAAGTGGCGCGAACTGCCTCAACCAAGGCAGGGTGTACCGAGGACTGTAAGCATTTCCTCTTCCAAAACACGGCAGTTTTACCACAGAATTCTGCTTTAGTTGCAGGTGGAACACAAGCAGCATTTCTCCCACTGTGTACTCTTTGGGCTCTTCCACGAATGAACTTCTTTATGCAGGGATTCCCACGTGGAGCGAACTGCCTCAACCAAGGCAGGCTGTAGCGAATACTGTAAGCATTTCCTCTCCCAAAACACGCAGTTTTACACGAAGAACTCTGCTTCAGTTGCAGGTGGAACACAAGCAGCATTTCTCCCACTGTGTACTCTTTGGTCTCTTCACCAATGAACTTGTATATGCAGGGTTTCCCACGTGGAGCGAACTGCCTCAACCATGGCAGGCTGTAGCGAGGACTGTAAGCATATCGTCTCCCAAACCACGCAGTTTTAACAGTAGAACTCTGCTTTAGTTGCAGGGGTAACACAAGCAGCTTTTCTCCCACTGTGTACTCTTTGGGCTCTTCCACGAATGAACTTCTATATGTAGGGTTTCCGAAGTGGAGCGAACTGCCTCAACCAAGGCAGGGTGTACCGAGGACTGTAAGCATTTCCTCTTCCAAAACACGGCAGTTTTACCACAGAATTCTGCTTTAGTTGCAGGTGGAACACAAGCAGCATTTCTCCCACTGTGTACTCTTTGGGCTCTTCCACGAATGAACTTCTTTATGCAGGGATTCCCACGTGCAGCGAACTGCCTCAACCAAGGCAGGCTGCAGCGAATACTGTAAGCATTTCCTCTCCCAAAACACGCAGTTTTACACGAAGAACTCTGCTTTAGTTGCAGGGGGAACACCATCAGCTTTCCTCCCACAGTGTACACAATGGGCACTTCCCCTAATGAACTTGTTCTATAAGAATGGTTTCCTACGTGGAGCGAACTGCCTCAGCCATGGTAGGCACTACTGTGGTCTCTAAGGATTTCCTCTCTGAAAACACGGCACTTTTACCCGAGGAACTCTGCTTTAGTTGCAGGTGGAACACAAGCTGCATTTGTCCCACACTTTATACAAAGGGCCCTCCCCGAAGGAGTCTTCAATATGCAGGGTGTCCCACGTGCAGTGAACTGCCTCAACGAAGGCAGGCTCTCGTAAGGACTGTAAGCATTTCCACTATCAATACACGCAGTTTTGCCCGAAGAATTCTCCTTTAGTTGCAGGTGGAACACAAGCAGCTTTTCTCCCACAGTGTACCCAATGAGCCTTTGCCCGAAAGAATATCTACACTCAAGGGGTCCCGCGTGGAGTGAAATGCCTAAAGCAAGGCAGGCTCTAGTGAGGACTCTAAGCATTTCCTCTCCGAAAACACGGCAGTTTTACCCAAGGAACTCTGCGTTAGTTGCAGGTGGAACACAAGCAGCATTACTCCCAGTGTGTAATCTTTGGGCTCTTCCACGAATGAATTTCTTTATGCAGGGATTCCCACGTGGATCGAACTGCCTCAACCGTGGCAGGCTGTAGCGAGGACTGTAAGCATATCCTATCCCAAAACACGCAGTTTTAACGGTAGAACTCTGCTTTAGTTGCAGGGGTAACACAAGCAGCTTTTCTCCCACTGTGTACTCTTTGGGCTCTTCCAAGAATGAACTTCTATATGCAGGGTTTCCGACGTGGAGCGAACTGCCTCCACCAAGGCAGGCTGTAGCGAGGACTGTAAGCATGTCCTCTACCAAATCACGCAGGTTTACCCGAAGAACTCTGCTTTAGTTGCAGGGGGAACACAAGCATCTTTTCTCCCACAGTGTACTCGATGGGCACTTCCCCTAATGAACTTGTTCTATAAGAATGGTTTCCCACGTGGAGCGAACTGCCTCAGCCATGGCAGGCACTACTGTGGTCTCTAAGGATTTCCTCTCTGAAAACACGGCACTTTTACCCGAAGAACTCTGCTTTAGTTGCAGGTGGAACACAAGCTGCATTTGTCCCACACTTTATACAAAGGGCCCTTCCCCGAATGAATCCTCAATATGCAGGGTGT
The DNA here is from genome assembly GCF_025265405.1 of Mesoplodon densirostris. NCBI lineage: Eukaryota > Metazoa > Chordata > Mammalia > Artiodactyla > Ziphiidae > Mesoplodon > Mesoplodon densirostris. Next base: position 86,044,369 of record NC_082667.1, on the reverse strand, counting down.
CCCACGTGCAGCGAACTGCCTCAATGAAGGCAGGCTCTCGTAAGGACTGTAAGCATTTCCTCTCCCATAACACGCAGTTTTACCCGAAGAACTCTGCTTTAGTTGCACGTGGAACACAAGCAGCATTTCTCCCACAGTGTACACAATGCGCACTTCCCCTAATGAACTTGTTCTATAAGAATGGTTTCCTACGTGGAGCGAACTGCCTCAGCCATGGTAGGCACTACTGTGGTCTCTAAGGATTTCCTCTCTGAAAACACGGCACTTTTACCCGAGGAACTCTGCTTTAGTTGCAGGTGGAACACAAGCTGCATTTATCCCACACTTTATACAAAGGGCCCTCCCCGAAGGAGTCTTCAATATGCAGGGTGTCCCACGTGCAGTGAACTGCCTCAACGAAGGCAGGCTCTCGTAAGGACTGTAAGCATTTCCACTATCAATTCACGCAGTTTTGCCCGAAGAATTCTCCTTTAGTTGCAGGTGGAACACAAGCAGCTTTTCTCCCACAGTGTACCCAATGAGCCTTTGCCCGAAAGAATATCTACACTCAAGGGGTCCCGCGTGGAGTGAAACGCCTAAAGCAAGGCAGGCTCTAGTGAGGCCTCTAAGCATTTCCTCTCCGAAAACACGGCAGTTTTACCCAAGGAACTCTGCGTTAGTTGCAGGTGGAACACAAGCAGCATTACTCCCAGTGTGTAATCTTTGGGCTCTTCCACGAATGAATTTCTTTATGCAGGGATTCCCACGTGGATCGAACTGCCTCAACCGTGGCAGGCTGTAGCGAGGACTGTAAGCATATCCTATCCCAAAACACGCAGTTTTAACGGTAGAACTCTGCTTTAGTTGCAGGGGTAACACAAGCAGCTTTTCTCCCACTGTGTACTCTTTGGGCTCTTCCAAGAATGAACTTCTATATGCAGGGTTTCCGACGTGGAGCGAACTGCCTCAACCAAGGCAGGCTGTAGCGAGGACTGTAAGCATGTCCTCTACCAAATCACGCAGGTTTACCCGAAGAACTCTGCTTTAGTTGCAGGGGGAACACAAGCATCTTTTCTCCCACAGTGTACTCGATGGGCACTTCCCCTAATGAACTTGTTCTATAAGAATGGTTTCCCACGTGGAGCGAACTGCCTGAGCCATGGCAGGCACTACTGTGGTCTCTAAGGATTTCCTCTCTGAAAACACGGCACTTTTACCCGAAGAACTCTGCTTTAGTTGCAGGTGGAACACAAGCTGCATTTGTCCTACACTTTATACAAAGGGCCCTTCCCCGAATGAATCCTCAATATGCAGGGTGTCCCACGTGCAGCGAACTGCCTCAATGAAGGCAAGTTCTCGTAAGGACTGTAAGCATTTCCTCTCCCATAACACGCAGTTTTACCCGAAGATCTCTGCTTTAGTTGCACGTGGAACATAAGCAGCATTTCTCCCACTGTGTACTCTTTGGGCTCTTCCACGAATGAACTTCTTTATGCAGGGATTCCCACGAGGAGCGAACTGCCTCCACCATGGCAGGCTGTAGTGAGGACTGTAAGCATATCCTCTACCAAATCACGCAGGTTTACCCGAAGAACTCAGCTTTAGTTGCAGGGGGAACACAGCATCTTTTCTCCCACAGTGTACTCTTTGGGCTCTTCCACGAGTGAACTTCTATATGTAGGGTTTCCGAAGTGGAGCGAACTGCCTCAACCAAGGCAGGGTGTACCGAGGACTGTAAGCATTTCCTCTTCCAAAACACGGCAGTTTTACCACAGAATTCTGCTTTAGTTGCAGGTGGAACACAAGCAGCCTTTCTCCCACTGTGTACACTTTGGGCTCTTCCACGAATGAACTTCTTTATGCAGGGATTCCCACGTGGAGCGAACTGCCTCAACCAAGGCAGGCTGTAGCGAATACTGTAAGCATTTCCTCTCCCAAAACACGCAGTTTTACACGAAGAACTCTGCTTCAGTTGCAGGTGGAACACAAGCAGCATTTCTCCCACTGTGTACTCTTTGGTCTCTTCACCAATGAACTTCTATATGCAGGGTTTCCCACGTGGAGCGAACTGCCTCAACCATGGCAGGCTGTAGCGAGGACTGTAATCATATCGTCTCCCAAACCACGCAGTTTTAACAGTAGAACTCTGCTTTAGTTGCAGGGGTAACACAAGCAGCTTTTCTCCCACTGTGTACTCTTTGGGCTCTTCCACGAATGAACTTCTATATGTAGGGTTTCCGAAGTGGAGCGAACTGCCTCAACCAAGGCAGGGTGTACCGAGGACTGTAAGCATTTCCTCTTCCAAAACACGGCAGTTTTACCACAGAATTCTGCTTTAGTTGCAGGTGGAACACAAGCAGCATTTCTCCCACTGTGTACTCTTTGGGCTCTTCCACGAATGAACTTCTTTATGCAGGGATTCCCACGTGCAGCGAACTGCCTCAACCAAGGCAGGCTGCAGCGAATACTGTAAGCATTTCCTCTCCCAAAACACGCAGTTTTACACGAAGAACTCTGCTTTAGTTGCAGGGGGAACACCATCAGCTTTCCTCCCACAGTGTACACAATGGGCACTTCCCCTAATGAACTTGTTCTATAAGAATGGTTTCCTACGTGGAGCGAACTGCCTCAGCCATGGTAGGCACTACTGTGGTCTCTAAGGATTTCCTCTCTGAAAACACGGCACTTTTACCCGAGGAACTCTGCTTTAGTTGCAGGTGGAACACAAGCTGCATTTGTCCCACACTTTATACAAAGGGCCCTCCCCGAAGGAGTCTTCAATATGCAGGGTGTCCCACGTGCAGTGAACTGCCTCAACGAAGGCAGGCTCTCGTAAGGACTGTAAGCATTTCCACTATCAATACACGCAGTTTTGCCCGAAGAATTCTCCTTTAGTTGCAGGTGGAACACAAGCAGCTTTTCTCCCACAGTGTACCCAATGAGCCTTTGCCCGAAAGAATATCTACACTCAAGGGGTCCCGCGTGGAGTGAAACGCCTAAAGCAAGGCAGGCTCTAGTGAGGCCTCTAAGCATTTCCTCTCCGAAAACACGGCAGTTTTACCCAAGGAACTCTGCGTTAGTTGCAGGTGGAACACAGGCAGCATTACTCCCAGTGTGTAATCTTTGGGCTCTTCCACGAATGAATTTCTTTATGCAGGGATTCCCACGTGGATCGAACTGCCTCAACCGTGGCAGGCTGTAGCGAGGACTGTAAGCATATCCTATCCCAAAACACGCAGTTTTAACGGTAGAACTCTGCTTTAGTTGCAGGGGTAACACAAGCAGCTTTTCTCCCACTGTGTACTCTTTGGGCTCTTCCAAGAATGAACTTCTATATGCAGGGTTTCCGACGTGGAGCGAACTGCCTCCACCAAGGCAGGCTGTAGCGAGGACTGTAAGCATGTCCTCTACCAAATCACGCAGGTTTACCCGAAGAACTCTGCTTTAGTTGCAGGGGGAACACAAGCATCTTTTCTCCCACAGTGTACTCGATGGGCACTTCCCCTAATGAACTTGTTCTATAAGAATGGTTTCCCACGTGGAGCGAACTGCCTGAGCCATGGCAGGCACTACTGTGGTCTCTAAGGATTTCCTCTCTGAAAACACGGCACTTTTACCCGAAGAACTCTGCTTTAGTTGCAGGTGGAACACAAGCTGCATTTGTCCCACACTTTATACAAAGGGCCCTTCCCCGAATGAATCCTCAATATGCAGGGTGTCCCACGTGCAGCGAACTGCCTCAATGAAGGCAGGCTCTCGTAAGGACTGTAAGCATTTCCTCTCCCATAACACGCAGTTTTACCCGAAGAACTCTGCTTTAGTTGCACGTGGAACACAAGCAGCATTTCTCCCACTGTGTACTCTTTGGGCTCTTCCACGAATGAACTTCTTTATGCAGGGATTCCCACGAGGAGCGAACTGCCTCCACCATGGCAGGCTGTAGCGAGGACTGTAAGCATATCCTCTACCAAATCACGCAGGTGTACCCGAAGAACTCAGCTTTAGTTGCAGGGGGAACACAAGCATCTTTTCTCCCACAGTGTACTCTTTGGGCTCTTCCACGAGTGAACTTCTATATGTAGGGTTTCCGAAGTGGAGCGAACTGCCTCAACACAGGCAGGGTGTACCGAGGACTGTAAGCATTTCCTCTTCCAAAACACGGCAGTTTTACCACAGAATTCTGCTTTAGTTGCAGGTGGAACACAAGCAGCCTTTCTCCCACTGTGTACACTTTGGGCTCTTCCACGAATGAACTTCTTTATGCAGGGATTCCCACGTGGAGCGAACTGCCTCAACCGTGGCAGGCTGTAGCGAGGACTGTAAGCATATCCTCTACCAAATCACGCAGGTTTACCCGAAGAACTCAGCTTTAGTTGCAGGGGGAACACAAGCATCTTTTCTCCCGCAGTGTACTCTTTGGGCTCTTCCACGAGTGAACTTCTATATGTAGGGTTTCCGAAGTGGCGCGAACTGCCTCAACCAAGGCAGGGTGTACCGAGGACTGTAAGCATTTCCTCTTCCAAAACACGGCAGTTTTACCACAGAATTCTGCTTTAGTTGCAGGTGGAACACAAGCAGCATTTCTCCCACTGTGTACTCTTTGGGCTCTTCCACGAATGAACTTCTTTATGCAGGGATTCCCACGTGCAGCGAACTGCCTCAACCAAGGCAGGCTGCAGCGAATACTGTAAGCATTTCCTCTCCCAAAACACGCAGTTTTACACGAAGAACTCTGCTTTAGTTGCAGGGGGAACACCATCAGCTTTCCTCCCACAGTGTACACAATGGGCACTTCCCCTAATGAACTTGTTCTATAAGAATGGTTTCCTACGTGGAGCGAACTGCCTCAGCCATGGTAGGCACTACTGTGGTCTCTAAGGATTTCCTCTCTGAAAACACGGCACTTTTACCCGAGGAACTCTGCTTTAGTTGCAGGTGGAACACAAGCTGCATTTATCCCACACTTTATACAAAGGGCCCTCCCCGAAGGAGTCTTCAATATGCAGGGTGTCCCACGTGCAGTGAACTGCCTCAACGAAGGCAGGCTCTCGTAAGGACTGTAAGCATTTCCACTATCAATTCACGCAGTTTTGCCCGAAGAATTCTCCTTTAGTTGCAGGTGGAACACAAGCAGCTTTTCTCCCACAGTGTACCCAATGAGCCTTTGCCCGAAAGAATATCTACACTCAAGGGGTCCCGCGTGGAGTGAAACGCCTAAAGCAAGGCAGGCTCTAGTGAGGCCTCTAAGCATTTCCTCTCTGAAAACACGGCAGTTTTACCCAAGGAACTCTGCGTTAGTTGCAGGTGGAACACAAGCAGCATTACTCCCAGTGTGTAATCTTTGGGCTCTTCCACGAATGAATTTCTTTATGCAGGGATTCCCACGTGGATCGAACTGCCTCAACCGTGGCAGGCTGTAGCGAGGACTGTAAGCATATCCTATCCCAAAACACGCAGTTTTAACGGTAGAACTCTGCTTTAGTTGCAGGGGTAACACAAGCAGCTTTTCTCCCACTGTGTACTCTTTGGGCTCTTCCAAGAATGAACTTCTATATGCAGGGTTTCCGACGTGGAGCGAACTGCCTCAACCAAGGCAGGCTGTAGCGAGGACTGTAAGCATGTCCTCTACCAAATCACGCAGGTTTACCCGAAGAACTCTGCTTTAGTTGCAGGGGGAACACAAGCATCTTTTCTCCCACAGTGTACTCGATGGGCACTTCCCCTAATGAACTTGTTCTATAAGAATGGTTTCCCACGTGGAGCGAACTGCCTGAGCCATGGCAGGCACTACTGTGGTCTCTAAGGATTTCCTCTCTGAAAACACGGCACTTTTACCCAAAGAACTCTGCTTTAGTTGCAGGTGGAACACAAGCTGCATTTGTCCCACACTTTATACAAAGGGCCCTTCCCCGAATGAATCCTCAATATGCAGGGTGTCCCACGTGCAGCGAACTGCCCCAATGAAGGCAAGTTCTCGTAAGGACTGTAAGCATTTCCTCTCCCATAACACGCAGTTTTACCCGAAGAACTCGGCTTTAGTTGCACGTGGAACATAAGCAGCATTTCTCCCACTGTGTACTCTTTGGGCTCTTCCACGAATGAACTTCTTTATGCAGGGATTCCCACGAGGAGCGAACTGCCTCCACCATGGCAGGCTGTAGTGAGGACTGTAAGCATATCCTCTACCAAATCACGCAGGTTTACCCGAAGAACTCAGCTTTAGTTGCAGGGGGAACACAGCATCTTTTCGCCCACAGTGTACTCTTTGGGCTCTTCCACGAGTGAACTTCTATATGTAGGGTTTCCGAAGTGGAGCGAACTGCCTCAACCAAGGCAGGCTGTACCGAGGACTGTAAGCATTTCCTCTTCCAAAACACGGCAGTTTTACCACAGAATTCTGCTTTAGTTGCAGGTGGAACACAAGCAGCATTTCTCCCACTGTGTACTCTTTGGGCTCTTCCACGAATGAACTTCTTTATGCAGGGATTCCCACGTGCAGCGAACTGCCTCAACCAAGGCAGGCTGCAGCGAATACTGTAAGCATTTCCTCTCCCAAAACACGCAGTTTTACACGAAGAACTCTGCTTTAGTTGCAGGGGGAACACCATCAGCTTTCCTCCCACAGTGTACACAATGGGCACTTCCCGTAATGAACTTGTTCTATAAGAATGGTTTCCTACGTGGAGCGAACTGCCTCAGCCATGGTAGGCACTACTGTGGTCTCTAAGGATTTCCTCTCTGAAAACACGGCACTTTTACCCGAGGAACTCTGCTTTAGTTGCAGGTGGAACACAAGCTGCATTTGTCCCACACTTTATACAAAGGGCCCTCCCCGAAGGAGTCTTCAATATGCAGGGTGTCCCACGTGCAGTGAACTGCCTCAACGAAGGCAGGCTCTCGTAAGGACTGTAAGCATTTCCACTATCAATACACGCAGTTTTGCCCGAAGAATTCTCCTTTAGTTGCAGGTGGAACACAAGCAGCTTTTCTCCCACAGTGTACCCAATGAGCCATTGCCCGAAAGAATATCTACACTCAAGGGGTCCCACGTGGAGTGAAATGCCTAAAGCAAGGCAGGCTCTAGTGAGGGCTCTTAGCATTTCCTCTCCAAAAACACGGCAGTTTTACCCAAGGAACTCTGCGTTAGTTGCAGGTGGAACACAGGCAGCATTACTCCCAGTGTGTAATCTTTGGGCTCTTCCACGAATGAATTTCTTTATGCAGGGATTCCCACGTGGAGCGAACTGCCTCAACCAAGGCAGGCTGTAGCGAGGACTGTAAGCATGTCCTCTACCAAATCACGCAGGTTTACCCGAAGAACTCTGCTTTAGTTGCAGGGGGAACACAAGCATCTTTTCTGCCACAGTGTACTCGATGGGCACTTCCCCTAATGAACTTGTTCTATAAGAATGGTTTCCCACGTGGAGCGAACTGCCTCAGCCATGGCAGGCACTACTGTGGTCTCTAAGGATTTCCTCTCTGAAAACACGGCACTTTTACCCGAAGAACTCTGCTTTAGTTGCAGGTGGAACACAAGCTGCATTTGTCCCACACTTTATACAAAGGGCCCTTCCCCGAATGAATCCTCAATATGCAGGGTGTCCCACGTGCAGCGAACTGCCTCAATGAAGGCAGGCTCTCGTAAGGACTGTAAGCATTTCCTCTCCCATAACACGCAGTTTTACCCGAAGAACTCTGCTTTAGTTGCAGGTGGAACACAAGCAGCATTTCTCCCACTGTGTACTCTTTGGGCTCTTCCACGAATGAACTTCTTTATGCAGGGATTCCCACCAGGAGTGAACTGCCTCCACCATGGCAGGCTGTAGTGAGGACTGTAAGCATATCCTCTACCAAATCACGCAGGTTTACCCGAAGAACTCAGCTTTAGTTGCAGGGGGAACACAAGCATCTTTTCTCCCACAGTGTACTCTTTGGGCTCTTCCACGAGTGAACTTCTATATGTAGGGTTTCCGAAGTGGAGCGAACTGCCTCAACCAAGGCAGGCTGTACCGAGGACTGTAAGCATTTCCTCTTCCAAAACACGGCAGTTTTACCACAGAATTCTGCTTTAGTTGCAGGTGGAACACAAGCAGCATTTCTCCCACTGTGTACTCTTTGGGCTCTTCCACGAATGAACTTCTTTATGCAGGGATTCCCACGTGCAGCGAACTGCCTCAACCAAGGCAGGCTGCATCGAATACTGTAAGCATTTCCTCTCCCAAAACACGCAGTTTTACACGAAGAACTCTGCTTTAGTTGCAGGGGGAACACCATCAGCTTTCCTCCCACAGTGTACACAATGGGCACTTCCCCTAATGAACTTGTTCTATAAGAATGGTTTCCTACGTGGAGCGAACTGCCTCGGCCATGGTAGGCACTACTGTGGTCTCTAAGGATTTCCTCTCTGAAAACACGGCACTTTTACCCGAGGAACTCTGCTTTAGTTGCAGGTGGAACACAAGCTGCATTTGTCCCACACTTTATACAAAGGGCCCTCCCCGAAGGAGTCTTCAATATGCAGGGTGTCCCACGTGCAGTGAACTGCCTCAACGAAGGCAGGCTCTCGTAAGGACTGTAAGCATTTCCACTATCAATACACGCAGTTTTGCCCGAAGAATTCTCCTTTAGTTGCAGGTGGAACACAAGCAGCTTTTCTCCCACAGTGTACCCAATGAGCCTTTGCCCGAAAGAATATCTACACTCAAGGGGTCCGGCGTGGAGTGAAATGCCTAAAGCAAGGCAGGCTCTAGTGAGGCCTCTAAGCATTTCCTCTCCGAAAACACGGCAGTTTTACCCAAGGAACTCTGCGTTAGTTGCAGGTGGAACACAGGCAGCATTACTCCCAGTGTGTAATCTTTGGGCTCTTCCACGAATGAATTTCTTTATGCAGGGATTCCCACGTGGATCGAACTGCCTCAACCGTGGCAGGCTGTAGCGAGGACTGTAAGCATATCCTATCCCAAAACACGCAGTTTTAACGGTAGAACTCTGCTTTAGTTGCAGGGGTAACACAAGCAGCTTTTCTCCCACTGTGTACTCTTTGGGCTCTTCCAAGAATGAACTTCTATATGCAGGGTTTCCGACGTGGAGCGAACTGCCTCCACCAAGGCAGGCTGTAGCGAGGACTGTAAGCATGTCCTCTACCAAATCACGCAGGTTTACCCGAAGAACTCTGCTTTAGTTGCAGGGGGAACACAAGCATCTTTTCTCCCACAGTGTACTCGATGGGCACTTCCCCTAATGAACTTGTTCTATAAGAATGGTTTCCCACGTGGAGCGAACTGCCTCAGCCATGGCAGGCACTACTGTGGTCTCTAAGGATTTCCTCTCTGAAAACACGGCACTTTTACCCGAAGAACTCTGCTTTAGTTGCAGGTGGAACACAAGCTGCATTTGTCCCACACTTTATACAAAGGGCCCTTCCCCGAATGAATCCTCAATATGCAGGGTGTCCCACGTGCAGCGAACTGCCTCAATGAAGGCAGGCTCTCGTAAGGACTGTAAGCATTTCCTCTCCCATAACACGCAGTTTTACCCGAAGAACTCTGCTTTAGTTGCACGTGGAACACAAGCAGCATTTCTCCCACTGTGTACTCTTTGGGCTCTTCCACGAATGAACTTCTTTATGCAGGGATTCCCACGAGGAGCGAACTGCCTCCACCATGGCAGGCTGTAGCGAGGACTGTAAGCATATCCTCTACCAAATCACGCAGGTTTACCCGAAGAACTCAGCTTTAGTTGCAGGGGGAACACAAGCATCTTTTCTCCCGCAGTGTACTCTTTGGGCTCTTCCACGAGTGAACTTCTATATGTAGGGTTTCCGAAGTGGCGCGAACTGCCTCAACCAAGGCAGGGTGTACCGAGGACTGTAAGCATTTCCTCTTCCAAAACACGGCAGTTTTACCACAGAATTCTGCTTTAGTTGCAGGTGGAACACAAGCAGCATTTCTCCCACTGTGTACTCTTTGGGCTCTTCCACGAATGAACTTCTTTATGCAGGGATTCCCACGTGCAGCGAACTGCCTCAACCAAGGCAGGCTGCAGCGAATACTGTAAGCATTTCCTCTCCCAAAACACGCAGTTTTACACGAAGAACTCTGCTTTAGTTGCAGGGGGAACACCATCAGCTTTCCTCCCACAGTGTACACAATGGGCACTTCCCCTAATGAACTTGTTCTATAAGAATGGTTTCCTACGTGGAGCGAACTGCCTCAGCCATGGTAGGCACTACTGTGGTCTCTAAGGATTTCCTCTCTGAAAACACGGCACTTTTACCCGAGGAACTCTGCTTTAGTTGCAGGTGGAACACAAGCTGCATTTATCCCACACTTTATACAAAGGGCCCTCCCCGAAGGAGTCTTCAATATGCAGGGTGTCCCACGTGCAGTGAACTGCCTCAACGAAGGCAGGCTCTCGTAAGGACTGTAAGCATTTCCACTATCAATTCACGCAGTTTTGCCCGAAGAATTCTCCTTTAGTTGCAGGTGGAACACAAGCAGCTTTTCTCCCACAGTGTACCCAATGAGCCTTTGCCCGAAAGAATATCTACACTCAAGGGGTCCCGCGTGGAGTGAAACGCCTAAAGCAAGGCAGGCTCTAGTGAGGCCTCTAAGCATTTCCTCTCCGAAAACACGGCAGTTTTACCCAAGGAACTCTGCGTTAGTTGCAGGTGGAACACAAGCAGCATTACTCCCAGTGTGTAATCTTTGGGCTCTTCCACGAATGAATTTCTTTATGCAGGGATTCCCACGTGGTTCGAACTGCCTCAACCGTGGCAGGCTGTAGCGAGGACTGTAAGCATATCCTATCCCAAAACACGCAGTTTTAACGGTAGAACTCTGCTTTAGTTGCAGGGGTAACACAAGCAGCTTTTCTCCCACTGTGTACTCTTTGGGCTCTTCCAAGAATGAACTTCTATATGCAGGGTTTCCGACGTGGAGCGAACTGCCTCAACCAAGGCAGGCTGTAGCGAGGACTGTAAGCATGTCCTCTACCAAATCACGCAGGTTTACCCGAAGAACTCTGCTTTAGTTGCAGGGGGAACACAAGCATCTTTTCTCCCACAGTGTACTCGATGGGCACTTCCCCTAATGAACTTGTTCTATAAGAATGGTTTCCCACGTGGAGCGAACTGCCTGAGCCATGGCAGGCACTACTGTGGTCTCTAAGGATTTCCTCTCTGAAAACACGGCACTTTTACCCGAAGAACTCTGCTTTAGTTGCAGGTGGAACACAAGCTGCATTTGTCCCACACTTTATACAAAGGGCCCTTCCCCGAATGAATCCTCAATATGCAGGGTGTCCCACGTGCAGCGAACTGCCCCAATGAAGGCAAGTTCTCGTAAGGACTGTAAGCATTTCCTCTCCCATAACACGCAGTTTTACCCGAAGAACTCGGCTTTAGTTGCACGTGGAACATAAGCAGCATTTCTCCCACTGTGTACTCTTTGGGCTCTTCCACGAATGAACTTCTTTATGCAGGGATTCCCACGAGGAGCGAACTGCCTCCACCATGGCAGGCTGTAGTGAGGACTGTAAGCATATCCTCTACCAAATCACGCAGGTTTACCCGAAGAACTCAGCTTTAGTTGCAGGGGGAACACAGCATCTTTTCTCCCACAGTGTACTCTTTGGGCTCTTCCACGAGTGAACTTCTATATGTAGGGTTTCCGAAGTGGAGCGAACTGCCTCAACCAAGGCAGGCTGTACCGAGGACTGTAAGCATTTCCTCTTCCAAAACACGGCAGTTTTACCACAGAATTCTGCTTTAGTTGCAGGTGGAACACAAGCAGCATTTCTCCCACTGTGTACTCTTTGGGCTCTTCCACGAATGAACTTCTTTATGCAGGGATTCCCACGTGCAGCGAACTGCCTCAACCAAGGCAGGCTGCAGCGAATACTGTAAGCATTTCCTCTCCCAAAACACGCAGTTTTACACGAAGAACTCTGCTTTAGTTGCAGGGGGAACACCATCAGCTTTCCTCCCACAGTGTACACAATGGGCACTTCCCCTAATGAACTTGTTCTATAAGAATGGTTTCCTACGTGGAGCGAACTGCCTCAGCCATGGTAGGCACTACTGTGGTCTCTAAGGATTTCCTCTCTGAAAACACGGCACTTTTACCCGAGGAACTCTGCTTTAGTTGCAGGTGGAACACAAGCTGCATTTGTCCCACACTTTATACAAAGGGCCCTCCCCGAAGGAGTCTTCAATATGCAGGGTGTCCCACGTGCAGTGAACTGCCTCAACGAAGGCAGGCTCTCTTAAGGACTGTAAGCATTTCCACTATCAATACACGCAGTTTTGCCCGAAGAATTCTCCTTTAGTTGCAGGTGGAACACAAGCAGCTTTTCTCCCACAGTGTACCCAATGAGCCATTGCCCGAAAGAATATCTACACTCAAGGGGTCCCACGTGGAGTGAAATGCCTAAAGCAAGGCAGGCTCTAGTGAGGCCTCTTAGCATTTCCTCTCCAAAAACACGGCGGTTTTACCCAAGGAACTCTGCGTTAGTTGCAGGTGGAACACAGGCAGCATTACTCCCAGTGTGTAATCTTTGGGCTCTTCCACGAATGAATTTCTTTATGCAGGGATTCCCACGTGGAGCGAACTGCCTCAACCAAGGCAGGCTGTAGCGAGGACTGTAAGCATGTCCTCTACCAAATCACGCAGGTTTACCCGAAGAACTCTGCTTTAGTTGCAGGGGGAACACAAGCATCTTTTCTGCCACAGTGTACTCGATGGGCACTTCCCCTAATGAACTTGTTCTATAAGAATGGTTTCCCACGTGGAGCGAACTGCCTGAGCCATGGCAGGCACTACTGTGGTCTCTAAGGATTTCCTCTCTGAAAACACGGCACTTTTACCCGAAGAACTCTGCTTTAGTTGCAGGTGGAACACAAGCTGCATTTGTCCCACACTTTATACAAAGGGCCCTTCCCCGAATGAATCCTCAATATGCAGGGTGTCCCACGTGCAGCGAACTGCCTCAATGAAGGCAGGCTCTCGTAAGGACTGTAAGCATTTCCTCTCCCATAACACGCAGTTTTACCCGAAGAACTCTGCTTTAGTTGCACGTGCAACATAAGCAGCATTTCTCCCACTGTGTACTCTTTGGGCTCTTCCACGAATGAACTTCTTTATGCAGGGATTCCCACCAGGAGTGAACTGCCTCCACCATGGCAGGCTGTAGTGAGGACTGTAAGCATATCCTCTACCAAATCACGCAGGTTTACCCGAAGAACTCAGCTTTAGTTGCAGGGGGAACACAAGCATCTTTTCTCCCACAGTGTACTCTTTGGGCTCTTCCACGAGTGAACTTCTATATGTAGGGTTTCCGAAGTGGAGCGAACTGCCTCAACCAAGGCAGGCTGTACCGAGGACTGTAAGCATTTCCTCTTCCAAAACACGGCAGTTTTACCACAGAATTCTGCTTTAGTTGCAGGTGGAACACAAGCAGCATTTCTCCCACTGTGTACTCTTTGGGCTCTTCCACGAATGAACTTCTTTATGCAGGGATTCCCACGTGCAGCGAACTGCCTCAACCAAGGCAGGCTGCAGCGAATACTGTAAGCATTTCCTCTCCCAAAACACGCAGTTTTACACGAAGAACTCTGCTTTAGTTGCAGGGGGAACACCATCAGCTTTCCTCCCACAGTGTACACAATGGGCACTTCCCCTAATGAACTTGTTCTATAAGAATGGTTTCCTACGTGGAGCGAACTGCCTCGGCCATGGTAGGCACTACTGTGGTCTCTAAGGATTTCCTCTCTGAAAACACGGCACTTTTACCCGAGGAACTCTGCTTTAGTTGCAGGTGGAACACAAGCTGCATTTGTCCCACACTTTATACAAAGGGCCCTCCCCGAAGGAGTCTTCAATATGCAGGGTGTCCCACGTGCAGTGAACTGCCTCAACGAAGGCAGGCTCTCGTAAGGACTGTAAGCATTTCCACTATCAATTCACGCAGTTTTGCCCGAAGAATTCTCCTTTAGTTGCAGGTGGAACACAAGCAGCTTTTCTCCCACAGTGTACCCAATGAGCCTTTGCCCGAAAGAATATCTACACTCAAGGGGTCCCGCGTGGAGTGAAACGCCTAAAGCAAGGCAGGCTCTAGTGAGGCCTCTAAGCATTTCCTCTCCGAAAACACGGCAGTTTTACCCAAGGAACTCTGCGTTAGTTGCAGGTGGAACACAAGCAGCATTACTCCCAGTGTGTAATCTTTGGGCTCTTCCACGAATGAATTTCTTTATGCAGGGATTCCCACGTGGTTCGAAATGCCTCAACCGTGGCAGGCTGTAGCGAGGACTGTAAGCATATCCTATCCCAAAACACGCAGTTTTAACGGTAGAACTCTGCTTTAGTTGCAGGGGTAACACAAGCAGCTTTTCTCCCACTGTGTACTCTTTGGGCTCTTCCAAGAATGAACTTCTATATGCAGGGTTTCCGACGTGGAGCGAACTGCCTCAACCAAGGCAGGCTGTAGCGAGGACTGTAAGCATGTCCTCTACCAAATCACGCAGGTTTACCCGAAGAACTCTGCTTTAGTTGCAGGGGGAACACAAGCATCTTTTCTCCCACAGTGTACTCGATGGGCACTTCCCCTAATGAACTTGTTCTATAAGAATGGTTTCCCACGTGGAGCGAACTGCCTGAGCCATGGCAGGCACTACTGTGGTCTCTAAGGATTTCCTCTCTGAAAACACGGCACTTTTACCCGAAGAACTCTGCTTTAGTTGCAGGTGGAACACAAGCTGCATTTGTCCCACACTTTATACAAAGGGCCCTTCCCCGAATGAATCCTCAATATGCAGGGTGTCCCACGTGCAGCGAACTGCCCCAATGAAGGCAAGTTCTCGTAAGGACTGTAAGCATTTCCTCTCCCATAACACGCAGTTTTACCCGAAGAACTCGGCTTTAGTTGCACGTGGAACATAAGCAGCATTTCTCCCACTGTGTACTCTTTGGGCTCTTCCACGAATGAACTTCTTTATGCAGGGATTCCCACGAGGAGCGAACTGCCTCCACCATGGCAGGCTGTAGTGAGGACTGTAAGCATATCCTCTACCAAATCACGCAGGTTTACCCAAAGAACTCAGCTTTAGTTGCAGGGGGAACACAGCATCTTTTCTCCCACAGTGTACTCTTTGGGCTCTTCCACGAGTGAACTTCTATATGTAGGGTTTCCGAAGTGGAGCGAACTGCCTCAACCAAGGCAGGCTGTACCGAGGACTGTAAGCATTTCCTCTTCCAAAACACGGCAGTTTTACCACAGAATTCTGCTTTAGTTGCAGGTGGAACACAAGCAGCATTTCTCCCACTGTGTACTCTTTGGGCTCTTCCACGAATGAACTTCTTTATGCAGGGATTCCCACGTGCAGCGAACTGCCTCAACCAAGGCAGGCTGCAGCGAATACTGTAAGCATTTCCTCTCCCAAAACACGCAGTTTTACACGAAGAACTCTGCTTTAGTTGCAGGGGGAACACCATCAGCTTTCCTCCCACAGTGTACACAATGGGCACTTCCCCTAATGAACTTGTTCTATAAGAATGGTTTCCTACGTGGAGCGAACTGCCTCGGCCATGGTAGGCACTACTGTGGTCTCTAAGGATTTCCTCTCTGAAAACACGGCACTTTTACCCGAGGAACTCTGCTTTAGTTGCAGGTGGAACACAAGCTGCATTTGTCCCACACTTTATACAAAGGGCCCTCCCCGAAGGAGTCTTCAATATGCAGGGTGTCCCACGTGCAGTGAACTGCCTCAACGAAGGCAGGCTCTCGTAAGGACTGTAAGCATTTCCACTATCAATTCACGCAGTTTTGCCCGAAGAATTCTCCTTTAGTTGCAGGTGGAACACAAGCAGCTTTTCTCCCACAGTGTACCCAATGAGCCTTTGCCCGAAAGAATATCTACACTCAAGGGGTCCCGCGTGGAGTGAAACGCCTAAAGCAAGGCAGGCTCTAGTGAGGCCTCTAAGCATTTCCTCTCCGAAAACACGGCAGTTTTACCCAAGGAACTCTGCGTTAGTTGCAGGTGGAACACAAGCAGCATTACTCCCAGTGTGTAATCTTTGGGCTCTTCCACGAATGAATTTCTTTATGCAGGGATTCCCACGTGGTTCGAAATGCCTCAACCGTGGCAGGCTGTAGCGAGGACTGTAAGCATATCCTATCCCAAAACACGCAGTTTTAACGGTAGAACTCTGCTTTAGTTGCAGGGGTAACACAAGCAGCTTTTCTCCCACTGTGTACTCTTTGGGCTCTTCCAAGAATGAACTTCTATATGCAGGGTTTCCGACGTGGAGCGAACTGCCTCAACCAAGGCAGGCTGTAGCGAGGACTGTAAGCATGTCCTCTACCAAATCACGCAGGTTTACCCGAAGAACTCTGCTTTAGTTGCAGGGGGAACACAAGCATCTTTTCTCCCACAGTGTACTCGATGGGCACTTCCCCTAATGAACTTGTTCTATAAGAATGGTTTCCCACGTGGAGCGAACTGCCTGAGCCATGGCAGGCACTACTGTGGTCTCTAAGGATTTCCTCTCTGAAAACACGGCACTTTTACCCGAAGAACTCTGCTTTAGTTGCAGGTGGAACACAAGCTGCATTTGTCCCACACTTTATACAAAGGGCCCTTCCCCGAATGAATCCTCAATATGCAGGGTGTCCCACGTGCAGCGAACTGCCCCAATGAAGGCAAGTTCTCGTAAGGACTGTAAGCATTTCCTCTCCCATAACACGCAGTTTTACCCGAAGAACTCGGCTTTAGTTGCACGTGGAACATAAGCAGCATTTCTCCCACTGTGTACTCTTTGGGCTCTTCCACGAATGAACTTCTTTATGCAGGGATTCCCACGAGGAGCGAACTGCCTCCACCATGGCAGGCTGTAGTGAGGACTGTAAGCATATCCTCTACCAAATCACGCAGGTTTACCCGAAGAACTCAGCTTTA